>NC_134949.1:96294717-96942381 GCF_965638725.1 Aptenodytes patagonicus | reverse complement strand
AACACTTGTAAAATGCTAAATATTCTGCCTCAGAAAAAATACCAGCAAGACTACAGAAGATTAGCAGTTAGGTTGACGTTATCTCCATATTTTTTAAAACCTGCAAGATGACATCAGAGTTGCACTGATTCACCTTAGGTAGTATAAAGTAAGGAAACATGTTTTTTTCCAGCTCAGAGAGATGCAACCTGAGAAGCCTGTTAGAAGCCATTTGGGGCCAGCTGTTATGACTAATTGATACATAACAAATTATGAAGGAATCGGCTACCTCACAAACTTAGAATGCAACGTGCACTTCGTAATCAAACGTCCATGCCCATATGCTTACCTCACAGTAAATTTGTCATTACATACACATGGGCCAACTGCCATGTGAAAGAGGACTTCTGCAGTCTTACCCAATGAGAAACAGGTAGAAAACAGCCACACAGGGGTACTAATATTTCTCTTATATTATTATTCTCCTAAATTTTCAGATCAGCATTTCAGATGTCTCATTGGAGGCTCTGAATTTAAGCTACAGTTACAAGTTTCATGAAGTCACGGGTTTATGTTCATTCACTCCACTCCCTTGGTGGAGTCTCCAGCATACTCCCAGAGCTGCAGGAGACCTCAATCTGCAAGGCTGATTCAGAACCAGATTCCCTAGAGCTGCAACTGTGCAAGTCTAGGTTTTGATGGGTGCTGTTTTTCTAATTAGAATTTTTCATGTAGGAAAAACAAAACAAAACAATTTCACTGATTTCCATAAGGAATCATCTCGGGGGAGTTGTGTAAGGCAGCACAAAGAGTAAGGACAGGGAAATGAAGAGTCCTAACCAGATTCAAGCAGAAGACAACAGAATGTAATTGGAAGGATTTATGACGGCAAGGAAATAACAGGAAACTCTGAAATGCAGTCAATTTTATACCCCACTGGAGAAAACCAGAAACTAAATCCTGATTCAAACTTTTGAATGTCTGGTAACACTTCGGTGTTACATATAACTAGATACAGTGATATATATATAAAAAAACATATATATATATAAACACATGTGTATATATATACACACAAACATATAAATGAGCCTAATTTTATCAAGAACTCCATAAAACAAAGACATCTTTTTAGGTGGCTGGTTTTTTTGGTTTGGGTTTTTTTTTTTTTAGTCTCCCAGCAAAACATGACCTTCATAGACCCTAGACTTGGCTCTACTTAGCTTACACAACATGAAGAAATCACTGCCCAAAATAGCAGGACAAGCTATTGTTGTTGAGTTGGTCCACAACTAAAATCTTTTCCGCCGTGAAATTGAACATTGCGCATTTATTTTTGTTCTGGATAGGAAAAACATCTGAAAACACTACAATAGATCACTTGCGGAGATAATAGATTTGAGAACTTTAAGAATGGTTCTGCCAGGAATGGCAAAGTTTTAGTTAACCTTGCCTTAGAGCAGAGAAAGAGATTAGAACAAGATGAACACAAGCCTAAATGCAAATTATATGTGCATATGATATTAAGTATACCAATAGCTGATATTAAAATTTCAAGTCAAGACAAAATGAATCAGAGTTGTCAAAACTTAATGTTTCAACTTTTTTCTTATCAAAGTTTGTCAGAATAATCCATTTCCTCCAACATTTCAACTTCAATAAGAGTATAGTTTTGATGAAAAACTGTCAAAAAAAAATCAGACAGCTCTTGTGAAGATTATTACACAGCACAGTTCACACCTGTAACATTTTCCCTGCCAGCCAAAGTGCAAATTCCCTCACCAATGCACATTCAATAATACCGTGGCAATTTATAAAAAGAAAGTAATTATAATCAGAGGAAAAGAGCATATGGCTGATCTCAACAAAAGGATTAACAGCTCCCATCTCAAAAATATCATTACCAAGAGATTCAAGATGAAGGAAGATGAAGCAAAGTTAGTAATTAGGGATGCTGTGTATCCCAAATATTTTAATGCAAAGGCAAACGCATAACAGTCATGCATTCATTTAGTTAAAACTTACCACAGTAAAGTGGCTACAAGCACATGGTAGGAATCTGACACTCAGGGACAGAAAGAAGAGCAAAGTTAGGAGAGTCCTCAAAGTTAAACATTTGAAATATGAGTTTAAAGGAAAATCGCATTCCCAAGAAAGCCAAACCATACTTTGCATGAACCATAAAGACACCAGTGGGGAAGCAGCCCCTGGGGCTACTTGGACTGCGCCTACTCCGCAGGGAGCAGCTAGCACCAGGAAGTTAGCCCAGTTGGTCAAGATGGACATTGCTACAGGATACTCATAGCAACTGTGTGGCCATACTTCACGTGCATTGGGTGTACCCACACAGGGATTTAGTGAGGTCTAGACAGCGCATTGTAAACACCCGCTCCAGCTTACTGTACGATATCCTCCCTGTACAGAAAAACTTAAGACTGATTGTCTATCAAAGGACCAAAGGTTACTCAGTTACCAAGTCAGTCAGGAATATTTGTTTCCTTGAGTGTAGCTTAGCCCACTCCTGCAGCATCCACACTGCCCTGTAATTCCAGCATTCCTCAAAACCTGCCCATTCCCATCCTCCTGGACTGAACATAGCCTCACCATTCTAAAAGTAATTATTCAATGACAGAGTTTTAAATAGTATCCCAAACATTTTTAAAACCTCATTTCACTCTATAGCAAGTATCATTATTACTTGCTTGTAATAAACCACAGTAGAAATGACTCAGAAAAACTTTGATCCCATTTTAAGTCAGCACACATCCTTTCTTTGACTTTTGTGGACATAGGACTAATCTTCAGTGTATTTCAGTAAAACAGCAACTTCACTAAGGGATATGAGCACACACATACATTTCAGAAAAGTACTTGTGATATTTAGGACTTGGCACGGGCTAGAATCTCCTTAGGTTTCTCAGGGAAGAACAACATGTTCCCTTCCTTGTGCTGGGGGACTCTGATACACAGCTGCCAGCTATCATTTCACCTGACTTACAATCTTCTGCAAAGTCCACCCCTTCTCCTGCTCCATAATATTTTTGGTTTATTTTCTTTTCCCTTTTGCCCTGTTTATGGTTAAAACTGACTTAACAGTATTGATTTTCTCACAGTTGAATTCGCTGGTTCAAAGAAGTTTCAAAAGATGTTATTCTACTACATCCGCATGCCTATTTTGGATGCACCGGTTTCTGAAAATGCTAAAGGCTACACAGGCAAGAAGCTTCTACTTTGCAGCTTCGCAAAAGGTGCTATCTCCATGCTACCACCATTAAAGAAAACCACAGCATAACATACTAGATGTTTTACAGGAGGGGAGTCTGATTTGGTGCTTTTAAAACAATTTTAGAATTCCCATAATTTGGTGGAAGCCATCTGCAGGCTACTGACACCACATTTTAAGAATTGCATTGCTAGACAAGAAGAATATGAAAGGTTCTTTTGTCATGTATAATAAGATATAGTCACTGAACGTCTGCTCCCGTAGTACTGAACCGTAAGCTGAACATTTGGTCAAAAGCAACCTGCACGAATTAAGATGTTAAGTGGACTCGCTAAATTCTCCCATCTAAGCAGCGTGGCTATCATTCTCAATACTTTGTTATAGGACACCTTCAGATGCCAGGTGCATGACCATCTGTCCTATGCCTTTAAATCTGGGATTATCTCAAGCCCTCTACCTCATTCTCCCAAGGCCTGTGTACTGCTGTGCACAGGTAGGGGTGGAAGGATCAAGACATGGAGTACAGTTCAAAATTGAGAGGGAGACAGTACTTATTCACTCAGTTGCAAGAGCCCGGGCCCCCTCCTCCCCCCTGGAAAGTCCTGCTTTCCTGCTGGACTGAAAGTGAACCGACTTGTGCTCCAGCAAATATCTCACTCGGGGTGAGGCAGTGGCTCAAGCTGAGCTCCTGCACTGTTCCTGGATTGACATTATGTCACCAATCCCTTCCTCTGACACGGCTGGACATTAGTTCTTGCAGTTAAGTGTGTAATTGCTCAGGAGAGGGATGGAAACATCATGTACTACATGCTAAGAGCTGGACCATTCTAACCCTTTCTTGTGTTTCTAAGGAACAGGGTAGAAATTATACGGAAAATAATCTGATGGAAGAGAAAGTCTGCCATAAGGAAATGAAAATACATTGACTCTGGAATTCTTGGGGCTCATCCCAGGATTAGTGGGTTCCTCATTAGTCACTCATCTTCCTAGTGACTCCTGCATCTTTTTTCAAGCCCGTAGTTATTCTCTTGTGGATGGGAAATAACTATTTAAATCCCTATACAGCTACTCAGTACCACCCTAAGTATCTACTATGTAACTCTCTCTTCTTAATGTTAGAAGTCTGTGTGTTTAAGCAATGTAAGTACTGCAAAGTTGATTGAAACAAGCCTCTATTCACTTTTTCTCCTGAGGAAGCAGATTTAAGTTTACTCTGACAAACAGCTGGACTGTTGGCAACAAAGGGTCAATACATTTGCTTTCAGAGACTATGATGAGACAATGAAGCAAGAACGGACTCAGCAGAAAGAGCGAAAGAAAGTTTTTAAACATACTGTGAAAATATACTCAGAACTCTGTAAAAACAGATATGGGATTCCACATGTAAGAAAGAGGGAATGAGAAAAATAAATTGTTGAGTTGGAGCACTTGCATAATCCAGAATAGGAACATGTGAAAAAGCAGAAATTCAACTAATCCCATTGCAAGTGGCATTTCCCTTTGAAGTCCACAATTCAGAGGGATGTTTTATTTTCATTCTGGATTTTTTTTTTTTCCACGTCAAATTTGGACATTTTAATGTGTTATGAAATAATGAAGTATACAGAGATGGGTAATTTGTGTGCAGGTATGTATGTTATGAGTGACATATCAGGAAGCATTTCCAAAATGGTAGAATTTACTTTGATAAAATTCCAGTGGAGGCCACATTAAATTGAAATGCAATGGCAAGACTACTCTGTAGTTGAAACTACACTTACTGAACTGATAGAAAGCTGTGGTTCTGTAGTAGCTGTATGAAGTCTGTAATAATGAAGACAGTAAATGGGAAAGCCCAGGCAACATCTTTCAGTAAAGTTTAGACTGTAGCCTCATCACAGGAAAAGATATGATCAGCACAAAAGCAAGCTTTTTGAGAGACTTACCAATGTCTCTCCCTTTTAAAGATCCAACTAAATGCAATCTGGAAAGATAATGGAGAGCATTAACATTAAAGTTGGGATAATGTGATTAAAAAAAAGGGGGGAGGGAGGGGAGGCAGAAATCACACAGTACTACCTGATAGGCACAAATCAGGTAGAGTAATTTTACACACAACACTGAGTAAGGGAAGAAACTTCACTTCTCGCCCCCACCACAACAGAAATCTATCATCAAGGAACAGAATCGATCTATTCAGTCTCATATTTAAGCTACAGAAAACAAAATTACCTTATGGATTTATCCAGCTTAGACCCATACCGTGGCTCACCCTAGAAGGAGTTATAACTTTTCAGGTGAGCCATGAATGAGAGGAAAACAATGAGAAAACAAGAACCACAAAAAAACCCATGATTTCAACCTACAGCAAGTCTGTAAGAAATAAATATTCCCCTGAGGGCCAGTGCATACTATGCAGTAGAGCAAAGCAAAAGCAACTTCTCCAACAAGTGTAGATTAAAATTGTATTATCCACATGCAAAAAACCCAATGGGTTACACTCTGATTACAAAGAAGCTTTCTGCAAGTCTATGATGTCTGAGCTTGAGTGTTCATTGCAACAGATGAGTGAAGTTGCACGATCTTGTCTCCATTCTCCAGTTGAACCAAATATATGAACTGCCTTTCCCCTCATAGAATTGTTCCTACCAATGCAATGCAACTGTTTCTGGCCACAGTCAGAGGTATTTTGGCACTCAGGGATGTAGAGAGGTGCCCAATATTTAATTTTCTTTTGTTTGTTTTTTTTTTTCTTCTAAAGTAGCCAAACAAGTAAGGTGCATACCTTGCCACTGCAATTTCTAGTCCTTGACACTTTTTTTAAAAGCCAACAAAATGTCCCTTTGACAACAGCCACCTCAAAACACACATCAGCCATCCAGTTAAGTCTCCATGTCAGTCAGGATCAACTGCCCAAGTGTTCACAGGAAGAATGAACCAGTGAGGAATGAATGGGGTTGAAAAAAATTCATGTTAAAATTCAAATAAATATTCCTGGACAATGTCCTGCCCTCCTCCGCTAGTTCTAATGTCAAGTAATTATCAGCTTAGAAATGCTGCTGGCCATCATCGTTTTCACTTCTGAAAGTAACTGACAGTATGTAGTAAGAATTGCTTTGATTGAGAAGTGATACAATAATAGTTGATGATCTTACACTCTGCCAGGCTTGTCTAAGCAGATAAGAAGGTGCAGAATCAAAGTGGTGTCACAGGGTCCTAGAAAATCTACACCAGCTTGAGATAAGTGCATTGCTGTGCCCACATGCACTCTTACAAAAGTTTTTCCAAGAATCTCTCAACAAAGTAAGGCTGAGAAATGAGTGGAAGGTTCTGAGACAGTTCATGGTTAGAAATTCCTGAAACTACTAGTCAGCCTATAAATTGGGACCATAATCTTCCACCACACCAAGCATTAACAACACACCCTTCAAGCCCATAACAGTTTGCTATAGCATACTTCAAGTTACAAAAGTTGACCCCATTTCTATACTGCCAACATGTCCTAATCACTGCAGGATTATTTATGCTAATTTCAGTTGATGGCATAAAGTCTCTCGCAAGCACACCAATGCCTTACAGAGGTAGGATTGGCCCTGATATTTTCCAGGACCCAATAAATATTCATAGTGAAGAGTCTTAATGAAAAAAAATTTGTGCCCATCCAGGAAAGGTGTTTTTGCAGAAATATTCACATACTACTTTCACAGAAATCCTTGGTAAAATATTAGTACCACCTCTGCTGGAGAAAAGTGAGATCTTTACATGCACAGTGTTGTCTGCACTGGCAGAAAGGAGCTGAATTGCTCTTGATGAGATACAGCGATAGATCACCCAATTCATGGCAGGGACCTAAGTGCCACTATCTTCCCCTAAAATAGAAAGCTTATGGAATATCTTCTTTGAATGAGGGAAAAGTTATGAGGATAAACAACTACAATCTGTTTTTCCATTCTCTCTGCCATGATTTACACAAGTCGTGCAATTTTACCTGCTATGTAGGGAATTCCTGCTGGGCAAATTCCTTTTTCACTTGATTTGCTTGTTACCCTACTCTTGTCTGGCCCCACAACACGTAACTTATGACAGCTTAGAACTTTCCTTTGCATGTCAATGCAAGCTGACAATTTACGCAACTTGACTCACTTGGGAACCTGTAATTTGCCTTGCTACATGCACCCTTAAATTGTGGTTTGGGAAACATTAGCCTTTCAAACATAAATAAACTGGAGAATTAAATCACATTGCTAATGTACACACTATTTTAATATGAAATTATCGCTGAATGGAAAAAGAACTTATCTGCAATAAGCAAGGACTCAAATATGATGTGCTAATAATGCATTTCATGGGAGAAAACATGAGTGAAAATAAACACCCTATGGATTTACAGCCAGTGATGAGTTTAGCTCATTTGAATTAAGAATGAGGTGTAATACAATTAAAATTAACAGGAAGCTGGTACAAGACTATTTTTCTTTTAATAATACTTGGAAGTTCATTGTCATTCCAAATTCCCAGAGTATTTTCAGCTTGAAAAGTCACTCAAATAATGGCTTTATTCTGAGTAAACCAGTGTGGTTTGATACTATAAATACATCTGCTTAGACACATGAGCTGATTCTGCCAAGTCTTCTGCACATGTTTACATTTTACAGACACAAATACTTTGACTCCACAGACCTTAAAAATTAACCACCTGCCTACATATAGACATCTTTGCAAGACTCCTCTGCAGAGTTTATTAATATTCATTTTCACGTCCTTAGTGAGAAGGAAATGACACAAATGGGCCTTAGCATATGTGCTTGATTTTACATAAATAATCCAGTTAACTTCATTGTTAATATTCATGCACATGAAGTTAAGTACATAGTTATTTCCCAGATGGGAACCTCTGTGACTGGCTTTCAACTGGATCCATTTGTATTTAACTTTTAAATGTTGGCATATTTGCACCAATGCTCTGTGGAAATTAATCTCAGAAGTGTGTGATGCATATTGGTTCACAACAGCGAGGTGCATGTTTTGGAGATAATTAACGTCTCTCCAAATTAAGTGATTTATTTTAAAAAACACATGGTTTAAGTGGAGACCAGGTTGAGAAGTGTACCAAGAAAATTTTTTAAATTGGTCTTTTATATTCATAAAGAAAATTAATCCTGCAAAATACTGATGCAAATCAACATAAAGTTCAACCACTTAACACACAGTGTATATGACATTTTGAAATTTCATAAAATAAAACCAACAATTCCTCCCCCCTCAAAAAAAGCAGTAGTTATCTGAGGATACTGTAACGATATTGCCACAAGACATCTATACATTTAAACCTACAAAGCATGAATACAGTACATACTTCATCACAACCAATACACTGATATAAGATTGCTCAACAATCCTTTCCTTTTTTTTCTGCTGTAGCCTAGTAATATTTTCTTTGACAAGAAAAAGGAGTCAAACTTCTTTTGCTGCATAAGAAACTAAATTGTATTTGAGCCAGAGCTAAAGAACACCAAAAAAAAAGGAACCCAAAATCCTCACTCCATCTCATAGTAGCAGCTTAGTTTGCTCAACACCCTGCCAAACCCATTTAACATGAAATTCCAGGCTACTAAAAAGTGTTTTTTCCTCTAATTTATTTCTATTTATTTTTATAGTACTTACTGTTTTGATCCCTCTTTATTGTACCTGGGAGGTAAGCTCCTCCACATCATTGTCAAAGGAAAAATAACAGCTTTGAGAAGTACTTTAATGAATCACATTTCATGTTGAAAGAAAACACTAACATCTTCCAAATTCCATGCACACACAAAATCAACAGATTATGTCCCTCCTGCAAGCTTCCTAGAATATAAGGCCTGAACCTAGCTACAGAACACAGATGTAATGTTTTCCCCCTCCCAACACATTTCTAAGAGGTTGAAAACATCTAAAGGCAACAAACCCCAAAAAGGCCAGATTTTTTTTTTTTTCAGGGCTAAAGGCAAAAATGTGCCCAAATGGCACAAATCATTAGAAATAGCAAGTAAGATATCCATAAGAGAGAACAGTTTCAAGAAGCTGTTTTGCCAATGTAAAGGCACAGAGTGCAGAGCATAAGTATCCCAGGTGAAAGCTCCTGTCCTTAGAGCAATATCCTGACATTATTATGGTCTGCAGCCAGGTGACTGCAAATGGAGATGAAAACAATCATCGCAGCAGAGCTCCTGCATCACACCTTCTCATTACCTGCAGTCTCCCAGTCTAAGACAAACATACAGAGACAAGAAGCCCGATAGTTGCATGGCTCTATGGTAAAGAAAACAGTTCTTTGATAAGTACGACCCTTTTCTGTTATAATGTCACGCTGCCCTTCCTCCCCATCCCCAAGACAGTCTCAGAGCTCTCTTCAGTGCTGCAAGAAGAAATGCCTCGAGACTTCTGAACCTATTAAACATTTTGCTTCCTTTGCTTGCCTTTCTCAGTGTATCAAAAATATTAATACATGAACATCATTAGCTCAAGTTCACACTGCTGCCAGAGCAGCAACACATTCTCTACTAAGAAAACACAGGAAATCCCAGAGCAGCTATAACAAGTCTGGGATGCCTGGAGAGAGCAAGAAGCTTAGGCTGGCTGCAAAAGCCTCTCTGCCCTTAAAGTGCTACATAGAAAGGAACTAGTTATTGGAATCTTAATGTGAACCTTATTAGTTACGTGATCACAAATACCTACCCCACATAAAAAAACTGCACAGGCAAGAACGTGTATGTTATGCCTCAAATTTTAGGGCTGTCGTATTACAGAACACTCCCTGTTTATATGTATGCATATAATTACACATACAGCAATTTTGCCCATGAAGACACATGCTTAAAGGAAGAGAAAGCAAATTCATACTCACAATCATCATAAACCTGTTTCATGATGACTGAAAAATGCAATCTTCTGGGAGAGGAATTTTTTAGATGTTTCAAATGGAAAATCCAAACTATTACAGGTTCAATGTAACCATCACAAGTTTTGTTTTTTTTTTTTTTTTTTTAAATTTCTAGACAGAAGTGTTTGATGAGTTAATTGCAATCTATCATCAAATTTTCTGGGGAAAAAATGGTGTATACACAAAAGTAATTGGGTGTAAATATGATGAACTATTCATTCAGTGAATTTACACAAAAACACAGGTTCTTTTTCATTTTTCTGCCCTCTAATGTACCCCAAGACAGGAATTCACAAATTTGATCAGACTTGATAAATACGTTCAAGTAGGAAGTAAGGGGGGGAAATGGAAGCATTTTGACATTTTAAAAATAGAACAGCACATCCATTTTGAAATTAATGTCATTTTTAAGGTTTAAATACCTTCAAAAGATAATTATCTGAGTTTTGTACCAAGTGTTTTGTGCAGCCATAGCTTTTGTAACTTAACAGAAAGACATTCTTCAGATCTTTGCATTACCAAAAAAACCCCTCAGAACCTTAAGTGTTGAGTCAACATGAGCCTTCCCATACACATGATGCTTAAGTTTGGCCACTAGACTGAAAAATCCATTACTTGCACAGCTCTAAGTTTTATTTCTGTGTAACATCATGCTGCATTGCAGTTTCTGCTGTAAGTGTGTCTGGATGTGTTCCTGCCGAGTTACATACTGTGCCCAGACTTGGCTCTTTGTCTTTGTTATTACTAGTCCATTCTCATCTTTTATCTATTGCCAATTATTAGCATTAGTTCTTGAGTGTGTTCACTAAGTCTATGATTCATTTGTGCACTACTAGCAAAAGTGCAAGAAAAGGATGTTGTTTCACAATAATTCCACATTTCCCCTGTTCTTGCTCAGAATAATTATGTCCTGATAGGTCCTTCAGATAAATTACAAGAAAACTTCCTGTGAAAAGGAAACAGACAACTTCTGACAGGTGGAAAGGTGCTATCATCTCAAGTACAGTCTGTCAACACCAGAAGACAAGTGTGCCCACATAATGGTTTTGCACGTATTAAAAAAGCAAACAGGAATCCTACAGGCACAAAATATGTTGCATAGGCCACAAAACTACAGAGGGCTTCTGGTGGGTACATCAGAGAGCTGTTTGAGAAGGACTGCCAGTTGCAGAAATGAGGTCTTGGTCACCTCAGAATTGGTAAGGACAGAAGGAAAAAAACTGTATCAAACTCAAGAGATCCAAGCCAATCCAAATTTAGAGATTCAAAAAAATACCCAGCAACCCCCATCAAGTTACATATAACCAAGACTGAAGAAGAGACAGAGAGAAGAAACTTCAGGTTTTGTCTAAGCTGTGCTGCCAATCTGCTACTCTTCAAGTTTCTCAAATCACATTCTTCTCTGCCCTACGGTTACTACTCCAGTTCTGTTAAGATACATGTGGTTGAGCAACCAGAGAAGCAGAGGCAAGCTTTTTTAGAAGCAAATCTAACCTTCTGCTTCGCAAGCACTTATTCAGTATTTACTCTTTCCCACTGAGTAAAGCTTCTGAGGGTTGAGAAATTATATTTTTTAAAAAGTCATTTGTCACGAAATTTGGACTGCAGATAACTTGATATTTGTTTACATTTTATCAGTGTCCATTTTTGTAATTGGAATTTGAAAGTGTAAATGTAAAGAATACAAAGCAAATCTTTTTATTATTACAATTTTCATGCTTCCCTGGACATAACAGTCAGGCAAGACACTTAGTTTTCAAGAATATTTTACTACAAAAGTAACAATTTCAGCCATAACTTGTAATGTGGAATAGTTAGGCAGGGAAGTGAGGCTGTAAGCTCTTGAAAAGTGAGAGGTCACTGAGAAGGCAGATTGTCAATTTAGGCTTTAGCAAGAGTGGAGAAATAGGAAGTGTCACGTTATTTTGGCTAAGTTTGTTCTGTCTTGAGCTAATGCTTTCAGAGACAATAGTTTCATTTTGAATTAAAACTTGTTTCTGAAGTATTTCACATCTTCAGCACCAACTAAAGACAACAGGAATATCAACAATTTCATAAAAATATTGGTCGCCATAAAAAAAATACAGAAAATTAAAAAGAAACTTTCAGCAGAAGACAAAGTTGTCACCTCATTTCTCCACCGTTCCAATACGTAGTTCTGGGGAAAACGGTAAACAGGGGGGGACGGGAGAAAGACTAAAAAGAATAAGTTATATGCACTCCTTATTGTCTTTGACCATTTGTGCTGTGCTAACTATAGTATAACGAACATTGATAAGAATTTCATGTTTGTTTTCATTCATTGGCCTCTGGAAATGTAAGCAACTTCTGGGGCTGAATTATAACATTAGTTTTCATCTTCCATATTACTTCCAAGTGTTACAGATACACAGTCTCCCCACATGCAAACTTTTTTTTAAGCAAATGAGTGATACCAATGCTTTCAACCTCACAGCTGGTATGAACGTTCATGGAAAGCAAGGGTTCCAGTTACAGACAGGATTATCTAGGGAAAAAAAAAAACAAACCGACATGTATGTGAAATCACAATCAGTTTGGTATACATGCCCTATGTGTGTCATGCCCTATGTCATATAGCCTGCCTCTGCATCCCCAGGGGAGTTAACGCTCATCACGTGTGTAATCTATCGTCACCACCACACTTCTGCACTGATCCACTAACCCAGGCTGTCTGGCCCAGACACTCGTGATTTCAGATTTGGGGGTTTCTGTGCTAGTTCTCCAGAGATTACTTATTCTCATACTTAATTCTCTAAAGATTGCTTATAACAAGGCCTCCTTAAAAAGCCCTCAATAGAAGACTAAAACTCACACAGTTTATCTTAAGTATCTGACAGGGTCTCGGGGGAGTTTGGGATATTTGCCCCCTCCCCAGTTATGACAAACAGCAGCATTTTGCTAATGGAAGACAATGAGTATTTGCTCAGAAAGGATCACTACACCCATCTATGCAGTGAAGAAGCAGAAACGCTATCTAAATAAGCCAACGCAGCCACAGAAACTAACCACCATTTGAAATGGAGACGGAGATCATAAACAGTGCTTTGCATCATTTCACCATTTCTGCCCACAATACTACTAACTCACAAAGATGAGGCCCTTAAATACACTCAGCTCTCTTTGTGGGAAGGAACAGGATACAGTGTACAGTCCTCACCTGTATATTTTCCTCCAAACTGTGTATTTGTGTGCCCAGTGGGATGACATTTTTTGATTTAGTTGTCAGCAAATAGAACTTTATATTATGCTCCTGTCTTTTTGCTTTCTTAGCTAGCAGAATACAATGAATAAGGGTTATTCTGTCATTTTTTAAAATTGTTTTTTGAATCAAGGTATCTTTCATAAAGCCAGACCTGTTCATTATTCATAGGAAGCATATTGTTATAAAGTCTGGCACTGTGTTTTGGGACCATTAGTCTGAGGACAAGCATTCAGATTCGTCTCTGACTCTCATCCTGCCTCTATACCTCTTCAGACACCTCAAAGATGAGGAAGGTGCCGGTACCGAATGCGTGGGAGTCAATAGGATGGGTCGATTAAAGAACTACTTCTTCATTTTTAGCATTCATCTCTAGTTGCTAAAAAAGTACTGAATCAGGAGGAGAAAATATATGCTTGAAATGAAAACTATCCGTTAAAAAAATATAACTCAAATCCTTGCCAGTAGAGTATCCAGGCATATGTTGCTCTGTACCTGTCAGTGAATCTTCCACAACTTGTCAACAGTGCTCCACGCAAAAAGGTGACATGAGAGGGACTTCAGAACTTCCAGTCCTAATGGATGTTTCAAACAGACAGCCCACCCCTACTCCCACCCCACTTTTTAAAAACCTCTTGGACATAAAACTCAGTCACATTTCAAAAGCTATGACTGCTTTTGAGAAAAGTTCAGTTCCTCAAGTTCTTAACAGTTTTCCCTTGTAAAATACCTATTATCAGGATCAAGTTCAAAAGAAGATTTGCAAAGTCTATTAATTTTAGTATCTGCCGTGCATTTTATGAAACATTGTGAATTTCTGTGGGGCAATGATCTTAGAGGAGAACGGCTTATTCCACTTTGCTGTAAATATGAAGAAAAGAAGTATTTATCTTAATATTGCAGTATGTAGTTTGAGAAGTATGATTTCTTATTTAGTTGAGAGACAGATAATATTTATATAATTCTTAAGGTATACATAAACCTGTAAACCTTCATATCAACACCTATCCACATATTCTCAAATATCAAAGTTCATTTTTCCTGTACAGTAGTTTCCCTGTATTGCCAGCAATATCTGAAAAAAGTTTTGTAGCATTTTAAAATAGTTTGTGATATTTCACAATGTACTTTGTTATTTTTTATATGACCTGGTAGTTCTCAAACGCATTCACAGGTGCATGCACCTGCAGATGCGAAAATCTCTCTAAGGTTTTCTAAGGACACCATCTGTAGAGAAACACTGTTCAGAAGTCCAGGCTTCAGTATGCCATAAACATCCAGCTTTATCATTTTCTTTCTTGCCCAAGGGCTTCCCTTGTGAATGATCAAAGCAGCAAAGATCGCAGAATTTAACAACAGGCCTAGTCAGGCCTTAAAGAAGAAGAACAAACTTTCAAACAAGTACAGGTCCAGCCCATCAGCATAGAGATGATGCTACCATTTCAAAAGGGGAAACCCGGCAGGCAGCTTATATTCAACATAACTGTCCTTGGAACAGAGAGTATTTTGTATGAAAATGCTTGGACAGTCTGTTAATCCTAGATCCACCATGCACTGAAAAAAAATCTTGCAGTGTAGCTAGAAGAATTATTTGGACTGTGTTTAGTTATGAGAGTTCCCTTCAGACATCAAAAACAGGTTCAGAAATGTGGATGGAGTAAAAAGAGCCTAGAGTGAACCCCATCAAAAGTCCTAGGCTAAAAAAAAGAAAAAAAAAAGGTAGTAGTGTTGGAACAATTTGCTTTGACTCAGTATTACCCCGGGAAATCTTTTTTCATACCAGTAACGTGGTGCAAACTACCCACAGTATGGTGTGGATCCTCAACCATCACTGTCAGCAAGTCCATAAGCTCAGATAGCAAGGAAACAAAGTAAAGTCAGAGCAGAAGAAGATACTTGTCAGGGGACAAATTTTCAACACATCTAGAGTAGACAATCTGAACAATCATAGAATTAGTTACAGGGTTGCTGTTTTTATCAGACCTTTAGAAGCCATTCTACAAAATATTTCTTATGCTTCACAGCTTTTTCCATCAGTCACAGGTAGGGAAAAATAATCACGTAATACTCCAAAAACGCTAGAAAAGTTCAAGTACACCTCTACCTTGCCAGTTTCCCAGTGGTTTGGTTTTTTTTTTTAGATCAAGATGTACTTTTTACATAAATAGATTTAATTCTTTTGTGCCATTCATCCCTGATTCCATCTCTTGAAACAGTGTGAAAGTGACTTTTAATTATTTTTCCCTTGACATGATACATCAAGAACGTATTCTAGCTTTTATTTTATTCAATGAATTTCCCTGCCTTGTATTTCCTCATGAATGATACTGGATTCTCTGCCTTCTTTCTACTCCTCACTCTTATACTGCATTTGCTCTTTTTTCACACTCTCATATGCCTTCTTTCCCAGTCCAGCTGACATGCAGAGTCCCAAGACAGGCAAGTGAGACTAAAAAGAGCACAATAAGCATAGGAAACCAAGGAGAGATGGAGCCTCTTCCAAACTGCATGTTTAGATAGTTTCCTATACTAGACGTGAAAAACTACAGACATAAAGATCTTCAGTAGTGTATATGAAAATATTTGTAAGTCCGTGTCTATAACATAACATACTATGACAAGCGCCATAATTTTCTAGTTGCATGAGGAAGACAAATCTCTGAACGTTGAGTTAGCAACCATCATGTTTCAAAGGCACCTACTGCTGGCACCTGTTCTAGGGAAGGAAATAGAAGAATCCACTGCCCAGGGCTAATCAGTTCCCTCTTCCTTCTTATTCACCTCCTCCTCATATGGTCTAGATCTGAATCACCATGTCCACCGAGGCAGCACAGAGGCCCATGGTTTAGCCACCTTCTCAGTGGAAGCCCTTCCAGCGCTTCCTGGGGCTCCTGTGGTGAGGGGGTGAGGCCTCCTCATCCTTTACCACCTCCTGCCACACCATCTTCTCCTGGTCTGATTTCTCATCTTTTCACACAACTGCCAGCAGAGTTGCACTTCCCATATCTTGCCAGTCCCCACACAAAATTTGACCTCTTAATTACTGCTTTCACTTTTAACTTCATCAAATTAGTACAGCCTGCCTCATGAGCGTACTGCCTTTTACATCCTGGGAGTTATACCAGGCCACACTTGCACTGGAGTGGAACTAGGTCCTGGATTCTAGAGCAAGTTCCACAGTTTTTAAGAGCTGATATAATTTTTCTCAAGGTACAGTTAGCAGAGATGACTGAAGAGTCCCAGGGGATACTGCTGCTTACACATAGAGAGAGAGAGAGAGAGTCAGTCATGATCTGAGACAGGCATGACTTTGAACAGGTAGAACTGCACTGTCCCAACAGTTGTCTTGACCAATTATAATGAAGTCTGACAAGACGTAAGTAGTACCAGAGGCCAGAGAATTACTTTCTTAGATCCAGCAAACACAGTTCTTACCTCACTTACTCTACTTTCATATTCAGTGCAAATGGACAAGCTTCTAACAGTAGGTTACTCCTGATTTACACCAGAGCAAATATCAAAATCAGGTCCAATAGGAGGATAAATCGCCTCTCATAAAAGGTGATTTGCTGCTGTCACCAGAGCTAATAAAATGTTCTTTTAGCAAATAGCAGCTCTGTCTATGGCTCTTCAATCACAACTTGAAGAAATAACAAGGGAATGTTTCCTGTTGAACTTAGAAATAATAGTACCTTTAGTTGTTACTTACAAGCAATCTATTCACAATCCCATCCCTTGCAGAACACCTCTAAAGGTAAGTAACATGAAAAAAACTATACAAAAGCACTGCATTATCCAGAAGAAAAAAAAAAGCAAAAATGCCTGTTTTAATGATGCCAGTACAATGGATACATGACAAAATTCTGTTTTTTTCACCGAGTTCCATTCGCTTGCTACTTCAGAATATTGCTATAATAGTAATCCCTCATTTTACTCTCCAGTACTTGCTTGCTGCTCTCTACTCACCAAGATTTGGTTCTGCTTGTCTATACACAACGATGTGGGAGCCTTTGGGACAAACTAGGGAACCACATAAACCATGGAGTGTTGTTTATATCAACATTTTTTGTTTAAGCTTTGCAAACCTGTAAGAGCCCCACACTGATCATCAAGACTTGGGGTTGATCAGTGATTGATATGATTTCTCTACTGTGACAGAAAGACAAGCCAAAACCCGCAAGAACTTCATGCTGAGTCCTGGCAGGTCTGCAAAACCCCTGTGATAAAATCCTGCACAGAAAAATGCAAGTCTGGGGAAGAACCATTTCAGAAATATAGCAATGGAGTCAGAGAAAGACAGGAGATCTGTACAGGGCACCCTTGCCAAAGTCCACAAGGGGAAAGAAAAAAAGGAAAAAAAAAAAGCTCACTAAACACATTATACCAGTATGCTCTGGGAGTGTAAAAGATAAGCTGTTTGAAACACTAATAAGAAAGAAGGTGTGTTAAGATTTGCTGTAAACAAGCAGGTTAATTTAGTCATAAAAAAACACGGAAGAAGAGTGTAAGAAAGGAGGAATGAAAGTGATATAAAGCCTACACCACAAGAAAGACTGAAATCTTTAAAAAGTTCATATATAGAGCTTTGTCTGAACTGATGCACCTTTGGGTTTCACCCACCAGTAGTTATTTCTATGATGATATAACTCACAAATTAAATTTTTATTAAACGCATTCAGAACTTTCTATTTTTGCACATTCCAGGCACTTCAGATTTTCCATAACTGTCATCTAGAGAAGTCTCAGTCCTGAAGTACAGTGGGAGAAAAATGTGCACTGTCTATAGATATATAATACATGATGGCTGATCCCTGTTATAACATTTATCTTGGAATTCTGGTGACATGAACAAACCACTTGAATTTTACCTTTGTGGGTTTTTATGGTCAATGCATTCCCCTTGGATAAAGGATATAGACTTGCTAAGGACAATAATTAGCAACCAAAAATATTGCCCTTCTTTTGCCCTTGAATAGAGTATGATTACCTGCCACCTTGTGACTGAATGCACAGTATCCGTCATATCATATGCAGCCAGTATGCCAAACATGCCCTTCAAAAAATCCTCTCTCTAAAACATCCTAAGTAATTTTGTGTCAATATTACCAAGAAATTCAACCATAAATTGGATTTTTCATAACCCTGCCCATAGCAATTTGATATGGATAACTGATTTCAGGAAGAGAGAAAACAAAGCATGCATACAATGTTTCGCAGAAGATGCAAAGTATCAGGCTATATCTTTTTTTTAAGATGATCCAAAATATCTAGTTATGAGTACATATCTAAAATCCTGTGATTTTTTTTTCACTCCTCCTTTTGCATTTTTAGTTACAAGGCAGTTATGGCTGAATATCAAATAGCCAGGAGTTGAAAGCTAAGAACTTGTTTTATGTATTCATTCACTTGAACTATGTAATCCTTTGCAGTTTATTCAGATTTCTGACCACTGACAGGAGTATAATGTGTCATACCTCAAAGCCCATTTTATCAAAACATTACAATGCAGATTTCACAAAGACTGTGGCTCATGTAGTATGTGTGTCAAGTAACATTTCTTTGAAAGTATTTTAATCAACTCTCAATATATTTCTATATTGTGCATTTAGAAACCAAATACTGGTTTTGTGCATTTTATTTTCAAAAGGTATTGAAAGTGTCTGTTGTGAAGATTTAGCTTAAGTTTCTACCTTATTTTAAAATAGACTTTTCTAAAGAGACATATTTTTCTCCCTTTGTAATGCACGATTAAAATTGAGCTCTCTACTTTAAAAAAAAAGGGGGGGGGAGTAGTGAATATTAAATAAAGCCAGAAATTACTTTACACAGCTTTCCGCATTGTAAAAGGAACTGAATAGGGCAAATTATTATGAAGTTACTTTACAATTGCCCTCCAGAGCCAGCATGGCTGAGAAAATGTGGCTCAGCAAAGTTGGTTTTTATGGTTCCGTTGTCTAATCCTAAAACCAATACATAATTCATGGGATTTATACATTCCGTACAAGCAGCTCACAGAATTTCACTCAACTCCATTTGCTGATCACCAACAAGGTTTACATATGTAAAACTACTCCTTAAATACAGCCTTGATCAATTAAGAATCATCTCCTAGGTCTCCCTATGTGGCCCAGCTCACCTTGTCTCAGCAGCATCCACCCTATCACCATCCTTCAGCAGCTTTGAGACCAAGCAAGTTCCTGGAACAGTGGTGGGCACTGACAGCTTTAGCATCTGTGCACCTCAGGTGATGACGGTATCTTGCGGGTTTTGCGCACGGTCTCAGGAGGGATGGGGAAAAGGCGGCCAGTGTTTGCCAGATGTATCCCTCATCCTTGCCACTGAATCCTAAGAGACCGGCAAAGAAGAGCTGCACCCGGAGGAACTCCACTGCCAGCACAAAACTGAATTTCACCACCTTCAGCAGAGGACAAAGGAATTTGTTTTTGTCTCACTGCACTAGCAGAAAAACTTAGTTTTCCCTCTAATTCTCAGAAGCTCTGAGCCAGTCCTGGTCCTACAGCAAACCAGTGATTTTCATTAAGAACTGATTTCAGGTGTCTCAGAATATTACAGGGCTGCAGACCCTGGCAGTCTGCTTGGGGAATTGGAAAGGGGGGAGACACAATTATTCCTACACTTAATTTTTGAAGAAGGTGGAATAATAACGAGCAGAAGCAAATACATCTTTGTGAGCCTGCAGAGGAACTTACGTGAAAGACATGGGATCAAACTCTTTCAAACTTCAGAAACACACACATATGCTGGATGCAAAGCTACAAAATGGACTACTTGGTAATAGCAGAATCCAGACATCCCTGTGCAATATAGATCCGTCTGAACGACAAAAAATTATTCCCTAGTAATTTATTTAGCAGCCGACAAGGGGGAACAGAAGAGATTTTCTATGATGAATATTATTGAGCCATATATAAAACTGGTCAAATAGTGAAAATACACATTCACAGATAATTTCATCATCAATTGATTAAAACAGCTCGGACTGATTTTCTGTTCATAAATTTTCTGTTCATCAGTTGTGCTGTTCCTTTCATTCTCTGAGCCATGGGTATTCTATCGAGAAACAAGCAAAACAAAGCAAAATTATTCCCAAACTCTAAGGCTAACATAGTGGGAAAAGTTAGCAGGTATTTGTGAAATCTGATAAAAATCAAGTAACACAAAATCCCATGAGGACACAGAGCCACACAATTCCTTTCAGTGCCTGGGGTAACAAACACGGTGCTTTTAAACCCAACCTCTGTGGAGTTAGCATGTGCCCCAGCCTTTGAAAAAAAATGTTCCTAAATTCACAATGTTCACAGCTATGGCACAAAGAAATGTAAAGACTCTTGCTGCAAAGGCTTTTAAGCTCACAGAACGAGGTGCTGCATGGTTTCTGGCACAAGAAGATATAAAAGTCATTCATGAGTGACTGTCACACCTTGTGAGAAAGTACAAAGCACCACGGACTTCAAACCAGTAAATGAAACAGAGACGAAACACTCAAAATGTTTTTTGCTAGTTAATAGAGAGACCCAGTATGCCCCAATGCTCGCAGATAGCTTTCAACTCGTTGCTGGATTTACTACCAGTGCTGCAGGATTGTCAGGAATAAGTAGATTTTCAGTGACTTCAGGAGGAAGCTGATCCCAACGACAGAAAAGCTATAGACTGCTTGGTTCCTTCAGAGGAACAACTGCAGGCTTGCAGAGATGGGCTCCTTCCTGCGTAAGGGTGAAAGAGCAGCAGACAAAAGCACTGGGCATTTTAACAGGCACTGAATCCTGACAAACAGGGGACAGGCTTACGACCCACTTTGGAAAGGTCCACACCACCCACGGCAGCAGAGCACGAGGGGACCCCAGCACGCACCCAGCAGCCGCTCCACTCCCGGTGGCTGTGGAGCAGCTCATAGGAGCCCAGCCTGGATCCCAGCCGCTGCAGCCTGCCGGCGGGACTCCCTCCAGTTCAACAACGAGTTTGGCATTAGCTCAAGGTGTTCTTATTCTTTACATCCATTGAATTCATTAGAAAGTTAGTTGGAAGGAGGTACACCACACCTGATATTGGCCATTAGAAGGTTATTTGGGCTCCTTCTGTAAGCTAAGAGGGAGACAGACACTTTCAAAGGCATAGCGAGCCTTCCTAAGACAAATGATACGTGACTTACTCCCGGAACTGCTTCTTGCTTTCTCCTGATTAGTAGAGGGATGCCCAATGTTTAACTTCTGGATAAGATTAAGCCAAGGCAGGCAAACTGAATGCAAAGAGTCTTTTTGACCTTTTTCCAAAAAAAGAAAGAAAAAAGTAAATTACATTTTTCAAATCAGAAAAGCAGCAGCTTGGGAATCCTTGTTTTTCTGACAAGGAAGTTTATACATATATCTGTATACACACATAGAGACAGATAGACAAATAGATATACAGACACATGCACGTAGGGGAGTCTCTCAGTTCAGGTCAACTTTGGAAAATTCCTGCCTATGTAGCAGTGTTGGTTAGAGGTACAATTTTTGGCAATATTCCTACATCGTCAACAGCTCTTGTTTAGATGCAGTTACAGCAATCTAACTGAGCTTTTGATGACATAACTGCTTTTGTTTAGCAATCCAATGTAAATGACTTTAATAGTAGTGGTTTTGGCAGGTATAAAGTGCTTTTGCTAGACAGTGCTGGCACTATGACACTACAGCTACATTGGCAAGTATTTTAACCTTAGTACATAAAAGACAGTACCAAAAAAGTAGGATGAAAAACTGTGTATCACAGTAGGGGAAGCTAATCTGGACTCATTCATGGGACTAATTCCTTCTATTTTTCTTTAGTGACTTATATTTAGTGATACTATTTCTGAGGAATGTCTCCTACTCCCTTTCTTTTCTTTCATTCTGGAAGAAAATCACAACCGCATGACTCTTGTGTGAAACTTGGAGAAAAAATTTAAAAGTTACTCAAAATAAAGGCTAAAACAGCCAGACTAACAGCTCTAGTTATGAAAGGCCTCTTCCCCCCCCCCTCCCCCCCAGCCCTTGAACAGACACAGCATCAGCAATTCAAGTTCCTCAGCACTAGCTTACAAATGCGCAGGCCTGGAAGGGCTAATTGGAACAGTAGAAGCCGCCACCTGCCTATTCTTCTGCAGTGTTACTGCTGGAGCAATACCAGCAAGATGAGACTGGGAAACACTCCCACGCACCACCTCACATGCCAGCACGGACACCATTCGACCACAAGACCTTGTCCCAGAAAACGGAAGGAGATGTCCTGTTCTGAAGTGTCTTAGCAACAAACTTTGCCCATGCTAGGCCTATTCTTGGTCATTTGAAGCCATTACACATACAACCAAAATAGCCTTGCAAAATGGTCCTTGCAAACTTCAGCACAGCAAGGGCTGGCAGGAGTGAGGAGGAACAGGGCACCCGCCTCCCACCTGAGCTACGGCTGCCCATGCCTTCTGGGGCTACAGCAGCCCTGCCTCAAAATCCGAGGAACAGCAAGAATGAGATAAAACCAGCTGCCTATTCTAAAGACAATACAGAATGACAGAATCCAGTCTAGAGATGCCAGGAGACAGTTCTCAATCAGGAAAAAAACTACTGTCTCCCTTCCCTGCAGGCCAAGGGTAAAATGTACTGGTCTTCTCCCTTCTCTTTGCAGGCAGGTTCACGCTGGAGTTGTTTCATGGGGCTCCTATGCATGAGGAACTGAACCGAACCAAAGCTTAGGTCACAAGACCAACATATTTATTTTCCACGTAACTTTTCCAGCTTCACCTCTATGTAAAACAGGCACTCTCCAGAACACAGCTGGCAAAGGGCTCCTTAATAATGTACACAATAAATAAGAGCATAATACAAAGCCCACATCTGTTTTCACTAATAAAAGTAGTCCAGCTTGCTTCAAGAGCAAGAAGCACATGTCTCCAAGAGCAAAAACGCACATGTTCCCAAATACAGAAAATAAATTTCTAGGGCTTTCTTTTGTCCATTTTCCTCTCACACAAATGAGTGGAAGCTAAAGGGCAGCATTCAGCCATGCACACCTCTGTACTATAGCCCACCTCCCCCTTCAGAGAACTTAGAAATTCAACTCACCTTCGACAATGCAATGAAGTCTTACAAAATACTCCTTTTCTGCAGATTTGCACCAAAGAACTGGAGAAACAATCAAGCTAGACATCTGCTAGAAGAGCAGCAATGAAAAGCCTAGCAGATATTAAAGATACAGGTAATCTAGCCCCTCTCTCAAGTGAGCCCTGCAAAGTAGAGAAAACAAATACACTGCTGAAATAAATTCTTATTCAACAGATGTTTTTAAATCACAAACGGAGCGGTGATTATATGTACTATGTTCTTTTCAGAAAGGAGGGTTTTTTTCTCCTTCTGTTTCCTTTTCACCAAGTGGGTATAAAAAGCCCAGCTCCATCCACTCTTTAACGTGACACATCTGTGTACTTGCAGAAAGCTGAAAACACTTGTTGAAAAGCTACACAAAGAGAAGAAACACAGAGCCAACAAACCCAAGCTGAAACCCCATAACAGTTTAAAATTCAATTTTGATTTATGTTTTTTCTAATTGCTCAGGCACTAAGGTTTTACTGCAGAGATAGATTTCTGGTGGAAACTTGCTCACCATTTGACAAATGTTTCTAAATATTGTATCATCAAGATTTTTATAAAGGGAGTACCTGCTAAAGTCACAGTAGAGAATATTTTAGTAGTCTCTCCATTTACAGTCAGAAAAAAGCAAGAACCAACTTCCACACCTTCACTCACCCTCTCTCACACTCACTATTCTCGCATCCTACTTTAGAGTTTATGTGCCTCCTTTCTTTTGTGCACGTGATCTGCAAATTCTTTCTGGTTTGATGAACAAGCACGGCCACCAGGGTATCTTTTTATTTGCAACCAAGACCTTGTGGACCTGCTAGAGAGAAAACCACAGATTGCTATCAATAGGGCCTGTATTTTGCTATATTCCTGGCTGTGACTCTCAGCTGTAACTTTTCCATATACCATGAGGAGCTTGTAAAATTCTGTACAGAAAGAATGGAATATGCATTTCAAATTGTACAGTAATTATCTAGTAATGCCCTCCTTTGGCTCTTCTCAATCATCATTTCCTTCCAGTCTGCCACTGTTGTAAATGTTCATCTATTAAAATTCAAATTAGATAAAGTGAAAATTGCTTCATTCATTTTTGTTTGCTTGTTTTTTAAACGTAGAGCTTTTCCTTCTGTGCCATGCTTTCCAGGAAGGTGTAGCCATGCGCAGCACCTTGTGTATTCCTTTTGGACTTGCTGTTCACAAGAGAGCTGGGTGCACCTTCTCTGAAGCACAATACATTGCATGCCTTTTCCTCAGCACATTAATCAGAGGCCTACAATCAAATTCAGCAGATTTAGGGTTAGAAAAATAGCACTTCCTCCTGTAAGGAGGGGAGATGAAGTAAGTCCACTCGTGGGTTACATTGTAGCCTCACTAAAGTGCACATCAAACAAAACACAGTTTCTGCAGGCTTTGGGCAGGGTGGATTTGCAAGCTCCGGTGGAGCAAAGCTCCTGCCAGGCTTGACCAGACAAGCTATATGTAATGGGGGCAGCCATACAGCTGTTCCGTTGTGTCCCCTTTGCCATTTTAGCTGCTGACAGTTATTTACAGATTAGTTATAGATTTGCCAGCTGGCTGCAGGCAAAGAAATCTACTGGATAATTCTAGATGAAGAGAAGATGCTGATCAAAAATAAAATAATTTTTAAAAGAGGAAAAAAAGCTTTTGGGCAGCAAACTTCTCTGTATCCATTTACTAACATATTCTTGACACCTCTAAAAAGAAGCATTTGTATTTCTCTGAGTCACAAGACTAAACTTTAAAAGTAGCAGATTATTATGACTAGAAAAGGGTAGGAAAGGAGATGAAAAGGGACTTCACTGCTTTTTTTTCCTTTGTTTTAGACATCTTCAAAGGAAAAACCCTGAAACTAGGAAAAGAAAGGTACTCTGAATCTCTAGTAACAAGAATACTTTCAGCTCTTTTGGTATGCAAGTATTTCAAGTGGCACAGAGTATTTCCTCACAGGTGTTTTTATTAGACTCTTTTCCAAAGATAAAACAAACTGCAATTCTTAATCTCGCACCAGAATAGCCAGCTTTAAGATAGCTCTGCTGTCATAAAGATATCCTTGGCCCCATTACGCTTATCCAGTATTTTCTCCACTGCTTTAGTTCCACTGCACATAATGGAATTAATTAACTCCGCTGCACTGAGTTATTTTGCAGTAAGTGGGAACGGAACAAGGGAAACGTATTAAGAAAGAAACCGCAGTTTGGGTCTGTCCCTGAATACCTGCGGTCTTACACAAACGAGGGAGATGCTGGGGGCGGGGGGAGAGGAAATCCATGGGAAGACCCTTTCAGAAGATCAAAAACTGTCTTTGACCGTCATTAAAACAAACTTACAAATCCCTCCTGTACTTCACCCTACCAGCCAGCCAGGGTATTCGGTAATACCAGCGACCTTGTACGTCGACCTAACTCAGAACTAAACTTCCTCTTTTTTCCAAAGAAAGGAAGGAGGAGAGAAGGGAAAGGGGGAACACGGGGGGGAGAAGGCGGGGGGGGGGAGAAGGCGGGGGGGGGGGAACCAATTTCAAGTAAGGTAAGGGACATCAACTGGTCAGATCACGGTGAGTACCAAAATCTCCCTCAAAACAAAATTTTTGACCCAGCATGCAGAGGCTTGCAAAGAATAAAATAAGTTAAACCGCTCTTCTCTCGCCTCCCCCCTCTGATGGGATCATGGTTCGCTCCGCTCGCAGCCTTCGGAAGCCCGAGTGCGGCCGGCCCCGCAGCCGCCGCCCGCCGGGAGGGGGAGGCAGCGCCCCGGGGTGTGTCTGAGAGCAGCTCCCGCTCGCTGTGTGTGTTTGGGGCTTTTTTGTGTTTTTCGTTTTCTTTCTTGAACTGTAACCTCAGAGAGAATATCCGATAGACGGGCTGGGGGAGGGGATTTCTTTTCCCGACACCCACAGCTGCCAGGGAGAAACACAAAGGCGGGTCCCATCTGGCAGGGCCCCTCATCAGCCTACTTTTAAACCTGGTTTATAATTAATCCTAAACAGATTTCACCAGTTAGGCATAATTTTAACTCCTGCCACCCCGAGAGCAGCAGGCAGCCGGAGCAAGAAGTGTGGGCACCGCCCAGCTGCCTCCGCTCCTGCCAGGCGAGGGGCCTTCCCGAGGCCTGGTCACCGCTCCAGCAGCCTGGTCACCGCTCCAGCGGCATCAGCCTCTGCCCGCAGGGAAAGCGGAGCAGGTTTTGCCTCTTGGCGTGCAGGGATCCCCCATGTAATTAATAATGGGAACTAAAGCAATAGGTGGAGTTTAAATTAAAACACCGATGCTGACTAAATGCCTAGCTCCCGCAGAGCATCCAATACCATTGCTCAGAGTATCCAGCACAAGGGTATCCAGGAGCCACAGTTGCTTCAGAAGAAGATACAAGGAACACCAAACTGGGCGGATACCAACTTGTAATGAATAAATATTTCTTAATCATACCTCAAAACTAAGAACACAAAGGAAAGGGAGAAAGGTGTCTGGGGTTGAAGAGAAAGAGCGCTGCTTCTTCATACATCTAATATTTTGCTGAAGTTTTACTTAAACAGTTTCTAACAAGCTCTCCAGTCTGCCCCAGTCTTATAAAAAGTGTTTGAAAAATGTAAATAAGAAGCAAAGGTGAATGATTTTACAAGAGTCTTGATTTGTGTCACAAGAGAAGGGAAAAAAGTAATGAGGAAAAACTCTAGGGAAATCTATCATTTTTATATCACTTTTAAAACCAATCCTGCCCACGAAATGCAGAGATCCTTGACCCAAAACTGCAGAGAGCTGACAGCATACCACCACTATCTTTACAGAGGTGATCCATGAGGTATACCAGGTATAGCGTTTTGCAGAGTCTGCAACATAAAGTAGAAACGGAGTTCTCTCATGACAAAAAGCAGTTTTCTTCTGTATATCTTTGTGCCTCGAATTTACATACTTTCATTTCTCAAAGCCAAAAGGCTCTCAAGAGACTGGCTACACAGTATCAAGTGCAAAAGAGATTTAATCTTCAGATTTGTGGGAATTTAAAGTTACAAATACTCTGTTAAGCATAGGTCTGCATACTGTCTTTTATATGCATACGTTTGTTTATTGCAGACAAGTTTGTAAAAAACTCAAAATAGTTTAAAGGCATGGAAGAGGTGTTTGCCTGAATTGCTCATGGCTCTATAATCTGTTTCAAACCAAAACTGCTTTACTTTATCAAAACCAAAAATAGATTGATGTAATCCAATTTCTAGTTTCTTGTTTTCCTACCACTGCTATGCCCAAAATTCCTGTATACTACTGTTATCCAGGCTTGCATTGACCTTCAGAGACATCTAAGGGTTCTCCTAGAACATTTCAGGGCTGTGTGTTTACATCTCTCAGCAGAGAGCATCTGAAAAATTTGCAGAGCAAAAGCACAGTTTAAACATAGGAGAAAAAACACACTAACCAATAAGGCTTAAGCGTGGCATTAAAACTCAACAGGCGTCTGTATGAATCAGAGCTGTATATCTGAACACAAGCAAGAAATTCTCTCTGCTTCTACCTAAGTTCTTTTTGCGCAGGGTTTTTTACATTTAAAGTAGGGTCAAGCAGATGCATAATTTTGCATTTCATAAAGTAGATTATTTTTGTTGACACAACAGACATTGTAGAAGGGTAACAATGATAGAGCTAGAAATCACAGGCAACAAAAATGCTCAGGGCCTTTCCCACACACAGAGGAGGCAAATTATCTATTTTTTTTCAATTAATGCATTTTAGACTAGTTTAAGATCATACTAAGAAGAATCTAGTTATTACCTCCTTGTTTATGTAAGTGCCTGCTTACTGTGAAAGTCAAGCGTAATGCAAAAACTTTCACTGCAGCAGAAAACGTCTAAACGTGCAAATATATTCAAACCCCCAAGGGGCAAATAATACCATCCAAGGAATCAATCTTGCAGAACCTAGACTTCAAGCCAAAGCTGTTTGAACAAATACTTCTCCAGCAATTTTCTCTTTTAACAACATGATAACTTTTGCAAGCATCTTGTATATTTGCTGCTTCTGAGTAGTCACCAAAACCTATGAAAGGAATGGGGAACAGAGAGAAACTTAGGAGCCAGCTAACAGGGGCTTGACTCCGTTTGGGGAGGGGGAGCCAAACAGTGGCATACAGAAGTGCAGTCTCATCGTTTGATTGCTTATCTAAGAATAAAGAGAGCTGAGTTCAGTCCCTGGCTCAGCCACAAAGCTTTTCAACACCTTCACATAAGATTCCTACTCAAGCCAGCCATCTGGGAAGAAACAAAAAAAAAAAATCAGGAAAAAATGCTTTCTTAAACGCTGTATATGTAGAAGATTATGACATCCACACCTATTTTGTATATAAGGCACACATTTTTCCATGGGGTTGTTCATATTTCCTCTGAGACAAAAGGAAAATCCATTCAAATCTCCTATTACCTCAACAAGCATCCTAATCACTGGTAAACAGAGTAAGAGGAGTTGGAAGAAATTCCTCCTTCTCTTCTCTGGGGATGATATCTATTCATTTCCTTTGCTCTTCTTCAAAGTGTCCATAAAAGAGCATTTACTTTTGTGTCAAAGGATTGGGGAGCGCAGACAAAAGAGAGGATTCAGTCGGGGGGGGGGGGGGGGGTGGGGTGGTTTTGTGGTTTGTTTTTTTTTTACATATGTGGTTTTGTTTTACATTTATGAAGTCAACTATCTGATCTTACAAAAAAAAGCACCAAAAACTAAACCACAAATTAACTAACACTGTAGTTCATATAATCAGATATATTTTATACCATGTTCCTGTTTTTTTAAATATAACGTAACAGGAAAAAAGATAAAGCTTTGGGACTAAGGCACAATGCAGGGGGAGAAACAGGGACACACAGAACATGCACAAGGCCGGGTAACTTAAGACATTTAACCTCTCCATTACTTAGTTTCCTTCTAACAGAGACAGAACAATATGCCCTTACCATCCAAATTGTTCCCCTGGTTAACACGAATACTTAACAGCAGAATGACTGGTATACCAGTTCTGGCTGCTTCATCTGATACCATTTCATAAAGTTTTATTTCTGCCATCTGTGAATATCCATACTTAATCACTGTCAGTTCTTTTGTTTTCCAACATGAAGTATAATGAGACATTTTTCCACAAAAACCATGTTTTGGCCAGTTCTTCGTATGTGGGAATTCAAACTACTGAACAACCCTCAGAAATCCATGGAGCACTGCCACGTGCAATGGCCTCATGACATCCAGCCATTTAATCTGAGATGCAATACAAGCAAGGTGCTGCCAAAGCATATAGAGTTTTTTTGCGGGACCAGGTAATGCCTTAATCTCTATTCCAGCTGCCTTATCTCCAGCTTGCCTTCCCTCCTCTGTTTCCAGGGCTTGGGAGAATAGATGGGGGAGCTTGGCATGGGGTTGGGAAGAAAGGGAGGTGGAATGGAGCTGAAGAAAGATGCCAGCAGATCTCCATTGAGGGCAAAGCTTTTTTTTTTTTCCCCCTTCCTCCCCCTAAGTGCTCAACAGCTATTTACAAAACAGGGTGATTCTCCACCTACTTGATACAAAAATTGTGCCAGTGTAGGTGTGCCAAGGTAGAGAATAAAAGGAAGTATCACAAGAGACCCACCAACATCACGAGGGGATTGGTGGCTGCAGGAAACCCTGGTGCAGCCTGAGAACCCTGGGCACATTCATCTCTCCCAGCACCACTGCCCTTGCACACGAAGGGCAGCTGTGGAGCTGCCCTGGCTGCTAGGTCTGCCTGTGGGCAGGGCTGCACCCCACCGACCGACCTCTGTCCCAGGCCACGCAGTAAAGCGGAAGCAAGATTTAGGGCATATCGGGCTGAAGGCCACCCCAAAACCTGCCCTCTGGGCTGAGTAAGACGTCCAACATAGACCCACAGTGGAGAGAGTGCCTACTAAAGCCTCAAGGGTATTAGCTTTTAGCCTGTCATTTTGGCGTTTTAGGAGGGGGAAAGAAAAAAGCCAATGCAGTCTTTCAGCTGGTCTCAGATCATCAACCCCAGTAATCCTCCTACTCCCTCCATAGAAGGGGTGCCACAGGAGTCCCCTCTGTCTCTGGCCCTTACAGAACAAAATAAAATATTGTTGCCTGATCACTGCAGATCTTGAGGGAGGAGGAGAACAAGAAAGAGTATCAGCTAAGGTGCTTGTCCTGCTCCCGTTAAAGTCAACGGCAGCCCTGGGAACTGGCGTCGATAAAAATCAGGAGAAATGAGAGACAACGATGGCTGTTTCGTTGCTTTGAGTAAAGGGAAGTGAAATCTTAATATTGGTCAGGAGAGGCTCACAGCTTTCCACAGGAAGTAACCAAACTACCCTGCAAATGCTGGATGGCAAAAGTGCTAAAATTTCCCCAGTTCAAATGGAGAAATTTGGAAGTGAAACTCAGACCTCAGCAAGTTAAATGAGTAGCTACCTTCAGATGGTAGTGGTAATAAAATTGTATCCTCAACCCATCAGCCAATGCACAGGGACAATATGATATTATTTCCAAGCCAACCTAAAGAGAGATCAGTAAATTCAGACAACGTACCTGTAGGTAACTGGGCTTCTCACATTTTTCTGTACAAATAAAATGAATACACGTAGTGAAAGCACACTCAGGTCTGAGACCTTTTTTTCCATGAGCCTAAACAGATGTTGACTTATGAAAGGTTTGCCTGCACATTACTACTACCTGTATGTTTTGCCAGCATGAGGAGGGAAGGAGAGAGAAAATACTTCCTTCTTCTAAGGAAGGAAAGAGCTTTTCTCTCAGCCACATCCCAACATGTTTTTCCATTTTTTCCTCTTACTGTTTATGAGAATGTCAGCAAAGGTCTTACTAAAAGATTAAATTGTATCATTTCCATTTCAGTGAATGCAAAGCTTTTATTTGTACAAAAACTCATGTTTTCCCATTAGGCCCCTGTAAGGAAAAAAAAGAGTTGTGATGCCATGCATATGTACAATATGATGTGCATGAAGAACATCTGAAAAAATCAAACTCTCCGAGACAGATGTAATAAGAGTTTTGCGGTAAAAGCTATCAACATTAACATACTAGTTCTAATTTACTCTACTTCATGCATTTAAATTTATTAACTTCAGGCCATATGTTGGCTACGGAGTTTGGCTCTGCATTCCTGAGTCAGTTGACAATGAACAGTTAAGTTCCAATAAATTGGAAAGGTGAAGTAGGGTGAGCCTAACTAATGGAAGAAAATGATGCAAGCGCAAATCCAATACACCATAGTAGAGCGGCAGCACCACAAAAATATTCTACCATATGTTTCAAGGGCTGGCTAACGCTTCATGTAGAAAGCTTTGATGTTGCCACTGTAATTGAGAATGTCAATACTTCCAGTGTAGAATACTTGCTTCCAGCTATTAAATACTTGATTTCCAGCCTCCACGTCAGAAGAATGTCTGCTTCCTCCAATTCACTCCACACCAGCTAAGGTTATGTTGTTTTAAAGCATGTAAGACAGAGGATGTACCACTGGTTTGTGTTTTTGGAACAGTGCAGCTTTAGGCTGAAGGGCAAAGTGCATGTATTGCAATTTTCTAATTCAGAAGCCATCTGTGCTCTCTTTTCATCAGCACAAGTGGAATAGTTGCTTAAGAATCAGGTGGATCCCAAACATTTTGGCAAACAAACTGAAAAATGCACAACTATCCAAAATATCCATGGTGAAACAGCAGCACACATAGCAAAAGCTGATTCATGAGATCCACAGAAAAACAAGAGCTAGAGGCAATGAAGAGAAAGCGCACTCCTGGGGATGACTGGCTCATCTTCTCCCTTTGACTTCCCTTAGTCCAAAGCTGCCTGCCCGCAGTTCTTGGAGATAGCATGCCCTTTTTCAGAGGAGCAGAAGAAGGGGAAAACTGACAATACATGAATACCACAAAATACACAGCTCTAACACTCCTCCCCTCTGGTACCGTGTCTGCCACTTGAAATCAAGCCGCACAGAAGCTGTCCTCAGTACCTCAGGCATCGGGAGCAGAAGTGAGGAAGCGAGCACACCAGAAGGTCAAGACCAACGTTTTTCAAACATAAAACAAGCCAGGATTGTTGTTACAAGGAAAAGTAATGAAGCAGCAAAATACTTTGAAGAATCTGGGACATAAATCCACATTTGGGCACTGAAACCAAGAGCAGCCTTGTTTTCCGGAAGTTGCTAAGCACATAGGTCCTTCTCAACAAGAGAGGGCCAAAGGTGTTTTTTGGGAGTCCAAATGCATGAATCCCTGTCTGCAAAACTTGGAGTTCCCCCCAACATACATAAGGCCTTAAAACAACCCTTTTTCCATCAGGGCACTGCAGGGGCCGGGAGCAGTAGGGGCTCCCCTGGGGATCAGGGCAGTGCCTGTCCCACCCCCAGCCAGGAGCAGGGCAGCTGGGGACACCAGGGCAGCCCCAGGCACCTCCCATCCCACCCAGGCTGGGATGTGGGCTTAGCTCATCAGGACTCATGGCTGGGCAGGGAGACCAGCCCTGCTGCAGTGTTGCTGAGGCAGGGGCTGATGGCCCCAGGAGGCTGACATGGGGTCCTGGGACATGGGAGGCTCCAGTAGGCTGAAATGGGGCCTGGGCAGGGCAGCAGGAGCCCTTGGGGGGGGCTGGGTAAGGAACAGTCAGGGCTGATGGTGCCCTCGGGGCCCAAACATTTCATACGCCGTCATACTTGGGGTGCACCTAGTGGGGGTTTCCTCTTTTTTTTTTTTAATTCAAAAGGGAGCATGCTTTCAAAGCAGGTCTCATCTCCACTTTGGTCTGCATCATTGAGCAGCCTCACAGTGAGATCCCTTCCAAATGAAATTTAGCTGGGAAGGTGCATACTAGCATCACACCTAATGCTCTGCGGCTGCAAACAACCATTCAAGTGCATGGGTCCAAGCTGACGGCAGTCTGAGGCAAATGTCCCTGAAAATACATACACCCTGCATAACTTGTCCTCAGCACTGTTTTGATCTATAGATCCTCCCGTGTTTGGTGACATTGCCACAAGCCACCTGCAGTAAACCTCCACGCAGAGCACAGCCCTCTCCTTCCCTTCTGCTCCCCACTAAGCGATGGATGGGATGTGTCCTAATTTTACAGCTACTTGACAGAGGGGAAAAGCCTGAATTAAAGTGAAGCCTATAAAGATCTGTAGCTAATGCTTGTGATATTAAAGACAAAAAACCCACTCCCTGCATATGTTAACGTAGTTCTACTTCGCATGGTTAAAAATAGAAGTTAGTCTGACTTTAGGGATCTGAACTTGGCCTTACTGTACACACACACAAATTTCTATTTTTGTCAAATTAAAAATCGGTCTATCTGTGCCACTATATTTCTATCATAAAAGATCGAGGTCGAGGGACAGCTATACTGTGAGGATTAAAGATAAAACCACCTTGAGGCAGAAAGTCCATTACTATTAGCAGAGAGAGCCCACCTTCAGTCAGGGGCCCCTGGGGCACTACATATAATGCAGAGAGAACAAGAGCGTCCTCCCTGAAGACCTCACCACACAAATAGATGTCCAGGAAAATGGTGAGAATTGATCCAGTAGAAGGGTAAAAGACTGAGGAAAAATACACGGCCGTAACCTCCTCCTCTCTCAGGAGCAGAGCCCAGAATATCTCCGTGCTGCTGGTCAAGGAGCCGTGGTCAATATGCCTCATGAACCACAGCATATAAAGGCACATCTGTATGCCCCTCCTCTCCATACCCAAACTCTCCTCTTCTTCTCCCCTCTTCCTTGCAATAAAAATCAAAGCACATATATGACTATTCTAGATGAACACAATAGTGGCAAATGTTGCAACAGCCAAAAGCAGTGTCATGGTAAAGTTACAGCCCCATCCCCTCCTTTGCTTCACTTTGCAGACCTTGGGACAGAGACATCTGCTCCACTTTACAGGATCTGACATACTGAAGTCCATTCACATGCACTTCAGCAACACCAAGCTGTACTGTACCTTTTTGGTTAGGTTGCAGATCCATAGCACCCTCCAAGATGAATCCTACACAAAAACAAAACAATATTTAAATAGACACCTCATCAGGTTTTGTTTTTCCCATACCATGAAAATGAGTATGTTAGTAGGGAAATTTAATGACCAGGATAATCATGTTTGTTGTAAACAATCTTCTGCAAGATTAAGTTAGCAAGAAAAAAACATCTAATTTCTGTCATTGCTATCATTTTGGCAACAGAGAAGAATATAGGTGCCAATCTAGCAAAAACTCTTACACGTGAACAATCTAAGTGGTACAAACTATATGACCCAATTCAATGGCACGGTACTCACAGAATCTAGCTTTTATTTTTTCAATAGATACTTAAAGACTGCCAAAATATAGTCATCAAGACAGAAAGCAAAGAATAAAGACAGAAAGAAATCCCAAGTCACATTTTGCACATTTCCCCACCCATTAAAAACTCTATTCTGTTAAGATACTGCCATTTTGCTACCATTATTTAAACTTGCAATATTTGACGGGTTGCTTATAAAAACTCATGCTCTAAGTGTTTTGTCACACTCTGGTTTCATTAAGATAGGATTATAATTCCAGATCTCATGGCTGCAAATAAAACCAGGAAGATGATATATAAACATGAAAAACAGAAAACAAATTAATATTTCTGACATTTTGATTTATATTTTCACTATTTCACATGATTTTTAGTGGCATAATATTGAATATTTGGCCAATAATTCTGTTCATATATTAAAACATAATCTAGACAGGAAACTAGATACAGATTGTTAAGAAAACTAAGGGCATTTGGAATTTTTTTTTGTGTATACATACATGCACATGTGTGTATATATATATATTTTACCCTGAGGTGAATTTTGACATTGATTTTGACATTAATTTCATTCTTGCTAATTTTTGCAACAGACTGCTTCATATAATGCTGACATAATCCCAGATGGTAAAACAGTCTAAACACTGGAAGATAAAAAAAATACTAGCTGTGGTTTAGAAAGCCTGCATATTACATACCAATGATGTATACTTAAATTTATGTCATGTTTAATCGAAAACTTTTATTTCTTTTCTAGATACTAATGTAATACATTAACAGAAAATGAGAGGCTGAAAGCCTCTTACTTCCACGCTAGGTACAACAGCATTTCTTGTGAGCCAACCCACTGAGAAACACTTTACACAGTGGCCTTGTAGAAGGGACTATGCTTCCTTCAGCTCTGCATGCACTGGTGAGCATCCTAACAGTAGTTTGACAAATCATAGGTTGCTTCTGATGATTTTTTCCCCTGTTAATGACATATTTAAAACCAGATCTAGCCCACTAATTAATTTCACACTGAGTAAAACAACATTCTGAAGAGAAGGACTTTCAGTAACTTCTAACTTAAGCTGCAAACTAATCAACAAAGTAGACAAGAGAGTTGACGGCTAGAGAGCCTGACTCCTCTACAATACCTTTTTATGCTTTAGCTCTGCAGGAATTAAGGGATTGATACAAGAGCTACTGGATAAACCGTGTGCCTTGTTTTACATGCAGGTGTCAGCCTTGGTGACAGTAAGGATTCCTTCTGGTTTTAAATCTTTGGAACCAGTAATAACAGAGGGAGACATAGCTTCACAGAGGACACTACGAAAACAATCATTTTTTCTTTCACTGTTGTACCAAACAATCAACAAACAAAATTGCCTTAGCATAAAACTTGATTTGAACTGCTCTTTCAACAATGTAATATATAATACCCAAAAGAATTCTTCTAAAAATGGCAGCAGATTTTTACCCGCTAAGTTATAAACAAATGCGGATGCAGTGAGATACAACCAGCCAGTTTGCTCAAAATGTAATTTTACTTTATTTGTCCAATGTTCAAGAATGTTCAGTCGATATTTTTTCATTTCATGCTTCTCAATACAATTAGGAAGGAAGACCAAGAAAGGGAGAAGGGCTACTTGGGACTGAAGCCCAGAGAATAACACACAGCCCTACTTACCTACCCACAGCTGTCTCCACCTGCAGAGACCTGTTCCCTCTGCAGAGAAATTTTAGGACTGGTAGGCCTGGAGAATGACTGGAAATGAGGGGGGGTCAGGAGTGGGACTGTATGAAGGGCAGGTGCTGGTGGCTGTCAGATTAGCTAGTCACCAAGACTCCAGCACACATCTCTCTGCAGCTTCTCCGAACACCCAGGTCACAATACGACGGACAGGCAGTAAATCCCAATGACCCACACAGGTGGCACAAGGAGGAGAGACTGATAACTACAAGGTCCTGAACAGTACAAAAAGGTGCACCCAAAACCAGCACATGGCCACCAGCCTGGAAGAGTAGCTGGCATCCCTTTTTCTAAGTATCATTGCACAAAATCCTGCGTGGACAACTCGGACATGTGCATCCTGGGGCCAGACAGTTGAACAGACTATTTGGTCTCACACTCTTCTACACGCATACTCACAAGACCTGGATGCATAACTGCAAACAACTGAAGTCAGTTTTGTTTTAAAATAAAATCGTCTTCCTCTCCTATAAAGTCTCCAAGATTTGCTACATTGCTGACAATAGTGAAACATTTTCTTACAGTCTCAAGGCGCAAAACAGGTTTTGGAGACCCTGAATTTGGCTTGGAACTAGAATCATCAACAAAAGTCTACAAGAAAGGCTTAGAATTGACACAAGGAAGACTTTCCATAGTATATATTTGAACCTGGGAATACCAGACCTGACAAAAAAAAAAAAAAGGCCATTCTCATAAAAACTCCCTAGTTTAGAAAACTAAAGCGTTGAAAAACACTCTAGCAGACTTGCTAGGGACACTGCCCTGTCTGACTCGCTTCGCAAATAGGTTTCTCAATCAGAGAAGAATGCAGCCTAGGAACTTCAGATAGCCTTGTTTATAAACTCTGCCATGAGATGAGATTTGCCCATTCCTAATTAAAACAGAAGGGCATAGTAGCAGAACAGTAGTCAAATCTGGCTTTTAATGTGCTCTTCTACCCTTTCTGATCTTTTTTTAATGTTCCTGCTCATCCTGTTTCTTAGAGCTAATGTTACACTTAGTATCTCCTGTTTATTGCGATGTCTTTTTTTTATTTTATGGACAGCTTGTTTGAAGAACTTATTAGCAGGCTTTTCTGTTTGTTAGGGGACAAAGAAATGAAACTTTCTGTTCCGAATTGCTTCCAAAAACTATATAAACTATTGTCAAATCTGTTAAAAACCAGATTGATTTCTTTTCCAGTTTTCAGAGCATCAACATGGAGAATTGATCAGAGCTAAATTTTCCATCATTTAACAAAATTTACAACATCTGATACTTTTTCATTATGAAAGTTTTTTTTAAAAAATCAAAATTCCTCATTAAGTCAAATACGGGGGGAAAGAATACCAAGTACAAAAATGTTTTGTTACACTAAAATGTTTCACTTCAGTATATTGTTTTGTATTCATTTTGATATGCTCAATAGAAGCACCTCACATATCTTCATTTTCTTACACTTGCTCCAGAAAAGGGGAAAATAAAGAAAGATCTAAAAATAATTTATATTTTTACAAAAACAATTTCTGAAATTGGAATTGCTACAAGATAGCTAATTGTTAACACATAGTAACTTAGGTAATGTGAAACCAGAGACACAGACCATATAGACCTACTAGAAACCCACATGTAGCTCCAACAAATTCTGAGGGCTAGCATTAAAATTAGCAATACATCCCATTGCAAAAAAAAAAAAAAAAGTATGGAAATACTACTTACTAAAAGGAGATTTTAGCATAACTCTGATTACCAAGCATAAGACTATTTCACACTATAAATTCTTTAGCTAACCAGACCCCATGTGAAATACTGTTTTTAAAATCTGTAACCTCCACATTCAGGATTAGACAACAGAAAAACAGATGCGAGTAGATGAGACCAAAAGAACTGAACTAGCTCACAGATGGACAAAGTCAGCCTGCAGCCAAGGACCTGGAAAACATGGGCAGAAGTCTCTGCCCTCCTACAGACTTTGCATAACCCTGGCCAGTCATTTCACATATAGTTTTGCAGTGCGCCTGAGACAGTCTGTCAGGGGTGAAGTTTCATGACACAGTCTCTGCTGAGATAGGTGACATTCTGCCCTTCTTCAGCAACAGCCACCTGTGGCACATTTCTGTTTATTCCTTGCTCCAGCATAGATGCTTGCCTGACCACTGCAAGGTGGGGAGGGAGAAATCCCTGCTGAAATCTACTCAATTCCTTTGTTGCAGAGTAAACTTTCCTCTGGTTTAGCGGCCTTAGGCAAGTGTACGGTGCCATCAGGCAGTGCTGGCACAAGGGAAACGGTGACAGCACACAGCTAGGACGTATGAACTGAATCCACCTTGTGACAGGCAGCCTACAACTGGTTTGGCACAGTGGCACTACCACAGTACGCCCTTCAGGGCTGGCATCCACCTCCTCATCCTGTGACCTTCATCCTGCCCGAGCTCCTCTTCTCTGGCCACTGTCACCACACACCTTTCATCTCAGCTGCTCACACGATGGCAAAAGCCCTGATGTCAGTCAAAAGAAGTCAGATTATTTCAGCAAATTAAATAGTGAGTGTTTGCCTCCTCCATTCATTTTGCCCAAAATGCATTAGGGAATTCCTCACACAGACAGCCTGGCTGTGGAGTGGGAACCGTAACCTTCAATGGTGACTTGGTGGGGGAGATCAAGGCGGTGTATACCACAGGATTTTAACTCTTCAAGCCAACTTATCTCCAATCTTGAAGGAATAGAACCATAAATAAGAAACCCATAAAAAGAAGATAATAGCACCTCCCTTTCTTTGAGAGGTGTTATGAGGATAAATACATCAAGGATTATGAGATGTTCAGATACTATGGTAATAGGGGAGATAGAATTAGCTAAGATAGATAAACTTCTATAAAAAAAATGCAGAGACTTTTAAAAGAAACAACATCCAGCTATGTAGAAAACACAGTACTTTTGTAGTTACTATTTATGTGCCATCTGTGAACAAGGAAAGTACTTAAATCAGCTTTGTTCACGCTTGAGCCGGGCAAATAATGCAAAATAGCTACTTGTAAACCCTTGTCCAAATGTAAATTCTCCTTGATTGCCTTCCTATTCTGTTGACCCACTTTACACAAATACTATAGTACAGGTACGTTCTTGTTTGTCAGAACAGTCAGATGTATGGAGGGAATATACGTTTCCCAAATATTTGATAGCTCCTCCGTGGGTTTGGGAGTCAGACACAGAGGGGGAAAAAAAGCAATACCACCTGACACAGGACATCAGTCACAAAGAGCAAATAGCAAGTTAGGTATAGGAAATAACTAAAGTAATAGTTACTATGTTAGCCGCATGCGTCTAGCCAGATGGTCAGCCAAAATATGTTCTTTCTAAACTATTCTCATGATAATTTTTTTTAGCAACAAAGGCTTCTGTTCATGTGAGTTTCTACACAGATAATTCATTATCAGAATAAAAGGACCATATTCATTGAGCTGCTTGCTTCAAATAGATTTTCTCCAGTTCCAGTTCAGAAACAATACCACCTACAACACAGAGACCATAAAGAGACAGTAAAATGCTATAAGCCAAGCCTTGATTTGCTTGTGTTGTTGCTGTGCTGTTCATATGGCTTAAGTAGCTCAATGACAGGGTGTCTTGTGGGAAACAGGAAACAGTTAAGCTGAAGGGAGATACAAATCCTGTTCATTTAAATGACGTGGGTATTTTTACAGGGGGTATTCAATCAGAAAGCATCCCTGCTCCTTGGGAGGGAATTCTCAGAAGGCTGCTCTCTACCAAGCAAAACAGAGCCGGAATGACAAAAATGAGAGATTATAATCACTTAATAAGAAACGGTAAAAGCCAATACAATTTATTTTTCAGTAATGAGCTAAGAACGTTTAGATCCCAGGAAACTTCTCTTTCTGTTTGGCATTTCTGTCTTCCTAGATTAACACAAAAGTGCATGAGTCCCTGGGGCTCCATTTCTGCCCTCTGGATATCACAGCCACCATCTTAGCAATTGAGAATATTATCAGCCCTGTGGGAAAGAAAAATGTTTTTACAGAAATACAAAGGGTCTCTGCCTGATGAAGATCCTTGTGAGATGCCCTACATCAAGTGCCATTCTCTCATTAAACGACCAGACCAACGTCTTTCAAGACAACTGTTTTTTTGGTTTGGTTTGGTTTTTTGTTTGACTTTTTTTCCCCCAGAATTATGAACAAGCCCATTCAATACAAACACTGATTGCTCAGGTGGATGAGTTAAACAGAAAGTGGCTTTAAACACTCATTGTCTCTCCTCTCCCCCCACAGCTTCATTAGGTTGGTAAGTGCTTTTTTGTAATTCCCATTTTGTCAGCACTACAATATCACTGCAGTATCTGCCACGCAGAGACAAAAAATGAGTAGGAAGGAGCTGTCAAATAAAAAAGGATCTTAAAGACTGTAAATCACCATAGTATGGAGTATATGGTGAGGGTAATCATTAAAAACATATCAATCAGTGAGAGCAGTTTCATTAAGGACAGAGAGAGAAAGAACGAGCCACCAAAAGAAAAAAATTGATGATGTTGAAGGTCTTGAGCACTATACAGCCAAATTCCTCTGAAAACAGACCTGGCAGCACTGTGCGGGGTGGCCCAATGGCCTAGCCCAGCATGAATTTCTTCAGACACTGCTCACAATTGGGCTTTTTCTTTTCAATGTAAAAGAAAGATGTTGATTTCACGATTCTGTTAAGAATCCCGGCTCTCATGTCACAAAAGAAAGGCTTGTATTATGTTATGCACTTGCTGAACTAGACCATCTTCAGGGCATTTGTGTGCCTGCTAGACAGATGGCACATCCCTCAGCCATTTGAATTTGAAAATTCTAGGAGCCCCTAAAGACACCAGGAAAGCAAAGAAGCAGTCAGGATGAAATGAGAGGGCAGAAAAGATCAAAAGGGCCCAGAAGGAGGCAGTTTCAAGGTATCTTCTTAATCAGCAAATCCTTACATGCTGGAGGGCAAGCCCTGCACCACTCAGCTCTTGTTTTGTAACTGAGGATGCCTCTTACTCTTGTATTACACATCTAAGAATGATCATGAAGCACTTTTTTCCAGTACAACTATGCAGCACCAGGATAAACAGAAATAACATGATGTTTAGGAACTTAGGAAGTCCCAGACAAGGCCAGAGCTATAGTCGTTGGCTAATAAACCAATATATCCTTGTGGCGCTTGGCTTCATGGAAGATTTTCTGCTGCACACATGAACATAATCTGTGTAGGTCTCTACAAATATGGATAGAGATAGTCTTCAACAGCAAAAGCTTTTCCAGTATTTTTGGAAGACATCCCTTCCAAAGTTGTTAGTCTTACTGTAATAACCCTAGGTTTTTTCATGATCCCAGAACAGGTTTATGTCTAATATTTCTCACAGCTCTTCTGAAATCTGGGTGTCAACGCTCTTCAACAGGAGGAATTTTCAGCTCATCTCAGCAGGGATGTAGAAAGTTCAACTTGGAAAAACATAGAGCCTATGTTTAAGGCAGAAAATGACAGTTTTAAAAATTTTACAAAGGACTATCCTTACAACCACTGCAAAAACTACAGTTCAGGCACAGAGCTGGTAATCTGAAATGCAGTTGGTAGGGAGGAAGATGTTTGAGATTTGTTTGGATTTGGTCCCATTTTTACAGCAAGCAATTAACATTTCATTGTAGTTCTGGATAACTGGAAGCCCCCAGGGCATGGCTGTTCCTCAGGACAAGTGTCCCAAAGAGAAAAAAAGAAAGACTTACTTTCCCTGAAGGGGCTTCAGGAAACCCCACATTCCTGGATTCAAAAGCAAAAACCTCTCTTTCTTCAGAACTAGAGACCACCAGCCTGCAGCTGATTCCTGTTGAGTCTGCCCCATAGCTGCATGGGCATCCCTTCACATGCTGCCTTTGTTGCTGTGAAAATTCATTCAAAACCTCTGGTGTCTAAGACAATATCACTGCAGGATTTTTTTAATTGTCAAGATTGATACAGGAACACACGTCATCCAAACATGGGCTACCAGAGCTGGTCACTTAAAGATAGCATAATGTGCATAAATATCCACCAGTCCTTGTTTTTCTATTTGTCCAGCTTTGTTTATTTGCTGTATTACCGCATTAACAATCAAAAGATCCATGAAGTTCTGCATCTCTTCTCCATGGTATACCAACTTTATACAAAGATAGCCAATACCCAAAACTAGTAGCAATGCTTGCAGCCTCTGAAGCTGAGCAATGGATACCCTCCTTCTGATGGAATTATATGGAATATTAAACAACACAGGCAAAAGCCCTCTTGAAAAATGTTCCTCCTCATCCTTCCATATTTTACTGTAAAGGTATATACAAGCACTATGGAAAAAAAATCAAGAATGCAGTATAAAGTATGAGGATTGCCAGCAGGGAGAAGGCTTTTGTGTGTTGCAAATCTCTACAAAGATCTACAAATTAGCCAAAAAAGGAAAATGCAAGGCACAAGGTTAGGTTAATGTGGTTTTGGGAGAGTCTGCTCAAAGATATGAGGGTAAAAATGAATATGCACTGAGAAATCGGAAAGCAGCAGACTACAACATATATTAATCTGTTCAGAGTTATATGACAGTGATAAGGGAAATAAAATAACCAAGTGCATTAATGCTAGTCACAGGGGAACAGAAACAGATTTTATAAATATATTTAGTCTGTTAAATAAAGAGGGGAAACAATCAGCAGCGATTACAAACAGCTTATTTAAGCAGTCTTTAATAAGCTCAACGGCTTGGAGAAGCAAAGCCTCTTTAAAAGTGATGAAAATCAGCCTCTCTATTGGGTGACTAGTTAAGAACCATCTATAAGACCCTGAGGGTCAATTTGGTCCCATTGTAGTAAATTGGGGTTTTATCAATGGCTTCAATTTTGCCCTCTAAGTATCAGCTAACATTCACCTGCCTGTGAAGCAACCTGCCTGTAGATCCCAATAGAGAATTTTTCTTTTCATAACTGGAGTTATTATCCTGGGGAGGGTAATGGTCCACTTCCGCTGGAATTTGTGAACTCGTGAGCTTGAGCTTCTAGGTGAAGACTTGCCATGGCACACAAACTGCTAGAAGTGAAGTATGAACAGAGACACAGCAGAGATCTTGCCATTCTCATGGTCCGGAGAGTAGCTCTGTACAGTACAGATGAAGTCCTCAGTTTGAAGATGAGGAAGCCACTGGGCAATTATCATCCCAACACAAATGAGTACCCATGGACTTTGTTCTATCTCTATAACAACATGATGCAGCTGAAGCTGTAACTGGTAAGAACACTCTGAAAACAGTGGGCAGGTCTCAAAATGCAAAGAGCACCACCTATTGATGAACATTGAAGCATTGGACAGCTTTACAACATTTATTGCTTGCAACTTTTAAGATGACCACCTTAAAAATAAGTACTGCATGCACTCAGTTAAACTCAGATCAATCTGGTCTTCAGAGAAACAGCCAGTGAAGGCATGGATCAGTAAATAGCTCCTCAGTAAGTCACAGAGAACTTGCAGAGTGGGGAGAGATGGGCGATAGTATTCTACTAAGCAGTATATAGCATTAACTAGTAACTGAATATGAAAGAACACCTTTCACACAATAGGAGACATAAGAGGTGGTAGTGGTGGAAAAACCACACTGTAATTTTTAAAATGGAAAAACATAGTAGATAACCAAAGCCAGATGTCCTTGCCCAAAATGGTATTTTCCTGCTTCCCTTATTATGTTGCCCCATTACACTGAAAACTCCAAAGGAAAAACTTTCAATAAGCTATTCTTGAGGATGGTTCACGACAAAATTCATTGGCACCACTGTTGTTGTCATTACTGCTTCTAATTTCATACAGGTGTTTCACATATACTCTGCATGCCACAATGAAGGAATTGTGCTCTCACTTGCTGTTTACACTTAGACATGTTTCCTCTGTTCTTTCACACATCTACCTGTCAGGCTGTCTCTCCCACCTAGGGCAGTTAGATCAGACTGGGCTATCACAGGTAAACATCAGGAGTACAAACAGGCTCAGACCACCAGCAGGGAAGAGAGTGCCTCTAACAAACCACTAAGCATCATGAAGCAAAGCACTTGGCATCCCATCGCTAAGCCTGACCTGCCTTGGTATCTCAGTCCATCTACAGCCTGTTTCCTGCTGATTGCTCCCATTGCATCCAGCCCCCCCACACACACACAAAGGACTTGGGGAAATGCAGTTCAGTTCAATTCTGGATATCAATTCTGATAATGCAAGAGGAAAAAGAATTTGAAAAAAACAAAACCAAAGAATAAGTTAAGAGTGTTGTGGCATGCAGTTATTGCTTTACCCTCTGCACTGGAAATCAGCTGTCAGATGGAGGCAGGGTATCTACTTCCATTTAGCCTGCCTCCCAGGATGACTAGGCTTCTCCCCCCAAATAACCTGCGCAGCTCTGTCCAAGCATAATTCCAATTCTGGCAAACCTAGCCAACAGCAAACGTTTTTCCTACAGGGATTTATTCAAAACACTTTACAGCATGGGACTAATAAGCTGGAAAGAGCAGGGAAGAAGTGCCCCATGATTGCTGCTTGGGCTCCAGGGTTGGGGACATAGCAGAATATCAGGGTTACTCCAAAATGCTTTTCCTTCCAACCTTCCATAAAATTCCTGTCACAGCACTGTCACACCCAATTATTAAAAAAAAAAAAAAAAAATTTCTAGCTCTGCACACAGTTTCAGCACACTAATCCACTCCTTTCCTACCAGTGATATCCTACCATCAGACATATTAAAAGGACTCTCTTACCAAGAAATCAGATTGTTTTAGAGTGAATTAAGATGGATAAAAGCTAATGGGTATTGTACCTGACCAACAGAGAATAAACATTCCTGGACAAAGCAACATCCCATGGCAACCCTTACAAAAGGCCATCCAGACAAGCTGGCTGTGATAATGCCAGACAACGGTCAGAAGTGCCAGCAGCTGGCAAGAAGAGACAGAAATCCAGCACTGAGGATAGAAGAGCCGACGGGGGAAAGTTTCTACTAATACAAACCAGGAACATCTTAATTGTTTCAATGCCCCCTGTACCTTCAAATGCACCCCTCTCTCCCCGCGTGGATGCTCAAATACTTTGTTTGAACTGGAGGAGCACAGGTCCTGAAAACAAGCAACACAATTTTGACAGCCTGCCTCATTAATTCTATCTTTTCCCCTTAAAGAGCTGATCCTCAGGGGTCACTCCCCCGCTGCCACACAACCCATTGCGGGGTGCACTTACTCCTTCCACTCTGCCTCCCATTTCAAAGTCTACAGGTAGTCAGACAGCAGAAGGACTGAAACCACAACTGAAACTGTAGATTCAGGGAGAAACATGTCAGACAGAAAGCAGGAGGGGAAAGAAAACACCACCGAAGAGGAGAGTACTGACAGAGCTCAGAGAAGACTTTGATTAAAAGTAGTAGTAGCTGGATTCAGAAACCCCAGACTAAAACCCAGCCAAAAGGGTCACTCTTTATCTGATTCAATTTAAGTACTGTAAAAAGGTCATATTTCTTTCTTGCTACTGAGGAAGGTTCAATGAGCACTCCAGAAGTGCTTCATAACACCCCTCAGTTCTTTGCTCCTTATTGCCTCCATTTTCATCACTTTGAGTACCAGACATCCCTCCTCTGCCCAGTGCTGGGTTTGATACACCCTCTACTGAGCTCCCCCTGCCCCCCAGCTGGGTGTCCCACTCCCTTCCCACACTGTGGTTCTGGGTCCCCCTCCCACTACCCCACGTGCCATGGGTTCCATCCCTTAGCAGGGACCGCAGGTGTGCACCAAGAGATTTCAGATCATTTCCCTCAGTGTGGGTTCCCCCCCACCCCCCAGTTTTCACAAGGGTACATAGTCCTTTGCTCCTAACTGCCTTTCTTTCAGATTATCTGAAGGGATCAGAGAGGCACCCAGTTTAAAGGCACTATTGTGAACCAGTCAGAGAAGGAAGAAAAGGAATGGTGCAAAATACATCCATGTGACAAGCCTGGAAGGTGCACATGTTGGAGGAGGACCCTGAGAGGAAGGGGTAATTAGGCCTATCACAGCTGAGCAAAGGTACAGCTCTGAGAAGAATTAACCTGTGATACAAATGCAATGAACATAATTTACATTAGTTCGTTAGATCAGTCTAACCTGAGAAGACACTAGTGTAGTTACACCATGACTGTTGTACTCCTCAAGGTAGGAGCTTGCACCTAGAAAGAACAGAGAGAAAGTGAAAAAAAGTGAGCAAATGTCACAGGGAGAAGAGAGGTGGAGATAAACATGAAGCAGAACTTGCTGTGTTAAACTCCACAGTCCCTTCCTGCTTATCTTTTTTTATTTAAATTGGATGTAACATAAATATCGTGATGCATTTAGGAAAATTGCAGCAATTTTTCCATACTATTGTTGTATAACTATTTGTCTTCTTTTACTAATGCCAGCAGGCTTAGATAAAGACTCTGGAGAAAGGGAAAAAAACTTGCTCTGAGTCACACCAGCAGAAAATCCATTTACTTTAAGTGATGTTTCTATGGGTTTATGCCACTATAGCCACAAGACAAATTTGTATCATGTGGCAAGGCAGAAGGGGAAGGAGGAGAAGAGGGGAAGGGAAGGGACAGTGCTTCCCTATCCATTCCTTACAGCAATGTTTGATATTGTTGCATCTCTGTCTCATGCTAAAGAGGCACCTCTGACTCCTCATCTCACTGGAAAATGTGGACATTTCAAAAATACTTGATTTCTGATAGTTACATATGCAGTGTTTTTCTGTAAGTACATAGTTATTATGGTGCTGACCACAACACTGCTGCATCACTATAGTAAATGAATTCCTTAATGTCCCTTCCAGAGCTTCTGGCAATGTCTTGACAACATCTGGGGGTGACAGGAGATACAGTACCCATTAATCATCTGCATAATTATTTACATACCACCTACAATGACTTAGTAAATACAGATCGGGAAGAGTGTGGAGGTTGAAGTCAGCTGTAGAAGTTCACTTGCCATTCCTAGTAGTTCTGCCAAGGTGTCTTCACCTGTCCAGAGAGATCAGACAGATGGGACACTTGTGAAAAAACAGTGTTGTTTAAAATTCAAGAGAAAAATGGAGGCGCATACTCATGAAGTAATGCTGTGATAGTCCAACGTCACACAGTCCTGGACAATTTTTCTGAAAGACTTTCTACGTGGATTGGGCATGGTATTTGGTATTAAGTTTATAGTGGCATACAAGAATGGTGTCATGAGACTCTAGTGCCTCCTCCACTAAATGAGATACTGAGCCTTACCCAGTTTAGCAGGTAGGTAGTGCATTTTCATGCTCCCAAATATTCCTAGTTCTCTCCCTGTCCTGGTTTCGGCAGGGATAGAGTTAATTTCCTTCTTAGTAGCTGGTACAGGGCTGTGTTTTGGATTTAGGAGGAGAACAAAGTTGATAACACACCGATGTTTTAGTTGTTGCCAGGTAGCGCTTACACTAGTCAAGGACTTTTCAGCTTCCCATGCTCTACCGACTGAGAAGGCTGCAGGTGCACAGGGGGCTGGGAGGGGGCACAGCCAGGACAGCTGACCCAAACTGGCCAAAGGGATATTCCATACCATGTGACGTCATGCTCAGCATATAAACTGGGGGAAGAAGAAGGGGGGGGGGAACGACACACACGTTCAGAGTGATGGCGTTTATCTTCCCAAGTAATCATTACACATGATGGAGCCCTGCTTTCCTGGAGATGGCTGAACACCTGCCTGCCGATGGGAAGGAGTGGATGAATGCCTTGTTTTGCTTTGCTGGCGTGCGCAGCTTTTGCTTTACCTATTAAACTGTCTTTATCTCAACCCACGACTTTTCTCACTTTTACCCTTCCGATTCTCTCCCCCATTCCACTGGGGGGGAGTGAGTGAGCAGCTGGGTGGTGCTTAGTTGCCAGCTGAGGTTAAACCACAACACTCCCTCAGAGCTGAGAACCTGGGAGAGAGAGTCTGGTCATATTCTAAATAAAGGTTTCATCAGCACCTCATTGGTAAAGGGTTAACAACTGGTGACTGCCAGAAGTAGCTAATGGATCTTACTCTTTATTTACTTACTAGCAGAAAACATAATAGCTGTTTTGTACTTACGCTTCATACCTCTGTTCAACATTTAGTAAAACTTTCCCAAACCATTGGGCAAAACTTCTATATAGAAGGTGCCCACACAAATGATGGACTCACCACAAGTCCCATTTCTGACAGTAAATGTGAAGAAAATTTTGCAATCCATTAACAGCAAAAAGAGAACAGATCCTCACGTTGCAATTATTGCAGAGGTCTTGCTGAGGCATGGTATGAGGCATGCCCTGTAAAATGAGAATATTGTGTTAACTAGATAAGAATTCTCAAGAGACACTCTACCTTAAACCTGACTTCTGGAAAATCTGAAAATAACAGTCTGTTTTACTGTTAATAGTATTGTTGCCTTAATAAAAGCACAAATATACCACTCCCCACAGTCAGAGATAATCAAGACTGTATTCAAACCAGCATTTGGATTAGACATAGACGAGCGTAGGAGTTCAACAGCAGCAAATCGCCCAGAGCAATAGGTCTCTGAACATCATTCAGGTGACACTGGGGGAAACGTCAAATTCCCATCTTTTCCTCCAGCCACTTGTAGTAAGCAGGCTGGCCTATCTTCTCCTCTAGGGCTGATTTTTTAATTATTATTATTTTATTTTTAAATCAAGCTGAAAGCTGTGTGGAGATGGAGAAAGTAATTTAAATAACACACCTGCCAATTTTCCACAGCTAAAATACTCATGGCTCTTGGAGAAAAACTGACTGAGCTCCTTCATAATTATTAGTCAGTGTGGAATCCAGTATCAAGCAGAAGGAAAAGTGTGTACATCTATTTACATAATGTATCATTTTATAATATATAATGTACTCTTATTGCAACATTATATCAGTTATTTACCAAAAAAGCTTTAATAAATTTAACTGTGTTGCTCCTACTTATCAACCACTTTAGAATAATTTAAAGCTCATTTCCTGATGCACTGAAATTATTCTAAACTACACATGCTGGCAAACACAAAAGCCTTTTTACTCCCCATTTGCAAAATGACATCTGCTCTATTTCCATCTTTGTTTTCAGATGCAAGATTATTTTAGCATTTTATTTCTTAATCTGTCAAATAACATTGTCAAAAACCAGGGAGTAACACTTAATCCTCAAACCCCATAGATTCAAAATTACTAAAGCTACACATAACATTTTACCAAACTTGCATATCAGACAGAAAAGAAATCATATAAACTGTCTGCCTTTCCTTTATAAAAACGTCCCTTCTGTTAAAAAGTCTGCAAACATTTGTAACACCATGAAGGGAGAAAGCCTGACAGATTTATTATTACAAAGTGCCTGCTGCATAGCTACAGTGGAAGGTAGTTTTCCATTATTAGCAGAATTTTCAACCAACTCCATCTTTCTATTAGCGTAGGGTCAGTCCTGTTCTGGTCTCAGGCACACGAATACAAAGAGACAATAAAAGCCATCAGTCCTGGTGAAGCCTCTAGCATTTGAAGTTTTAGCAGTCTGAGAAATTAACAGCCAAAAAAATAACGGAGAAAAGAGTGTTTTCTTTACTTCCTTGACAATCATTCTACACATCAGAACCAAACACAAGCAAGAGGCCTTGGAGAACACTTAAAAAGAAGCATGTGAATACAGACCCACCACCATTTATTTAATCACCTCCCTTGGTCTTTCTGCCACAGCTCCACACTGCTTTTTGCCTTCCAACACTCTGATCTGGGAAAAGCTTATTCACCTGCTTATCTTGGAGTCCAAAGGAATATACTGCACACAAAATTAAATATGTACGGCTAGGATCAGAAGCCAAGTGTTGGTGGTTTTTTTTTTTAAATATAAGCAAGGTCAATAAAACACATTAGTAAAATGAAGTACAGTGTCTTTTTCTAGACAAGTGACTATACCTGGAGAGTCTAACATTTTTGGTTTTATTTAAGTGATCTATTTCTAATCATTTCCTAGTTATTTATTTGTTTGAGATTTGCATAGATTTTTCTTCTTATTGTTGTTGTTGCAAAACTGAAGGGGCAAAGAGCAAGGTGGCTCTGGCATAACAGGCAGCACTGACAGGGTGAAAGGGAAGGCAGTTGCAGGTCCCAGGTCAAAGTGCTGGCAAGGAGAGAGGAGGATGAAGCTAAGTTTGGGATATAGCAAAGCGATTAAAAACAGAGTGACCGTGTCAGGAGGATGGTGGGAAAGTCAGCAGAGAGGGTTGTGTGTGGAGGTGAAGGATGGGTGGGGGAGCCAGATGCAGACGTGTTTGACAAGTAGAGGGCAGAACTCAGGCCTGTATGCAAGCAAAGAAACTGGGACAAAGGGGCTTTCTCAGGATACCAGAGCCTGAGTAAAAAGGTTGGGTGGAGTTGACAGTAGAGGATTAAGACAAGCAGTCAGAAGGAAAAAGACGACAGAGACTGCCTAGGTACATAAACTGAAAACACTGCAGAAAGAACAAAGTGCTCAGCAGTGGTATAGTTGCTGGCCAAAGGGCCTCAGAAGTAGGAAGCGGTGAAAGAGAAAGGTGGTGAGAAACAGCCTGTGATGTGGAATCGATGAGTGACAGTGACAGACAGATGGCAGAAGGAGCCAAGTCAAGAAAATTTATGTTTCTTTAAAAAGATCAGTTTGATCCATGACTATAAAAAACCCATATTGCTTGTAATTGCATGGTTACCATATGGCATCACTGCTCAGCAGAAGTATTATATACCTTGTGAGAGCATTCCCACACTTAAAAATATTTGGATTTCTTTAACTTCTGTTCTGGATTTCCCAGTACTTATAAAATTCTAGTTTGAAACAATTATACCACATGTCTAACACCGATTTCTACCACCACAACTTCTGCTGGTGATGCTTTTCATCAGACGATCTCAGGGCTCATTTACAAACCGGGTCAGCATCATTATCCCCATTTTACAGATGAAAAATGAAGGTGCTGTAGACCAGCCTGCATTATTAATGTGAACTCTCAACCCTAAATTCATTTTACTGTCATTTTCCTTGAAATATTTATTTGTACTTCTGCACTGAGGGTATTTTTGTCATGTATTTCTAACTTATGTCAAAAGTACCTGAAGCATAGTAGGGGCCATTTTTAGCAGTCTCAGAACTCTAAATAAAATAGCACAGTGCCAGACTCCCACACCACCCAAAAGAAATCCATTGCCCCCCCGCGCTTACCCCTCACAGTCTGAGCATGTTCCAATTTAACGCCGGCATCTCTAGGGAAAGCTCCTTTCTGTTTCCCACAGCTCAACCTGTTCCCACATCCCTATCTTTCCTCCTGCTCCAGACCACTGTGGCAGTACACAGTTTGAAAATACAAGAATATCATGTTCCAAAATCCATTCAATTTCTAAGGCAGCCACCAGTCACATCCCGCACTTGAAGCCTTCTTTCTTCAGCACCTAGAGGGAACATATTAATTATGACTTTTTGAGTATGTCTGCTATGTTCTGGAACTTTTCAGAAGAAAAGCTGGGATCTCACCTGCTTCTTTAGATGCATTCACATGGGCTTTTCAGTCTTCTGAGAAGTCATTCAACAAGGACAGATGACCTGGAGCCACCTTAAACTCAAGGATGAGTTATAGCAAAATGCCAAGCTTCCTTCTCCTTCCTATTTTTTTTCTCCAAACGCTAACCCTTAAGATAAGGCTTCTCTCTTCTGAAGTAAGAGAGGTTGGGCTCCATGGCCTAAACTAGCAGCAACAGCAGGGTGATTTAGCACCCTGCTGGATGATCAGCTGAACTTTCTCTTATGAAGACCTTGAGGCCTGGCCCCCTCACTCCCAAAGAACACCTGCACTCTTCCACTGTGTATCCAGGTACCTTATTTTGCTGCTGCTAGACAGAATGCAAGACCTATCCCCACCCCTAAAATCATAGAATAGTTTGGGTTGGAAGGGACCTCTAAAGGTCATCTAGTCCAACCCCCCTGCCGTGGGCAGGGACACCTTCAACTAGATCAGCTTGCTCAGAGCCCCGTCCAGCCTGGCCTTGAATGTTTCCAGGGATGGGTCATCCACCACCTCTCTGGGCAACCTGGGCCAGTGTTTCACCACCCTCAGCATAAAAAATTTCTTCCTTATATCTACTCTAAATCTACCCCCCTTTAGTTTAAAGCCATTCCCCCTTGGCCTGTTGCAAGGCCCTGCTAAAAAGTTTGCTGCCATCTTTTTTATAAGCCCCCTTTAAGTACTGATAGGCTGCAATAAGGTCTCTGCGAAACCTTCTCTTCTCTAGGCTGAACAACCCCAACTCTCTCAGCCTTTCTTAATAGGAGAGGTGTTCCATCCCCCTCATCATTTTCGTGGCCCTCTTCCAGACCCACTCCAACAGGTCCTTGTCTTTCTTATGCTGAGGGCTCCAGAGCTGGACGCAGTACTCCAGGTGGGGTCTCACCAGAGCAGAGTAGAGGGGCAGAATCACCTCCCTCGACCTGCTGGCCACGCTGCTTTTGATACAGCCCAGGATACCGTTGGCCATCTGGGCTGCGAGCGCACATTGCTGGCTCATGTCCAGCTTTTCATCCACCAGTACCCCCAAGTCCTTCTCGGCAGGGCTGCTCTCAATCCCTTCATCCCCCAGCCTCTATTGATCCTGGGGGTTGCCCCGACCCAGGTGCAGGACCTTGCACTTGGCCTTGTTAAACCTCATGAGGTTCACATGGGCCCACTTCTCAAGCTTGTCCAGGTCCCTCTGGATGGCATCCCATCCCTCTAGCGTGTCGACCGCACCCCTCAGCTTGGTGTCATCTGCAAACCTGCTGAGGGTGCACTCGATCCCACTGTCTATGTCATTGATGAAGATATTAAACAGCACCGGTCCCAATACGGACCCCTGCGGGACGCCACTCATCACCAATCTCCATCTGGACATTGAGCCATTGACCTCTACCCTCTGGATGTGACCATCTAACCAATTCCTCACCCACCGGACAGTCCACCCATCAAATCCTTACCTCTCCAGTTTAGAGAGAAGGATGTTGTGGGGGACAATGTCAAAGGCCTTACAGAGGTCCAGATAGACGACATCCATAGCTCTTCCCATGTCCACTGATGTAGTCACCCCATCATAGAAGGCCACTAGGTTGGTCAGGCAGGACTTGCCCTTGGTGAAGCCATGCTGGCTGTCTCGAATCACCTCCCTGTCCTCCATGTGCCTTAGCATAGCTTCCAGGAGGATCTGTTCCATGATCTTCCCAGGCACAGAGGTGAGACTCACTGGCCTGTAGTTCCCCGGGTCTTCCTTTTTTCCCTTTTGAAAAATGGGGGTTATGTTTCCCCTTTTCCAGTCAGTGGGAACTTCACCGGACTGCCACGACTTCTCAAATACAATGAATAGTGGCTTAGCAACCTCATCCGCCAGTTCCCTCAGGACCTGCGGATGGATCTCATGGGGTCCCATGGACTTGTGCACCTCCAGGTGCCTTAGATGGTCTCGAACATGATGTTCTCCCACAGTGGGTGGCTCTTCATTCTCCCAGTCCCCGCCTTTGCCCTCTGCAGCTTGGGCGGTGAGGCTTGAGCACTTGCTGGTGAAGACTGAGGCAAAAAAGTCATTGAGTACCTCTGCCTTCTCCATATCCCGGGTAACCAGGTCTCCTGTTTCGTTCCAGAGAGGGCCCACATTTTCCCTTGTCTTCCTTTTATCCCCGACGTACCTATAGAATCTTTTCTTGTTGCCCTTGATGTCCCTGGCCAGATTTAATTCTATCAGGGCTTTAGCTTTCCTAACCTGATCCCTGGCTGCTCCGACAATTTCTCTGTATTCCTCCCAAGCTACCTGTCCTTGCTTCCGCCCTCTGTAGGCTTCCCTTTTCTGTTGGAGTTTGTCCAGGAGCTCCTTGTTCATCCATGCAGGCCTCCTGGTGTTTTTGCCAGACTTCCTCTTTGTTGGGATGCATCGCTCCTGAGCTTGGAGGAGGAGATCCTTGAATATTACCCAGCTTTCTTGGGGCCCTCTTCCCTCCAGGGCTTTGTCCCATGGCACTCTACCAAGCAGATCCCTGAAGAGGCCAAAGTCTGCTCTCCTGAAGTCCAGGGTAGTGAGCTTGCTGTGCACCCCCCTCGGTGCCCTAAGGATCTTGAACTCCACCATTTCATGGTCACTGCAGCCCAGGCTGCCCTTCAGCTTCACATTCCCCACCAGTCCCTCCTTGTTGGTGAGAACAAGGTTCAGCGTAGCACCTCTCCGCATTGGCTCCCCTACCACTTGGAGAAGGAAGTTATCACCGACACATTCCAGGAACTTCCTGGATTGCTTATGCCCTGCCGTGTTGTCCCTCCAACAGATGTCGGGGTGGTTGAAGTCCCCCATGAGGACCAGGGCTTGTGAGCATGAGGCTGCTCCTATCTGTCTATAGAGGGCCTCACCCGCTTGGTCTTCCTGGTCAGGTGGCCTGTAGCAGACCCCCACCGTAATGTCACCTGTCCCTGCCCTCCCTTTAATCCTGACCCATAAGCTCTCAGTCGGCTCCTCATCCATCCCCAGGCAGAGCTCCATGCACGCCAGCTGGCCATTGACATAGAGGGTGACACCCCCTCCTCATCTCCCCTGCCTGTCCTTCCTAAAGAGCCTGTATCCTTCCATCCCAACACTCCAATCATAGGAGCCATCCCACCACATCTCCATGATGCCAGTAAGGTCATAGCCCTGCAGGCGTGCGCACGTCTCTAACTCCTCTTGTTTATTCCCCATGCTACGCGCATTTGCATAGAGGCATTTAAGCTGGGTCCCCGATGAAGCTGTCTTACTGGCTGGAGTTCCTTTGTGCTGCTCTTCAGGCGCTCTCCTGCTGACCTGTGTTCCTTCTCCAGGCTCTGGGCATCTACTGCTGGCCCTGGCATCAAACTGGTAGGGGTGGGATGGATTTAGGTTCCCCTCCCCCAGCATCTCTAGTTTAAAGCCCTCTTACAACCAGCTTGGCAAGCCTATGACTGAAGATGCTCCTCCCCTTCTCTGACAGATGGACCCCGTCAGCCCCCAGTAGACCAGGTTTCCCAAAATGAGTCCCCTGGTCTAAGTAGCTGAACCCCTGGCTGTGGCACCAGTCCCGTAACCATTCATTGACTCGCCAGATTCAACTGGCCCTTTCAAACCCCTTCCCTTTGACCAGCAGGATTGATGAAAAACTACCTGCGCTCCCGAGTCCCTTACCGCTGCTCCCAGGGCCCTGTAGTCCTTCTTGATAGTCTTCAGACTGCTCCTGGCTGTGTCACTGGTGCCCACGTGAAACAGCAGCAGCGGATAATAGTCAGTGGACTGTACGAGGCTTGGTAGCTTCTCAGTGACATCCCTGATACGAGCCCCCGGTAAGCAGCACACCTCTCTAGACAGTGTTTCAGGTCGGCAAATGGGTGCCTCCGTACCTCTCAGAAGGGAGTTGCCTACTGCTATCACCTGTCACCTTTTCTTAGTGGCACTGGTTGTTACACAGGGTCAGATCGGGCTGCATTGCTCAGCTCCAGCGCTTCTCCTGGTGTGACAGGACTTTCCTCTTTGGCCTGCAGAGCAGTGAAGCGGTTCTGCAAGGGCACCTCAGGCTTCGGGGGAAGTCTCTTCCTCCTGCTGGCCCTTGCCTTTGCAACCATCCATTCTTCTACATTATTGGCCCCCCCCGCTCCCTTCTGCGTGTGCCGGTGGGGGAGTTTTTGGCTGTTTGGCCATGGGCTGTGGGTCCGCTGCAGACTGCGTCAGAACCAGCTATCTAGCTCCTCCTCTGCCTCCCTGATGTTATGGAGTCTTCTCACTGCCTCCTGCAGCTCAGCCACTTGCTGCAGGAGGTCCTCCACCTGGGCACACCTTTTGCAGGCAGGTCTGCTGCCTGTCCCTACCCCAGGAGAGAGGTCTAGGCACTTCCTGCAGCCTGAGGTCTGCACCGCAGCCTCCCCCTTCAGCAGTTCCGTCTGTGTGGAGGCATCGGCCGCCGCTGGGGTAGATGGTGCAGACCCCCCAGCTGGAGCCGCAGCCTTTACCCTCAGACGAGTGCCCACCATTCTGCCTTGAGGGTCAGGTAGGATGAGTGCCCTTGACCTGTGCCCAGTTGCAGGGTTATGTGTGCGCCGAGTCCCCCCAGTCGGCCCGTGGAACGCCTCTCCTTCGAAGAGGCGCCCTCCCTGCACGCCCTCCCTCGCTGACGTGCCATGCCCTGTTTGCCCATCCTGGTGGCTAGCGCTCCCTGGGGCTGCCTTTAGTGGGAGTAGGGGGTGGCAGCCGTTACTCCTGGCGTGCCCACGCCTCATCAGCTGCCCTTGTGAGAGCTGCCGGCTCCCGGCGGGTCTCTGCGCTCCCCTGTGGGTTCCCCGGCTCAGGAAACCCCCCTGTACGCCACGATCCGCCACTCCGCTGCAGGACGCGCCTGCGTCGGAGCTGATCGCCTCTGCAAGTGACCAGTGAGCTCCCCTAAAGCCCTACGGATACAGACTGAATGCCAACAGGGAGGACTTAACGCTAGCCAACATAGTTTTGTAACAAACCACAGTCTGTACCTTCTTGTACATAACCCAATACATTCATAAGAATTCCAATTGCTGCTGTTGCTAGGAAAACCATGAGGCTTGGCTCTATGGACATCTGTAACCTTACCTACCAGTCCTTATGAAAAAGGATGCTCGCTGCCTATCCCTGTACACACTGGGGTGGTGCTTTGCACACTGGGGTGTACCTGAGTCTTCTGAGACAAGAAGACCAGCCCACCTTTGCATACCAATACTCTGCTCATACACAAACTCACATGAAAAAAATGAAGTGATGATGCCACTGCTCTCAGTGATTGCGTTGTAGACAAGGATGCTCTGTTACTGGAGAGCCATCCCACATGGAAGCAGTGAAAGACTGAGGTTAAACAAAACAAAAAACAAACGAACAAACAAATCACACAGCACATGCAGAACATTTAAAAATCTTGTCTGACAATTACAACAAACTCATGAGGCATGAAAGAGCTGTGATATTTTTCCACAGGCTTCTTGCTTAGCTGCACGTTAGTAGCATTTCCCAGAATTGGTAGAGGCTGAACTCTAACAGAAAAGTCAGCTTCTTTTAAGTTTCAAGTCCCTTCTTCAAGGCCTGGACATATTAGGGCCACTGATAGAGGATTAAGCTGATAAAATGCCTTTTTTTTGCCACTGGCAGCATTGTCAGGAACAGACTAATTTGGCTGAGATTTTCAATGATACAAAAACTAGACTTCAACCTGAAGTTCAGCCTGAGGTTCACATACCCTTGCAGTAAATGTTTAATCTAATGGAAATAAGAAAATCATACAGCATCAAGAAACTGGTGATTCTTTAGGGTGTGTGGGTGTATGACTGTTGAGAGGGAAAGCAGAGGTCATTTAATTATACTTTCTCCTTCCCTCATCTCCACCATTTACTATCTCTTGTCTAAGCGCACTCTAGGTCTGAACAACTAAATGAACAGATGCTAGCCTATTAATATGCTTGTTTTTAAAAACGTTCATTCCAGGAGAAGAGTTTTCTGAAAACATATGGTGAGCTAAATATATTGAAGATTTTTCTCAGCTAGCTTCATCTGTACAGTAATATACCCCTCAGGTGAGATGCTCAGAATACCCAGCATTCAGTCAACGAGGTAGAAATCCCAGGCGAAAGGTACCCACATACCCCAGAAAGTGGGAAAGGAAAAAAAAATTTCTCCTTCCTGGTAGTCCTAGAAATCTGATCGTGCTTCTGTCCTCATTGATTTTTATAGCGATACAACATTGCGCTCACTGCAGCTCATTGTAGTATCAGCCATGTTGATTTAAATCCTACAAAACCTAACAGAAAAGGAGAGGCTGCAGAGCACCCCACCGCCTAAGAACCACAGCATTTAACAGACGATCAGGAGGCAGGCTGACCGCAGCAAGCCACCTGTCACATCAACAGACAAGCCAAAATTCAAAGGGTTTGACCACGGTTCCTTTGAGCAAAAAAAGTCTAGCCTATTAAAATAACAATACATGCCCCACCTCAGTGTACAGCCTCTCCTGACAGCGGTCCTAGAGAATGCCAGAGCCTTTCTCCTTCTCTAAGGAACATCGTCTGCAGACCATCTAATCATGAGAGAAGGAAAACTCTGATCCTTAACAGCTGAATAAATATTTCATTATTTTCGTAGTAGCAAGCTAAACATAAAAGCAAAGGATGTTAGCCTTGCATAAGTAGGTAGGATCAAATACTCAGTGTTGTGTTTGGTTCTCAATCTTAACAAAAGGATTTTTAGCAGATGACTAAGCACACTAAGTGGCACAGTCAACGACATAAAATTAAACAAGTACAGTTGCATCAGCAACATTAGGTCCTTAGCTATGTGTGAAGCACAATATTAGAAGTGACAGGGGAAAAAGTTCCACACAGCAAGTGAAACCTGAAGTCTTTTTGCTGCATCGGCAAGGAGCAGGTTAGGCACCCAAACATACATTTCCTACTTTTGTTTCATTTAATCCCTCAGAGAGAAGCCAACTCTGACACTGCAGTCGCAAGCAACAAGTGGACAGCAAGCCATACATCACTGCTCAGAACATGGACGCGGAACAAAAATTCTGCCTGCAGCAGCCTGTTTGTACATACTGAAACACCACATTAATTTGAATGCAGCTGATCAGACACAGAAGCTTCAGGGACAAAAACGAAAGCTAACTCATCATGGAGAGCGTCAGGTACAGATAGCTCAAATTCCACTCTGCCTTGGGCCTTTTTCCACAGCTTCCACAACTCCATCAGAGCAGCCACTATAACATTTCCTTTTCCTAAGGAATGGTAAAAGGCTAAGTAAGACACTGGGAAGTATACAGACCTGTCGAGTGTTCTATACCAAGAGCAAGGCAGAACACAGTGAGACTGTCATGCTCCTCTGTGACCTGACCTTTTGCTGCAGCCCATGGCTCCACCTACCCGTGCAACTTGTGGGTTGATTTGCTGACCAAATGCTGCTGCACAGGGTTGCAAGAAAAGAGGTAGCACCTGGCTGTATGTTTTCACCTAGCAGAGCTCCATCCTCAAAGAAAGTCTACTAACCAGCTAAGTCTCCAGCAGAAGCCTGCAGCTCCTGCCTCATCAGATAACCACCACATGCATCAGATATTAAGCCATTTGAGAGGCCTGCCCCTGCCCTCAGATCTTGTGTGCATTTTCCCTGGTTGAAATACCAATGCCTAAGGTTGGCGTAAGCTACACCATCCCAAGCAGAAATTGTGACTGTGAAGTAGAAGTGATATTGTGAAATCATTATAAGCCTGTCCTATGTGGGAAGTCAAACTAAATTTTAAGATAAAAAGCCTTCTCAGTATTTCTGCAAAACAGACTCATTTTTAAATTCCTACAGTCTTGATGCCTTCAGTGGTAGCACTGAAGCATATATTTCATACATCCAAACCAGTATCCCATTTTGCCTTCCTTTTCCAAGTATGGCACTAAATTTCATTTTATCAGAGCAAGACAGGTATGTTAGGAAAAAAGGAGAGGGGGAGGGGAACTAAGTAGCTTGGTGATAGTCACCAACCAGCAACTCATTTTCCTTTCTGACAAGCTCAACATTTCTTCTTTGTCAGGACTGTGTTATCTCTGCATGCCTAGCTAAGAGTTTCCAAAAAACGTTGGAGAGGTGAGGGCAGGCAATCACACAGCAATTTTGTTCTTTTGCTATTAAATTTAAACACTCAAGGGGGGAGAAAAGGAAGAATTAATTAGAAGCGATGAGAATTTTTCAATTTTTTTTCTTCTTCAAATTTTCATGTCAATATATTATTCAACTTCTTTATTAGGTAAAATAGATAGGAAGTGGCTAACATATAAGTAATTTTTTAAAATTTGTATTATTTTTTCATTTTTAAGTGAAAGCAGTTAAATTATTACCACTTACAAAATTGATGATCCTGAAACCCATAGAGTTTCCATAGGTCACATCGGGTAGAACAAGGATAGAACAAGGGTATAACCTAAATTCACTTCACCAAGATCAATACCTTCTTCTCCTGCAAAATACTGTCTTGATACTTAAAGAGATCATCTTTCTTTCCTGAGATATTTCCAATTTTGCAGACCCCAAAGACCTATATACTCTTTGCAACTGACTTGGTTTTCCTATATTGAAGAAGCTTGAGTGTAGAAGTGTTCAGTTTACAGACATTTTGCCAGAAAATTAAAAATTATTCTGACATTTTCACAAACTGAGTTTGATCATTTCATGTTCAGCTCTAAAGATAACCAGCCAAAACACAGTCAGTTTCTTTGTGATCAATTCAAAAACAATTGAAACACAACTAAAATGATCAATGTAAAGAATATGCTTTAGTACGATTACTAAAAAATGCAATTATGGATCACTAAACCTTTTAAAGGAAGTTCAATCTAAGTTAGGCAACTCCATAGCTGTAAGCATATCTCCATATTAATCTTATTTATAGCCTGGTGGACCTCATAAACAGGAATCAAATTGCAGCAGTTTTAAGAGCAGTGGTATGCAGCTGAACTGAAAGAGAAGCTTCACCTGAGCACAGCTTTGGATGAGATTGTGTGGGAAGGAAAGCTTCTGTACTTGTGCATGAGGTTCTCTGGGTGCAGGACTTTGCATTTCCCTTTGTTGAACTTCATGACATTCCTCTCTGCCCAGTCCTCCAGCCTGTCCAGGTCCCTTTGAATGGCAACACAACCCTCTGGCATACCAGTCACTCCTTCCAGTTTTGTATCATCTGCAAACTTGCAGATGATACGAAGATGATAAAAGTCCCTAAGTCCTTGGTCCCATCATCCAGATCATTATTGAAGAGGATAAACAGCATTGGACCTAGTATTGACACTTGGGGTTCTTCACTCGTGATTGGCCTCTAGCTACACTTTGTGCCACTGATCACAACCATCTGAGCCCAGCAGTTCAGCTGGTTTTCAGCCCACCTCACCATCCAGTTATATAGCCTGTACATCATCAGATTTCTTGTGAGGATACTGTCAAAGACTGTCAAACGTCTTACTAAAGACAGGTTAAACAACATCCACTGCTCTTCCCTCCTCCACCAGGCCACTCATTTCTTCACAGAAGGCTATCAGGCTGGTTAAGCATGACTTCCCCTTCATAAATCCGTGCTGATTACTCCTGATCACCCTTTTGTCCTTCACGTGTCTAGAAATGGTTTCCAGGATTAGTTGTTCCATTACCTTCCCAAGGATGGAGGTGAAGCTGACCAGTCTGTAGTTCCCTAGATCCTCCTTCTTGCCCTTTTTGAAGGGTGTGATATTTACTGTCTTCCAGTCATCAGTCATCTTCCAATCACTGTGACTTTTTAAAGGTAACTGAAAGTGGCTGTACTATCACATCACTCAGCTCCCTCAGCATGCACGGGGGCATCGCATCCCATGGACTTGCGTGTGACCAGTTTAAGTGTTCCCTAACCTGATCCACTGCCACTGAGGGCAAGTCTTCCTTGCTACAGACTTTTCTTCTGGTCTCAGGGACCTGGGATTCCTGAAAGTTAGATCTTACCATTAAAGACCAAGCTGAAGAAGGTATTGAGTACCTTTGGCCTTTCTGCTGTCCTTTGTAACCAGAGCCCCTGCCCCATTCAGCAGCAGGTCCGTGTTACCCCTTGGCTTCCTTTTGCTGCTGATGTACTTAGTAGAAGCCCTTTATATCACCCGTCACATCCCTCACCAAACTTGACTCCAGGTGGACTTTGGCTTTGCTAACCCCATCCCTGCAAGCTCGGACAGTTACTCTAACTATTAGCTGTGCCACCTTACCCTGCTTCTACCTTTTGTACCCTCCCTTTTTGTGCCCGAGTTTTGTCAGGAGCTCCTTGCTCACCCATGCAGGCCCCCTGCCACCTTTGCTTGATTTCATGCTCATTGGGATAGGCAGCTCTTGAGCTTTTGAACTTAAGGGCTCTTGAGCTTGTTGAGTGCATTTTCTCCACCTGGCTAGAGGTAAAAAAGACCTAAAGGAGTTAGAAATGCCATCCTGAGAACAAGATGGACTGGGAGCAGGCCAAAGGCTGAGTAGCAGCAGAGAGCACGCAAGCTATAAGGACCCTGTGCTATGGTCCCTCTATGGCTGGCATAGATTGCAAAGCACTGTGCAATTTCAGGACGTTCTGAAGCTGCTCTAATATTATACCTAAGAGCTGTCAGTTGTCCCAGAATACAAAGGTGGATTGCAGCTATCCTTCTTTCTTGTTACCTTACATTCTGGTTCAAAGAGAGCAACTGAGAATTGGGGTCTCAGGAGCCAAAAGTCACATTCCTTTTTCTGACCTGAGGCAAGGGGAGGCTCTCCTCGTACTTTTAAGCTATTCAACAGCTCGCTTCCTGAACTACTGAGTGAGACTTTACTGCCTGATCCTTGAGAGAAACCCTTGCTATTTCTCACTTTGGTATCTCTGACCTGCCATACCTTACTCTCTCACTGCAGCTTATTTTGTTAAAGTTAGAAATGCCCAACTTTGCTTCACTATCTCTCCAAGCTTGATTTGCACACTTCTAAAATAAAAAAAGAACAAAAGATGTTATCAAAAAGTAAAACAAAGATCAATGTTAATAAAGTTGTGACAATTTAATGCTGTGTCACATGTTAAGCAACTTTATTATAGGCTGTTTAGCACTAGAAAGGTTATGACTGGCAAAAGTTTAAACAGGAGCTTGCTTTGTTTGCCTATGAAAAAGCACTTATTGAACTCACCAAGTTTCATGCTCCAGGACACCTCCTGCTCACTTACCAGCTGTCTGCAGCTGTACTCCAGGTCACACTTGCTGCCGGAGAGAGGAGAGAAGCTGGGCACAGTAAAAGCAATACCACCCACAGAGGTCCCGACAGCCGGTGGGCCTCTGATGGAGCACAGGACCCCTAGCACGCTGCCAACCACATGCCTGGGGAGGCATATCCTGCTCTGGGCTCATCACACCCACCAAAAAGACTGTAAGCCTCCCTCTATTAATTGACCCAAAACATGGATTTTCCCATATCAGCATCCAGATAATCTGAGAAGTCTGATGTCTGTGGCCCTTAGCCCAAGCAGTTGGCTAATATTCACAGCTCTACATCCATTAGAACACAGTTCAGTCACTGAAAACAAATTAACAACTGCAAATCAGTTTATTAACTGCAAACACGTTCAAAACATCCACCCACCTTTCAAATACAGCAGGAGCAAAGACTTGGCAGTTTCCTACCTCAGAAACCTCAAGTGTCTCTCACATAAGCTTTGTTTGGAGAAGCTACTTCAGCTCCTGTCAAGGCAAAAATCTGTTGCTTGCTCTTTCTACGTGCGCATCCTGCAAGCAAAAAACCATGCCTTGTTATTGCAACCAAGGATACCTCTCAGTGCCTATAGCTTGGATGTACCTGCTATAGGTACCTACCACCTTAGGCTGGCATGTCTTTATCCACAGCAGTTTTCATTACTACTAAAACAGCTTTTTTACTTCTCTGGACTCGTTAAAAGGTTATTTTTCAGACTTTTTAGAGAAATTTACCACCACCAGCTGCCAGCTATTAGTACCTTTCAGCTTAACAACAGGCTGTTTGTATTATTTCCGTAATAAGGTAAGTTAAGCAAATATGTGTATACAGATATACATATATATATTTATATCTGTATTTGTCAACAAGGAAGCAAAGGCCTTGCTTGTTGGGCAAGGTACAGCTTGTAGATACAGCTAGTAGAATTTTTCTTTCCACTATGAAATGAAAAAATTCAGAAGGCAGCTTTGAATGAATGTAACCTCCTCAGACAATCCGGCAATAAATCCAACCCATGGAAGAGGACTGCATCCTGAGAGAAAATGAAGTCTCTTAAGAGCTGAAAGGCTACATAAGACTTGAGTTCTGCAAGAACAAGATTGACCAAGTGTTTAAACTACAAATAATAATAATTTAAAAAAAATCACTACACTGCTGAGAAACCACATGGATTTCTAGCCCCTGATGCCCTGCTCTAAGCTTCATTCTGGGTCTGCACCCCAGTTGGCTTACCTAGAGTTTATTACTGATGTAAGTGAGTGCATACCCCTGCAGATCTCAAGTTCAACAGACCAAGGGCCATGGAGAGGAGGTGTCACTGTCACAAGAATCCCACTACATGGGGCTGAGTCCTAGAGAAACTCCCGGTCACCAAGAGAGCCAAAGCCCTGACCAGGCACTCACTTCACTACAGTGAAGGTATCAACGCACCAAGGACTCATTTCTCCCACATCCCTTGACAATTTGATCTTATGAAAAAGAGGCATTTTGGTTCACCTTGTACAGATTTAAATCCTCAGCAAACCCTAGCAGTTTTGCTTCTCTCTACTTCTTTCTCAGATGAGAAGTTTTCTAAACTACCATAGAATACAAGTCTTAAATAGGTCACCGATTTCTTTAATTTTTTTGAGAGCCTTATTTTTAATTGACTTTCAATGTCGTCTTTTTTTTTTTTTTTTTTTTAAGTGAAGTTTAAAAAAAACCCTCCGTTTTCAGAAAGTGCTATGCCTCTCCTCCAAACAGCAGTCCATCCTTAAGCTATACAGAATCGGGCACATAAGAACTACATCTCCTCAAAACCATAATATCCTAACGAACATTTCTAAAAGAAGGTAAAGAAAAAACAGATCCAAAATAAGTGACTTCTCTCAGAAAACTACATCAACGAGCATTTTGCTGCCAGCCAAAAGAAAACTCCATCCACGAAAGCTACAAATGAATTTTACCTACAACTACAACTCAGCAATTGTTCCCAGGTTTTGTTAAATGGCATTCTCCATCCTGCTGGAACCACCGCATAGGATACATCACCAAAAGATCAGTATGGTCTTTCTTGCCAGCATATTTATACTAATAGAAGCCTTGAAACTAGTGGATGTACTGATTTATAAGAGGATTCTCCAATGATGGATAATGCTGTAACATTTGCTACACCTCAGGCCTCGCACATCATTTCTGCCACCCAACACCAACACCTTACTCCACAGGAACACCAAATACACACCAGGAAACTTGCAGGCGCTGGAAGGGTACAGGCAAATGTAATGTGACACCAAAAATGCTGGCCCTTCTGCCTCCAAGAGGCAAACACTCCTACAGGTGTACTTCCACTGCAGAATCAGAAGTCAAGCCTCATCAGAAAGCAAATGCCACAGCTGTGGAGTTTGTGAAGGATCTACTGGCCCATTTTAAAAATGCACTACAGCAAAAGGAAAGGACAAAGTAGGGACAGTTCAGAGCAACTGCCCATGAGTACCTTTGGTGGTGAAGAGGGTCAACATACCCAAGAACTTGAGAAATTCCTAAGGAATGGGCAGATTACGTATATGAATTCATGCTTTCAAATGTTGTCATATCTCTCTAGGAGCCACTGGTTCAGCTGGCCCTGAAGAGTGACAAATACTTAACTCTAAGGAAAGGGAGGAGCATGTTAATATTAAGTCAGTGAATTTCTCTCAAGGACGGGTGCATTGGTTGTGAGAAAACATGTAAGCAGACATGCCTGCAGCTTTGTTGTCAAAATGCTGTTTGGAAAAAAAAAAGAGCAAAATCCCTGGAAAGGGACCAGGAAGAGCAAGCTGAGGCTGGCTGCCTAAAAGGCAGAGCACTATAGGAAAGAAACAGAAATATGCTGTGCGGGGTGATACCCTCCCCTACACTTCCTGTGCAGGAGCAACTTTACTTCACAGTCAGTGGATTCCTCAGCAGTGACAACACAAATTTGGAATATTCAAAACAGCAAATACAAGGAATCATGTTATCTCAGGAGCAAACAAGTATCTGAACTGCGTCCTCTGCTCAAGAGGAAAAAAAAAAACCCACAACCAAGCACCAAGCTGCAGTAACCCTGGCAGAGGATGTACATTGTAGGCTGTGTACAGACTTCCAAGCCAGTGAAATGTTTGACAGAAGAATACAAGTTGGCAGCATTGCTTAATCTGTGTTTCAAGGGCAGAGCTGAAATCGCAGTTGCACACAGTGCAAACACAGATCATTGAAGGGTATTCTTATAAACCTTCTGCTGAAGGAGGCCAGACAATTATCTTCCCTTTCCAAGCCCAGGTCTCTACATCTACCCGTGTTCCCTGGGAAACATGAAAGAGTAGAAAGTGGTTAAATAAACAGCTCTGCGCCTTTTATTGTCTTAACAGAATACCAATAAGGGCAATCCAGAGAAAGCTTTTTTCCTTTGGAGTCCTTTTTGCATCAAACCAGCTTAGTAAAGAAATATAACCTTAACCTGCCTCTGTCTCACGGGAGCATATTTGCACAATTATCAGTACTAATCAGTCCAAAGGAAGCTAGTCTTCTTTCTTGGAAAAGCATGACCTAGTTCTTAATGTCCTATTTCTATACTTAAAGTCTCTGAATGCTCAGTTCAGCTGTTAGGAAGTAGCAGCAACTATTGCACAGGCAAAACCAAAGTATCTTGATTCCCTGCAGTTCAGGAAAACACTTCTACCACGCCATGAAGAAGTGACTCCAGGAGATGCGTTTCACAAAGTCAGAAGGGTGGAGAAACATTGCCAAAAAATGAAGTTCAGAGGCTCCAGGAACCAGATATTAATGGCCTGATATTCATAGCTGTTGAGCCCTCTCTCCTCACTCTAAAGGAGATGCTGAGCACCAACCTTCTCTGAGGGAAAAACCAAATCAGGTCCAAAACAGGTGAAACTTCCAGTCAGTCCTGCAAGCACCAGCTCTGGTGCCTGGTGAGCGGTGTCTGCATGTCCTGCTGCTGCAGCATGGAAGAGTGACACCACCCAAGCATTTAGAGCAGGGGTAATGCCTGCTTTACTCTCTGCAACAACTTTGCAGTATTTAACTAACAGGATGCATTGAGCTTTTCCTCCCCTTTGGAAAAGGGTCAGATGGGAATCATTAAGACTGATTATCTCAGAAAATCTCGAAGTGAGGGCAGGTATGATAAAAACATATACAACTGTGGATACTGAGTATAAAGGCAAAATGATTACCAGCTTCCAAATGAAGAACTATGGAGCAGGTAGGGGTACAGCATCAACAGAAACTCAGAGATAGGAGTATCAAGCCCAAGGTGTTTCTTGAAGTAACATGAAATAAGCTACAGAGCTCCTTGCCGCAGAACATTGTCGATACATTTCCGTAGGTCAGAAAGAGGCTGGACACAGTTATGGAAGAAAAGTCTGCTGAGGGCTATTAATACAAATCACCACTTTTGGTTCAGGATGCCCCCATGTCACAAATTGCTCTGTCTGGGAGACCGTTCTGGGAAAATACTGCTAAATGCCAGACCTGCTCCCATACCCTCTGCCAGACATTACTGGCCATTATCAGAGGTGGGATACTAAGCTAAATGGACTTTGTCTGATTTGGCAAGATCATTCTTGTGAGAATGCAGGCTGTTTGGGGGCATGGGTCTGGACTGTCTGCAGAATATGGTTATGGTACAGTGAAACAGGCACATAGTCATAACCCCTGGCTCTGTCTGACAGAGCATCCAGCACTGATGAAGATTTGTTACTAAAAGAACAAACAACATTATCAAAGATTCATATTCAACTAGTAACACGGGGAGCTGAGTTATCAATTTCAAAACATCATCTCATCCATTTTGAATGTTAGCACTCCTCTTAGCAGTGTGAAGGGTCAGGGATGAAGAAAGGTAGTAGAAAGCACAAATAGGGAGGGAATGCCTTGCCTGTTAACCTCTTCATGTCCCCAGACTAGCAAGTAAATGGGAGAAGAAGCATAACCCAATTACAGGAGGAAATGCCACAGAGATGTACTAAAGGTTGGGTCAAAACACATTACTGTCATCAGCAGAAAAAGAAACATGGAATAAGAAAAATCCAATAGCTTTTGGATCATTTATCAAAACTCAAAAACAACTTTATGTAATAACTTAAAAAATTTCTGCTTGCATCTCAAAACATCTAATTCATTAACACATTAACATTTTGGAAGCACACCACCTACTATATATTGGACAAGTATCTAATCATTCCAAGAGTGACAAGTCTAATGTGATAAACATTGTTACTGTTATGATGATATATTCTTGTTGCTTCTCACATTTTTCTCTTTCATCATATAGTGATGATACAGATAAGACAGGCTACTATTGTAAATCACACAACTACAAAATACATTTCCCCCCCCCCAGCCCCCAGGTCTTTTAACCTTTTCCATTCAAGTTCTAATGCAAGCAAAAAATTAATTTGTTAAGTTCCTATTGTTAGCTTTTAATACAGTGAGCTTAGGAACAAACAGGGTACAGTCTTCAAATATGAATATGCAAAGCCAGGCACTAAAATCCACATATACCACTTGAATATGAGTTGCAGTATGTGATCTGAAGACTAGACAAGTGAAGTCCCGCTTCTTTACTCAACTGTCCTTAGAAAGCAGCCTCTGCTCTTAATCAGAGGATGTCTGAAATGTGTGCTCAATATTTGCTGTCAACTCATTAACACACCTCACCTGTTTTCCTTGTCTTTTGTGTTTTGGTTTTTTCCCCCTAGTGAACTGGGATTTTATTCTTTGATAATGATGGCAATCTTCTTGATCAATTGCTACAAATTCTCTCTCTCTCAAGTGCAGGCAACTGGCAGGCAACAAATGCAGCTCAGCTACTCAAAAGAGCATAAATCAGTTTCGCTGGATAGCGTGAAGCCAGAGGAAATGTGGTTTTAATACATTTATGATATGATTATTTGCTGCTGTTGCCTGCAATAGAAGAATGGACTTAATTATCCAGGTCTTTTCCAGACCTATGTTCCCATGCCCTGAAGTTAGCACGTGGATGACCAGATTCACTGTGAAACCACAGAAATGCAGAAAGCTTATCCTAGACCATCTATCAGGTTGATTCTTACATTAGCTTCAGTGTTCTTCATCCCTGCCTCCTTTGCAAACGTTATTAATCTGCTTTCATAGGGTAGCCACACTTAGGATATTTGCCTTCCCTTTGCAAACATATGAGTAGCTCATGCAAAACCTGAATGGTGCACGCTGTGCTATTCCCAGAATTTTCAGAATAACTTATCCAAGAAAAAATAAGGATCAAGTTGTCAAAGTTTTAACTTGCCGCCCTTCAGCATATGCAAGTGCTGCACTTTAAGGAAAACAAGTTCTCACAAGCTGATGTACCTGATGCTGCTACCATTATAGCAGATTGGTTAAAAAACAATTGATTTTTGAAGTTGATGTAAATGTACGTGTATATGTATTTACACATACGTAAAACAGTCAAAACATTTGCAAAAAATGAAGGTTTTCCTTAAACCAGATCACCACCACCTAAAGAGGGTAAAAAAAAAATCTATTATATAGAATAAAAATAAAAAGGATAGCACAGATCTATTGCTTAAGTCACTGAAAAAAAAAATCAATTAGCAGATAACGGGACAGACTTTGACCACAGAAAGCAGTTGTCTCTACTGCTTCCTCTCCTCCAAAGCAAAACACAGCCCAAACGCCCCACCTTCCGTATGCGCTCTCAGTCTGATACAGGGTTTTGAGAGAACACATGGACCAAAGGTCCATCAAGCCCAGTGTCTTCTGCCCACCTGTAGAAACAGCAGAGCCTTGGGAACTGAACTAGCAAGTAGGGATGCTTCTGCAGTACTACCCTTCCCCTCTGTCCAGCAACCTTCAGCCCAGGGACCTCCTGAGCTGCCCAGGGCTTTTGCATTTAAAATCCCTGAAGAGACATTCCTTCCTGAACTGATCCAATCACTTTTGGGACCACGTAAAATGTGGCACCTCTTGGAGCACTTTAAGCATGTGCTGTTTGAGGACGTGCCTCATGTTTGGTTTGATCCATCAGAGAGTTTCATTTGTTGCCCTGGTTGAGAGACACTGAGCAATCTCTCCTCATTCACCATTTCTATGCCTCATTATAAACTTCTTTTATACCCTCCCCAGTCACCTCAGAGCTCTGGTTTGCCTGTAACACCCAATTACCACCTTTTATCTCCAGGGCAGCAATGGCCCAAGTGCCTGTGCTTGCCAGGAGCACTGCTTGAGCAGCAGGGACAAGGGCTGTGCTGGCAACAGCAGGAAAGGATGCTGTCCCTGGAGGGGTCCTAGCTTTGGGCTAGCACAGGCACACACAAAATTCATGCACAATATTGCATCCTCATTGGTATTTGTGGTCTAAGATCAAGGCCTTTAGTCTGCAGCGACCTTGGCTACAGCAAAATGAAGTAAGGTTTAGTTTATATGGTATTTTTTGAACCAATAATTTTGATTAAGGTGCAATTGATCCTTTGATCTTAGTTCTTCTACACAGGCATTGCAACCCCCTTTTTTCAGGGGGCCGTAGTACCTGTCTATAAGGAATGAGAAAAATAGGCAGACTAAAGTGTATTTCTGTAACTTTTCTTTTTGCCTGTAGTGAAACTTCATACATCCCTCAGTGAAATGCAGGGTCACTGTAAGTGGTGACTTCTCTGAAAATGACTGACAGTAGACAACAGTTCCCAGGACACTAGTGCTCTTCAGCCCCTCTCACTCCTACTGGACAAAGAACAGAAAGGGAGGAGGTAAAAGAGCTCTTCTGAGTAATAGGTATTACTCGGAAGCAAACACTTTATTTTTATGCTTTCAGAGATGGGACTTCAATACTTTGGACATCCATCAGCATCTTTCCTGGAGATAAATCAGCCTTGCCTTGGCTGCTTCTAGCAGAAATTGAAGAGGAGTTGGTTTTCTTATCTCCCTACACTTACGTACCCTTTGCCTACACAAAGCCAGCAGAAGTCTCTACAACTGTATGTCAGCCTCACAGCTCACTTTCACTTACAGAGGAGGACTAGGGGACAAAAGCAAATAAAACCCCATGCTACTAACCAGTTTTAACAGAAAATATCCTTCAGTGTAATTTGATGCAGCAGATAGTGTTTTTTCCATTTTACTCTGCCCCTTTTCCCATCATTAGTTTCCCCCCTTTACCTTCTCAGACCACGGGAGTCACTTTGGATTTATCTCAAAAACCCTTGCAGCCGTGAGCAAACAGGATGGGCTTGATCATCTTTGATCATCCAAATCAGGCAGCTAAGTAGAACTAGTTGGGGCTAGAACTAACCAGAGAGGAAGACTATGCTGAACTGATGCTACTGCATCATGTTTTCCCTTCTGAAGGCATTCATCACTCTTTCCCCTTACTTAACAGAAGGCATGTCATCTGGAATGCTGCTGAATTGTGTCTGGCTGAAAATAAAGAGAAGAAAAAGCTAACATTTTGTGTTTGTGCAAGTGCTTCTGCCAGCATTTGGACCACTGCCAGCCTATCAAGTGCACGTTTGCAGAAGGTTACAATGCTCTGTCTGGGCATTTGATGAAAATTGTAGAACCCCAGAACACAAGCTTTTAGGTGTGAATCATATGTGCTGAATAGTAATGCAGAGTTGCACTGACATTCGGAGCAGAAAAACAGAATTTCTCAGACTTTGTTTCCCCCTTCCTTCCCCTTCTAAACAGGGATCTTCTGATGTCCCATTAATATCCTGTTCCTTGAAAAGTTACATATGAATGTTATATATTCACTTCTGTAACACACTCACTTTGGGGGAAAAAAATCCAGTCTGGAAGAAAGTTTTTTTTTTTAATTTTGTGTTAGAATATATAGGCAACATTATCATTTGAACTATACCTACAATGTATGAGGAATTTCTAAAAACCTCACAGATGTAAATGTTTTTCCTCCCCTCTTCAGATGTTATAAATAGAAAATAATTCTCTCTCCTGCTATTTCTAGCATAAAGGCTTTCAGAACTGATGTCAGATGGAAAGAACTTCAAACCAGCCACGGACAAAACATATAGCAGCTAGCAACTGCCTTGGGAGACTGATAATACAAGACTTCTCACTTCGGAGTCCCTCAGGTTTGAACCTGCCTTAGGTATGTGATACGCTTCAATGAAACAGATCAGTCGCAACACATTTCGACATGGAAGAAAAGAAGATAGGAAAGAAAACAGTTGATCTACACAGAAGTAACAGCTACAAAACCTGCATAGTTGGACAGAATCAATGTCGGTTTAAATGTTTAATACAAAGAATTCAAAGTTAACATTTTGGCATTCAAATAAGTATTCATCTTTGCAAACCAAAGTATCTTCCACAGTAAAGGATTATAGGTGTACACTTGAAGGAAGCCTAGGTTAAGGAGTGAATTGGTAGGGCCAGGCAACAGGAGGGCAAAGCGCCCAGGTAAAGAGAGATGAAATCCTAGGAGCCCAGGCTGATTTAGATTCAGAAGCAAAAAGAGAAAAGTGGAAATATCACAGTACAAAATATAAGTAAACATACATATGCACATAGCTGCCTTTTTGAAGGGGCAATGAATCAAAGAGTCCAGTACCTGTTCTGGGACTGAACATGCAACTTAGTATATCGTAGTGGTAGTACATGTGTTAAAAGAAGCACCATACATGTAGTACAGCAACTGTAAACAGAGCGGACAATCTCGGGCTGAAGATTCATTCATGTGTTTCAGAGAAGAAAAAATGGCACAATGTACCATAGATATTCCAGACCCAAGTATTGAGAGGAGAAACAAGGGGAATATAAAACACTACTGCTCACCCACATAGTCCAACCTCTAATCGGAATTAGAGGCTTTAATTCACACGTACTTCTAATTAAAGTTATGGTAAAGGCTTTGTAAAGCAAAGTGTGTCTGTACAACACCACAGTGTAGACCCTCATCTGCCTGTGAACCTGGAAGTAAACCATTTTGTCCTTTGAAGTTTCAGGAGATTGTTTCTGCTTGCACTAGGAGCCCAGAAGAAATGTACCATTACTGAGAATTAAGCCTCCTAGTGATCAAAATTTAATAGCTAGCAATCAAGACAGTTTTAATGTCATACCTAATTATGTACAGCAGTTATAAAGGAAAACAGCAGTAATTCTTTCCCAGTATGACAGATATACTGAACTTTTTTAGTGTGGGATGCTGCCTATTTTTCAGCAGTACTGTAGCTCATGGCCATAGGTGCCTACTTAAGTAACCAAATGAAGTTTGACACCACTGACCTAGATCTCTATGTCACGAAAGGATTTACAAATAAGAACTAGAGTCTAGCAGAGTTGACTAATAGGCTGGAGAGATCAATGCTGATCAGAGCATGATTTCAGCTGTCAGATACGTACACCTTAACTACGCTCAGGTAGGGTTCAGCAATTCAAGGCACATATCAGTAAGTGTATCAGTGACCGTACACGTGCTGGAAGAGGCACTATACACATTAAGCAACTGTAAACAGAGAGGATAAGTACCATTTTGGGGTTGAAGATTCCTGTGTTTCAGACTGAAAAAAGAACATTAGTGCAAGCTACAGGAGACTAAGTATTTCAAAACCATAAAAACAAAAGAAAATAATTGTTTAAGACTACACAAGATCTGTGAGAAATAGGACGAGGCTAAGCAATTGCAAAATGTGCAGATAACTCAAGTGCAGTTAAAGACCATTCTAAAGTGAATGGTCAGTATTGACTGGAAGTCAATACTTCTGAGAAACAGTCATTCTAGAGGTGATGAAAAACATATGTTGCTGCACAGTAGGGCTGTTTCCATCAACACCTAGATGTGACACAAAAATCTTGTAATATTTAGACATCTAACAATTTTGTAAATACCACTAATCTAAAAGGCCAGAGATGTCCTTTCATTCAAACATTACATGCTGCTGGAGAATAGAATGAACCAGGAATTTCTCAGTCAGAACACGGTTTTGAAAATGCATGTTCATTGAAATATCCCTAGTGTAAATAAAGTTTCCATCTTATATTGGGAAATATACCCAAGCATCTCAACAGTTTAGAAATTCGGACACAGTGATTTTTCACTAGATATTTCAGTTTATCTATTAAAATAGTCCAAATCAAAACAGATTAGCCTGACCCAAATTTGGGGTTTATGTGCAATTCCCTTTAAGATCAACATCTTGCTCTGACTCAGGATAGGAAAAATCCAAAATATCCAGAGTTAACATGGGGAAATGAGAGCAATTCTCTACTGTCAAAAGGAGTGCATTTCCACTGACTGAAATATATTTATTTTGATTTTTCAAGTGTCAAGATTTTCCGTCTTGGCATTTTTGGCTTCAAGGGGAATTTAGATCGTGAAGCCTTGAACAGGACTGTCTCTCTGGAAGAATCAGAAGCAAACTCAACTAGGTAAGGAGACTGGCATCTCACTTGTAGAAAGTTAACAACATTAGAAGTTTCTGGGAGTCCGAGCAGCTGTGTCTTAGCAAAATTTTACACCCTCCCTCTTCCTCCCCAGCTTTCCTGGAGCTTGCCTGAATTTATACATTTCTAATCTCCTGGTAGTTTTATGGCTCTTTTGGTACAGCTCAGGTGCAGGAGACCATTATACAACATCACAAGGGAGAATGAAAAGGCTGTGAGGCTTCTGGCTAATCTCTTTGGCCAGGCAGAGCTGCTCTGAACAGTACATTTAAGACACCACCACCACCCTCAGACAGCAGCTGGGGAGAAATACAATATTTTCCTACCATGCTTTCCACTTAGATGAGTGCTGGGGTACAGCCAGTGTTTTATATGCAGTTAGTGGAAGAACTGTAAGAACAGCCTATTCTATTCTGGGCTCCTGCCACCCTCTGTTGTCCTTCCCTCCTTTACTAATCTTAATCATGACATTCCCCTCAAATTTCTTACCAACTGGCAGGCAATGGCCCAAGTCTAGAATCAGTTTTGCCTTTGGTTGTGGAGGAGGAAATATAAGTACAACTGTAGTCAGAAAACAAAACTGGCCTAGAAGAAAAAAGAGGCATGTTCTCATTCTACAAAGCTCATCCTTGTACTTTTGTAAGTCTCACTGAACATCTGACAAAACTGAAGTCCCATTTTTTCTTGCAGATCCACAACCTGTCGAAGAGCAAAAGGGATTCTGCCTAGCATCTAACACTAGCAAGATTGCCAGATATGACAAGAAGTAACTGGAGAATCATTTGTATTGGTAATTTACACAACAATATAACTTTGCTTTTTAAGACTAGGTGAGATTAGTAGGGTGGCAGGAAGGAAAAAAGGCATCATGTGAGCTAGAAACATAATCCAAGAGCTGAAGAGAATGACCTGTTGGAGTTCTCTAGTTATTCATCTCTGCAGAGTCACTCTTTCCTCATTAAAAAAAAATTAAACTTTGAACCAGTCAGCTTGCCTTCAGCAGCTTGTTCCCAGAATAGTTATCTAAAAGGAGACAAAGGAGAAAAAGAAGGTGTATGCAGGCAGTGGAACCTCTTTCTTATCCTTGTTGCCCACAAAATGCCAGAGTTACCTCAGATTCACTCCTTAAAAAGCAAATATTTTCATAAGTGCTCTTGAAGGAAGACCCTGGTCAGTGTATCCACCAAAACATACCATAAAAGTATATTCTCTATCTGCTGCTTCAACATCAGTTGCTTAGAGCCTCAGCTGCTTAAAAGAAAACTTGCCCTTTACATCGCTGGCAGAGTTATTGCAAACCTATCTGTTAGAGAACAAAGGTGGAGAAGAGTAGAAGTATGTACACATGAAAGGAGAAAATCCAATTTCCTCATTAAAACCAATATTAGGCAGAAATTACCACTTTTAAAAGTTCCATCACCATAGGGAAGTCTCAGCATGCTTTCTGCCTAGTAGAAATAAATTCATACTTTAAACATTCTAATGGCTAATATTTTTAACTCATCACCAGACCAGCTACTTTCTGTTAGCTAGAAGGTGTGCAGATGAACCCAACAGGTTATTCTACAGCTAGATACAGTAAGGTAACCACCTCTTTTTGTATAGAGATAGATTTTGTACTACTTCTCTGTGGATTTTCAAGAGTGCTTCCTAATTAGAATAAGCATTTCCCCTTTTTGTACAGATGGGGAAAGACAGACATGAAGAATTGAAGGCCTAGGCATGGAGTCAAAAGCAGAATCGAGAACCTGTAATTTCATTTGCCCTTTAATTCTTAGTCAGATGCTGGGCCCACACTGCCTTGGTTTTGCTGAAATGAAATACTTTGTGGTAAAATACAGGATTATATTCATTTTGCTTTTATTCAGTTTTTCAATTTGTATGTATAACGGTAAAACCAGAAAAGTCATGCTTAAGTAGAATGTAGGAAGATTTTCTCCTTAAACCAGTTTTAATAATTCAAGAACAAAGGGTTCACCGAAAAGCTGTTCTTACTGAAAGTGGTGATAGCATATGTTAACAAGCTAGTGAAACTTCATTGGGCATGTGACAATTATCTTTGCCTTCCTTCTATGCATCAAATAAGTTGCTCCTTGAACCGTATTTTCTTCAACTCTCCCATTCAACCTGTCCCATTCCCTGACCTTCAGGAGAATTCTCCACAAAGCCAACACAAAGAAATGCAAAACCCACTCTAGCCAAAAAGTGGCTTTCAAGCACAACCGGGACGAACATGACACTGACACCTGTCTTTGTGACCTTGGATTGACCAGATATTTGAATCTTCTCTGGCCGAGGAAGAAAGGCCCAGAAACCAAGAAGTCCTTTTTATGCCTAGTTTTGGACCCTCGGTGAAACCTCTGCTGCGCTTTGCAGGCTGAACCACTTCTCAGCAATACAGTCCAAGCGGCAGAAACTGTAGCTGAGGGCCATTTTGGTAAGCGTTGTTTCAGGGGTACAATGTCAGGTGTTCGTTTCTTAAAACTAACCCACCTTGACAGTTGTCCCGCACCCCAACAGCATGAGTTGCAACCCCCTAGCTCAGTGCCAGAGTTGCCTTCTGTGAAGTCTGCCATGAGGGTTTGTCAAGCTTGCGGAGTGGCATACAGGAGATGAGCTATCTCGCTTTGTCCGCTTGCTCTGTGCTTTCATGGTTGCTTTAACAGACAGTGCGTACAAGGAGGGAATATGAGCTGCTGATTACCACCAGGGAATTAATGTCAGGACCATGGGATTTTGTCTTCAGCTTTGTCTTCCCCACTCTGGTTTAGATTTAAGCCTAGAACAAGACAGAATTTCTCCCCCTGAAAGCATTAGGAAACCAAGTCAGAGTGTGCTGCAGTCTGCGTACCTATGCAGCATTTTAACCATTTAATAGAAAAGCAGACGATTTGCTTCCAAAAAGGTGTGATGGCTATTAGCCAGCTGTGACTCAGATAAGCCTCAGAGACAAAGTTTAACAACTATACTGTCTGTTCAGGAGCATGAGAAGGCACAGTCAGCCTTGGTCCTATCAAATAGCAGGGACCAGTCGCTTGCTGTCCCCCTCTAGGGCAGCACGACATTTTTTCCACACAGGTCTGAGGATGCCAAACTCCAGACTACCCCCATTGCCCTTCACTGTTCCTTACATTAATGGTTAATGACAAAAATGACATAGCATAATATATTCATATTATTTGTCTTTAAAACTGTATTCTTCTTCATCTCTGAAAATAAGAAAATTCAGACCAAGACTTCGACATGCTTCCTTTTTAGCTTTGAGAGAATATCGCCAAAGGTTGTGTTACCTCTAGCTTACTTTCCCTCTGAAACAGTGACTAGATACCTATTAAACTGAAAACTTGTTGTACCTCACCACAAAGAAAGAAGCCTTACATAGAATTGGTGAATAGCTACTCCTGCTAATCTAGTAAGAGAAGTTTATTTATTCTTTGTAAAACAAGCAGAAACACACACCAGGAGCCAGATTATTTTCACACTTATCTTCCAGCTGGTTCTATATGGTACATGTTTAAATGAGAATTCAGTGACCTCCACACAGCCCTGTTGTACTATAGGCATCGCTTGCTGAATTCTTCCACAATGAAAAAAGGACTGTTTGGCTATTATAAACTTAGTAACTCTACAGGCAGGCATTAGTTCAAAACTGGGGGAGAAATTACCAGATACTTTGTTTACAAAGTTACTTAATCCTTTTATACAGTATCTCAAGAGCAAGGATGGGATTCCTGTTCAAGTCCAGCCCACCACACTTTCTTGGGTTTTAAGACATTACTCAGATTTGCTCATACTTCAATTTTAGCGATTGCTTTCTAAGAACATAGAAACTTGAAGAAAATATTTCTCCAGCTTCAGCAGTAAGTTCTGATGTGAGCTGCAGGACAAAAATTCAGGGTCCTTGTTATTTCAGTTGTGAAGGAAAAACTGGAAGCCGGCATCCCTCTCATGCAGCCCCCTTTCCTGAATAACCCCTGTTTGTGAGACACTAGAGGACCTGAACAGGGGGCTGGTTGTTGGGCTTTTGCTTACAGCTCCCAGCTCTTTTTAGCCAGATCCTGGACTCGGCAGCACTGGGCTGCCCGTGCCCATTTGGCCACATTCTTGGCCGGCAGCTCCTTCCTGGGTCTGTTTCTACAGCACTTCCCCATCCCCCTCCCACCTGCATCTCTGCTCACAACAATGTTAAATGAAAACCTTTGTTTGGGGCTGTGACAGAGTTGGGCTTTTTGATGGAGCTGCCATTTTTTCTAGTGCATGGAAAGTAAACACTACACTCACCAGTTTTAAGCAAAGGTTAAGCTTCACCTATGATAATAGCATTAATGCTTACACTTAGTCACACACAAGTTAATCTAAAGAAAAACCCCTTCCACCACATCCTGCCTTTGATTTCAATAATGTTTCTGGATTGTATCTGTGTATTACTCTGTTGATACCAGATGAATCCTTGCCACTCAGATTTTCACCATAATTATGACCCCTAATGGAAAACTCAATGAATAAACCACCCTGATCACAAGACACTTAGATGCTCTACTAATAAACACAATATAAGGAATAAGATTAACCTGTGACATGGCCAGAAAAGAAAATGCTTCAGAACATTACAGAGTAAATGAATACACATCTACCAAATTTAATATGGTGTAAACCCACTTTCTGGCTAGCTTCAACTATTTGAATTTAAGAGCCCTCCTAGTAGTATTTCATGCAAAGAAAAACGCAGTCCTCAGTGAAGAATATGAAACAAATTGGCTTATTTGGTCTGTGTAACTCTAAAATGCAGTAGTTAATATCTGAAATGGTAACAGATGATGTTTGGCAAGACTGATTAGTTCCTCCTCAGCTGTCAATGTTCAGCATCGTCACAGGCAATAAGAAAGGTTCATCCTCTCCATCATTGTCTGCTGTGCACAGAGGAGCTGTGTTTCACACCACACTTCAAGCACACAGCAACCAACACACCTTCCAGGCTCAGTGTTATGCAATCCAATCACAGGTTAAACAAAACACTGAACAGTAACCCCAGAATATGCCCCAGCATCTGCCATTGCAGACCATTCAGAATGGAAATTCCTCTGCTGTCCTCACGAGAGCATTATTCCACTACATGGGTTGGTTTGTTTAATCTCTTTTTATTCTCCAACTAGTTTTGAGGTTGAAGACTGGGCTCTGGAATGACTCCCCTAGGGACAATGGCTGACCCTCACAATCTGACAGCCATCTGCCAAAATTAAATTTAGGGAAAATATGCCCATACAATCCTGGCTGCCAAAAAACCCACACTGAATATAAGCAATTCAAACCAAACTGAAAAAAGTGGCCAAGGAGTCATTGCATCACCTTGGTTTATAGCAAGGACTTTGCTATACAACAACACAGCTGCAATAAAATTCTGATTCCTAATGTGGGAAACATAAAACAAAGTAATATTATTCCCAGATTTTTTTTTTCCCTGAAACAAAACACCATGCTGTTTCTCCTTTCATTTCATTTACAATGGATGTCATTATATGCAGTCAAGTCCTGACCACTATAACTGGACCCAAAGGAATTGAGAAGGATCATTGAGTGGAGTAGCAAGACAGAAGGTCAAACCAGCACCACATTACTCTCCCTTGACATCTGACGGAGTCATGACAGCAGTTTGGATGCTAGATAACATGAATATTCATCTGTATAATTTAAAAATTACATTGTGACTTTGGAATGACACTTCTCATGTGCCCTTGTTGTACCTTGGCGACACCATAGGGAAGGTGCAATGTCAAAACACTGACTTTGAAATGAGTGTCACCTGCTTTTCTTCCTTTTTTCTTTTTGATTACCACCACTTATTTTGACTCAAACACTGCAGTTGGAAGAAGCCTTAAGGAGCAGGCCTGGAAAGCGAAGGGCATATTAGCAAATTTGTGGAAGAAATCCATAGGAAGCTGTTAACTCAAGACATTTTCCCAAAGAAGCTGTGGCCTTACGGTATGCAGCTCCAATAATGAAACCACTGGTTTCTACAAGGAAAACATTTGCACGAAAAACTTTCCCTCCTCTGGAGAAATCCTGTTTCAGTTCAGAGGTAGATAGGAGAAAATATGGTGTTTAGCTCGTAAGAGAAGTTTTAGAGACAAAACACCCTCACATACAGGCCAGTTGAGCCAGCAGGGATCCGTCTCAGCCACTCTTGCAGACCTACTGCTCTATGAATTTACGTAAGAAAAAATTCCAGGCCAAACTGAGATGTTTTAATAAATAAAAATTAACTTGGCACAGATTGCCAAGTGTCTAGCAAGCCTGAATATCTCCTATATGAATATCTAAATTTCAATACTGTACAGGGACTGCTTTCAAGAGGAGTTCAGAACATTCTCTGCAAAATCAGGCTGTCAAGGGAGGTCTTGGACTGGCTTGTCCTCCTGCTGCAAAGAAAAAAGGAGAAATAAACCCCACTCACTTCAGCAGCACTGGTTCCAGCCTCTGACAATAGAGAGCTATCAAAGAGTTACACTAACATGCTAAAGACCTGATATGAAGTTTTAGTTAACCATGACTATGAAGGGAAAGCAAGGACCATCTGAAATCCTGCAGACTTCACAGAAGCACAAGATGAGAAGATGCTCTGAGGCAAAAGTTACTTAATATTTGGGTGATGTCCCACGGAAAGATTTAAGGTTTTGCTGAGTGTGCTTTCTACCTGCATATTTCTTTTTCTATTGCATTTTCGATTATTTCACTTTCCTCCTCCCTGCCCCCACTGCCCTTTCCCTGCAAATCCCTTCCCCTTGTTCTCTACCCTTCGGCGCTCCATTTTGACTTTTGCCACCTCTCAGAGTTGCTCGCCTTCCCCCAGCTCATCTCTACACCCCGGGCGGGCCCTGAAGCCCAGCTTAAGCCACTTGTCCCGACGGCGCCCCTCGCCGCCTCCCCTTCCTTCAGCACCGGCCCCCCACGCGCCTCCTCCCTCACCTCCCACCATCCCCCCCGCCCTGCGGGCCGGGCTCTTCCTCAGGCACGCGCCGCCTCCGATCCCGTTCTCCGCCTCAGGGGAAACGAAGCGGAAAACCGAAGCCTCCCCCGCCACCGCAACGCAGAGGGCTCCCGCAGGGGGCCCGGCACTCCCGCCCCTCAGCCCGGCCCGTCCGCAGCTCCCCGAGTCGGGGCGGGCAAAAGCACTGGCCCGTACGGGGATCGAACCCGCGACCTTGGCGTTATTAGCACCACGCTCTAACCAACTGAGCTAACCGGCCCGCTCCTATGCTCTTTTCCGGGAAGTGCCCCGTCTGCGGCAGTGGAAGCAGGCCGCTCGCTGCTGCCCTGCTGACACCCGCACCAGCTCCCTGCGGGGCAAGTGCCGCTTGCTCGGGGTTTAGGCGTGTGTTCCCCGGGGCGCCGGCTACGCTTCCTTGCAGAGCCCTGCGTGACAGGGGGATGTTTCTTTTGCAGAGCCTCCAGGCTAGGACAGGAGCACAAAACCTTCTCCCGGTGAGGACAGGGAGGCAACAGAGCAGGCTGCAGAATAAGGTCACGCAGGCTCCATCCTTGGAGGTTTTCCAGACTCCTGGGCAAGCCCTGAGCAGCCTCCAGGCCTGCCCTCACAGCAGATGCTGCTCTGAGCAGGGGCTTTGGGCAAGACACCTCCCAGGGTCCCTTCCTGCCTAAGACTCGGCACAGCCTGCAGCAGGAGTGAGACTAAGAGCAGACCCATAGCCTGGCCTCTGACGAACCAGGGACCAGGCAAGTTTGACCAGCATCTACTGAAATTCACCCAGCAGAGTTGAATGAAACTGAGCCTGGAAGCAAATACCTTCCCTGGAAGGATACAGTGACACAGGGAAAAGTCATTCACAGTTCCTTTTTATCTCTATTGTGTCTTACATAGTCAAAGTTTTCTTGTTTAAAATGTTAATTCTCCTGCCTTGACTGTAATAAAAAAAGTCAAGCTTTTCAAGTACTTGTTCTTGGCACATCTCATTGTAGAGGAAGACCAAAGAATACCTGTATCACAGCTTGGGATGGGAGACTGATTCACGATCACTGGGTTGACAGCACCCTGTTTTTTCTAGCCCATACTCATCCTTGTGGTCAGTGCCCCCCCCCCATGCTTCTTTTGCCTCACGCACACCATCAGTTCCCCTTTATTGCTGTTAGCCCATCTGCTACCAGCACTTTCCTCAAAGAGCCACCAAATTCCCCAAACCGCATTTTTCCCAGCTTTATCATAAAATCCTTCATCCCTAGGAACCAACCAATCAAATAATTTACATCTCATTCCTCTTCAGCTGTCCCAACCCTCACATCTCTGCCTCCCAGTCCTGCCATCCTCCTCAGCACCATTGCTCCGTGCTCGCTCAGTCACCTCTTCATCTGTACAGAGGAACATTCGCTCTTTCGTCTCTGCACCCTTCTCCCAGTAACTGCCACTGTCATTGGCTTTTGGACAGCATATACAGAAGCATTACCCTACCTGAGGGCCATTCCTTGATACTTCAGCCGCTGCTGCTCCTTGTTCTAATTGAACCTCTTGTTTACACCATCAGCTTCTATCCACCTTGGACATCTCTCTTCACCCCTACAGAAAGGCAGCAGTCAGTTTTATAAAAACAATTAAGGAGCCCCAGGTTACAGTACATATGCAGCAGTAGTCAAATAGTAGATGGCTAGCTTTGCTGTCCAAGTGCTAACCTCTGCCAAAGACTCCCACATATGTCATCTCTTTCACCCTTGAGGGTCTTGTTTCATCAGCCCAGGAAACTTTCCTGCAGGCTGTCTGGGGCTTTCAAACAAGCAGAGGAAGGAGCATGGGGGGAGGCAGGAAAGGGGGAGACTCCAAACTGTCATTCCTCCTTCCCCTTTTCTATTTGATCTCCATGCAACCAGCCAACTGCCAGGAAGTCCATATGTTCTGGGATCTTGATAACGAGCTATATTTTCCAAGAAATGTCACCCTGTGTTAGGCTAAACTGACTCAAACATTCAACAGCAAGGCCACATCTGGAATCTTAAGACAAAGCTGAAAAGTGAAAGGGCAGAAAGGAAAAGTACTCCCAAACAAGCTGCAGCATGGGCCTGTGTATGGAGTCTGGGTAGTCTCTGGACTGATAGAGCATAAGTGGCAGGTATGGGAACAGCAGACGTTTATTTCTGTGTCTGGCACACAGGTTCTCAGTCTGGTTTTTGGTAAGAAACAGTTAGCTAATTACTTTTTTTGGTCAGTTGCTCCACAGAGAGCAAGGGAGCAGGGATGAGGATTAATCATCTTTCTGGCCAGACTATCACCAGAAGTAGCTCAAAGCAGTAATGTATCACCTCTTAATTCACAGCTGTCCACCATTGTTTTGTAATCAAATCTGGTCCAATTATGCAATGCTAAGATGGAAAAACTCTATGCCCTTTGGCTATTTCTTTCCACTGCCTCCTAGCCAGGCTAAGCAGACTTTTCTTCTTCAAAGTTTAATCAGTCACATGCCAAATGCCAACCCCCCTGTTGTTCCGAAACCCTCTTCCACACACAGAAATAGCATCCTACCTTTTTAGGAGAGTCTCACTCAGGCTCTGCTATACAAGCAACAGATTTTCTGTGATTAGACAGTGACAGATAACATAGCAGTCCAGGAGATCAATGCTGTCTCCAAGAAAACATTTTTTTTTAGTTGAACAGTAACCTCTGGTTTCTCTCCAGTGTGTGGGATCCATACTCTCGAGCAAAGAAACAAACCAGCCTAGAATGAGAAACAGTTACCAGGCTACATAGTGGATATCCGTAACATTATGGAATTTAGAGGTTGTACATGCAAAGTGTTTGCAAGCATTCTTCAGCACCACTGATGTTAGTGAATTGCGTTCACAAGTGCTTTATTAAATAGAATCTCAGCTCTAAGGGTTTTGCTAATTCAGGCCCTCAGCCAGACGTCTCAACAACTTCAGACTTTTACAGCACATTTAGAAGTTCTGCTATAATATTCCCCTCATAACCTTAGCATTATATAGAGTATTTTCAAAGACTCCAAAGCATTTCTATTTAAACAACCAGGGGCCCAGACAGTGGGAGACTGAAGGAAGAACAAGGTTCAGGTGCTTGTGCTCTGTCTCAGATCTTCTCTTCAGTTGCTTGTTCCCTCCCTGCCACGAGTCACCCAGCATCCGCCCACGCTGCAGCACTTTCCCTGACCTCTCCTGCTCCCCTGCCATCCATGGCACATTGCTGGCATTGGAGCCATGTGCCAGCAACGCGCTGCAATGAACGCAGCCCATAGAATGCAATGCGCTGCACTGAAGGCAGCCCCAGCTTGGTGCTCTCAGGCATCCCCCAGCACAACCTGCACTGGCTGTGCTTTGAGCTGCAGTCCCAAGAGCTATGCCTCAGTATGTTGTCTACAGAGGAAAGCTATGTTTTCCTCAGACCCAGCGTTGTTCAGGATTATAAAGATGGTCCTACCTCTGCGCCCAAGCAAATAATTTCTTTTCCTTTTTACTGGCAATAAATTGCCAAGTTATAACTACATCAACTTTGCACACACACACACACTGTGCTCCAGCCTGTATTACATATCACATGCTGCAACAGGCCCTGCCATCATGAACCCTGCCTGTGTGTGAAAGCAAGACCATCTTCCAGAAGAAATAAGATGTTTCAGCAGAAAGTAGAACAGAGCACGCTCATTGGCTTCCCTCTGCCCCTTCCTGAGTGCCTGCGCTGCAGGACCCATTAAGATCTTATTTCACATAGGCCAGTAAGGCACCTGACAAAGTGATCTTTGGTCACTGCTCACTACCCAGTCCAAAATGGATCTGAACGGGTTATTTAAAAACAAAATATAGCTTTAGGCATCCCACAGCCATGTCCTATTTGTTCCTAATGTCTCATCAATTCAGAATTACAACTAGGGAAAAAATTCGTTAGCTGATCAAATAAAAGGGTACAGACAACTAATGTTGTTATCAGCCTGAGCACTACCCAGGGATTTATTAATAAAGCTTACCATTGAAATCTCACTCAAAAATGCTAATACAAGTTATTTGCATGTCTGTGCATCAAAACAGAATAAAGACCCATAACGTTATATTTAATAAAATTATTATTATTACCCCAATCAAAGTAAACATTTGGTGGTCATAAAGTGCATGTTGAAGTATAACATGTATATACATCCTACATTTACAGCATTTTTAATAATAGCTACTATGAGTTTTGAATAAAACAGTCAAGAGGACCATTCTTGTCCAGCCATTATCAGTGTTTTGAACTAGAAACCTGCAGATTCAAGAATCACATCTAGAAACAGGACATTATACCCAGCATAACCACCACAGTAAGTTCCTGGTACAGCAGTAGTGACTGTCATACTTTGAATGGAATAACCAAAACATATTTTACAGCTTCTCTACATTGGCCAGCAACAGGTGAGGACAACTCAAGAGTCCCAGGAAGAACAAAAAGCCTTCCCTTCAACCATTTAAAATGAACCACCAACTATGAAAGCTGGTCTTGCAATGTCTGCATGCCATCACCATGCTTATTTAAGGCCAAATTTGCCACAAATCTGACATAGGAGTAAGCTGTCCAAAGGACACCAGAAGTCCCACACGTTTCTCAGAAGACCTGGACATTCTCTGTAACATATGGGCAGAAGACACTGACATCCAGTATATCCCCTTAGCAGGCTTGCCCCTAAGGTAGTGTAGCTATACACATACAGCTAACCCCCCCAGCAGGCAGCACTTTGGATTGAAACCTCGATAGTATTGTTTTAGTGCCCAGGCTGGTGGTAGAAGATTCTACATAAAGACATTTTGCTTGTTTGCCTGTGTCACAATTCCTGGATTAGTTTGTTCCCTTGGAAAGTGCTTTGAGATGCTCTGCAACTCTCAGCCTCCAGCTAACACCAAGCATCAGTTTACCATTTAACATGCCACATTAAGCCTACAGTTAGCATTACAGGGATCACCAGTATGAGTTAATATGAATACCATCTCATTATTAGTGCTGAAATTGTTGGCAGCTTTTCCATTTTTAAATAGCACCTATTGGTTTTGTTCCTGCTATGGATGGGCAGAATGGATTAGACTACAGAAGCTTCCCATGCAATTCGAGTGATGCTTTCTTGCAGATAGAAATAGTTTGATCTTCCCCATTGTTATTTAGAAAGAATTGTAAGTTTAAGCCAGATCAAACAACACTCATCCCTTTACATTTTGGAGTAATTTACATTTACAATTGGAAGATGGAATTTAACTATTACTCCAGAGTGGTTTGAAACCTCATTCTAGAATCTGTTTTATAAAGTCAGTTTCCTGATAGCTTTCTAAAAAACTTAGAATGGTAAAAAGTCAAAGTACCATATGGTTTCACTAAAGCCTGCTTGCAGATGAGTATTCTCGATTTTTTTTTTTTTAAGCAAAGAGTGCAGAAGAGCCTTACAATTTATTTTTATATTCCTGGGAAGCTGGTCAATGTAGTTCTTTCAAACTTTAATATTCAGGGAGGTATGTTTCACAAGGCACTTATATTTCAATTAGAATCAGTCAGAAACACCATGGAATATCCTGACCAAGAAGCAGGGTGTTTTTCCCCTCCCTAAAACAACAAGTTCAGACTTATTTTTTGTGAAGTTACTGAAATAGATTCCTTCCCCTACTTTAGTTCTTACCCCTCCCTCCCAGATGCAGAGCTTACATAGAAGACCAGTACACTGAAAAGAAAATTACTTTGCATTAGAACAAAACCCACTTTCTATTCAGCAAAGTTTTATAAATGGAACATTTTTTCCCAATATGCCAGGCACTCTGTACCTCTAATTTGCATTGTACTACTAAGTGTTTTTATTAGAATTTGCAGTATTTCCCCATGGAAAGGCTGATTTGTGATCAGACAAGTGTCCATTAGCCTTCATTCAAAGCCACTGCCATAGTGGTAATTTTTGTTAGACCCATAAATCCTGCCATTTCTGGCCCTCCTATTATGTTCAGTCCATGCAGACACCTTCTCTTCTGCTCTGTTCTGTAACACACCCAGTGGTCATTAAAGTTCCATTTGAAAAGAATTAAAAAGGACTATAATTTTTATGCGATTAAATTGGACCAATTATTTCTTGAAGCCACAAGCGTATAATTTCCTATAAGCACTGAAGAAAAAAATCAATATCCCAAGTTTATAAATTATTTATCACTCCATCAAGCTGCCATTTGTTAATGCAACAGAAGGACACCATTCTGGACCTGGACAAGAATTTCAGCCTTCATTCATATAGATAAGAAGGATGCACACCAAAACAATAAAACCACTAACAGCAGTCCAAAAAACCAGAAGTACTCGACTTCCTATGCCCATGCTCCCTGAAGACAGCTATGTCCAAATAAAAAACACTGGCATACAAAATGCCTCTATATTACTAAAATGTTGCACACGGTTCTTGCCATAGGCGACATTTGAATATTTTGGTGGGTTTCTTACTAGTTTTGGAGTCGGTTCCACATAAGACCTATAATTACAGCTAGTGTTTATGAAGCCAAGTTTCTGAATGCTAGCAGCAGTTTACATGTGACATAAGTGTTTAAAAAGAACTACTATAATATTTCTATACTTTTTTGTGTTAGTTTTCTTAATGTCTTGCTCTAACCATGAAAGATGTAGCAGTATATGCTGTTTATCCTCAGGTTTGTTGTTTGATTGTTTTTTTTAAACCTAGCATCCTCTTCCTAGGTTTTCTCAGCTTCCTTCACAAAGTCTACATCATTGTCACTGCTCAGCACTCACGTAGCTCTTTTCATTTTTACATGTAACAGCAATTAATTTTTGCAACCACTATATACATTAACATCTCCTATTTCCATTTATGCAGAGGAAGCAGCTGAAGTATTCAGAAAAATCAGGGATTCAGGCGAGGCAAAATGTTGTCACTCCACAGTTCACAGCCCAATGCAGGTCTATCGAACCATTACATCTCTTCAAAAAAGCATTTGGGGCCAGTTAGAGAAGAATCATGCTGACACCCATTATCCCCAGGAGCACAAGGGTCTCATTACCAGAAGAGCAGTACCTGGGCATGCAAGCACAACTGGATCAAGTTCTAGCAGGGTCAGCTCCCTTTTCTGTCCTCCTGATGTAGATAAATTGAACAACACATAGTTTATTCTGTATATGCCTTTGTGATGTGACCTTGGAATAAAAGTGCCTGTCTAATCTGACTAGATATGAAAGTTGCCATGTCACTTCCCAAATAAAAGACGACTTGGTCCAGTGTTATTAGGTCAAGCACTCGTTTATCCTGTGAAAGCCTACTCTGACCAAAGTCAAAAGCAATTTTGATCATACCGTGCTGCACCTAGCTGTCTCTGGCTGGTTTCAGAGTTAGAAACCAGCACATCTAGAGGGAACACAATGCTTTAAGTTGCAGGATGTTATTTGAAATACTGCTCCTTGAAGTGTGAAAAAAGTTTTTGCATTAACCTAAACACATACACATCACTTCATCACACCAAGCCTGGGAACACAAGTTGTAGAATGATGCAATATACTGAATTTCACATGCTTACCTGTTGCCTATCAAAGTTTTCTGGATCCAACCATTCAAAAGCTATACGTGATCTCAGAGAGCTTTCACTTTTCTTAAAAGCCCAATCAACTAAAAAGGTGTCCTTAAGACTATGTGCAGTTCCTCCTCCTTCACATACTGTAAAGTTCTTCAGTCAACTGGAGAAGCTTAGTACATTTATTAATCTAAGATCAAATATTAAAGATTCTTGATGTAAGGATTTTTTGCTTACCTGACAAGCATATCTATAACCACACTGTCTATGAATTCACTTCTGATCAAATTCAAAGCAGTCATCTGTATTTCAATAAAATTGACAAAGGAATAGAGGTCCGAGTTGTTAATTTCTTACATGCATTAGGAAACTCATCAATAGGTAGAAAAGAGACCTTAGCCCTGATCTTGGTGAAGGAAGGCCAGAGTCTCCATTAGACATTGACAAACCCAAACAGAAGGTTTCTTAATAGGACAGAGGAAGGGAAGGAAAAAAGATTCCTGAGTTTTGTTGGTTACAGAACAACTTGTTACATACCAAACTGTACAGATCTGAGAAACTGAAAACTTAAAGTTGAACCAGTTCCCTCAGTGTTCTTTTCCGTAATAGCATGATATCAAGGTCCAGGATCTTGCCAGACAGGTTAATTTTGGGGAGGACGCTTCAGTTTCTGGATGTAGAAAAGGGTTTCATCTATTTTTAAAAACTCTTCAATACATAGAAGAAAGGTTTAACTAGCACAAGTTCATAGCAGCCCATCTTTTCTGGGGCTAGCTCTTCATGTTGCTTGACACTGGGAATGGAGTGGGATTTCTCAGCAATGACCAACTAATTTAGAGGCACAAGTTTCATCTGCGTCCTGTGTGCTGCTGAGCCACTCCAGCTCCCATTCTGGAGCAATACAGCATGGCAAGACAGGAGCCCGAACCAGCTGTTACAGACACGGTGGTTGGTACAGCATTGGAGCAGTGTTTTCAGGGCACGGCTCTAACAAATACCAGTATTGTCCAACCACGAGTATCTTTTGAGTTTTGTAACACCAAGAAGTATGAGGCAACTTAGCACAGCCAAAGTTTAGACTGAAAACTTAGCAAGGATTTATGTACAGAGCCAGACCCTGTTGGACAGGATCAATTCAAACAGAGGAAAGGAAAAGAGCAAAAAGCCTTTTAGGCAACACTTGAAAACGGATGACCTTCTGGGACCCTGCCGATTACTTACATGATTTCTTGCCAAGAAACAAGTGCTGCACTGCTCTCCAGCCTCAGCAGCCAGCATTATGGATCCCTGCACATTGGTAAATTTACTTCCAGCCCCAGGCTCAGCTGCAGTTGCTGAATATGGTGACAAACTATTTTTAAAACATAATATTGAGACACATGCAAAGCCTAAGAAAAAAAAAAATCAGTCCATTTCAAGGTTGGGAGTTGGTTTCAATTTCATTTTAAAGGTACAGAACTGAAAGTAGTCCGCTTTTGTTAATAATCCTCAACTTTACCACTGGGCCCACTGGCTTAGAGCTAGATAAAGACTAAAATCTCTTAACTAGACCCTGATCCAGCAAAGCAGGTCAGCACAAGTATAAAGCAATGAATGATACAAAACTTAACTATATCAATAAGTTCCAAGTAAAACACACCTCCCTAGTGGCTTAGTCCAGGGTTGGTGTTTTTTTTGTTTCTATTTCTGCCCTCCTTACCTTTCCCCCAGGCATTAGATTCTTGCCCAGGTAGATTTAGTTAGACTCAGCACATGTGGACATGTTTTTAGGGGTTTCATAAATGATCAGTAAACAAAATAAGCTTTTCCCTGACCTTTACCCAAAGTAGTTTTCCAAGAAGGATTAACATCCTTGCCAGTGACCAAGTTTTTCCTATATTCTTGCTCCCAAAGCTTTCATCCCCCTGAAAAAGAGAGCCTGACTCACCCCAAGAGCCAGAAGCTGCCACCCACTATCCTGTTTCATCAGGCAGCATGCTGCTTAATCTCCCGCTTCATACATCAATAGCCACCATGTTTATATAAATCCTGCAGGTGAGTTGCCACACACTGTAAGTGCGTATTCACTGAGTACAGATTCAAGGCAGAGGGTAAAGTTTTAAAATACTTAACAGCTCAAGAGAGTGTGTGAAAGAAATTTGAAAGATTGACACTGGCAAAAGTTTACATCTTGGTGTATACAGGTTATTCTAACTCCGATATTATTATAAAATTGGGGTACACTAGTCAGAAGGATAAGGCTTAGTATGATCTTTGCCCTGGGACAGGAGAGTGTGGAGAGAGAGACTTTGCATGCAAGTCTAATTCCCAGATACCAGTTCCCAAAGGATCCTTCGCACAAGGTACTTTGCTGCTGTCAGTTCTGTGCATCCTACCATCTCCTCAACTGCTGTCAAGCAACACACTGATGCTGCTCTGCTACACCCTGAGTTTTATAGATATTTCCTCTGAATTCCATAGTTCTCTGGGTGTCCTGCTCACTCCCACTGATGGTAGTAAAGAACATAGTAGAAAGAACAGGAAGAGAGAAAATAAACTAGTGAAATGAAATTAAAGAGAGACCAAGTGAATTTAAAGCAGAAGATGGGTGTAAGCTGAACACCTGCTGGTTTCTTCTTCCAGCAGAAATTAATGATATGCAGTATCAGACAGGGATAAAAGAAAAATAACCCCCTTTGTCTCCAAGTAATAACATAACAATAACTAGTCTCTTGCTTTATTCTGCAGCCCTGTTATTTAGAGCTATTTATCTTTTAAAAGATTTGAAAGTGATTTGAAGGAGAGAGGTAACAGAAGGGATTTTAAGACTTCCCAGTACCTAGCAGCATCCTGCAGGGACAGCACTAAAATTTATTTTGAAAGTATTTACCCCCCTATTGCCTACATTTTAGCAAAACTATCTGTAAAGCTAAGTTTTATTACAAAACCAAACCAAGACTGCTTATTAACAAGAATTCATTCACTGCAACTCAGTGATTTGTTATTCACATTTACATTTGTGCCAGACATCCCAGGCAGTGTCTGAAAACCCCAAATCTTATAAGTTTTAGTAGAACCCTAGTTTTTTCTAGTTGCAATTATTTGCTTGTTCAGAATATCTGTTACCGAGCTGGAAATGGGAAGACAAAGAGGGAGAACAACATTTAAACCATATCATGCAGCTTGGATGACCCAAACAAACCATGTCATGAAGAGCTAGTGTGCACTAACCCTTCCTCCATATGGTAAGGACTTCTAGCTAAATGAATCCAAATAAAAGGCACCAAAAGAGGTGACCATCAACATAGTCCAGCCACAATGAGCAACAAATGCTTGAAGACCCTATGCAAATCAACCAAAATCTGGTGTTCATCTTAGTGCTCACAAAGAAGAGAAACATACACATATAACCCAGGCTCACTGAAAAAACTTTACAGAAATATTAGTAAAGCAGAATGAGAGTGCCTTTAGAGTAGGCCTCCTATGGGGTTTGACAGACTTAACTTACATTAGCATTAGCCAGTACTGCAGCTCAGCAGAGGTAGATCTGCAGGCCAAGCAGTGGGTTTGGAAAGCAGTATCCACTCCATAACCGTTCCAGGACCTTTACTTTATGCTAGGTCTAGCATGGTCCTGCAGAGTGGGCAGTCATTAGCTTTTGAAGTGCCCTAGGTGCACTGCTGACATCTTTGCTTAGTTTCATCTTGCAGGAGTTTGGTTCACTTTTTCAAATAGATTGTCCAACAGGAACAATTGGGAGACACTGGTAGAAGTGCCACCTTCATCCAATCTAACACACTAAAGTAGGTACAGTCATACATATTTTGGTATCCGCAGTGCTCATATTTAGTCAAAGCTTGTTCCCACATCACTAGACTTATCTTGGAGTTTGCATCCACAGGGAGCAAATTTGGGGCTGAAGTAGCCACCTGCAGTGACACAGGATTAAATAAAAACTGGAGCCAAACTTAGAGAAAATCAAAGATAATACAATAAGAGCGTAAGGCTATGTTGCAGTGGATCAACCAACATCATACAGGAAACTGGTGAAGTAATTTATCTTCCCCATGTCTTATCCCCATCTCCAAGAACATGAGAATGAATACTGAGAGCTACTCATATAAAAAATTGAGATAAAAATTGTCAAAATATTTTGAAGTAGAGAGGTCAGCTACATAATTTCCATCTAAATCCACAGTGGAAACACCTTGTTCCCAGAGGTACATGGCCACAAATCTTGAAGTTGAGCTTGTCTCTGCTAGAATGTTTCTCTCATTGCCTTTTCTTTTAGAGACTCAGGATTTGTGAAAAAAAAAAAGACCAGAAAACAAGAACAACCCACACACACTCATAAGTAAGTTTATATAAGAACTTATAAGTTTACAAGAACAAAAAAAACCCCATAACTCTGGATGAGTGGTGCCTGAAGGCTCTTAAAACACATTTTTAACAAGTAGGAGTGGCAGCTTTTAGAGGCTAGTATTATCACAGCAAGATTTGAGTTAAAATGGAGCAAAGAAAAAAAGACATTCTGATATTCACAGCAATGTACAGAGAATAAGGGGGGGAAAAAAATCAAACAGTTGAAATTGAGATCTACTAACAACAGGAGATGCTGATAAAACCACAAGCTCAGTGAAGTGAGAAATGCAAGTGATTCCTCTCAGGGAATCAAGTGATTGATTGATCATAGGCATTTTTAATCTACTCCATTTTAGTTACAATTCAATCAAATATATGATTTAAAGTGGGAAAGCCAGCATCTTGAAGGAAGTAATCTATATGAACATAATAGATGTGGATAATTTGGTAAAGATTAAATCAAGACAGAGGTGCCAGTGGGCTTGATTTAATTGCACAGGGAGAAGAGTCACTATTTCCTGGCAGAGAACTTTGATGTACTTGTGAAAGAACTCATGTTTTAAAATAATCACATGCATCACAAAGCTGCGCAGCAGTAACTTGACATGTAAATTCCTGCCTTTATTCAGTCCACGTATGCACATGCTGATAGGAGATTGTGCTTGTTTTGGCTGGGATAGAGTTAATTTTCTTCACCGTAGCTGGTATGTGGCTGTGTTTTGGATTTGTGCTGGAAACAGCATTGATGACACTGAGATGTTTTAGTTACTGCTGAGCAGTGCTTACAGAGTCAAGGCCTTTTCTACTTCTCACACCACCCCACCAGCAAGTAGGCAGAAAAATATTCATTTTGCATCATCGTATGTAGAAAGGATATAGTTGTTGGCTCTGAAAAAAAGCTGCTTAAAAACAAGAAAAACATGCTATTTCACAAGCAAGCATCAAAACATTAGGACTTTCATCACTGCTTTAGCCTTTTGAATAGAAATAGGCTAAAATATACTGAGCTGACCATAATCCGACAATGGTGTTAAAATAGGAAAGTTTCTGAAAGCTCCTAATGTGCACTACGTAGGAATGAGCATTTAGTTTTAATATTTCACTGTAAAGAGAGAAATCCAGCTAAACTGTTGTTTTGCCCACTGAAACAAGATGAAGTTGATTGGATGTGGCTCATACCACATTAGCTGCACACTCATCCATCAGCTTTCAGCACTTAAAACTGACCACACCAACAGCAAGAGATGCTCACCTGGTTCCTGGATAGATTTGTTCTGGTTGTTCATTGTGGGCTCTGTTTTTTCTCACTGGCCATTTTCCCTGTGTGCTAACTATAAAGCAGAGCCTCTTGTTTAGGGTGACATGTGAAGTGGGAATCATTAAATAAGGCACATTCATAGTGGGTCTCTCAATCGCACCACGATCAAGACCTTGAGAAGACACTCTCTGGTTACAAAACAAAACAGATTTTTGAAGTAACCGATGATCATATCCCATTCTGCACCCTGTTAGTGATGTCTGCAGTAAAAACTCTGACAACCTCCAGCTTTCTTCCTCCATTCTGATCATGCTCTGTTTTTACCTACTTTTTCCTAAAGCCTCAGGATCATCACTCTTATTGACACTTCTTTTTCCATAAAATTTTTTTCAACTCATGATAGTCCCCCACATGGCAGTAAAGTTATTAATATTTGAGAGGTCTGGTTAAGAAGTTTACCCTAACTAAAATCTGTGATTGTTTCCAACCCCCCACTGCTGAGCTAAGATAATACTGGTTTTGCTAATCCTGTAGGCTCCACCAAGAGCCACCTCTCCATAGTGTCACCTTACTGTTTCATTCCTTATTAGAACTGCGACAGCTAGCAAGCTACTTAAGGAGTCCATCTCTACCAGGGATAGATACCTGGCTTTGTTGACATTGAAATGATTGTTTTTCCTCACCTCTTTCTTTTTTCTGAAATAATATATAGGTTGGGTCTCTGCAATCAGTTGGCAGAGAACAGGGGAGCAGAGGAGGGGATGCTGTCTGAATGTTCTCACTACAATCATAGTTAATAAAGCTTCTGTCAGACCTGTCCTAAATTGTACTTGCAGTATGAGGCACATGGAGTACCCAGGTTCTAACACCCATAAAACATCTCTATCCTGAAATTCCAGTAGATCCCAGTCATAATATTCTGTGCCCAGTTTCCCAAATCATCTCTTGGAAAAAAACGATCATCATAAACATACAGACACTTTAAGGACAGTCACAGGCAATCCACTCATCTAGCGGATTGAAAAAGAATGCAAGTTGAACTGAAAACTTTAAGATAAAACTAAATACGGCTCCAAAAACTTTCCTCATGTTAATCAGATCAATTACCATGACTTGTCATCGTTCTGAATGATGATATCAGAAGGAGGCATTTTAAAGAGAAAATGACAAGATTTCAGAAAAATATGAAAACATATGTCTGCATGAAAGAAAACACATTAAGCAGCAAGTATCATAAGCACATAGCTGAAGGGAAGATATCTACCTGGGAGGCAATGTTTGCTTTTAAATCAACAGTCTGGTAAATATATCTACTAATTTACAGATTCTCCAACCCGAGTCAGGACTAACCTGCAGAGGTGCGAGGCCTGCATGCCTAGGATGGACTAAGAGAGTGACCGCAGTGTGTTAGTGTAAAAGCAACAGCAAGAGAACTGCCAATAGCTCCTGTCATTAGTATCAAGCATGCCAAACACAGGGAAAGGGAACACAGGGTAAGAGGAGGAACCTAAGCACCTTCCCTGCCAGATAAAGCTGCCCCAGCAAGATACATTCATCCTACATGAAGACCCAAATATTCTGATTTCAGTATTGCAGGCCCATCTGAGCTTTAAGCCAAGCCTTAAGCAACTGAACAGTCTTTTTTAAAAAGTACGCCACGAAGTCACTGCTGAAGGAAATCACACTGCACCATGCAGGAGATGAAATGAACTACTAAATCAGTATTATGATTACCAGCAGTAGAAATAAAATATATATCTGACAAGTCCAAGCCACAAAGTCAGCTGGATGGACAACTAGGAATAAATTAAAAACAGGATTGTATGCATCTGCAAAGGCACCTTCCTTCCCATCCCCTCAACTTTTATAGCCAACCACTTTTCCAGTCCACTCAGTCAACTTGCACCTGATTACCAGAGACTTCTTGAGTGACTGCAGGATGGCCAAGATTATTGCCAACACCACAGCTACCACTCCTTTGCTTTTGTGACTTAGCCCATCTTTTTCACAGCATCTCCAGTGCTGCACACTAGGATGTGCAGCAACAGTTATTATGAATTCATTCCTCAAAGGAAAAAGGACTACCACCAGAACACTATTGGAGGAACACCTCTAATCAGTTTAACAAGACTGATTTTCTTCAAGATTTATTATTCTGGAGGACTTTGGATTTTGTCAGATTATGTGAAAAAGTTTAATCAATGCAATAAAAAAGGAAGCAAGCATACTTTAATGGAGACTAAAGGGACAAACGAGGTCAGATATACACCTGATTCCTAAATTAAATTTAGCAACTTTGAAAGTTCCTCACTACACAGCCCTGCAGAAGGAAGTCCTTCATCTATAAAAGATGCAGAGCATATATATTAGAAGCACAGGCTGAGCTGTATGAATAAGTCATAAATAATGTAACTCACTGAATTCCTCCCCACCTCCTGCCAGAACAGAGCAGGAACAGCTCATGATTTTCAGATAAATTTTGTTATTCAGAAATTATCTATGGAATCATCTCCATGAATTACTATTTACTTGTACCTTCTGCCTAAATAGATAGTTGCTCTTATTTGATGTTGGAAATTCCAGCTGTTTTGATTGGCATGTAGCTCACACAGCACATCTCCTCCTCCCCTGAGCACAAGCACTTATTGGGAACTCGCACAATTACACATTTTAATCTCAAACCTGATTCAATGATTTGTTCTCTGTGAACCTGGTAGAACAGTTCCTTGCAAGCAGTAAGTATTCATACCGTTGGTGCAAGCTGTGCAGCCATATTGACAGAGCTCTAGACCTGGGCTCTAGGCCTTAGGCAGGTGATTACCTCTCAATACTCAAGTACCCCCTGCATCAGAGCTTCTTCCTTTAAGAGCCACTAACAGCAGGTGACAAAGTGTGCTATAGAGAACCCAGGTATTATTAAACTCATGCAATAGTTACAAAACTGGAAACACTCATGGAAGTTCTGTGCCATATTTACCCCAGGTCTTCAATACAGATACACTGTTCACCTATAAAACCCTCCTGCCCTTGCATGAATAAAGTGGACTTTGATCAAAGACTAGCTGTGCAGAGGGTGGGAGAGCCCAGAGGATGTTACACATGACTGTTTCCAACATAGCGACGTAACAGATGTTAGTATACTCTTCAAAGAAGTAGGTCTTGTTTTCACATTGAGGTTTTTTTTTTTTCAGTTCTCCACCATTTTTAGTCAGATACTTACTTTGCTCGTTTACACAAAAAGCACTTGTCAAACATATGGTCTGAACTTCTTAAAGCTTTATCTCCAGATGTGATGTCTTCGATCTGCTGTCAGTAATCTCCAAAGGAAGCCTTTGAAACTGGCTTTCTCATTTAGGATCCTAGTTTAGAAAAGCCCTTGATTTCTGTGTTAGGAACTTGAGAGAGGAGGTAGGTGTTTGGGTTTTTTTATTTAGGAGGAGAATGCCCCTTATGACAGACTTTGCTAGACTCCTTGGGAAGCAAGGAGAGCTGCTGAGCTGAAATACGGTTGTTCAGGATAACCTGTGTTCAAATCAGTCACTCTTGCAATGTGAATCCCACAAAGCTATCCCTAGAATAGTCAAAAAAAGAGGAAACAGTTCTATCATAAAAACATCATTTTGTTAAAAAGTAACACATTTCAAAGGAATGTATTTATTTTATATGGGGAAAATGGAACTTGACAGCATTAAAATATTTTGGTTTACTTTTATATTAAAAAATTATTGCAGCTTTCACTGTTTTCTTCCATAATTTGAGGTGTACACAAAAAAATTAGCAGAATACAAAAGTAAAATCATCACTTGGTTTTAACTCCAAACAGAAATGCTTTTATGATCTCAGATAAGTTTAGAGGGATAGAGGGAGGGATGGTTATTTGATACGTTTCAAAACTCAGCTTGGCTGTCTAACAAAAACAAATGCAAAAAAGTTAAAACTTCCTGACCATGCTTGGGTCCAACAATTAATCTAGATGACAACTCTGCTAAAAGCATCAGTACACTTATTTTTTGTTATCCACCTAGCCACCAAGATCCAAGAAAAATGCACACCAAAACAATAGGCAAACCCAGAGAGAAGCTTATAGAATCCAATGTTTAGTTGCAGACAACATGCACTTCGCATCCCACTTCCAAATAGGCTTCACAATGAAACCCGATCATCAGGCTCATCCCCATTAAAGTGTCATAGCAATTTTGGGATGAATGTGAAACAGCTGAGTGATCCAAGGCCATTTTTTAATGGTCAAATGCCTGTTGTAGAAATAGTACACTTGTCAGCAGCTTCAGCTGATGCAAGAGATTGCACTAGCACAGAAATTTGACTACTACCCATCAGTGCTAGAACAAGTCCCTCAAGAACAGTGCTAAGGTACATTAGTGGGGCAATGTGGAATAAATATTTTTAAAATGTGAAGTTGTACTTCTGCCAAAGCAATTCACAGGCACTCAAGCAAAACAATCACATCATTCTTAGCATGCAAAGGATTTCTATGCACTGCTAAAGAACATACCCAGTATTATTCCCAGTGAGCAATGCCTAATGGAAAAACAATGGTCAAAAACATCCTCTTTGATGCAAAGGACACTTGAATCATACAGAAAAGTCATATACACAGTAACAGCATATGTCGCCAGAATCTTTCAGCTACAGGTATGCAAACACTTTTCAAAGAGTAGTTATTTCAAGTAACTCATTACCTGTTTTCACAAAAAAATGCACAGTAACTCAGAGGAGTTAAGTGATTCGCTTAAGACTATTCAAGGTCAGGCAACAATGGCTCAGTGACAGCCCTGTGAATAGACTCCCACTCTCCTATTTCCAATTCCCCAGCCCAGCAAGTAGGGCAGCAGTGCCTCTCCACAGTGGCAACACATGGTAAGCCTTCCATTAAGGGCTGCCTATCAGATAAGTTCTCTACCCACATAAGATACATTAACCAAGATGTTACGCATACTCCAGTGAACACATCTGCACAATAACAGAAGGATGACACACTGCAGCATTCTCAAAGCAAGACCTCACTGAAGTGTGCGATGCCAATATCTCATCTTTTCTAAAGGGCTTGGCTACATATTTAAAACACTTGGAAGTGTAAATACTGCCTATGCATTTTATGACACAATAAAAAGTGGTTTAACACAGCAATAAAAATTCAAATATGCCTTGACAAAGTTATTTTAAACACAGTTCTAAAGCCGATAGCTACTAAGTTTTAGACAGATATAATTTCAGAAAGGCCTTGACACAATACCATTTAAAATGAAAGTAAAATATTCTGCACATCAAGACTTGCCAAATAAATCTCAAGGTTTTTATGGCACTAATGAATGAATATGAGCACATTGGGACTGCTGAGTAATTTGCATTAAAGCTATATATTGTAGATGCAAAAACAGAAAGCGGCATATGCCTTAGTACCAAAAATGGGTTTTAGGACTATATGGAATAACAGGGCTGCAAATGGGGAATTCTTGTGGTTCAAGCAAGAATATTTACAACCGTGACCTAGGGCACAAGTGAGATCAAACCATTCAAAGAATTAGAAGCAGCATGCATTGTGTTCTGCCTGTTAAAACCTCACACAAGCAAAACAACAAAAAGTTAGAGTAAATTAAGCTTGTTTGCAACATTCAGTGTTTCATAACAAATAACCCGCAGCAAGGCACATGAACAACCTCACACCTACCGTGAAGAGGATTTAACCTGCACTATTTCCCAGCCATTGGGGTGGGAGGCCCAGTAGCCAGGGGTCCATGGCCTACCCAACCCAAGTTCATGACATTAGTTACCCCCACAAGCAGCAAGGGGGCCCAGCTGTCCCCTGCAGGCATCAGGGCAAGCCCCAAGGCAAGGGGGGTGGCCAGCACGCATGCTGCAGTAGCAGCCATGCAGTCATGGCCAGAGCACACCCCACCTTGGCCAAGCAGAGCAGGGATGGGCAAGCATCTATGCAAGGTCTGCCCCAGGGAGGCCAGTACTGGTGATGGCAATTTTGGCTTTAAAAAAAATTGAGCTCAATGTTAAGAACTTGAGGAAAGCATTCCTCCCCAGGCTGCCCACTCAACTGCTCAGAAGGTAGATTAGCAAACTTTTTTTAAACACAATTTAAACCAAACTTTTGCCTTTCAACTGAAATGAGGCAGGCACTGCTCTCACAAGCAGCTGAGTTGGCAAGTCTAACAGGACAACGGTCTCTGGCTGGGGGAGTAATCTCTTTATCTGGCACCAACACCCCCAAAGCTACATCACCTGCATCACCCTCCCCACAAAGGTCCCTTCACTACCTTAGAGAGGCTGCTGCAGCACCAGGCAGGGAAAAGCCATTTTTTTTCCTGAGCCATCACAATCAATTCCAGGACTGTTAAACCTACAGGGTAATGAGCCACAGAGGATGTTTACTTTAAGCATATACAGTGTGCAGAATAGAATAGTGTAGGTTTGGCTTTTGTAAAGTAGTTCAATTTTACTCTGAAAATCGCAATGAACAGAAGTTAAAGCATAAAAAAGACAAGTTTTACAGCGTACATCATTTGCACAAGAATTTGCAGTTCTATTTGCCTATGATTTTTTTCCTCTTAATGTGGAAGATGTATTAAAAGGTGCTTATCTCATTTTAATCAGAATTTTGGTGTTCTGGCAGAGAAGCCTGGTACCAACTGTTCCTGCACTCACCTGGCATCAAGTACTTTTCCCTTACCAAGATTAGTCAGCACACTTCCAGGGAATCAAGGCAGCATTACAGCAAGATAAAAATGAAAATACACAGCATCCCCAAATCATATGCAAGTAATTGGCAGAAACAAGACTCAGTCCTCCGATTTAGACACTGTAGAGCCCTCTTCTTGTTAATTAAAAAAGATTAGGTGAATGATTTAGATGAGCAATTCAGAAGAATTGTGAATCTTCCTAAACCTTTGTTCAAAATAAGAGCTGAAATTTCTGGAGACTCATAAAAAGCTAACTTTAGTCACACAGCCTCGTGCATGCACGCATACACATGTGCACACCCTGAACTCTCCACTTTCTCCTACCCTTCCCGCATTTAACAAGCAGTGAAAGTATCAGAATAATCTTGAAGAATAATGCCTGCATCAATAGAAAAATTTCCACTCCATGCTGCCTTCAGTAACACTAAGTTCATTGTTCAGGGTCAGAGTTCTGGAAACAGCTTGCCTGTTTTTTGAAAGATGATAGCTATAAGATTGCTGAAAGTAATAAGGAATACATTTTGTTGTTATCAACCAAAAAAAACATTTTCACGAATTCCATTTTGTGCTTGACTTTTTAAAATGTCATTCGGTATGCACAAAAACTTAGGAGAAGCTTTTTTATTTAAACTCAAGTGCTTTTTGGCACTGTACATAAGCACCTCTAACCACATGATTTTAACACTTAAATGTGAAAGAATGTCTATTTTGAAAACACTGCTCAAAAATGAGTTTGCTTTTCCTCAACATTAGCAGCTGCCCAAAGGAGCATGAGAGGACCCCAAAATCCTGTCCTTACTGTAATTTGCACACCAACTCTAGCCCGATAGCTGTATGAACCATTTATGTAGCCCTAGGATCAAGGTGGCAGACCCTGCCAACATGAGCATTGTGCCAGTCCCGTGATGATACAACTGCCAGCTGGAGCAGGCTCACAGCTGATCCTTCTGATGTGCGCAGAGGAATGTGGTTCTGCCCATATATATCCATACAAAGATGCCTGCAGCAAAAATCCAGCCTGACATATATTAAGAGCTTATCTACCCATGGCATGCTCAGGAGAGTCGAGGCAAATCAGCTGAAGGCACAGAGTTAAAGCCAGGAACTTAAAGTATTATTAGGTGAAAGTTACTTCTAAGAGGGAATACTGAGATGATACTTTAAACACATTCTAAGGCAATATACCCTGACTTCAGAAGTCAATTGATTTACCTTCTCTTTTCAAAGCACATATGTGAATAACAAGACAGAAAAGAAAGCAGTAAATGCACAGTAAATGCCAGCCTTTCAGAAAGTACCAGTCTTACATATGTATGATCCAAAGAAATGTAATTACTCACATTTAAATCCCATTAAAACCACACTACAATAAAGGTATCAGAACCCTTCTTTGCAGTTCAGGAGGCACAGAGACTGGGGGGTTTCATCTTGAGGCAGCATGGATTCATTCCCAACACCAAAGCCAAAAGAATTAAGTTTGGGAGCTAAATGCACATCAGAAACCATCAGGCTACTCCAGAATGCTCTCGGTTCTAGCACCTCTGTTGTTACTGGGCTGGGTCTATGTTCCTCTTTTCCCAAAATCAGGATTATAAAATTATAATCCCATTGCGATTTACCACCAGTAACTCTAGTAGGTCTCACCTCAGCACAACATCAGCAACTGTCATTTCAATCTGGGACAGCAGCAGCACGAATTAGTGACCTACCAGCTTTCACAAGGCAAAGTGCCATTTAGTTTTAAAACAAAAATCACAATCAAGAAACCTCACAAAACAGTACAAAATGAGCAAAATTATCAAATACTATGTAACATTTACATGGGACCTTGGGCATTGAGACAACTTGATGCAGCTCAGTTCTGTCATGTCTCCCTAAAAAAACTCCTGAACTCACTTCCCAGCTGCTTCCTTTTACTCTTGATGCTGAGCTTCTTCACCTATACCTACAGCAAATTAAGCCTAGAGAAATTCTTGCAGTGCAGAAAGATCAGTGACACTTAACTTTGTGGTTTTGCATTATTTAACCACTTCCAAGCCAACATCTAATCGTTATGAAGTCCTGCCAAGCCTTCTAGAGTCTATTCCTCATAGCAAAAGCATCCTGCACATACCAGAATTTAAACCCCAAGTTTCTCTTCTCTTGAGAATTTATAGTTTTAAAATTAAATTATCCAAGTTTTGTTCAAAGCATCCTTAAATCAGTTTCAAGGCACAATCTATTAGAAGAAAAATATCTCAAACTGCATAGTACAAAGGCTGGCTTCTGCACAAGCTTGTGATTCAGTTTTGGTCAACGAACTTGAAATTCATACACCGTATTGTGCAGAATGGGACAGTAAGTATACAATAGACACTGAAACTGTGCATAATTTAAGATCATGCATCAGTTGCAGTTCCTTACTGTACTGGTCTCCTACATGTGATTCTTTTAAGGCCATAAATATTTCAGAGATATAAAAAAAGACTTTAAAGAATTCTCCCATCCCCCAAATAAAGCGTGAGGTCAAGAACATGGAAAAGGTGTGGAAATAATCCTGGCCTGACATTTTAACCACAGGTTTATTTCACTTTTTAAAAATTAATTTAATAACTTTGAAGTGGTTTGTATTTTATATTTTACCTGCATAAAATAAGTATTAATCTGTTTATAATTGCACAGATGGAAAACACAACTTATAATTAATGAATCAATGTAAACAGCATTTGAACTACCACTTTTATAACATAAGGCTTATGTTTTTCCCTGTTTCTCCCAAAAGGCTATGCATTCTTTACTTGCTCATCTGCAGGGATTTACAGGTGTTAAATTAGCCATGGTAAGCCTTACCTTTTGTTCCCTGAATGCTATCAAAACATATTGAGAATTACAATAGAAACATATTGAGAATTACAGAGAAAGTTAATTAAAAATTTGAATATAAGCACTAGAAAGTTCAGACAAAAGATTTTTCCCTAGTTCATACCACGATCTGGCTGCATGCATAGTTACACATAAATCAGACCAACTTTCTGTGCTTTGCTTCTTCAATAAAAAAATAAACCTTTTCCCCTGCAATTTAGCTACCCATTTATAAATAACTAGGGCTCGTATTACAGTCAATATCTTGTGGATGTGATGTTAAAGTGGTAAGATATGCACAAAAGAACTAAAAATTTCCAGTGATGTGTACTGTTGGGGCAGCTTGCCAGGTTCCCCATCTAAATCCATCCTATAAATAGAGGTATTCTAATGAAAAAATTTTCCCAAGTATCCACTCTAGTTTAAAGACAAGTTCCTTCAATGTCAGCTTTCCACAAATATAAATGATTGAGTTTAGCTCATAAATGTCATCTAAAAGCAAATTTCAAGATTGCTGCCTCCAATATTCATACCAAAATAGCAGGTTTTATGTTAAAGGCCACTGCCTAACATACAGAAAGAACCTCCCCATTTCTCACCAAAGCTTTGGCACACAAGTACTTAAATTAACTAGGCAAGGATCTAATTACACTCCTTGTGGAAAGGACGATGCACATAGATTTTGTTTTGTTTCATTTGACAGTAACCAAAACTATCTGTACATCTCAAAACCTATCATAGTACAATTTTCCTCTCAAGCTGTTAGTGACCATGGTAGAAACAGTGTTAAAGGGAATTCAAGCAGACAAGGCAAGAGAGCCAAAGCGGAGACGTTAGGACGCATGCCAGCATAATAAGCAAAAGTCCTCTGTGTCAGTAGATCTGGGAACCTGATAGTTCCCCATCCCACTCACTCCCACGCATTGTGTAACCCTAAGCATCACAGGATATGGGGCAGAAGCATTTCTTAATTACATGTTTTCAGCCTTGAAAGAGGGCTAAGCTGTCACTGCCATTAGTTTTCTACCAGTTTCCTTGATGCAGATTTGATTAAGCATCACTGGAGACTGCTCATGATTTCAGCTTCTGTGACTAGTTTGAGTAGTTCAGATAGTGCTTTGTGCACTGGCATAGATTTAATACAGGCTCTGGGATGGTACCTCTTCCAGCATGAAGCTGTCATGAGAGAAAAGGAATAAGTTTTATAGTAGTGCTGTGGCCATGATGGTGTGGAGAGGTAAGACTGGTGAAAAGTGGTAATAGCTTTTATTTAATCATCCACTATAACTGGAAAAAGCCAAAATAAGTGCTCTTTTAGATATTTAAGATTTTAAGAGCCAAAGTAGAAGCACATATTGCCAGGAGAGCACAGATGAAGCGTGTTACATCCTAGAAAGCTCATACATAGAAGCCCTGACCATCACACTATCCTGACCTGGGACCAGTACAGAAGATTATTTAACAGGTGCCACCCATTAGGTTCTGCCTTTTTCCTCAGAATTTGCACTTCTGTCTCTCCAGCTTTGCTAAACTCATATTCCAAGCATACAACCTGTTTACACCAGACAAAAAACACACCACACTAAAGTCAATGTAACACACAGCAACAACAAATACTCCTCTCCTGCAGCAGCCATCAAAATCCACACATCCTACACATACCCTTCCTAGAACCTACTGTGTTTCATTGCATTGCCCTCTGGGAGGAACTAGGCAGCCACTATGCAGTCAGCTAACTGATAGACATGCCTGTGAAAGACAAGCACCCAACAGTTAGCATAACACCTCACAAAAACTTTACCTCTGCTCTCTATCTTCAAGACAGACCTAGAAAAGTCAAGTGAAGGAAGTAAGATTAATAACTCTAGTATATACCACATACTCAAAAGTAATCAAGAATTTAGAGAGATCACTTTATAGCCCATTAGAATTTGCCCTCTCTCCACCCTAAGGGAATCTCACCATGCAGGGAGGAAAATGACCATGCCAACACAGATGAGCAGGTCTCTTAAGAATGTGAGACCACAAACTAAGTGACATGTGCAACAGTTAAGTAGAAAAAAAATCCCTGTATTTGTTTATCTAATAGTCTGCAACTGATTTAAACGCTTTCTCCTGATAAGGAAAAATGCAGCTCAGAAGCTGAATGTCAACAAAACTGCTCACCTCCCCTACGTAGATTAAAAAGAGAACTGAGTGTGTTAAAGTCCTGAACAAATAGTAAATTCAAGAAAATTGCAGTCTGTTTCTGACCATTTTATGAGTAAAAAAGGAGAACAAGCTCAGTAAATTTTTCGGTTCTAATCATATGCTCAGTTAGAACCATACCTAGAAATATCTATGAGTTGGGCAGGGTTTTCTTCTCCTTCCTTCTAAATTATTAGGCTACTCCTATAGCTCTTTGTTCTGGAAGGTGGGAATATGATGCAACGTACAGGTCATGTTTACTTTGAGGGCACAAAGCCTCAAACTCAAGAATATTTTAGGAGTCCCAGTCCCATGGAGAACTTGGACTCCTGACTAACCCTGTGAACCTGTGCCAAAAGTCAACTTGACAGAAGGTCCAAGTGACCTAGAGCCATCACAGGAGTAACAAAATAGCCTAACCTAACAAGGAATAGCTTCACACACAGCTGTACATATACAACAAATCACAAGACATGCTTTTTAGTACGTGATATACATATTAACAGAGACTTTATATACAAAATCCAGTATCACTGCTATATAGTCTCAAGCACCCTCTTTTAGCAGTGTAACCATTACCACCGCACAGATACGCTTCCTTTTCATAAGATATTCCTGCCCCAGCCAGCACTGAGGCAGGGTTAGATAGAGCTGCTACCTTCCAGACAAAGATTCATTCACTGCTCCCTTCCCTGAAGCAAGGTAACAGAAACCTCACCAGCTTGAAGGAGATGGAGCAATACCTGCACCACAAGTTCAACCAGCTCTGGCAGACACACAGCTCAGCTGAGGTAACAAACACTATCCATACAAAGACATCCTTTTCAAGCCCAGCCCGTAAAGTGTTTACAATAGTATGTAGGTGTGCACACACCGTAATATTTGTTCTGTTATTGAGACATGTAGAAAATTTGATTAGAATCACGAATATTTGCCTTTAGTATCCTTCCAGTTCCCATTAAGTATTATTCTGAAGGGCTGGTAGCACTTGGTAGCTGTGGCAACCCTCACTGAGTAACACTAGGGCACACAGACAAACAAAATATCTTTCAAATACATTTGAGAGGCATCAATAGAAGTTATATTTCCAAATATACATGGAAGCATTTAAATACGTGCAGCATACTGCTTCAAAAAGTACAGTCCTATCGGTAAAAGCAATAAAGCTTAGCACTTCTACCTTCCTTTAGTTGCATTAGAAATGACTGCTTGAGGTTGGCTGAAGTTCCCATTAATTAATTTTGAATGGAGTGCACTTTCTCAACCTCCTGTTTTAGAAGCCTCTCATCCTATCTCAGTGTACATCTTGTGCCTCCCATTAGCTGGGAGTTGCTCTCCTGTGTACCAGTTAACTCACAACCAGGTGGGGAGTTACATTAACCTTGGCAAGGTTCCCCCCACAAGCTAAATCTGAAGCATTACAATTCAAACTCCACTTCCAAATGAAGTTACATATTCATCAGAGAGCAGGGCACACCAGCCTCACCTAGATGTGATGCTTTTGTGGCAGCACTTGGAAAACAGCCATTATTCACTCCTAGGACAGCAGGCATTTACCTCCAGCTGCTCCAGCTCTTCACTTTAGTGCCTCAAAGAGGTGTAAGGGTTGGTTCATGAGGTCAGCAGCCAGATCATAGAATCATTAAGGTTGGAAAAGACCTCTAAGATCATCAAGTCCAACCATCAACCCAACACCACCATGCCCACTAAACCATGTCCCTAAGTGCCTCATCTACACGGCTTTTAAATACTTCCAGGGATGGGGACTCTACCACTTCCCTGGGCAGCCTGTTCCAATGTTTAACCACTCTTTCAGTAAAGAAGTTTTTCCTCACATCCAATCTAAACCTCCCCTGCCGCAACTTGAGGCCATTTCCTCTCGTCCTATTGCTTGTTACTTGGGAGAAGAGACCAACACCTACCTCGCTACAACCTCCTTCCAGGTAGTTGTAGAGAGCAATAAGGTCTCCCCTGAGCCTCCTCTTCTCCAGGCTAAACAACCCCAGTTCCTTCAGCCACTCCTCATAAGGCTTGTTCTCCAGACACTTCACCAGCTTCATTGCCCTTCTCTGGACACGCTCCAGCACCTCAATGTCCTTCTTGTAGTGAGGGGCCCAAAACTGAACACAGTATTCGAGGTGCGGCCTCACCAGAGCCGAGTACAGGGGCACGATCACTTCCCTACTCCTGCTGGCCACACGATTTCCAATACAGGCCAGGATGCCATTGGCCTTCTTGGCCGCCTGGGCACACTGCCGGCTCATGTTCAGCCGGCTGTTGACCAGCACCCCCAGGTCCTTTTCCACCAGGCAGCTTTCCAGCCACTCTTCCCCAAGCCTGTAGCATTGCATGGGGTTGTTGGGGCCGAAGTGCAGGACCCGGCACTTGGCCTTGTTGAACCTCATACAGTTGGCCTCGGCCCATCGATGCAGCCTGTCCAGATCCCTCTGCAGAGCCTTCCTACCCTCGAGCAGATCAACACTCCCGCCCAACTTGGTGTCGTCTGCAAACCCACTGAGGGTGCACTCGATCCCCTCATCCAGATAATTGATAAAGATATTGAACAAGACCAGCCCCAAAACTGAGCCCTGGGGAACACCGCTCGTGACTGGCCGCCAACTGGATTGAACTCCATTCACCACAACTCTCTGGGCCCGGCCGTCCAGCCAGTTTTTGACCCAGCGCAGAGTCCACCTGTCTAAGCCGTGAGCCGCCAACTTCTCCAGGAGAACGCTGTGGGAGACAGTGTCAAAGGCCTTACTGAAGTCCAGGTAGACCACATCCACAGCCTTTCCCTCATCCACTAGGCAGGTCCCCTGGTCATAGAAGGAGATCAGGTTGGTCAAGCAGGACCTGCCTCTCATGGACCCGTGCTGGCTGGGCCTGATCCCCTGGTTGTCCCGCTCATGTCTTGTGAGCACCCTCAAGATGAGCCGCTCCATAATCTTCCCCAGCACCGAGGTCAGGCTGGCAGGCCTGTAGTTCCCCAGATCCTCCTTCCGGCCCTTCTTGTAGATGGGCGTCACATTGGCAAGCCTCCAGCTGTCTGGGACCTCCCCCGTTAACCAGGACTGCTGATAAATGATGGAGAGCGGCTTGGTGAGCTCCTCCGCCAGCTCCCTCAGCACTCTCGGGTGGATCCCATCCAGCCCCATAGACTTGTGAGCATCCAGGTGGCGTAGCAGGTCGTTAACTGCTTCCTCTTGGATTATGGGGGGTTTATCCTGCTTGCCATCCCTGTCTCCCAGCTCAGGGGGCTGAATACCCTGCGGATAACTGGTCTGCCTGTTAAAGACTGAGGCAAAGAAGGCATTAAGTACCTCAGCCTTTTCCTCATCCTCGGTGACAATGTTCCCCCCCGCATCCAATAGAGGATGGAGATTCTCCTTGGCTCTCTTCTTGTCATTAATATATCTGTAAAAACATTTTTTGTTGTCTCTAACAACAGTGGGCAGATTGCGTTCTAGCTGGGCTTTTGCCTTTCTTATTTCCTCTCTGCACGACCTAACGAGATCCCTGTACTCTTCTTGAGTCGCCTGCCCCTTCTTCCACAAGTGGTAAACTCTCCTTTTTTTCCTGAGTCCCAGCAAGAGCTCCCTGTTCAGCCAGGCCGGTTGTCTTCCCCACCTGTTCTTACGGTGTATGGGGACAGCCTGCTCCTGCAGCTTTAAGACTTCCTTCTTGAAGAATGTCCAGCCTTCCTGGACCCCTTTGCCCTTCAGGACTGTCTCCCAAGGGACTCTCTCAACCAGCGTCCTGAACAGGCCAAAGTCCACCCTCTGGAAGTCCATGGTTGCGGTTTTGCTGGCCCCCCCTCCTTACTTCACCAAGAATCGAGAATTCTACCATTTCATGGTCACTAAGCCCAAGACGGCCTCCGACCACCACATCTCCCACCAGTCCTTCTCTGTTAGTAAACAGCAGGTCAAGCGAGGCACCTCCCCGGTAGGCTCACTTACCAGCTGTGTCAGGAAGTTGTCTTCCACACACTCCAGGAACCTCCTAGACTGCTTCCTCTCTGCCGTGTTGTATTTCCAGCAGACATCTGGGAAGTTGAAGTCCCCCACAAGAACAAGGGCTAGTGATTGTGAGACTTCTGCCAGCCACTTGTAGAATGCTTCGTCCAATGTTTTGCTGAAGACAAACAAATACATGAAAAAGCCATAGGAGAGCCCAGTTATTCTCACTAGAGGAGGTAATCTGTGAGGAAGAACAGCACACTCTTCCTCAGCACTCTCACTGCTCCCTAGCTGCACACCCCCTCTGGCATCACACTACAGGCTCACCCTCAGTAAGGTATCCTCTATGCTGCTTGAAAGCCTTGCAGTAATCTCCACACATGTCAGGGTACAGCAAAAATAGGCTAGGGCATCAAGGGGATCTCACGGCAAGAAGAAGAGGGGCCTCACCAGCCAAGGTACAGCTCCACAGCGTGCAAGAAGAGAAAGTCCAGCAGTGACCAGTCCAACCAGGAGTCTAGGTCATAAGACAATCTCCTAGCAGTAAAGCAGGTCTAACATCAAGCAGGAAACCAGTCTACAGATAAGCATTAGGGCCAGGTCCAGTAATTGCCAAGCTGGTCTGTAATGATGGACAAGGTCAAGCCAGGAAGTCAGTCTAAGGGTTGAGGTCCAGATCAAGAAATGCTACAGGCACAGACAGAACTAAAGAGCAGTACTCCTCCAACAAAGGTTTAACAGGGAATGAAGCCCCAGAGCTGGGCTTAAATAGAGCTCCTGGGCTCATGGGTGTGGGTGGAGGCCCCAGGTGAGGGTGTTTAGGGCCATTAAGGCTTAACACTAACAACAGGTACCTGAGAGCAACAGCAAATGGCAGTTCCTTCCACAGTGTGTATTAACACAAAGCGAGGTGTGATTGTAGTGTTGAGATGGTTTTCTATTCCCTCTGTTAGCTGGTTAGTTTCCTTCCTCGCCTATCCCCAATCCCAACAAAGACCTACCCAGTTAAGGCCCTGTGCATGAGACATGAGCAGATGCAACCAAGCAACCACTTTATTTCCTTTGTGCTCCAGTACATCCTTTTGGAGACTTTATGATTCTGTTCCCCTTCTGGGAGACTTTGGAAAACTAAGTACATAAATACAACCCCAGCAATGCACACACCATACTGAATGGGTAGTTCATAGTAGCCCCTGTAGTATTTATTTCCCATTCATTTCACCCTACAAGTTTAGGTATTGACTTTCCATTCAGATCTGAGTAGATATCCAAGACAGGAAATTTGCCCTGGTCTCCCAAAATAGCAACAGAGCCACTCGTGCATCCTCATGTGTTACTACTTCTTCCTTTGAACTTACAAAACACTGAGCCACCATGCTCGATGCTTTGAGTCAGGCCCCTAAACTGGATGGCACTACTGCTTGACCCTTCTCCAGGAGGTCTAGACCTTGGATGCTGCTCCATCTTGTTCCCTGTGTGCTGTGATGTTCAAACCATGAGACATGTCACCTTACTACCTTTGAGAGGTAGTAAGGAAGGAGAAAGATGGAGAAATAGAAGATAACACCCTGATGTCAAAGCTGGAGGAGGGATCGGGATGGGGGGTTAATGTGGAAAACTGGCAAACTGTTTGATGTTTGTTCTGAATTATTGTAGAATTTGTTCTGTCTATATTAAAATTTTATAAGCCACAAGGATAATAAACCAGCTATAGAAAATAGAAAACCTATGTCTACTCTTGAAAAAATTGGTACTCCTTGAGGTAAATTTTATCCAAGCAGATGCTAAGGTATTTTGCTTGAGGCTTAACGAAGAAAATACTGTCACTTCCATGGAAATAAAAGATGTAGAGGAAACAAGTAAAAAGCAATACAAATGTTTCAAATATAAATACTACTGAAGAACTTCTGGAACAGGATGCATATGAATTGAGCAAATGAGCACTTGACAATTGTGCTTTCCTGAGACAATTTGTATGATATTTTGGTTTTGGTGGGTAGTCCTTCTCCAGCTGAATTCATCCCCTTTGGATTTTTTTCCCCTTGACTCAACCTAATTAATCTTGAAAGGGTTTGGCTGTCTGTCTTCACTTTAATTATTACTTTCAAGGGAAATTAAAACAATTGTGCAGTCATCAGTGTAATGGTAAATCTTGCCCATGCCTGAGGTCCGCAAAGTGTAAGAGTTCAGTTTCATGGAGAGCTAAATGGAAGTAATATATTCTTGCACTTTATCTCCCAGATGTATGTGATGTTTCACCATACATCTCATACTTTTTATCTCATAGAAAGGAGATATGCTAATGAAAGGTATGCCATTGCAAAGAAGTCTTTTTAGGGAGAAGCCTTTGTGCTATTATACACTTAAAGTTGTTAAAGTAATGATAAATCCTTCACCAGGATTTTGAGCCCGTCCCGACACAGGTAAAGCTTTCAGTTCTCTGCTTGCTCTGTGCTAGATTGCTCTATTACTTGTAGAAAGGAATTACATGTTACACACAGATACATGGATAATCAAGTAGTGACAAATATCCTGTCCTGTCTTTCCATAGTCCCATTTTTCTCACCCCATTGTCACTATGGTCTTTGATTTTTATTTTATTTTTTCCCTATGTAGGTTCCTCAGGTATTTTTGAGGAAATCAGCTGGAAAATATTAGCAATTAACATAGTGAGGCAGAGGCTAATTGCACTGATTACTTGCTGGATGGCCAAGAAGGGAGGTTAAGAGACAAAGGCCAATTAAAAAAGAAAGGACAGATAGAAACAGGTGTCTCAAGGTGGTAAAGGAGAGGAAATGCATATGCATGCAGTGTAGCTGATGGTTGAAGCCCGATGCTTAGTTTCATATTTGGATTTCAAGTAGCAGGTTGGGGGTGTTTCAGGGGCTTCTGCCTGTTTTACAAAACCTGCTGGCAACCTGACACTTCCCCACCTATCTAAGGGAGAAAAAGTAATCTGTTTGTCATGCATGCAACAGTGAAGCTGACCAGCTAGGAGTAACCTCTTCTTGCACCGCAAAAAATCACATTCAATTGTCAGAGAAAAAGGCTATAAGACTGTGGGGAGACTATGTTTCAATATGGCTCTCAGCAAGGGCTCATGTGTCATAAGGCCACTATAAGCAATGCAGGGACAGTTTTGGCCCGCGCTTGGTAAAAAGCAATTAAATATCTTCCTGAGTTATAGGAATGTATTAATTCACTATTCCCTCTCTACATGCAAGCAGAATGCATCAGTCAAAAGACAACAGCTAGAAGAAAAACTATGGTAATAGCTGGTTCTAAAAAAAAATTTGTAATAGTTTTCAGTTAACTCAGGCAAATTAGGTTAATTTGAGAAGGATGTTACTACCCATAAAAGTGAAATAGTTCAGAGAGAAGTTTTAAACAAACAGAAGGTGAAAATCCAGAAGAATTTGTGACTGATTTAAGGTTAAAGAGCTAACCTTGCAATTGCAGTTAGCAATCACGGTAATTGAGCTCATGATAAGAAACCAGATGGTGATTACAACTGGGAGAAAACACCCAGAGAAACTGATTACTAGAAGCTTGGGATTAACTCTTAACTTAAAATAATAATAATAATAAGAAATAAATAAAGAAAAAAGAGAATATATCATACAACGGCATTTTTTTTACTTCAGGTTGATGCTAGGGAATGTCCAAAGTGTTTGATGCTAAAGCCGCTACAGAGAATGTAAAAATGACAGAAACAGAATGGCACGAATGTCTCAAAGTAAGAATTCAGAAACCTAGCACAAAAAGCTCCACACAATACTCTCATAAAATAGTAAATCTCAAGTTCCATAAGCCTAGGAACATATAAATAAGTTTTCCACAAATGCTTTCAAGCAAGGAAGCATCACAGTGCTCCTAAAACAACGAGGTCAAACCCGGAGGCCACTGATTTACATCTCACAGGTTGAATAGCAGACCTACACTCAAGTATAGAAGGTGACTGGGACGTTGTCCACGTGTAAAATTTTAAGTCATTACATAAAGCCCAGATGAGCTGAAACAACTATAAACGATTTAATGTCTTTGTCAAAACGGGCTCGGCAAACAGTCTACTTCCCTAAAATAGGAAGCTGATATTTTCCGTCTGCAATGTATGAGTTATAAAAGTCATGCAAACCTGAAAAAGATTTAATAGTGAAAGGCACAAACACTTCACCTTTGACAAAAATCTAAGGAGATGAGTTTAAACCTGCAGTGCATACAAGTTACTGGCCATTTCTTTTCTTTCAGTTTAATTTCAAAAAGAGTGTGCACTGCCAGGTAATCTTCCAAAGCTGAAGGTACCTACAGAAAAAAATTACCAATATTATCATCATATTCTGACCAAAAAATCAAACTGAAATAATGGAGATGCTGACCTTCAGAAATGAGAGACATGGAGAAAGGTGTTTTCCAAAGTCAACCAATTGAGTCCTTCATGGCAGCAGGACTGATGACCTGGAGCAAAGCAGACACAGATATGTGGATGCTTGAAAAATAGGAAAACAACTGTCCTAGACAATAATTCTCATTTCCAACTCAGCCCCTCTAAAAGATTCTACAAATAAAGAGTTGCTTGTCAAATCCTATTTTCATTAGACCCAGTAGTGGGATTCATAGAATTTCATTTTAGCTATCCAAAAGTGAGTACCTGGACTAAGCTAGTTATTTAGATTCCCTCTCCAGTAAGTGAAGAAAATGAGGTACTTTGAGAGGATTCATCATTTTCATGTCATTCTAGGATTGTTACCTAAGGTAGTAGAATTAATTGCTCTCTGTAGCAATTGATCTTCATTTTATCTCTATTGACAACAGACAGAGTCTAAACATTTACCTTTGATGAGATACTTCATTTTTAGATGGCTAAAATTAGATAGGAAAACTCCCACTTGTTATGCCTGGGAAAGTAATCTCTGATCATGGGCCACAATTTAATGGGCAGGAGTTTGAGCAGTTTTCAGTGTAGCGTAAGTTGAAAGATAGCACCTTTGTTCCCTTCCCCCTACCACTCCTGTTATCCTCAAGTGCATGGAAAAACACATCAAAATACTGAAGCATGCATTAAATAGGAAATACGGACTCAGATTCTGACCTCTGTTTAGCACTACTGAATTGCAGGATGGCACTAAAGAGCACGGATCAGCACATACCGGCTTGGATCGGCTTCTGTCCAACAGGGAACTGTGAAAGAGTTGATGTACCAAGAGAACCAGTGCAGCCACAACTAGGGATGGCACAGGTAGCAGCAGCTGTAAGAGGTTGCCACTCCAGCTAGACCAAAAAGAGTATGTGACACTTGCAATAAATAGTGCAGTAAAGTACAACGGTGCAATATAAAATGGAGATAAAGAGAATGCAGTCAGTCTTCTTACACAAGGGGACATCTAAAACTGGAAGTTGAGCTCCCAAGATAGCACAGAACTAGAATAAATGGGCTTACAACTTCACAACTGGTGATACAGTGACTCAGGAGAGATTTCCAGGTCCCTGTTATAGCCCTGGGTCTTTAAGAGCTTAACTGGATGGCATTAATAATGAGGTGTGTTTGAAATCCTATGTTAAATTAAGGGAAATTGTTACTTGATGTGATTTTTAATGCTAGCTGCAGAAAGGAAAAAGGGAAAAGGGAAGAAGAAAAGGAGGGAACGCTGCCTTTTGGAGGCTCTAGAAGGACCCAGCTGCCGTGTTGCACAGACATTTCCACCAGGTTTTGCTGACCAGGATGGTTCGAGTGAGGCAGGACTCTGTAGGCCCTTTGGCTCTGACTAGTTGCTGAACAACATACTCAAGGTTTAATTTACATACAGCTGCATAGGAAACTCACTAGTTGCGAACACAGCAAAATTAAAATGGGTGAATAGCTGCTATCATAAGTTTTATCATCCCCTGACCAGCACTCTCCCTGATGACTTTACTCACATAAAAAAAAGTTACTCTATCCTCAAGAGTCTCATAAAGTTGAAGGACATTTTAAAAATAACTCACTCAGCAGGCAGACCTTTAGCCTCTAACATTGCTTTATTAAATCACAAAACACGATATATTCAGATAACATTCAGGTTCTGACCTTGGATGCACAAAAGTAAGGAAATTCAGAGGAAAGTTTGAACCTCTCTCTGTGTCTGACATCAGACTTTTGCCTACTGTTTGTATTGAGGGCTTGGGGCACCTACTGTAGCTACGAAAGATCTCCTGGTGGTTTGGTGACCCTTTCAATTTGTAAGTACAATAGATTAAGGATATGACTTTAAACTGGACATGAATTATCTTGTGCTTTAAGTTTGAACTCAGATCTTTAGCCAAGTTTGGAGACTTTTTGAGTTCAAATGTTCCTGTGTTTTAAAGGTATCAAGACAAAGCGAAAAAGACTCCTTATCGACAGCATGCTGTGGTGGTTAATGCAGAAATACGAAGTCTTTACAACCAAACTGTATGAAGACTGAAAAAGTTTCCTCTTGCCTGTGAATCAGCAGGAGAAATTTCAGGACAGAAGGGATTTTTCCTTCTTACTTTAAAAAGGATTCCAAAACTGAGGTTTAATATAAAATTATGGTTTAATCAAGCACTCCATTATTCTTTAACGAACTAAATGGAGAAACTCACGATTAGATATGTTTTCCTTCCCAAAACTTCATTGGGGGAGTTATGAAGGGGTTAATTCCCTAATTAAAAAAAAAAATTAGAAACACATTAATAATTATTCTCCCTCAGGTAAAACTGTAATACCAAATGCTATCTCTGAGTATGCTGTCACAGTGCATTCATAATTTCTTTTACAAAATTACAGATATGCTAACAGAAATTTAGAATAATAACCCCCCCCCTAAACACCTATTTCCCAAAATAAAAAGCAATGCAGAGTAACATAAGATAGCAAATAATTATCTTACACAGTCAGGAAGCTCTACGAGTGAGAGACTAGCGAAGTCTTGTTTACTTCAGATGTGTATTCCCAATACCATCATCTTCCTCATCCTCTGATTCTCTCCACCACAAGTACCTCTGTTTCTTTCAGTCCTTCAGCACTGCCTGAGCTCCCACCATGCTGTTCTCAGCTCCCCCTCAACCCCACCCTTCCCCATGGGTCTCCCCAAGGAGAGAGCGTGGGGGGATGAGTGCACACATGTCCCATGTGAGCCTCACAGGCCGCTTGCTGGCCGGGGAACCCGAGTGTCCCACAGGCTCCACATGACCCCTAGACCATGCATCTTGTGTGCCTTTGTGGTCTCTACCTATCTGACAAATTTGACTGAAATTAAGCAAGAGGTGACAGCTTGAGAGTGGGAGGATGGCTGACTGACGTACTCACAGACAGTAATCCACCGATCTTCACTGCCTTAGAAAACCAGATGTTTAAGAAGGCTTCTGAAACAGGAAATTACCCCCTAACGTCAGCTCCACACTACTTAACTCTGTTACTTAACTCCACGTTACTTAGCAAGCCACATGAGTCCTTGGCAGGTTTAACCTTCTCTATCAAAGTACCTTCACATTTGGGAGCCTTCCATCCCTCCCAGCCCTGCCGCTGCCCCACACTCACATGTGCCATAAACCGCATCCCCCCCAGATGAAGAAGTACCTTTGCTTCCCAAATGGTCCCCTCGGGGTGAGCAGGGGGAAAGTTGCCTACTGCCACAGACCACACCAGTGGGGACATGGGGAAAACACCACTCAGTGATGAATTTCACCCCTTTAAAGGGTGCTGCTTTAATCCTTGTTCATTTCCTAACTGATGCTGTTCTTATTAGTTCTACATAATAACTAGTTTATAATTGCATTGTTGCTTACAAATGGTAGACAGGTGCCATAGATTTTGTTCTAATTTTTTGACATAGGGCAATATATTAAAATGAAATGAAAGAAAAAAGAAAAAGAAAAAACCTTTAGGGATCATGCAGAAAGATAAGGGAAAAATAAATTGCATTTTCAGCCTAAGAACTTTGATAGTTTCCTAATAACTACAACAGGGAATGCTAGGGTTGTATCTGTACATTTAATTTAGACTCTTGGATGCAGGTACTTCAAGATTTCAATTTTATGCTGTGTATCATCTAAGGTCTCGGATATTCGGAAATGTGTTTCTAATTGCTTTCTTCATGCAAAAGAGATGCCATAGATTACCAACAGCAGACCTATTAATCATCAATCTAAGTGCAGCTAGTCTTCTGCATACAATATTTATAAGTGTTTATATACCTCTGGCTAATGCTCACAATCAATGACTGCTTGACAAGGCATGGTAGAGAGTTATCAAATGTCTAAATCTTTCCAGGAGATTTAGTCTGTAGCTGACCTTTATTCCAGATTATATTTATGATAAAAAGATTTTTTTAAAAGGAAATTATTTTTAAAATGTTTACTTTCACAGGGAACTGAAAAACTGACTGACTGCATATTTCTTGTAGACCTGGGGGACTTTTTATTGCTGCCTCTCTGGTCTTTCAAATCATCATCAGCTGCTTAATGAGCAAATATGATTTCTCTCTTGTCTTTGTAGTTTCAAAAGGTATCACTATGAAATAGGCTTTATGTGAGCTGAGGGGTGTGTGTGTGGGAATCCAATTACTATATTAGTTTAATTGTGTCTCCCCACACCCTATGAGACCAAGTAGGAGTCTAATCAATTTGCAAATAAAGTCTATTCATGTTTTACATATTTCTGGTTGTTGGAAAAAACCTATTTACATTCTAAAGAGTGCATTCATCAGCTGCTGGTCAAACAACGTCTAAGGATTCACTTTTTTTCTTTCACGGTCAAGCTCAAAAAAATGTTGTAATTCAGCAATGAGAACTACAGAGTCCTCTCTCATTTCCATTGAGCTCTTATGTTAAGAAACAGAGCCGGTCAAATGATTTATTTCATTTATTTATTTATTTAGCAAATAAACTATGTGATGATATTAATCCTTTTTTTCCCCCTGCCTGCAAATCATTTGTGAACTGTGAACTGTGACTATATCTTATTTACAGGCGTTCCTACAAACTTATTCCAGTCTTTGAAATGTTTGCAACCTCTTTGCTTTGAAAATGTTTTATTTGGTCTTCTTGGTGTGCGACTGGTCACATAAGAGACAGTAGAGAACAAACATTGAATCCCTCCAGAAGTCATTTTGCTTGCAAGAAGAGCAATTCCTCAGCCATTTCCATAAAAAAAACCTGGGTGGAGAGTCATAAATGTGGGGCGGGTGGGAAAACCAAAACACAGCTGTTTGGAATTATCCACAAAATATCCTGTACCTGACCTCACCTCTTCTTTTCAATTCCTAAGAGTTGTTCCTCTTGCCATCGCTTTTAAGAAGAAGCATTACAACTGTTACCTCCCAGACCCCTGCCATTGGGCTGGACTCCCGTGTTACTGAAGTACAGGGCTCTGCACTTGGCACAGTCGCAGCATTGCTCCGGAGAGCATTCGGGCTCATCTTTGCTCATTTATCTGCAGCTCCTGGCCAGAAATATAAAAACAAGCTAACAGCTGTGAAGCTGGCAATGGGCAGCTGTGTACATCTCACGAAGAAAAGAAGGGATATATTTCTGGACGTCACCAAGCCACAGCTGATACCTCTGAAACGCTGGACGATATGCTAAGTTTCTGTGGTGGATTCTAAAATTTCATGTCAACGGCATTTGCTGCTCGATGCAGCCTAAACTCTGCTGACTTTCTGCTGCCAGAAGACTGGGCTCTGGGATTTTTTTTCCTTCTTCCTCAGGTCTACCTCAGAAAAAGTATGTAGGGACTTCACTGAATTGATCCTCTATGTATGTCTTCTACCATCCAGTGACAACAAAATTGTAATTACATGAAAAGAGGCTAATGTTCAGCAGCAAGCTGTGCTTCAGTTGTGCATTTCCTTTTGATTCTGAGGTAACTCATGGCAGTGGTAGGTAAAATGATTTTTCAAGCATAAGCAGAAAAGCCCCTGAGGAAGAAACATGCCATATAATCCTGAGAGGAAATACAGCACATTTTATTGAGGACACTGTCCCTCTACTCAGCGCAGACACGAAGGCCCCTCTCAAAGGAAACGTAACCAATGTTTTTAAACATTCTGCTCCCTCACATCCAACTTTGAAGCAATTTACAAGAATTCAGAGTCTTAGTGTTGAAGAACTGATGCCTGGAAAGCAGCAATACATTTCTCCACGTGAGTATGTACATACAGGGGAATGTACCTCCAAGCCCGGGCACATCCCTCCATTAGCCCCAAATGTAACACCGAGCTGTTCAGGCTGGTATGCCCCAGGCTCCACAAGTTCAACAGCTAAGAAAGATGCTCTGTGTGCACAAATATGCACCAGGCAGACAGCTGCGCTTTTAAGCCCCTAATTAAACACAATATAGAGCACATACTTGGCTTTAAACTTGTAAGCATTGAAATGAACAGGATTACTCATCTGCTTAAAGTAAAGCGACCACTGAGGGACCTGGTGCTGTCCCCAGAGGAGTCCCTCGACGGCCCACTGCTGCTCCTCCAGCTGCACTGCAGAGCTGGGACTGCCAGTGCTAGTCCCCACGGCAAACCCGGGTTTGAAGGAAATGTAGCCTCAGCACACGTGACCTTTGTTTGGGGCTGCAGTGTGAAGTCCTTACACTTCATAAGGAGCATTTTGTCACAGCCTCATTTCCCATCAGCGTTAAAGCTGTCAACAGGTCGACTGGACACTGACTGCAACTGATACCCATAACATATTACACAGAGCAGTGCGTTGCTCCTACAGTGTATACCATGAACTTGGCAACACATATAGCACACATATGGGAATCTACTCTGGTGTTGAGCTGCCACTTTGCCTGCACACACATGGGTCACACCTTTGCCCTTGTACGTATTTCAAGATATGTTTGTTAAAATAGCCAGCCTCATGCCACGGTAGGTGACATTTCATGTCATGTCAACTGTTTTAGGACTGCTTCCATTTTTCAGACCCAAAAATGAAACATCATGTGCCTGGTTTTTTTAGGCGTGTTGAACACCATCAGATTTAGTTTATGCTTTGGAGGAAGGGAAAGTAATACCTCAAAAAATGTCAAAAACAAACCAAAAACCTGCACTTCCCCCCACCCTCAACCCTGTCTTAATTTTTCCGGTGGGCATCAAAATATCAAAGCATCGTTCTTTTATTCAGTGGTTTTCATATAATGCTCTCTTATGAACATGTGTTCAGCTGTTCTTGCTGAAGGGAGCATCAGGACCTTCCAGAAAGGCAAGCATCTTGCCCCCAGCTCCTGTAAATGCATTCCTTGTAAACTAGTTTAATTTGTTTCGGCTTCAGCATCTCCCATTGCGTTCACCAGCAAAATCTGTGCATACACAGATTGAGCTAAACAGCAAGAGCCTTTTGCATCAAGATACCATTTTTTCAATATGTATACATTTGTTCAGCTTTGTTGCCAGGCACCTATCCACTCTAATGGAATACAATTATGCCCAGAACATTATTTTTGTAATATTTTAGAAGTACTGTTTAGCACAAACCTGCTATCTTTTCCCCACATGCATGCTATTTACAATTTCAGCGGACCATTTCAATGCTCGCTTCAGATTTCATCTCTAGAATTAGAAAGAGAGAATATTAATCACTGAACTATTTTTGCTTGAACATGATCTAATTCATTTTACAAAAAAATGGAATTTTCTAATGTTCCTTGAGCAATTAGATCCATTAGGTATGCGGCTTCCTTAAAGGCAATAGCTAACCTAATAGGATGGCCATATACAATATTTTATTCAGATGACATTTTGGATTTTAGTGCAGTTAGTGTTTATAAGAAGAAGCCATTGCTTAGTGAATCTTTTAAAATGGTCCAAACAGGCTATTTATCATCTCCAGAAGTCTCTAACTGGCTGTTTATGTTTCACTTAGACTTAAGTAAGGTGAATGCTTTCTGGCCACTGAGCAATTTTTAACATAGCCTTCAATAATACTTTCTCAAAAGCTATTACTGGCCCATGTGCATATAGAAAGATTGTCATCAGTGTGTCAGCAAACATCCGAACATAAACATACTTTGAGAGAGAGATGTGCTAAAAATATGTCGAGGGACAGGTGAATGTTGGTTCAGGAAGACTACTTTTTTTGAGACGACTGTCCATAAATTTTATGGGAGCTATGGGCAGAGACTATCCAGAATGAAAACCAGGCTCTTTTAATTTAGTCTGTGTGCTCTGAGGTAGTCATTGAGCTACTGGTGAAGTGCTTTTTCAATTAATTTTGAAGGCAAGGTAGGATTGATACTAGCCCCGAGCTTCCCAGATGCACTGTAGAGTCCTTATTAAATCAAAGATGTGACCTCGTCAATCTTAAGCCTGCTGAAAAAGAGCTTGTACAGAGAGGTAGGTCACCTAACTGTGCTAGAGGGGCTGCACGGGACAAAGGTTCTGCCTAATGTGCTAAGATGACCCAAAAGAGAAAAGGGGGAGGGAGGAAATCCTGTCATTTGTGGGTTAGAGAAGAAGAAAAGAGATCTCGGTTATCTACAGCTGAAAATCAGAAGCCCCAATTTCTACAAGATGTTTGAGTCTATTTTGATCTTTAGAATATTGGGTAAAACACTACAGTGCAAAACAAAGTATAAATGCCTAAAGAATGATTTAGTGTGAAGTGGTACATTCCCAGCTACATTTGAGGCGTTCACTTCAGCCGATATAAAGAATGACACCCTTGATGATACTCAGAGATATTTCTGTTTAATCCAGTGGTACTGCATTAGCTGGTAGCCACCAAAGCTGCGTCTTCAAAGATCAGCTTTCAAATATCTTCTACCTTAAAAAAAAAAGTTTCAATCGCAAGCATTTGTCTAAAACCCTAAAATTCTTGAACTGCTTGGTTTGGGAGGCAAACCGGTACTGAATATTAAGCTTCTGCCATGCAGTTTGTCTACTGCGCTGACAAACAGGCTGAGCATACTGAGCTCTCCAAAGCCAGTTCCCTATATTTCCTCTACTCCCTAGCTATAGCCTTGTGGTCAGAATCCTTTCCTCAAAGGTGCCATAAGGTAAGTGCAACGAGTAGCCGAGGACTTTGCTACCTGACTGACCAAAATTCATAATCACTGCAGGTTTCTTCCTCAGAGATCTGCAAGTCAAAATGACAGCACAGCTAGATGAACTGTGACAACAGCAGCTCCCCAGCATTGCCTCAGAGGTTAGCCCCACACCCCAACTTCTGCCAAAACATGATACCAGCCTATGACCCTTATCCTCAGCTGGTGTCAGTCAGTACAGTGGCACCAGGTTACACAGCAGAAAATTTGACTTTGCAACTTGCACTCTTGCAATGGTATAAACACTGAGATTCAAACTCAGGGTCTTCAGCACCAGAAAGCACATATTTATACCTTGAAAATTCAGAATAATCTTTTAGCTGTAACTAGGCAATAGACTCTTCCTGTCAGTGAATCAGCTGCTGGAGGAAGACTTCATTACATGTACAAGACACTGCATTTACATTTTGACCCATTTTAAAGATGGCTGAGGGGGAGTGACAAGTCAGTCAGAAATCCTAATATTTTGGCAGAATTCATTCCAGACTCCTAACAGGAAGAAAAATAATACTCTAGATTCAAATATAGTAGTGTATTCTTATGTTTTATTTATGGCAATCATTTAATTAGCAGTTCTTTGCCTCTACTCCACTCCCCACTTCTTCATTTGAACTGTTCTGGGTATACTGCACAGTTCAAAGAGCATGCATATCCTCCAGGGAAAAGCAGAACGGACACTGGGCTTTCTGCTCAAAGTGGACCTGGTGATAGTTTTTAGTTCAGCTCAGGAAAGCCACTTTGAAGTTTCCCCTTCCTGCGCTTGAGTTCACATTGCAGAGGCCTCTGGGCTGCAAACTGGATTCCCTTCAGATGAGGCCAAACCAAAAGATGCACCCCTGAGGTGCATCTGGCGTGGTCTAGCTATGAATGCACATTGGGTCAACGGGCGGCTTGGAGCTAGTCTGAGGTTAAAGCCGCCAACAGGCAGGTAGTGCAGACCTTAGGTACCCACGAGCAGCTGCCCGACTCTACAGATCTGCTCCTGTTGCACCCCACTGCCTTCTGATGCAGATGTATCTTCATGTGTCCCTTTTTCCGTACTTTGAAGATGGAGGGAAATTTGATCATCAGGGGCCAACTGATTCTATGGTTTAAACTGAAGATAGAATGTCATAAAATCCTGGAAAGCCACCTTCACATCCTGAGGGTCCGAGCAGTGCTTTGTGTCACAGATCTGGCTGAGCTCTCCCTGATGGGGAGAGTACCATGGCAGTGAGCCCTACGGCTTCAGCAGGGGACAGTGTTATCCACTGCATGCATCCCCCTCACTTCCTCTGACCCAGTGCTAACCTGCAAAGTACCTCTTTCCCAGATCTGTGGTTGTATGGATATTCTGAGCTAGAATTTAATTCTTCCAAGGCGCATCAGAGGTGGAGTGCAAAGAGAATTTGAAAGGGGTGCCAGGGGGCTGTAAAAAGACCACTGCAGCACCTGTGCTTCACGCAAGACTATAGACCACTGGGAAACTCAGAAACACTTCTCTGCAACTCACTCTCTTTTTGGGGTACACACAACTGTATTCATATTCCTGTCTTCCTCACTACCACCACAAAATGTAATGCTTTCATCTTGTCCTTGGTATAAAAGAAAAGGAGAAAAATTCCCCAGAATGACATCACTCCTGTCTTTTTTTTAATCATCTTCCAGTCCCCTCCTTAAAGACATACTGACTGGGAACCATGGGATGACAGATCCTTACTAGGAGTCCATATTATTCAGCAATATTCTTAGGGATCGACTAACTAATCTCTCAAGGGGGTGGGAGGGAAAATGGGAAGCCTGTCTCCCAGGAGCAAATGGAGCAAATCTATCTTACTGGCAGACTTATGCACACACACCACTTTTTGCAGTCTAATTCAACACAGGCATAGAAGACAACTGGACCAATAGTGAAATTAAGAATGCTGCATTCAAACCAGCCTGTCTTGTAACCCTGATACGCATAGGAGAGCCTCCAATTTCAAAGATAAATCATAAGTTGTACACATACAAATCTTCATTTCATCACATCTTCTAAAGCAGATAAACTGAATTCCATATCCATCACCACATTCTGATCTTCCAAGCCTTTCATCGTTTTAACGCAGCACTGAATGGTGCCAAATACTGCAATTTACAATATAGTGAAGCTAGGTAGTTTGGAGTTGTTTTGTAAAATACTCACCTCATTTATATATAAGTTTTGATCTTAAATTACAAGGTGTTCTGCTTACTTTGTATTACAGACGTTGGGGGCATTTTGTAACTACAAAGGGTTGAAGAAAGTGTCTTAAGTGCTTTATTTAAAGAGAGACACTGTATGTAACCCACAAATACTCTTATGAATGTAAATCCCTGAATTTGAAGTGCTTGGTACTTTGCAGGCTGTGTTAGCCTGGGCACTGAATAAAGGACAGAGAGGTATTCGATTCTAGGTCACCACTTGCAAGATGGAGCAGGGCCACTTTGTTGTGTGGTTTTTGATGGCAAAGGCAGGATTCAGTCATCAGTTGAGCTGAAAACACTTCTCTTTCCCAATTCTCTTTGCAGGTTTTCACGAGATAATTGACTTTAAAAAGGCAAATATCCACAACTATTGTCTTCCAGAGAGGGGTGTGTTGTCTCTTGCCTCCACTCTCTCAGCATGTTAGGCTGCCAATGAATCCTGGAGGGGGCTGAGTAACTGCTGCAAGCTCCCATCTAGGCAGGAGCACGCATCTCAGCAGGACGTTCCACTGAAAGCCACCTTCTTCCTGGAAAAGCAGATGTTGCCTTGTTCCATGGGAGGGTAGTATAATGTCCCTTACTGTCTTGCTCAATTTAGTACATTTGCATTCCTCTGCTTCTTACCACTGGGAAGTCTTAGCTGGTATTTAATGTTTTAGGTTATTTCAGTTGGATCCAAATCTTATTTATCTAGGTCTATTAGAATTCCCATTCTGTTTTTACACTTATTCTGAGTTACAGCTTCAAAACTATCCTTCTCCCTCCTTGTTTAGTTCAGTCTGTTTTTCTTTTTCCTTAAAGGCTCCATCTCCTCCCAAGACCAAACACTTACGAACTCTGTTTTTAAACACAGGAGTACAAATGTGGTCCCTAACCCTACTATCTTGCCATCTAATTGCATCAGCATGTCCAGCCTCTCTCAGTTTCCCTCCCAGCACCGCCTTTTTCAGAAACAATGCTTCCGTGTGCAAAGCTGAAATCTCCGGAGGACCCTATGGTGGGCTGTCTCATAACAGACAGTGCATCAGCCCTCTGCATTCATATGCACAGATATTTTTAAAGGACGAACTGGAAAAGACCAGTAGCGAGGTCAGACAAAAGTAAGAAACAAAATATCTTGTTATCTTGAAAAGGACTTGCATGGTACAGTTGTATCTTTTCTTACTTGGCCACATAATGATAGATTCCCCCTCAGGTAAAAACAAATTGAAAGGAAATGGAAAATAACCTATAATTTCTCTGTCCCCGCAAACATTCCACACTACCCAAAACATACAAAGCTAATGGAGTTTATAAGGTGAGGGACTTACTAAGAGGGAGGGCTTATAAGACGTTAATGAGGATTTCAATCAAATAAATAACTGCCTTTATACATACCCTCAACCAAAGTCACTCAAAAATACTTAGTTTGAATAAACACACTTTTAGCCTTTCTTATGTGTGCACATATGTGTATATATATATTTTTTTATTTTTCTTCTAGTGAGAGTGATAGCCCATGCAGGCTGAAAAGCTGGATAAGGAGTAGCTCTGATCTCCAGCCAGAACAAAATACACAATCTTACCTGGGAACAAGTCAAGAAAGACATGTTGGTAGGGGCCTGGGCAATACGCAGGGGTTTCCCCTGGAGTAGGAATGACTCTTCTGGAAGTTGGCTGTGGACCCTTTTGAGAGGCAACCTTTTCCCATTCAGGAGTCTGCTTACAGCACCAAATCCCAAACTGTCAGGGGCACCTGCAACACAAAGAGCATAGGGAAAGCCCTGTTGGGTCAGACCTTCTAGCTCAGTACTCTCCAACAGCAGCAAGAGAAGCAGCTACGTAAGCATATGCCTGCAGCTTCCACAACTCCTGGACTGAAGACGTTAGGGGGTACATCCCTGATTATTTCCATTAGCATCAGTTTATGGACCTAACTAAATGTCCATGAATTTGTGCATTTCCCTTCTGAGGCTACTGATGCAATCTGCCTCCACAGCCTCCTGTTGCAAGAGATTCAGAAATTAATTCTCTGTGTTGTAAAAAGTAGTTCCTTGTATGTATTTTAAACCAATTTCTCCTAGTGTTAATGCATACTCCTTGTTCTAGTCTTGCACTAGACAAGGTCTGGTCTAGGTTAGAAGTCAAGAGACCAAGACCTCAGACCAGCCCCCGTAGTTCTGGTCCTGGTTTTGCATTACCTTATCCACCAATTTGCGATGTCATAAACAACCATCATATTCCCCTCAGCCCTCACTTCAGCCTGAGAAATCCCAACCTTTTTAGTTTCTCTTCATAAGGCAATTTCTTCACCCTCTTAGTTGGTTGCCCTTCCTGGTATCTTTTCTATATCTACTATGTCCTTCTTAAATTGTGGAGACCTGAATCACACAAAGTACTCAAAAGATGCATCAAGGTTTTATATAAGAGCAAAATAGTGTTTTCTGGTTTGCTCTCAGTACATTCCTAATGATGCCCAACGTTGTGCTGACTTTTTGGCTGCCACTACATCCAAGCAGTGATTTTAGAGGACTGTCAAGGACAACTCCAAGATCTCTTTCCTGAGCTGTAACTACCAGTTAAATGCTCAGCATTGCATAAGCACAATTTAGATTATTTCTCTCTAACTGCATCACCCTACATTTATCTACAGTGACGCTCATCTTCCACTTTTTTCACTGAGTTTTGTGGGCAACACTTTCTGGAGTTCCTCACCATCAGCACAGTATCGGACTAACCAAAAAAAACCCCTAGTACCATCTGCAGATTCGGAGATGCAACTGCTCATTCTCCTGTCAGTCAGCTGAGGTCTTACCAGCCTGATTTGCCTTCCCTATTCTTTGCAATTTTGCCGGTCTTTTTGGAGATGCTCTGGGGGTTGTATTCATAGAATCATAGAATCATTAAGGTTGGAAAAGACCTCTAAGATCATCGAGTCCAACCATCAACCCAACACCACCATGCCCACTAAACCATGTCCCTAAGCGCCTCATCTACACGTCTTCTAAATACTTCCAGGGATGGGGACTCAACCACTTCCCTGGGCAGCCTGTTCCAATGTTTAACCACTCTTTCAGTAAAGAAGTTTTTCCTCATGTCCAATCTAAACCTCCCCTGGCGCAACTTGAGGCCATTTCCTCTCGTCCTATCGCTAGTTACTTGGGAGAAGAGACCAACACCCACCTCGTTACAACCTCCTTCCGGGTAGTTGTAGAGAGCAATAAGGTCTCCCCTGAGCCTCCTTTTCTCCAGGCTAAACAGTCCCAGTTCCCTCAGCCGCTCCTCATAAGACTTGTTCTCCAGACCCTTCACCAGCTTCATTGCCCTTCTCTGGACACGCTCCAGCACCTCGACGTCCTTCTTGTAGTGAGGGGCCCAAAACTGAACACAGTACTCAAGGTGTGGCCTCACCAGAGCCGAGTACAGGGGCACGATCACTTCCCTACTCCTGCTGGCCACATGATTTCTGATTCAGGCCAGGATGCCATTGGCCTTCTTGGCCACCTGGGCACCCTGCTGGCTCATGTTCAGCCGGCTGTCAACCAGCATGCTCAGGTCCTTTTCCACCAGGCAGCTTTCCAGCCACTCTTCCCCAAGCCTGTAGCGCTGCATGGGGTTGTTGGGGCCAAAGTGCAGGACCCGGCACTTGGCCTTGTTGAATCTCATACAGTTGGCCTCGGCCCATCGACGCAGCCTGTCCAGGTCCCTCTGCAGAGCCTTCCTACCCTCGAGCAGATCAACACTCCCGCCCAACTTGGTGTCGTCTGCAAACCCACTGAGGGTGCACTCGATCCCCTCATCCAGATCATTGATAAAGATATTGAACAAGACCGGCCCCAAAACTGAGCCCTGGGGAACACCGCTCGTGACTGGCCGCCAACTGGATTGAACTCCATTCACCACAACTCTCTGGGCCCGGCCGTCCAGCCAGTTTTTGACCCAGCGCAGAGTCCACCTGTCTAAGCTGTGAGCCGCCAGCTTCTCTAGGAGAACGCTGTGGGAGACGGTGTCAAAGGCCTTACTGAAGTCCAGGTAGACCACATCCACAGCCTTTCCCTCATCCACTAGGCAGGTCCCCTGGTCATAGAAGGAGATCAGGTTGGTCAAGCAGGACCTGCCTCTCATGAACCTGTGCTGGCTGGGCCTGATCCCCTGGTTGTCCCGCTCATGTCTTGTGAGCACCCTCAAGATGAACTGCTCCATAATCTTCCCCGGCACTGAGGTCAGGCTGACAGGCCTGTAGTTCCCCGGATCCTCCTTCCGGCCCTTCTTGTAGATGGGCGTCACATTGGCAAGTCTCCAGCTGTCTGGGACCTCCCCCGTTAACCAGGACTGCTGATAAATGATGGAGAGCGGCTTGGTGAGCTCCTCCGCCAGCTCCCTCAGCACTCTCGGGTGGATCCCATCCAGCCCCATAGACTTGTGAGCGTCCAGGTGGCGTAGCAGGTCGTTAACTGCTTCCTCTTGGATTATGGGGGGTTTATCCTGCTTGCCATCCCTGTCTTCCAGCTCAGGGGGCTGAATACCCTGCGGATAACTGGTCTGCCTGTTAAAGACTGAGGCAAAGAAGGCATTAAGTACCTCAGCCTTTTCCTCATCCTCGGTGACAATGTTCCCCCCCGCATCCAATAGAGGATGGAGATTCTCCTTGGCTCTCTTCTTGTCATTAATATATCTGTAAAAACATTTTTTGTTGTCTCTAACAACAGTGGGCAGATTGCGTTCTAGCTGGGCTTTTGCCTTTCTCATTTCCTCTCTGCACGACCTAACGAGATCCCTGTACTCTTCTTGAGTCGCCTGCCCCTTCTTCCACAAGTGGTAAACTCTCCTTTTTTTCCTGAGTCCCAGCAAGAGCTCCCTGTTCAGCCAGGCCGGTTGTCTTCCCCACCTGTTCTTATGGTGTATGGGGACAGCCTGCTCCTGCAGCTTTAAGACTTCCTTCTTGAACAATGTCCAGCCTTCCTGGACCCCTTTGCCCTTCAGGACTGTCTCCCAAGGGACTCTCTCAACCAGCGTCCTGAACAGGCCAAAGTCCACCCTCTGGAAGTCCATGGTTGCGGTTTTGCTGGCCCCCCCTCCTTACTTCACCAAGAATCGAGTATTCTACCATTTCATGGTCACTAAGCCCAAGACGGCCTCCGACCACCACATCTCCCACCAGTCCTTCTCTGTTAGTAAACAGCAGGTCAAGCGAGGCACCTCCCCTGGTAGGCTCACTTACCAGCTGTGTCAGGAAGTTGTCTTCCACACACTCCAGGAACCTCCTAGACTGCTTCCTCTCTGCTGTGTTGTATTTCCAGCAGACATCTGGGAAGTTGAAGTCCCCCACGAGAACAAGGGCTAGCGATTGTGAGACTTCTGCCAGCTGCTTGTAGAATGCTTCATCCGCCTCTTCATCCTGGTTGGGTGGCCTATAACAGACTCCCAGCAGGATACCTGCCTCGTTGGCCTTCCCCCTCATCCTTACCCATAAACACTCAACCGTATCATCAGCACAATCGTTGAGCTCTAGACAATCAAAACACTCCCTAACATACAGAGCCACCCCACCGCCTCTCCTTCCTCGCCTGTCCCTTCTGAAGGGTTTATAGCCATCCATTGCAGCACTCCAATCGTGAGAGTCACCCCACCATGTTTCTGTGATGGTGACTAAGTCATGGCTATCCTGCTGCACAATGGCTTCCAGCTCCTCCTGTTTGCCGCCCATGCTGTGTGCATTGGTGTAGATGCACTTGAGCTGGGCTATCGATTTCGCCCCCAGCATTGGCATGCTACCCCTAGGCTCATCTCTAGTGAGCCTGGTTTTATCCCCTTCCCCCTTCGAACCTAGTTTAAAGCCCTCTCGATGAGCCCCACCAATTCATGAGCGAGAATCCTTTTCCCCCTGTGAGACAGCTGAACTCCATCTGTCGCCAGCAGGCCCGGTGCTGTGTAAACCTCCCCGTGATCAAAAAAGCCAAAATTCCACCGATGGCACCACCCCCTGAGCCACGTGTTGATCAGGTGTGTTTTCCTGTTCCTTCCAGTATCCTTCTCTGCCACTGTAGGGATTGAGGAAGACACTACCTGTGCTCCTGATCCTTCAACCAGTCGCCCCAGTGCCCTGAAGTCCCTTTTGATCACTTCAGGACTTCTCTCTGGAACCTCATCACTGCCAGCCTGTATAACCAACAGCAGGTAGTAGTCAGAAGGCTGTACCAGACCAGGGAGTTTCCTAGTAATGTCTCTGACCCGGGCCCCAGGGAGGCAGCAGACTTTCCTGTGGGATGGGTCTGGTCGGCATATTGGGCCCTCTGTTCCCCTCAGAAGGGAATCGCCTATGACAATTACCCTCCTTTTTTTCTTAGCAGAGGCAGTCATAATGCATGGGGCTGACTGCCCCACCCTAGGCAACCCCCTGGATGGACCTTCATCTACATCCTCATTTGCCTGGCCCTTGAGTTCCAGGGCCCCATATCTGTTCTGTAAGGGCATCCGGGAAGGTGAGGGAGGCTAGGTGGGGGTTCGCCTGGCACCCCGAGCAGGGACCTGTTTCCATTCCCCCCCGTCGCTTAGGTCCCCTCCTTCTGCCTGGTGGCAAGAGGACAGGGGATCCTCTGCTTCTTGTGGAGCTTCCATCTGCTGCCTTTGCCTCAGGGACGGTAGGGTGTGGCTCCACCAATCTATCTCCCTCTCACACTCCCGGATACTCCTCAACCTTTCCACCTCCTCCTTCAGCTCTGCCACCAGGCCGAGCAGATCATCCACCTGGTCACACTGCACACAGGTGTTGTCTCTGCTGCCCTCCGGTACAGCTGACAGGCTCAGGCACTCCCTGCAGCTGGAGACCTGGACAGCTGTATGCTTGCGTGAGGGCTCCGTCTGGGTCGCCACATTCCTTCTGGCGATGGCTTTCGGCCAAGTGGAAACCATAGCTGGTCCTCTTCTGGGAGGGCGACGACTACTAGTTGAGTTGGCCTCTAGAGCCAGGAGGGGGGCCGCTCATCAGGAGCTCCCTCCTCCAGCTCGGGGCGGGGCGGGGGGGGCTGGGGCACCGTCTCACCCCCTGTGCTTTTGCCTTCATGGGTTTTGCCACGGTTTTGCCGCTTTAGGAAGGGTCCTTCGTCCCATATTTCGGTATTCCATCCCATACCTGTGGAATCTTCTCCGGGTTCTAGTTTAAATATTCTTCTGTGCTTTTAATTAACAGTGCCAGCAGCCCAGCAACATCCCTTGCTGAAAAGCGTCCTCCACGGTGACACGGATGGAAGCTTACATTGGTTTAGCTTCCCCCTTGGTTGGGCAGTCAGGTAATTCCCCTTATTAAGATAGTTAACAACAAGTCATATCTGGCCTAGCTGAGGTGCATCAGTCTAACTCACTTTCCAGGGACCAGTTCTACTTTTTTCCCCCCACCTTTCTGAGCCAAAGTGCCATGAAAACTGTCCTACTTGTGGTCCCCTGTTCACTACACTTCTGTGTATGCAAGTCATTGCCATGGGTTGTTTTCATTTGTGCAAGAATTCCCAATAAACATCAGCACATGCTAAGGCCGATGTATAAAGGGCTTGAACCAGAAATGCACTACTGCAATCTGCAACTTCTTGGTCATCTAGCAATACTTTTTAATAAATCTACCAAGTACCGTAAGACAGATGACTAGAAAATATAGTGTCTATATTTAGGAAGGGGTTAGCCAGCAGGAGAGAAGGAATGTGGATAACCACAGTCCTTGAATTCTGACTTCAGTGGTATACAAAGCTTCAGAACAGCTTTTAAGGGAAAAGATAATTAAAGACACGAAGGTCAAATGAAAATGGCATAAAATACAGCATGGGCTTAACGAAAGTAGATTGTACCAGATTAACCTCATACATTTCTTTGACAAGATAACCTACATTCTAGACAAAGGATATGTGATTGATCCCATCTGTCTTAACTTTAGGGAAGTCTATGATAACACACAGGGAATTATTAGTAAAACAGGAAGAGATGGGGATTAGCAGAGAAATTGTGAGGATGAGAAGCTGTCTCAAGTCAAACACAAAGTGTACTTTTTGAAAGGGAAGGCTTATGGCTGAAAGGAGATTATAAACGAGGTTCCTCAAGAATCAGCTTTGACCACACTTTATATAACTTTATAAAAGTCACTAATGATCAGGGAAGAAACATTAGGAAAACACTGATGAAAAAATAAAATAACTCGCAAATGGAAAGTGTTTTCAGTGCAGGGAAAAACTGGACTACAGTATACAAAGAAATGGATAACATTGAAGACTAGGTTAATAAAATGGGAGGAAATCCGAAAGTACAAACTGAAGGATCACAATCTTTGGGACTAACAGCAAGAAATTCTCCTATAGACTGAATGCTCCTCCCTTGGAAATGGCTAAGACGAAGGACTTGTTTCCACTTGCTGATTTGTAGGCAGGCTATGAGTCACTAATACGAAGGCATTGTGAAAAAAGGAAATGCCTTCCTAGCACGCATAAACAAGAGCTGTTTCTGTAGAGGTTGGGAAGGATGCTTGCTATTTGGAGAAATAAAATTTCAAATGGAAGAGGTACAAGGAAGAATTACAGGGATAATCGAAGGAATGACGGACTTAGTTTTGGTGAAAAGTCTAGAAGAAACTTGAGAAAGGAAGACTGAAAGGATCATGAATGTTATACACTAAATTATTTAGGCTAAAATCAGAGTTCACCCAGGAATTAATGAGTACAAGCTTTAAATTAGATTGCTTGGGCTTGAAAAATACTGACTCAAGGACTAGATGAGTTTTTTGGTGGGAATAAGAGGGACAAGAAAACTGGTTTTCACATACAGTCTTACAGTATGTGGTCATACAGATCATGCGATACAGTGCTTGCACTAGCCAGGGATGGCACTCAATTAACTATGAAATCTCCTTTCCGGTCCTGTATGTTACCTTTAGCAGAAGCAGTAATCCAAATCTGCCATTTAAAAAGAGCAGTTAGAAGACAAATTTCTGCAGAGCAGAAGCTTATTCCCTGGAGGTAGGTTTTTTTAGCCAACAAAATTTAATCTGACAGACAATCTCGTCAATCGGGAAAGGCCAATGACTTTCTCTTTGCAGTGGCCACCCTTTGCGTGATCAGTGCAAAGGAGGGGCAGCACTGCCAGCCCGCGCAGGTCCACAGGTGGCTGTGACCTGTTGCCGTCACCCACCTTGTACACAAACCCTTAAAGCTCAGAAAGAGTCTATGAGCGCGGCAGCGGGGGCGGACACGCATTTGCTTCTGGTAAGAGGTTTCCTCCTGTTTTACATTCACAGCATCTCTATGCAGCTGGCAAAAGCAGGCTTGAGGCACAGGCTATGAACGTGTCCCATGGTAGATTTAATCTAGCTAGTGTAAGTCACAGGAAGTGTGAAGATGTGGCAGCATGGACTCCAGCGGGACTGCAGCAATCCTGCCAGGGACTGGGGGCACGTGTACTCCAGTTTAATCAACACCAGCAAAGTGTGCTTCCCGCACTGCCACTTTTTATGTAGACATTCCTCCAAAGCTAATACTCCTTACTATCCAGAGGATTCCACATCTAGAAATACACCGCAGTTTAATTTGCACTTGATACTGTATGAAAACAAGCAGGGAGCTAAGTGCTAGCCTCTCTGGGTTTCTGTATCCTAATATAGACACATTTCATTACTTTTGTCCAATTTATTGGGGTCTTCCTCAGTCCACTGATGGTCTGCGTTATTCATGTATATGAAACCAGTAGGAGCGATATATTAGCCAAAGACTGTTTATGATGCACTGAGAGGAGATTGCCCAATTGAGACAGTGCTCAAGTGCTTCCCAGTCAAAGCACAACTGCAACTGTAGATGCAGAAAGAGGTTTTTTCCTATCGCTTTTTTAATCCTCTTTCAATTCTTTAATGACCCAACCAGTTATATAAACATAGAAAAGTGTTTCAGCAAATGTACTTCAGGGAGGTTTAACAGATCTGGGAAGTATTGTTCCACAGAAATCATCACCATTATTGATGCAGGCAGCAGTAACTCAGCTGTGATCTGAAATTTGACAAAAAACATATGAAATAGAAGGGCCATGAAAATGGTTAAGCTTTCAGGATGAGGACAGAATATGAGAACTAATACAGCATCATTTCTTTTACAGAATTAAATATTTTTGTGGGAGATGGTTGTGTTTGACAGAGATCAAATTCATTTAGGATGACAAAATTCAATGATTTTCCAACCTTACATGATGAAGTTCCTCATATATTACCAAAAAATCTACTCTTCCCTAACCCATGCATGTTACTCCAAAATAACCTTTAACAGCTGCTTCCTGTAGGAAAATGCTGGAACATAGGAGAGATAATAGACATCTGCTATCCACTTTTTAAACAACCTGTAAGGGCCCAGGCTTCCCCCAGGTACCCCCATTCCCATCAAGAACCGCTAGCCCAAATCTGCAGAGCATTGCAGCTGCTTTGCACCACATTAGCAATGCAAAGCATCAGGCTGGGTTTATCACCCAAGAAACAAACATAGCCTGCCATTCTCATGGTCAAAAAATGGGGATCACAGCCAGAAATACTTCCTTTGAGTTATGGCACAAGTCTCACAAGAACAGTTGAAATTCATCACCCTTGAACTGGAATCCTAGAATTGCTTTTGCCTCGAAACCAAGCTCTGAGCGTTAGCCTACAGTCACTATGGATTAGTGCAGTACCGTTTTGACCTCTCTCTAGTGCAAGGTGACAGTACCGACTGCCTTTTGGAGGCAAATTATCCACCAGGGCCTTCTTAATACATGAATATAAATTTAGAGGCCAACTTGAACACATGGATCTCTGCACGTTACTTTTTTTTTTTGAGCTGCAAGCCTCAGAGTCTTTCTGCCTTTGTTATACCATGGCAAATGGGGAACAGACTTCTGTTTTCTAATGCTAGTATCCAAAAAACCAAGGTTGTAGACTCAGTTGTCAATGGCAACAGCAATATCATTGTTTAGCCTCTAATTAATAGCATAGAGTGAGTGCAATTATCGGTAAACTTATGTTTCCACAAATAGCAATTCTGGTTCCTTTCTGCACAAATATTATGCAGCGCACACAACCCTAATCCAACTGCCCAGAATGGTGCTTACCTGTAAAGTTTGTAGCAGATGATTCCAACTTTAATGTTCAAGACCCATCCTAACAATAGATGACAGAGACTTCCACACACTGAAATTATTTTTAGTTGGGTTTCATCAAAGTTGTAGATTTCCAAACAGTAAATTCTGACACTTTTTGTCTCTGCCCTATTATATTCCCAGCCTGTCTGAGTAGTCCCACAGGGCTATTTTTACAGCAGTGGAAGCTGGAGTTATGTTCCTGCTGCGAACTGCCTCTGGAGAAGCTTTTCTTTCCATTGACGGACGAAAGACCCCTCCACTCTGCTACTTGCACTAGATAACTCAAGTTGGCCAACTGGAATATCCTGCTGACTGCTATTGGGCTCTTTTTGTTCACTGTATTATATTTTTCCTGTAGGTATTGAGAAGCCCAAGTTCCCATGCAAAAATCCAAGTCATCTGAGCTGGTTCACACAGAGACCAACATCCTCACTCTTTGCACTGGGAGGCAGAGAGACTGTTTTCACTTGAGTATTTAGCCAAACCACATCTACATTTGTCCACCCTTTGCATAACCTCCCTTCCCTGTTCCCCTGCCTGCACAAGCAAGAAGTTTTAGGATCATAAGAATGAGTGCTCTAGCAACAAATTGCACTGGTGTGTAAATTATACTTCCCTAATGCTTCCTTACCCCACCTCCAGCAAGCTATACCTTGCTCTTGCAGGATATTTACGGATAAGATAATGCAAAGAGATACTATCCTTGGCTATAAGGTATGAGTCCGTTAAAGCAAGGATGAACAGGTTTTCTTTGGGGAAACAAAACCAGTTCACACTCTATTTCTTTGTTTTCTTTCAGAGGGAGGAAAAGTTCAGGTTGTTACCATACTGGGAGGGGTGAGACCTTCTGAAGGATGTCTGGTTGTAGCCAAAGATTTCTCTGGTCAGCCACGTGAGCAATGCAAAGGATTTCCTAAACTTCCAGTTTCCCTCTGGGCACACAACCACAGCATATGATTCTAACATCTGAAACGTCATCTTAAAACCAGGAAAGATTTTGACCTTGTGACTCTGTCCTGAAGGCTGCTGCATTGCTCTCATAGAAACCTTCTTCCCATTTCCAGCCTATATTTATTCATGGCCCTCTTACATCTGTTTCTTCTTGCACCAGCATTGTCCTTTACCTTAAATATCTCTTTTCCTTTGTAGAGTTTACCTCCCTAATGTATTTATAGATAGCAATCATATCCCATTCTCAGCCTTCTCTCTGTTCGTCGTAATAATGCTAAGCATTTATATAGCATTTTTTATGTCTGAAGTTCTGCACAGACATTATGAGTTTCTCCTCACCAAGAAGATAGGCAGATAAGCAATATGAGAGTTTTCATTTTTTCATTTTTGGGTCTTTGTGCGTGTGTGTGATGAGATCATTCAGGCAGAAAGCTGAAGCTGTCACACTACAGAGAAGCATCACATTACAGCCAGGAGAAGAGACAGAATTTACAAGCACAGAATAGCATCCCAGGAACCAGCCTGGACCAAGGTCTATTAAAGCTTGGTTTTGCTTTATATCAGTTTTCCCCTCCTCCTAAAAATAGGTGTTTCATAATAGTCCATAATCTGACCTATTAAAGAAGCAACATTTTAGTAGGAACAACGTTATTAAATTTGCTAGTAACACATAAAAGAAAATAAACTTACAATATGTATTCTTTTTTTTGACATTTCAATACTCTGGCTGCACTATTGCTCACCAATCCAAGGGTCACAGCTGAGCATGCTTTGTTCTGAAAATCTTGGAGGATCTTATGTTTAAAAATGTTTAAATGGGATGATAACGGCCTCATATCTCCAAAAGCAGAGGAATATATCTGGAGATACTGAAAGAATGTATATTAAAAAGTAATGAAGAAATGAGATATGTCTGATTGCTTCCAAGAAAATCTTGCAAACAGCACAAAGCCTACATGAAAATCTAGCAGGATCTCTGGCTAGTTTTCAGATACATAGCAGGGAACATGTAAATCTTTAGCGCTCCAAGAGCTGAAAAAAGAAAGCAGGGAATCAGATCTTATACACACAAAAGACAAAAGCTGAGCTTTCCTTTTCAAAAGTTATCCAATTCATGTAAACACAACCCAGTGAGTTTTCATTCAATAAGAGCCCAAGCAAAATCAAAGTGTTAGACATCAATTCCTCAGTAAAAGGGAATTTCAAATATCTGGGTATCCTTGTATCTGATTTAAAAACAAAAAAAACCAAAACCAAAGACAAATTAAATCAATGGATAAGTGTCTACCTTCTATTGAAGTTCCATTTCACACTCCAGATGATTTCCAATAGGCAAGTTTCATTGCCTCCTCATGACCACTGCAAAGCTGCACAAAAAGTTGCCTATGTCAACAAAAATGCTGATCACCATTGCTGTAGGTGTATTAATGCTTTCTCCTTCCTCTTTTTCCAGTGATGAAAGTCAGTGGGAGAAGAGAGAGAAAGGTTCTAAATTGGAAAAGTTGCAATATTCCTAATATAAACCATAGCATAGTTTTAAAAGCAAAGAAGACCTGATAGATCACTGTCTCACTTGAGATTTGCATCTCTTCCTGAGCCCCACCAGGGCAGCAGCCCCCAGCAGTTACAGGTGAGCCCAAAGTGACTGCTAAATGCCAGAAGATCGTAATTGCTTTTAAATCTCTCTGGGCTTCAAGAGCAAGCACACAGCCAAAAAGGGGGTCTCCCTCCCTGCTTTATTCCCCAGTGTCTGGAGCACCCTGGCACACCCAACTCAGACCCTGCAGCCAGGCCTGAGCATCCTCAGGACTCCCTTACACCCAACCACAGCAAAAGCAACCCAAATGCCAAGCCAATGGCTGCACCTACAGCATGTTGTCATTCTCACTAGGGAATGCCAGAGAAGGTGTTATAAATCAGCAATTAGCTAAATACATGTTGTAGCAGCAGACTCTTATGCAAGCCCAACCAAGAAAACCCCCAAAGCAGGCCAAAAAGTAAGTCCTGTTGTCAACAGAAGGACCTAGACCTACCAGACTGGTAGCAGAAAAAACTTCTTTACTGACCACTCATTGAACCAACAAAAGACAATGTAGTATAAACTGTTAAATGATAAGGACATTATCAAACAACAAATAGTAGAAAAGGACTGTATGATTCAAATCAACTTAAATCAAAGGTGGGACAATCCCGACTCATAATTACAGTCTGTTTATTTTGAGCAGGTCAGCTTTAAGACCTGCTTACTAAAGTCAATTGAACTGAAGATGTCAAGGACCTAAGAGAAGGCATAAAAACCCCTCCAAGTCAAACGGATGAAATCAAATCTGGTATATGCATTCGAAATGCAGAGAAAGGAGAGACTTCATAGACCCTGCTGGACAGACATCCATATTAAAAATGATGGTGAAGATGCCTACAAGAAAGAGATGAAGACTGACCAGTAAAGAAAACCACCTCTTAACTTTATACTAAGACAACAGCAATTAATAGCTTGCTATAAAAGTGGAAGAATCTATTTAGTGCAGTCCTGCAACTTTGTCCTCAGTCCAAGATCATTCAATATGTTCATTAATGATGTGGATGATGGAATACAGCATATGATCATTAAGTTTATAGAAAATGACTAAAGCTGTGAGAACAATGGAGGACAGGACTGAAATTCAAATTGCATTAGTAAATTGGATAAATAGCTTGCAAAAATGGGGTTCAGTTCAACTGGAAGGATAAGCATCAGGTACAACACTTAGGCAGGAGTAATCAGTTTGCACAAATACAGATGGGGAGCAACTGGCTAAGCAGCAATTCAGTATAAAAGGGTGTGAAGATTATAGGGGATTATAAAATAAGTGCAGTTCAGCAATGTGGGGCTAATACAGAAGACAAACGCACACAGTACTACAATATATAGGCAGGAGGATAGTCTGTGAAATATATGAAGTAGTACTTTCTCTCTCAGTGCTGTGTAAAGTCTTTGCTTTAGTATTGTGTCTGCTTTGAATACTTTAAGAAAGACATAGACCAGAATCCAAGGAGAAACAACAACGGGAATGGTCAGAGGTTTAAAATATCTGACCTACACAGAAAGAGTGAATGAACCAAAAAAAAAAGGATGGAGAGAAGACATGATGACAGTTATTGGAGGGATCTATAAAGGATATATCTCCTCACATCCGGAGAGATGCTGGAGCTGAGTAATGCAGCCCGATCTGACCCCTGTATAACAACCAGCACAACTAAGAAAAGGTGACGGGTGATAGCAGTAGGCGACCCTCTTCTGAGAGGTACGGAGGCACCCATTTGCCAACCTGACACACTCTCTAGAGAGGTGTGCTGGTTACCAGGGCCTCGTATCAGGGATGTCACTAAGAGGCTACCAAGCCTCATACAGTCCACTGACTATTATCCGCTGCTGCTGTTTCTCGTGGGCACCAGTGACACAGCCAGGAGCAGTCTGAGGACTGCAGAGCCCTGGGAGCAGCGGTAAGGGACTCAGGAGCGCAGGTAGTTTTTTCATCAATCTTGCCGGTCAAAGGGAAGGGGTTTGAAAGGGCCAGTTGAATCTGGCGAGTCAATGAATGGTTACGGGACGGGTGCCACAGCCAGGGGTTCAGCTACTTAGACCAGGGGACTCATTTTGAGAAACCTGGTCTACTGGGGGCTGACGGGGTCCATCTGTCAGAGAAGGGGAGGAGCATCTTCAGTCATAGGCTTGCCAAGCTGGTGAAGAGGGCTTTAAACTAGAGATGCTGGGGGAGGGGAACCTAAATCCATCCCACTCCTACCAGTTTGATGCCAGGGCCAGCAGTAGGTGCCCAGAGCCTGGAGAAGGAACACAGGTCAGCAGGAGAGCGCCTGAAGAGCAGCACAAAGGAACTCCAGCCAGTAAGACAGCCTCATCGGGGACCCAACTTAAATGCCTCTATGCAAATGCGCGTAGCATGGGGAATAAACAAGAGGAGTTAGAGACGTGCGCACGCCTGCAGGGCTACGACCTTATTGGCATCATGGAGATGTGGTGGGATGGCTCCTATGATTGGAGTGTTGGGATGGAAGGATACAGGCTCTTTAGGAAGGACAGGCAGGGGAGATGAGGAGGGGGTGTCACCCTCTATGTCAATGGCCAGCTGGCGTGCATGGAGCTCTGCCTGGGGATGGATGAGGAGCCGACTGAGAGCTTATGGGTCAGGATTAAAGGGAAGGCAGGGACAGGTGACATTACGGTGGGGGTCTGCTACAGGCCACCTGACCAGGAAGACCAAGCGGATGAGGCCCTCTATAGACAGATAGGAGCAGCCCCATGCTCACAAGCCCTGGTCCTCGTGGGGGACTTCAACCACCCTGACATCTGTTGGAGGGACAACACGGCAGGGCATAAGCAATCCAAGAGGTTCCTGGAATGCGTCAATGATAACTTCCTTCTCCAAGTGATAGAGGAGCCAATGAGGAGAGGTGCTATGCTGAACCTTGTTCTCACCAACGAGGAGGGACTGGTGGGGAATGTGAAGCTCAAAGGCAACCTGGGCTGCAGCAACCATGAAATGGTGGAGTTCAAGATCCTTAGGGCACCGAGGGGGGTGCACAGCAAGCTCACTACCCTGGACTTCAGGAGAGCAGACTCTGGCCTCTTCAGGGATCTGCTTGCTAGAGTGCCATGGGACAAAGCCCTGGAGGGAAGAGGGGTCCAAGAAAGCTGGGTAATATTCAAGGATCTCCTCCTCCAAGCTCAGGAGCAATGCATCCCAACAAAGAGGAAGTCTGGCAAAAATGCCAGGAGGCCTGCATGGATGAACAAGGAGCTCCTGGACAAACTCCAACAGAAAAGGGAAGCCTACAGAGGGTGGAAGCAAGGACTGGTAACCTGGGAGGAATACAGAGAAATTGTCCAAGCAGCCAGGGATCAGGTTAGGAAAGCTAAAGCCCTGATAGAATTAAATCTGGCCAGGGACATCAAGGGCAACAAGAAAAGATTCTATAGGTACACTGGGGATAAAAGGAAGACAAGGGAAAATGTGGGCCCTCTCCGGAATGAAACGGGAGACCTGGTTACCAGGGACATGGAGAAGGCAGAGGTACTCAATGACTTTTTTGCCTCAGTCTTCACCAGCAAGTGCTTGAGCCTCACTGCCCAAGCCGCAGAAGACAAAGGCGGGGACTGGGAGAATGAAGAGCCACCCACTGTGGGAGAACATCAGGTTCGAGACCATCTAAGGCACCTGAAGGTGCACAAGTCCATGGGACCCGATGAGATCCATCCGCAGGGCCTGAAAGAACTTGCGGGTGAAGTTGCTAAGCCACTATCCATCGTATTTGAGAAGTCGTGGCAGTCCGGAGAAGTTCCCACTGACTGGAAAAGGGGAAACATAACCCCCATTTTTCAAAAGGGAAAAAAGGAAGACCCGGGGAACTACAGGCCAGTCAGTCTCACCTCTGTGCCTGGGAAGATCATGGAACAGATCCTCCTGGAAGCTATGCTAAGGCACATGGAGGACAGGGAGGTGATTCGAGACAGCCAGGATGGCTTCACCAAGGGCAAGTCCTGCCTGACCAACCTAGTGGCCTTCTGTGATGGAGTGACTACATCAGTGGACATGGGAAGAGCTACAGATGTCGTCTATCTGGACCTCTGTAAGGCCTTTGACATGGTCCCCCACAACATCCTTCTCTCTAAACTGGAGAGGTAAGGATTTGATGGGTGGACTGTCCGGTGGGTGAGGAATTGGTTAGATGGTTGCATCCAGAGGGTAGAGGTCAATGGCTCAATGTCCAGATGGAGATTGGTGACAAGTGGTGTCCCTCAGGGGTCCGTATTGGGACCGGTGCTGTTTAATATCTTCATCAATGACATAGTGGGATCAAGTGCACCCTCAGCAGGTTTGCAGATGACACCAAGCTGAGGGGTGCGGTCGACATGCCAGAGGGACGGGATGCCATCCAGAGGGACCTGGACAAGCTTGAGAAGTGGGCCCGTGTGAACCTCATGAGGTTCAACAAGGCCAAGTGCAGGGTCCTGCACCTGGGTCAGGGCAACCCCCAGGATCAATATAGGCTGGGGGATGAAGGGATTGAGAGCAGCCCTGCCGAGAAGGACTTGGGGGTACTGGTGGATGAAAAGCTGGACATGAGCCAGCAATGTGTGCTCGCAGCCCAGAAGGCCAATCGTACCCTGGGCTGCATCAAAAGCAGCGTGGCCAGCAGGTCGAGGGAGGTGATTCTGCCCCTCTACTCTGCTCTGGTGAGACCCCACCTGGAGTACTGCGTCCAGCTCTGGAGCCCTCAGCATAAGAAAGACACGGACCTGTTGGAGTGGGTCCAGAGGAGGGCCACGAAAATGATCAGGGGGATGGAACACCTCTCCTATGAAGAAAGGCTGAGAGCGTTGGGGTTGTTCAGCCTAGAGAAGAGAAGGTTTCGCAGAGACCTTATTGCAGCCTATCAGTACTTAAAGGGGGCTTATAAAAAAGATGGCAGCAAACTTTTTAGCAGGGCCTGTTGCAACAGACCAAGGGGGAATGGCTTTAAACTAAAGGGGGGTAGATTTAGACTAGATATAAGGAAGAAATTTTTTACGCTGAGGGTGGTGAAACACTGGCACAGGTTGCCCAGAGAGGTGGTGGATGACCCATCCCTGGAAACATTGAAGGTCAGGTTGGATGGGGCTCTGAGCAAGCTGATCTAGTCGAAGATGTCCCTGCCCACGGCAGGGGGGTTGGACTAGATGACCTTTAGAGGTCCCTTCCAACCCAAACTATTCTATGATTCTATAAATCAAGAACTGTCATAACCCAAGTGGCAAGTGTTCAAAGGAAAAGTAAATGCAAGGTAACCCTTTTTTTAGCTTGATACATAAATAGTAAAGAAAAGAGCAAGGTCATTAAACACTGAAGATGGAATCAATATTAAACATAATCTTGGTAGGGCCCATAAACTAAACAAGCACTTTAGCATATTTTCACTAAAGATGACAGTACAGAATGCTCAGATGATGTAGAATAAATGCACAAAAGTAGGGTCACTATAAAACAGAGGTGGAAGTGGTGAGGTGGAACAAAAAGTCAAAGGTCCTTAACTCATGAATTGATGTGTCCACATCTATCCAAAATCTCTAGGAGAACTGTCATATGAAATATACTGTAATAGCAATAGCAAATATACTACCTGCACTTAAGAAATAGTAAAAAATAATAGTAATAAATTCCAGTTACATACCTGAATCCATTTTGAAAGAAGCAATAATCAAAGATACAGAAATAAGGGAAAATGGTAAAATAAAATTCAAAATAGATTAATCTGAAATAGGTTGACTAACCTAACAACTTACTTTCTATAGTATATTTGGGCTTTAGAAGAACATCTGTTATAGCACTGCATGGGAAATGACCTAGAAAAAAATGACTTAGTATCGGCTACTTAGCAAGGGGCTGAAAGGAGGTAAATATGGGTATTCTCAAAGACGGATTTCATAGACAATCTTATTCAGCAATATTTATGTTAGCAGACTCAGCAAAAAAAGTATGAAGGCAGTTAAGTAATATGCTGATAAGACAAATCTTGTGAGCATTGACACACAATAAACCACTGATAATTAAAAGGAGGTTGGAGAAAAGGGATGAAATACTGCAGCGGAGGGCAGTAGTAGTATGGAGTGGATGGGAAATGCAGGCAGAAGATGGGAGGGCATCAGTTTGAGGAGAAGGAAGACATGAGTGAGCTATCTTATCACAAGTGATATTGAGCAAAGGTAATTGCACAAGACATGGGGCATGAGGAACTGCTGAAATGTCCTTTGGAACCCTATGGGCAACTCCGGTGATCCACATTCCAAAACATGATGAATTTAAGCTATTTAAACTGAAGCGGGTGCACAGAACAGCTTCTAGGACGATCAGGGAAATAGAAAGCTTATCTGAGAAGGAGAGAAACTGTTTAACAAATGAAGGCTGAGAGGGAATATAATTGTTCTCTATAAACATATCAAAGAGGTAAACACCAGGGAAGGAGAAGAGCTATTTAAGCTAAAGGCCAGCATTGGCACAAGAACAAAAAGGTAGAAGCTGGACATAAATCAGGTTAGGCTGGGAGCATGATTTCTAACCATCAGAGGAATGAAATTCTGGAGAAGCACTAAGGAGCAGGAAATCTAGCTATTTTACAGTGAAGTTTTATTGTTTTGTGGAGGTAATGTGTAAGGTGGCTGCCTGGGACTGGAGGGGGATTTAATTCAATGAGACAGAGAAATCCTTTCAATCCTGTGTCTCATAAAAAATAGAGAGGTCTCTCTAGAGTAGGCTAAACATGCATGTATAAATCAGTTGTGCTCATCACAGAAACGTCTCTTCTAACGTGCACAGTGTGGGGCACAAACAACCATCCTGAGGGGTCCTTCAGGACACTGCTGTGATAATAAGACAGATATAAGAAAACTGTAACATGCAACTTTCCTCTAATAATTTTCAAGACCACTGCACTATAAGCTTCCCAAAAACCTGTAGCAACACATACATTGGCAACTCTGCACATACAGTCTGATGCAGCAATAACTTATCAAACTGCATCAAAAAAGTGGCTATGCACATGTATTTAAAAAAAAAAAAAAAAAAAAGAGAAGAAAAGATTTTCACAATCTCTTCAGGTTAAATCCTGCCATTCCTATTCCATGATTTACTACCTAAAAAAAAAATCTGCAAAAATGGGATGTCTTGCATTACAGTGCCTTTAAATTCATAAGTACTTCCAGAGGAAGCTACAGCATACACAAACATACTTTGCAACAATTAGAACTGGTCAAATCTAAAACCCAAACCCATTAGGAAACAGTTCTACAATTTTTTCTGTCTCTTAAGGTGTGTTTTTGACCCCTTTTTATTCCTCAAACTACTTCATGAAAAACATTGCTTAAATTGACATAAAATATTATGAACTTTTTTGGCTAAATAACTGTTAAATGCTATAAAAATTTCAATGACTAAAAAAACTCTTTATAAATTATTTTTATTTGAATAATAGTTTTGATAAAGTTTGATGAAATATTCCATTAAATCTGCAGTAAAATGATTGAGATAAAATTCATTGGAAGTAATAAATTTTGTAAAAGTTAACAGTTGTCGGATGATCTTTTTGACAAAAATTATATTTTAGTGAGAATTTAGCAATACCTGACACACATTTTCTACTCAGCACTTTGCCAAGGAGAATAACTTTAAGTCCTGTACTACATTACAAATGGGGACATGGGGAAAGGAAGATAATTTGTCCAAAGGGAAAACAGTGCATTAATAAAGTACCAGACCTCAAGCTTCCAGACTCCAAACTCTATCTCTTTTTAGCAAATAATTTATTTCTGACAGTACACATGCAAATATATGAAAAACAGTAAAATATTTTTTCTATCTGTGCAGAAAAGTGCTATATATAATATATTTTGCAAAACTATATAGCTTTTGAAAGTTCTCTTTGCTGAAGAATAACCACCATTTTCCAAGGACAGACATAGGCCTGGTTTTGACTGTGAGAAATGCTGTGAAATTGTTTCACTTTGAGATAGAACTCAAGCAAACCCCCAAATTCGCAATGAAAATCACGTCTGCACAGCAGATCTGTTCAGGAATTACAAGAATCCTAGTCGAGTCCTGCACTGAAAGGTAAAATTTACTCTGGGGCAGAAGGATGATACAAGGTCAATGAATCACTTAAGTTCTCAAAATACAACCTAAGTAAGGCTTAAGTGGGAAGGGAATTTACTTCTGGCTGCCTGCGCAAGGGAGGAGACTCTTACTGTAAAGGCTTGCAGAACGCACCCCATGTGCTGCTGCGTGGGCCCTCCACATCGGGGTGAGCTCAATGGGACATTCAGCCAAGTTTTGATCAGTTTCAGATAGGAGTCAGCAGAGAGCACACAGCTCTCCGCTGAAATTAGCTGAGGTATGTTTGAGACCTCCTTCTGGCCTGCTAGAAGATCCCAAAGTATCAGAAAGCCTCGTCTGAACTTGTGGCTAATAATTAAACTTAAATCCACAGCTGATGAAAGTCCTAATATTTATTTAGTATGGTTTCTTTATTACCACTCACAAGGCAAAACAAAAAAATCTCAACAGGCCAGTGGTAGGACCCTGAATTTAAGGGAGCTTTAATGCTATAGCACTTGTCAATAGCGTGTTGTTTCCTTTAAATGCTATCATAAAAAAGAAACGCAAATTAAGCTGTCAATCAACCATTGTCCAGTGTGTTACAGCCAGTACACAAGGAAGGGAAACCTTTTATTTATGGAACTGAAGCAGGAATCTGGAGATCCGAGAATGTCTATAATAGAGGGGATAAGATGGAGTCAACTACTCATGCCCCACCAGTCAGGAGGGAGGTACCTTCAGTGCATAAACTGGAGCTACGTTAATACCATGGCAGGCCCTAGTTTAAAAGCCCTGGAAGGGATAACAAGGCTCTTTGGCTTTCTGAGAGCAGGTCAGATTTTCCAATAATCAGGGTAACATTAAAAGTGCGTGAGGATGAATGTTACATTAATGAAGTGCCTTACAACTCTAAGAGAGGTTTTTTTCCATAAGCAAACATACTGATGGTGGCACAGACACTTCTACTCATGGATGTCCACACTAAAATGTAGATAAACACTATACAGACAGCCAAATGGGCTTGAAAATAAGTCAGGACACTTAAACACTAATTTTGTTCTTACTGCAAAGGAGGAGGATCTTCAAGGGACGCCTATGTCCACAAATGTTTTGGAAGAGGAGGAAAGGGACCACTCACATAGCAGAGCTAGGAGGCAGCTATGGGAATAATCAGACAGGAGGTCTGGGGGAAAAAAAAAAAAAGATGAATTTTTTTATTCAGAACAATTAAATTGTGGAGGTTATGGTGACACTACATTTACAAGGCCATTTTGTGGAAATTCTTGGAGAATCGGTTCATCAGTTGCTATGATGCAACATCCAGTTTGAGATGTTTAATCTGTGAAGCTATGAGGATATACCAGGATTTTCACCTGCTAAATGACCCTGAATTTACCCAGTTGATAATAAATTTTCTTTAAGCATTCACTGCTGGTGGCTGCATACTAAGCCTTTGGTCAGATCTGGTACAGCCCTTTGCTTCTGGTGTGCCACAGGATCACTTAATCTCTGAGGCTCTGCTCTATCTTCTGCCCTTTCCTTGTCCTGTCGACTCAGCCAGGAAGTTTTCAAAATCAAAGACAGCCTCCTACTACGGACTGTCAGTACCTGACAGATTGGGATGTCAATCTCGTTTAGGATTTATGAATACTGCCAATACAATTTGAAGATAACAATTAGGAATTTTTTCTTTGTTATTATCCCATTATGCTTGCATGGGGAACGGGCACTCAGTACCGGGCAACTTGTCTAAAAACCAGTGTTTAATTGCTTATTTAAACTTTCCCTTGTGCCTCACTGCTGAAAATTATGCCTAAAGCTCTTGAGACGGATACTATCTACCTATGTGCAAAATGGGCATTACTGAGAAATTCCTCAGCTCTGAGCTTCCCTTGGATCCTGATTTCCCATGTAATCTTGATTACCAAATCAAGTAATTTCTCCAATGCCTCCAAAAATCCTCTCCCAACAGTAACAAAGAATGCATGTTTGATATACCCAGAATGCAGCCAGAAACAGCAAATCTTGTAAGACTTATTTCCAGGTGCAAATGGAATATTTTACTGCAAGAAATTTTTTTGCTTGCTTTTTGATCCCTAAAAACTATAAGCTATCTGAAGGAAATGCAAAACTTGTAAAATTCCAGTAAGGAAGGCCAACATTGATCAGCTTCTGTGGTTATTCTTGCTGAAAGAAGGTCTTCAGAAATTCCTGTTACGAAACTTTGTGGTGTCACAGAACAGTGTGTGTTTTCACGGTCTGCACATGCCTCAGGGATAGGCGTAAAAGAGAAAGTTAAGCAAAGCATTTCAATCTCAGTCAGACTTTTCTTGCTTTGGTGAGTTTCAATCACAGAATTAATGTTGTTTGTAGTAGCTTTTGTGTACTTTAATAGTCTAAGGGCTCCAGCCACTAGAATTAGGTCAAATATACACAAAACCTTTCAAATCCAGAACTCAACAGACCAAAAAAATCCAACTTAGTTCAAAATGTTAATATCTCCCCATAATTCACTTTACTTTCCTTTTGTAAAACCCTGCCACTGACGTAGCCATAAAAAGATGTATATATAAAGTGCAGCATAATGGACTTTCAGAAATTAAGTCATTTAACAAAAAGAAACCCCAGACAAGTACTTCTACATTACACATTCATGACTTAGTTTGCTAATTGAAATAGATAATAAATACGTTCACATGAAAGGCATCCCATATGATTTCCTGTCTCAACTCAGTGACTTCTATTTCTTCAGTGCTCTAAAGCAAAATCATATTTATCACAACTAATTATCCAGATAATTCTTTGAAATGGTCCTTTCATTTAATTATCCTCTAACTCAGGGTCTTCTGTAATTAACAACAAGAAGCGAGCTTGAGAAACAGACAGTAACTTGCAATCCATACTATCAAAGCTGCTCAGCTATAAGGCTTTGGTAAGGAAACATTATATTTTATAACTGCGTGCCTCAAAAAGAAGCCCACTGTGCAAGCATTTCAAAGCTGTCATTTCCAGTAGTCTTCGTGTGTTTGTTTCAATACTTCTTAATCACTGATTTTACTGGCAGTTGCTTTCTTCTATTTGATGCTGCATTCTCTGCTTATCCTGACCCACACATTTTCCATATAGATCAGATAGATTTATAGACTTCGCATGGTGTGTAGGGCACAGAATGTTACACAAACAACATTTTAGTCTGATTAATGGGTTTGTGTACCACATTAAAAACATCTTGCTTGGCTCCTGCTTCTATTACCTTAGTCAGTCCCTTTACGTAAGTTAATCTTGCCCATCACATCACATTTGTCTCAGGGAGACTATTTTTTCATTCATCCTCTTTTCTCTGCTTCACTTCTCGCTTGCCTCTCTCAAAATGCACCGGGAAGTCTGCGCTGCACACAGTCTAGTCTGCTGCACTCTCACCACTGCCAGGAGATGCCAATGGGGATGCAGATACAACCTGCTCAAAGCATGGGGAGAAGCCACATCTCAGGTCAAGGCTCTGGACGGAGATGTGAAGCAGCACACATTAACCAGCAGGAAACTTGCAGGACTCCTTGACTGCACCCCAACACAGGGCGGCGCAGAGAAGGTAGGATGGGGATCACAGTGGACACTTCAGGCCACCTGGTGCAAGCATAGGTGCACAAAAAACCCTTGAGGCCCTGCTAGAGCAGGGCCAGCTAAACCACTGCCAAAATGCTACAGGCTGGTCATATGGCAAACCTGGCACAGATGAGTCCCAGGTCCCACAGTATCCAGTAACAAAGTCATAAAAAATTAGTCTGGAATTATCTATAGACATTGATTCTGTCACTTTGCACCCCTCCCAGTACTCCAAAACAGCAGTTTTGCCCCACTCTTTCATTTCTTCCCTAAAGTAGAGATGCTCATACCAGTTTTCAGACTGAATTGTAACACAAGGGTAAATCGTTCCCAGCCACAGGAGATACTCTAGATTTGTAAAAGCACAGACAAGAGGAAAGTTTTACCTTCCTTATTGAAATATAATGTATCAAGTGATTTTATCAGCCTAGAACTTCCCAACTGGAACCTGAAACCCATACGTTTCTTTGAAAGTCTCCTGGGATACTGCTGGCTCAAATAGTATAGATTCCCCCCCACATATGCATCCATGACCTCATGATGATTTTACCCTTCACTTGCAAGAGATCAAGACCAATCAGAGTGTAAATTAACTCCGTCAATGCTGTTCCAATATCCTGCATGCTGTGCCACCATCCCACGCTTAAAATCAATGGCACAAAAGGCTGCCATCAGGAGCAGAGCTGGTGTGCCCCAGGGGGTCTGCTGTGAAAATCCAGCATTAGTCAATTAAATCCTGTTAGTTCACTGCTTCAGTTTACAGCAAGAGTGCTGTTGATACAAAAACAAAAGGAGCCACGTTGCTTTCTGCTCTGCAGTAAAGCGCACCGATGCCAGGGGGTGAGGGCTGATATCTTGATGGAAATAGGACAAAGTTGTACAGAACAGAAAAGTTTCTGTCAAACTCATAAGAGCAGAGGCAGCATTAGAGAGGATATTTTTGCCCACTTTACAGTAAAGAATGGGTGTTTTTATTGCTCTCTGCTTTTTACAGGTTACCTTAACTTTCCTCAGGGTGCTAGGGAATAGAGTTATTTGCAAAGCAGGTGAGTATAATACTTAAGTCAGAGAGAGCACAATGACCTGGTGGGGTTAATATGCTTTCTGCTGGACCAGTCTTCTGGTGAATATTTTCAGGTACAGAGTGTCATTGTGTCAAGTACAATAGCACCTTGCTGTTAGATTGTGCTCCTGCTCAGTGCAAGATCCTTTGTGGGCCACAAGCTTGCTTGCCATATTCCCTTGCTGCTTCCTACAAAAACTCCTGCTAGCTGCTGGAAAGGGGAGTGAAACCTGTGGTGAGATGAGAGACATCCTTCAGGAAAAAACAAGCATTTTGTCCAACTACATCCTCCAGCAAACAAACATCCTTGACAGGACAGAAAAAAAAAGAAGGGCCACCATCAAATTAACAGAAGATCTTGATCAATACCATGCCAGGCTGCTGCTAGCTCCAAAAGGGACAGAAATCACCTGTATCTCAGGCTACCAAGGACAGACAGGTCTCCATCTTCTCCTGCATGGCATCAAGGACATTGCAAGAGCCATGACAACCATCAGCGCTTAATTGCCATCCTCTCCTCTTTTGCTATGGCCACAAAGGAGAGAGAAGCAGGTTGCTAACAAGACAGCCCATGTCAAGTGAAGGCCCTAAGGAGCCAGGAACCAAGGGCCACTGCACTGAGAGATGCCATCACCTCTCCCCTGCCCAGGTAAGAGACATGTTAAAGGGCAGCTAAGATATCTGAAACACTGGAGCCTATCTCCTCTCTTCTGGGGAACAAGTTGCCCAAGAAGAGGCAGAGGGATGGCCCAAGTCTGCCTGGGTTTAGGAGATGGATAAGCTGACAGGAGGAAGTGGAAAGGAGGAGGGAAAACACAAAGCACCAACCCATGGCCCAAACCTTTGGCCCACCATGATAAGACACAGCAGCGCCAGGGCTAAGAAAGCCCACGGCAGGGACAGCTGGATGGGTGCCTTGGCTTCCCAGCCAGTCACTGGAGAGTCCTGCAGAGCTGAGCCAAATGGTGCAGCTCCCAGCCTCACCTGCAGCATGAGCCAGTGCCCGCTGCTGGCTCCATGCATTACCTGTGCTCTCCCAGCACTGCACCTTCCACTTAAAGGGTGGTGCCTCCACCGAGGTGGCACCAAATCCCACCCTACACCTGTACGACTGCAATCACTTTGACTACACCAGAAAAACTTCTGCTTGCCTCACAGCACAGGGTTTTCACTCCCTGTGAGCCAGCGCTGCCCAGTAAGCTGCGGTGTATTGCTTTCCTTAGGTCCAACTGTACCAAGCGTGATGTTCAGCCAGTTTTCTCTCCTGGCTTGGTGAGTTCTGGTGGTAACTTATTGCAGAAGCTCCTCCATCTCCACCACTGGCTCCTCTTAACCAGCTCTCTTGTAGCTTGGTAGCGTTAACAGGCTGTTCTCAGCCAGCTGCACTATGGACATTTCTAAGTCTTGCTTAACACAGTAAGGTTAATCAGCACTTTTGCGGATATGTGGCAAGAAAAGTTTCTTGCCAGCACATACTAGCAAATACACCAGACCTCCATAGCTATCAACCAGTACCATAAACATCTACCAACCGACCCCACCACAATATGTCAAAAGTTGTTGTCTCTTTCCTCTGCTATTAAGTGATACTACCTTCTGATTTAGAGCATGGTAGCAACTGGGATACATTCGGTACCATAGCCTGCTTAACCTGCTTTCCAGTAGGGTTACAAATTGGAGCTCAAGTCAGACAAGGAACAGTCCTTGCTCATTGTCTTTGAATAATTCAATGGCAAACAATTTTGCACAGAAGACAACTCAAGGACAAGCTGAAAGACATGAATATTTCACCTTTGTATCAAGGCTTTCACGAATGTTCTGTATATTCTACTGTTACGTATTTTCCACGCACCTGGACATCTGTGCAAAAACATGGACTACAACAATATTTCATGGGACAGTACCCTGCTAAATTTCATAGCCAGGTCTAAAAATTTCTTGACCTACAGTGGGTCACTATAACTCCTTGCTCTAAGAAACTCTATATCTACAGACAAGAAAATTCATCTCCAGTAGTTCCATAATATGAGTGATTGTTGCTCTTGTATGTTTAAAATGCATTTGCTCCTAAAATTGACTACATACTAGTCTCTAACAGAGCTGACCAGCTAATATTAAGTCTTGTTGGGCAAGGCTTTATTATGCTTCTAAAGCAATTCAATGAAGTCACCTCTTTGTCACTTCATGAAAGTTAATAACAAATATAGCCATAAGAAGTGTCCATATGTTCCTGTGGTAGCCAGTGTTATTCATTCCCAGCAGGGAATGCTTTTTTCTCCCTCAAAAAATGAACACAAACTAACTGCAAAGGTCTTTTAGCTAAAGCAAGATCTTTTTCATTGTATAGAAACAGCTAATATTTTCCCAAGGTTTCTGCAAGAGGAACAAAGGGAAATTGCAGAAAAGAAACCTTGTACCAAGACCATCTTTTTATTACATTTTCAGCTGACTATGTACTCAGTTGACTAGAAGGGCGTCCATCAGTATCCTTGCCTGCTCGTATCACCTAATTTCTTCAGTACAGCATTAGGATGGCTGGCCAGACATAACCTTGTTTAGCAGAGCTTTGCACGCTGGTAGGTAGTTATTCACACAATGCCATCAGGAGTAGTGCTGTAGAACAGCTCACGTGCAGCAACGCTTACAGACAGCTCCGAGGCTCAGGCAGGTGCGGCGCACACTTCCCTCCTGGGAGGCAGGAGCTGTGGAGAGCACACTACATTAGTCCTCCAAAATCTTCATTAGCTCTCTATTCATCTCAGGAGTCATCTCAGGATGTAGACACTGCTCTATAAAGCTCTCAAACATTTGCATGTGAGCTCTCCTTCGTACCAGAGACAGTCATCAGGCTTGAGAGCCTGGAAGTTGCCCGTGGGGGTCTTACTGGAAGAGCTCAGTTTGGTGCTTTCTCTTACAAAATTTTCAGCTGTTCAGCACGTTCTTTGGGTCACAAGGCATATTAAGAAGCCTACCATACATTTTTGCCTGGGAGGATGAGCCTCTCATTGATGCTGGGTGACCAGCCTCTTTGCACGCTGCTGCCATGTATACTTTTCTCCATAATCTGCATGCATTCTAAAAAGCCAAATATAAATACAGGAAACATACCACATGCATAAGGAATAAGATCGTGCTCATTTTCATTTTTCTTTTCATAAGGAAGATTACTTCATCACAATGAATTAATTTGCTACTACATTTTCCCTTAGGGCATGTACGTTTCCTTGATTGAATTAGTTATTGAAATTGATAATAGTTTAAGACCCACCCCCTAATGCGTGCAAGGCCCTGATTTATTATTAAATGGTTTGACTTTTGTGCATTTGTAAAATGGACGTACTGTGGATTTAGCGTAGAAATTTTGTTACTTCACTGGCAATGAAGCTGTGGATGTCACACACAGTTTGCATAATTTTGGTCAATGCAGCACTTGCTGTTCCTATAAAACTAACCAGTGCGGCAATTGCCCACTTCAGTGTAAACACATTTGAGGAACCCTTCCTATTAGGCTGTGGAGAAAAAAGACATTTTCTCCTTTGCCAGTGAAAAGGAGAGAGGCAGGATGCATGGAGCTCTGCATGGTGGAAAGGGAAAATTGCTGTTAATTCTTTCCCCAAATAAAGGGATTTATTTGTTTCTTTTCTTTTTCTTTATGTGTGGCTCTGGGTTAGCCATTTACTCTCCCTTGAATCTTATTTCTGACTTTGTGAAATGGTAAATCTAATGCTGAATCATAAATCTAAAACTCTTCCCTCCTTACCTCAGAGGGCTGAGGGGAAGATGACCCCAATAATGTGTATTCAGAACAGCACTCTCAGTACCAAGCTGTGAACAAATGAGTTCAGGTAACGAGAAAAATTGCTTTAATGCAGTCTGGTCCAGATGCGTGCCAGCTTAATCCAGCTGACCTAGCAAGACGTACTTTTTGGAATAGCAAGAAGAGCCAGAGGAGCCCTTAGCTTTTGCAGAACTAAAGAGAAAAACCAGCATTAAACATGTACCAAATTGCAACCCTCCACAGTTATTTACTATTCTAAGCATAGGGAGGTACCTCGCAGTGTGTCACGGATACAATGGCAGCAGAGTTGGAAAATGCTGATGCTCCTTTACAAGGTTCACATTTGTATCAACAGACAATTATGTAAAAAGACAAGAAATGATCACTTTCCATAAGGGAGTGCCACTGGATCAAGGACCTCTGGATGAGACCCACCATTACTCTCTGATCTCAGTTTACACCATATGCACACACACACAAACGCACGCACAGGGAGTTGCTATCCAGCTAGTGGTCTGTTTGCAGGAGTGACGGAGAGCTAACATGAAGGCTGGTTCTCGTTCTCAGAGCAGCAAAGACAAGCAGCAAATTAACTGAGTGAGATCTGCCAGGAATTCAGCACGCCTGCAGATCTCAACAGGAAACAGGGAAGATAATTCCTTTGACCTCTGCGGCCCTCTTTTACACAGTTTTGAAACAAACCATTTCTCCCCACCGTATTCAGTGTGTTCCTTTTGAAATTAAGAAGCAAAGAGGTGTCCTACCATGGCTAATTTAACACCTGTAAACTCTGTGGCTTGCAGTGTAGTGCTGTACAATGGACAAAATGCCTACTCCAAATCAAGTTCCAGTAGTACATTTGGATACAAGCTTAAAAACATACACTCACTATTTATTCCCCTGGCATTCTGACTGCATGTTCATCCATGATTCCTAAGGCACTAAATTTAATCAGAAAAAACACACACTGACACTTGCTTATGTTGTGTTCAAAATAATTTCATTAATTTTCACATCAGAAACAGCATGCACACTCTTTTTCAAGTTGGTTTAACCTATCTCCCCCTGATTTCACTGGACGTAAGAGCTTTGGGCAAATAATTTAGGATTAAGAATTCAGGATCAGTCTCAATAAAGTAAATCCATACTGATCTCACAGAAGCATTGCCATTTACCTGTGGTGAAGGTAGCTTAGCCACAGACTCTTTCAGAAACTGTTGAAGTTCCCCAGACACTTGTCATTCTTCTGTAGTCCACCTGTGCCTCATCAGGGGCTTACTATCTCAAATACTTCAGCTGTACCTATTTTATCTATGCCAAAGGTTCAAGTCTGGTTTACCCAAGGAGCTGTTCTTTTGTTCAATACCTACTTTAACGGTTTGCTTTCCATGAACATGTGATCTGTAAAATACAACTTAACAGTAAAAAATAGTTTTCTTAGGAGCTATGAGTTTAGCCAGCTATGAGGATGACAAAGTAAAAATGTTCCCTCTTGTTACTCCTGATCAAAATGATAAAGAAAAACTTCAGCATCTTCTGATGCATTTCCCCATCTATCTTAAAAGTTTAAGACAATTAGTTTCAAGTGTTTCTGATGTTCCTTCTGCTTCTTGTTGGACTTTTATTCTAGCAATAGTTTGACCTAATGTCCCCAATTTTTCTCCCAGCTTCTCGCAATCTCAAGCAGACGTATTCTGACATATTGTCCATTACAGTCAATCAGACATGAACTGTGTCCAGTGCTTGCTTATAGCTTTGCTGTTAAATTCAGTGAATCCTGGACCTCCTGCTGCTGTGAAAGCTGACAAGTTATGTTCCACCATCTGGGAGATGTGAAATACACTAAAAATAATAATAATAATAATAATCATCATCATCTTTAGCGGATCCAGATTTGCTTTAATTACTTTTCCTCCAGCTTCAGTTCTTTGAGCTCACTTCCTTCAGAAAACCTTCAACATATCCTAGCTAATACACTGAGTTGTCGTTCCTGGAGTCGCTGCCCCCTCTCAAGGCACATCTGTAGCTGCTCTGTCCATACCACCGATGCAGGTGCCCAGGTGTGCAGCCGAAGCGAGCACTAAGGGCTGGATCCCACCACAAGGAGCCAGCAGCAGCAACTGTCCACAGCTGTCCTGCCAGACTTAATTTGAGCCCCACAATCAAACACATATTACAAAACTGTCTCTGTTGGAAGAAACGTAGATTGCAATCTTTTTATTCTTTTGAAGTGATTTCAAGGTCCCTTTGGAAGATGTTTAACTATTGATATTCAAGAAAATGAGGGAAGAGCAAATCTGAGGGGGCCCCGTAGCTGAGGAAGCCTGCAGGGAAATTTTTTATTTCATTACCTTTCATTGTCAGAGATGTCAGCTCATGTATTTTTATTGTGGCTCTCTTATTTTTTTTCTTTAGGCTTTTCAGGATTAAGAAAAAATAGCTGATCTCTGACCAAAAAAAGAAAAAAAAAAACCCAAAGACAATTCTGGACCAGACTATTATGAGGAAAAGCCAGAAAAGTCATACTCGGGTGATCTGTAAGCACCCAAACAACAGAAGGCAGTTTAGTTAGATGAGCTGCTGCATTAACAAAGCCAGGGTTCCTGCAGACCCTTTCTCATACAAACTTCAGTTGAAGCTTTTCCCACATTTGTGACACTTGTAATCTTTTGCCCTGCTTCTTCCCCTGGTCCGTTCACTCCCTGGAGTCTAATTAGGGCTGAGTTCAGACCAAGCCTTTCCCTACTCATTGCCTTGCAAGTTGCAGGAAGCTGAATACCCCAACATCTATGTGAAACCTGATCAATAGATTATTATGGAGGAAAGGCCAAACAGCCACTACCCAGAGCGTGACCATACTACCTTCCTCTCCTTTGAAAAGCAAGCTAAAAAAGGGATCTGCTCCGTTTGTTTTGAGCATTATGAGTGCCTGTGCCTAACTCAGCGTGGATGAGGCTGGCATTCAAATGCATAATTTTGAAAAACGCAAGGAAAAATTCAAAGGTTCTCCTATTGTCTCTGAGTAAGAAAGGAGGATATTGGGTGAAAGGGGATGCATGCCTGTTCAGCTGGGTAAGCGAAACAATTAACTTCTAGTTTTTGGCTGTCTTTTTAATTGCTCATTAGACAGCTCATCTGTGTATGCTTTCAATGGAAAAAAAAAACCCATCCAGAATATGTCACAAGCAGATGTGCGTGCTGCTCAGCAGTAACTCCTCATGGAGCTCTGAGACATGATCTCAGGAGTGGAGCAGGGAAGGGAGGAGAGTATATTGATTGACCAGGGAGGCCAGTATGCTGAAACAGACCCTTTTACATTTTCCATAGCTGTAGATGAGTTGTTTAGATTACAAAAACCCAGTAAGAGTAGACAGTGCAAGTAACTCCTTCGCATGCACTGCAGCAATTCAGAAATGACTACTTCCTTCCCACACTGAGAAGTGCAATAGGACAAGTGTGCTCACAAGCAAGGGCGCCCGAATTTCATAGCTGCACACACAACCACCTGGCCCGCCCATCCTCCTGAAGCTATGCATCTCCTCCAGAGCACACCTGGAAAGGTAATGATGTCGGCCATAATGCATTCATGATAAGCAGCTGCTAGGTGAGCTTGTCTCTGCCACTCTCCTGTTAGCTCCTTGCCCTAAGCACGAATGCACGTTGCTTCGCCTGCCTTCCACTCCAGCAGCTATTTTATAAATTCTTCACTGTGCATTAGCCTATTGGTTTATTTATTAGAAGTCAAGAATACATTTACAACATCCCTCTCTATGAAGCATTCTTTTAAGAGAGCTTCCATACTAATTAAGTTAAATGCGATAATGACACCCTGTTGATGGAACTGAAGCTAATGATAATGATGCCATACATTTAGCTGCAAGCACCTACTCAGTTAAATGAATGGGTCTATTGTTTGAACAGCACTATGTCCCACAGCCTGGGAGAGCACAAGAGAGAAAAAAAATATGTTACAATGCAGTTGCTTTGCAGGACAATAAATAGGTTTGAAATGAACTACTCTGGCTTAGATGAACACATGTCCAATCAATTACATTGTCCTGGTATACAGAGATACTCACTAGTGGAAATACAGTGATTTCTAAATCTGGAATAATGAAAAATTGATGCCTTTTTAATCAAATGAGTAGACACTTGCTCTGTCCGGAATATTTTTATTTGAACTACCATATGTATTTGGAAAAAGGTATTTCTTCCAAGAATGTTTGAAAATCAATGATACCTCCAACCTTCGCTGATCAGATATCAGACCTTTTTTTCAGACTGGAAATGTGCACTTAGGACTGAGTGCAAAACAATCTGAGTGAAATCACAATTCTTCATTGATTTTACACCCCAAGACTTCCCTGCCTCTTTCTCTAAACATGCTCCCACCAATACAGCACTGTTTTGCTGTTGTATAGAAAGATTTGCCTTTCTGAAAGCATCTTTACCTCTGGTTTAAAACAAAAGGAGGGGTTTGGGTTATTTTTCTTTTAAATTACAATGTATCTGCAGTAATGTTGATATGAACAAATGATATGGTCGATCTTTTTCATCTGCAACAGTCAGGTGTGTCTCCCATAACAGCTTTCTTCTTTGTTCTTGCTTCCATCATTAAAGAAACATTAAAAATATTATTCTTCTCAAAAATAATTTTCTTGAGTGTGGACACTCACAGTTACACTTACATACACTATTATCCTTGAAAAGCTGCTTTACTGCTCAGGATTCAGCAGCTAGGTGCTGTGGTAGCTATACCACAGGATACTTCCTTTCCTCCTTCTCAGAAAGTTCATTTCTGTGAGACGAAGACCATGTCGTCCCCTGCAAGCTGTTGCTAAGCAGCTGCCTTGAGATTACCTTTCTCAAAACATCACTGCCTGAGCAAATCCTTCACTTTCTCACCTATTTTTATGGTGGGTGCAGCCTCAGGTGCACCCCTCATCCTCTGGCAGCGCTGCCCCCTCACACATCACCGGCTTGGGGCCAGCATTCTCGCCAGAGTCCAGACTCGGCAGATCCCACTGGGGAGAGCAGCTCACCCCCAGCGGCCGGACAGCTCAGATCCTCCCTGTTCACTGTGGCTACACCAGCTGGCTCAATACGAACCATGTAAACAAGTGATCTCAGCTAACTGTATGGGAGTAATAACCTTCTCCAATGGCACAACTGAATCTAGAGGACGGATCAACTACATGCATTGGCAGCCACAAGCTCTGCCATATTTTTCTTTCTGCCCACTTCCTACCGCTCTCCGGCTGGTTAAAAGCGAGGTTTTAAGGGCAGCCTGCTCTTCTGATCACACAATTGATTTTGTAAGGCTGCCCGAATGATCTTGCAAGTAATTCACAGACCAACTCATGGTTGCCCACATATATATGCAATTAATTTCTGGCCCTAAGAGAAATTATTCTTTATCATCCAGTCCTGCAAACTCTCATGCACAGCCTTAGCATGACATCCATGAACGCTTCCATTAAAATCAACACAACTATTCAGATGCGGAAATTTAAAGCACATCCATATGTGCTTGCAAGATTTTGGCCTGTTTCTGCTGCCATTTCGTATCTATGGAGCCCCTATGACTTGGCATATTTCTAAAACATCTGCTGTAGTTAACAGAGTCCATACTCCTATTTTTCCCCTCTTTCTTTTTTATGTTCTCCCTCAAAGACATGACAGCATCGAGTGTAAATGGAAGCAATATGATGTATATATGCAGAACCTAATAGATTCCGCCTCAGACTGATATATATGTGAAACTGAACCAATACATCTTTAAACCCATAAGATCTGCAGATGTCATTTATAGCCTTGTAAATTACAAACTTTTACTGTCTTATTTTTACAGTTGATGATTGTAAAATATAAAATTGTGCATTATCACTGTGTAATAGCACAAGCTTTAGAAACACAGTGCTACAGAAGGGACTGTATATTGAAAGCCAGAGTATTCAAGGGAGCCTTATAATGCAATTTTAAGCTCTATAGCTGACTGTATAATAAAACTGTAAAGCCAAATATGAAACAACGTTTGCTAATAACAGGAAAGTGAAAACTGTATTGAATTCCTGGGACTTCAGAAACGAGCAAGAAAAAACAGATGCATAGAGGACATTTAATTAAGGATAAAGACTGTTTAAGTCATGCTGGGGCATCTGGTCACCCTACATTAAACTGAACATTACTGTGAATAATAAAGTATGTAAGGATGACATTAAAATAACTTAAAGGCAGCATTGCAAGCTGACAGGAACAAGGAAGTCTTGAGTTAAGGTCCCCGCTTCCCTTTTTAAATCACCCTCCTGTGGCTGAAATGCGTTGCAGCCACCCTCGGCGACACTATTTCTCTCTAACGGCCAGGGCAAGAGCAGAGATCCAAATGGCCAGAAAAGGCTTCCAAAACATGTAATTTTGCAGAGACCAAATGGGATGGCACTGCCTTCTTGAGCGGCTCGAGCCTAGCACACTTCACAGCAGCTTCTTCTGCTCATAGCTTTCCAACACGTGACACACGTTGCCTTTCGGGCCCTGGGTTTCCCAGTGCCTAGTGTACGATCCCACACCTTCTGTCTGATCACAGCCCGGTGGCCTCCTGAGCATCCTCCACACCACCCCAGGTTGCATGCACCAGCCAGGAGTAATTCGAGCATGTGATGGGAGACAACAGTGCTTATGATTTTAAAAGTTACCGTCTTCATGGTGTTCCCCAGTGCTAAATACTTCACTGCAGAGCTTTGAGGCTTTTGTTACTACCACTGTCTTCTGGCAACAAGCCCCAGGGGAGGGAGGGAGGGAGGGAGAATCACAGGATGCACAAACAGCACAAAGCAGCAACAAAACCATAAAACTCCCCCAGCTTTTAGCCAACTTTTAGCATATGAATCCAGTGTCCCATTATGAAGATTTTTGATCCCAGAGGTTGATGCCTACCAAACTCATGAGGGGTCAAAGTCTCAAAGATCCTGTGTTCCTTAAAATGTTGTGGAAATAAGAGAGAGACACTTGTGTCCCCCAAGGGGCAGGCTGAGTTGGGGAGTCCACGGAGAGAACTGCTGCAGACACCTCAACTCTGCAAACAGCTTCAGCCACAGTTTGTGCCTTGTTGGGCACCAGAAAACCTGCTGCACGGCCCCAGTTTTGCCACCAAATGGGCGTCTCTCCATCTGAACACCTCTCCTCACAGTGTTGTCCGGAGCAGACTCTCTGGTGTCCGAAAGGGATGACCTCATACTGCTGCTTTAGGATAAAATTAAATTAAAAAGTCTGTCAGCCATGAGAGGCATACCCATAGGGAGCCAGGCTGCATTATTTCCCATGCTCACAGCCCTATTGCTCTGTATAGTGCCAAACCAGGAGTGCTTTTATACGGCTTCTTGCAGTTTCTCCTCAGTACTATCAAGTTTACCCACTCTACCGTAAAAAGGGGATCCCTGAATGGGATTGTATAAGCATTGTACATTGTATACCATAGTTTATTTAAAGCAAAATATCAAGGAGAAACAGTATCAGTTGTTTATTATTGGCTATTTTGGGGGCATATCCTAATTTTTGCTCTCTACAATAAAAACATCACACCCCAGGGTCAGTCCTTCTCCCTCCAGTTTGTCAAAAGAGGACCCTCCTGAACTGTGACTATCTTTTCCCGAATCTACTGAAAAATGAGTTGCAAATTTTGCTGAGACACAGGGGAGCCCCACAGCTTTGCAGCTTGTCCATGGTGCAGGACACAGTGCCATCCTACTCAGAGCAGAAATGGGGATGAGAGCCCGACAAAGTGATTTCAGAGGTGCCGATCCTTCCAAGCCCCCCTTGGGCAGATTCTTATTTCTGCCTGGAATCATGTGCAAGATCAAAATATCATTTTATTGCTGGGCCAGGGAGAAATTACAGATCTTACCAACCTCACCTTTAGGAAAAATTAAAAACAGAGAAAAGAAAAAAAAGCAAGAAAAATAAGCAGGTGGTGGTCTATGCAATCATAGATTTGGTATTGGCTCACTTTCTAAGTAAAACCTATGGGAATCTCTTTTTTTTTATTTGCCTTCTGTTTTCAGAGTGTGGCTTGACCATACGTTGTGACAACACTCAGAGTCTTACATTTGCACTTGTCTCCAACATCTGGAGCAGTGCATGAAAAATTGAGTACTCTGTGACCTGCTATAAAAACATTATCTCACACGCATACATGTGCCTTTCACAACAGCTCCTTCCTCCACCTCTCCCCCCATCACTGTTCTGGAAGACCCGTCCTCAACAGTATTTTTTTTAAAATACGCCATGCACGTGGCAAGTGAATAAAAAAAAATAGTGGAATTTTGAAGAGACAGAGGCAACGGCATGAAGTGTTCTGAAGAGATAGGAGATCAAAAAAGGTTTCGTTCGCACATCCCTTAAAGGTCTATTCAGATATATATAATAGGCTCATCATACCCTGGAATTACTTTGCATGGGAGCTCAGCATGTGCACGTTTTTATCAGCTGGCTTCCAAAAGTGCATGCCTTTAGGAGGGAGAGCTGCCACAGCAGCCTGGGGATGACAGCAGGAGAGCTGGGCACCCAGAGCCAGCTACTTCTGCTGCTGGGAGCAGAAAGTCCAGCCTCACCCGCAGCCATCTTCAGACACTCACGGGTGAGGTTTTGAAAACAAGCTCACTTGAGATAAAATGTACACGTATAAATATACATACATATACACACACACACATATATGTGCATCTGTGGACTCAGGAATCCTACAAGCCCTGGGACTGCGGGACAGTTGTGGCAGAGATTTGCATCCCGGTACCCTGAGTCCTGGGTTACCACTACCCTGACCAGGTTATTTTCCTTTCTCTCACGGAAGCCCTTTCTAGTCAGGGGGGCCCCCAGCAGGGCCGGGAAAGGGAAGATGGAGCCAGTGGGAATATAGGAATTACCCTGTGCAGGGAGGGTTTTTTTTCTCCTCTTCTGTCAGCAGTGGTGCTTCAGCTCAGTTTGAGAGGAGCCCGATACGGCTGTCTCACGGCATCCTTTCTAAGGTGTCGTCTGAGAAGGCAAAAAGGGAAAAGAAAAAAAAGCACAGGAATGATTTCAAAGATCTGCTACCTTTCCTTGAAAGCCTCTGTCTTACTTTCTGGCCAGCCCATCCCCCTTGGGGCACCCTCCTTTGGGAAAAGCCATGCCTCATGAGATGCCGCATCCCAGGCAGCCATAAATTCATTTAAACTAATGCACAGCCCCTAAATGCTGACTGGAAGGCAACTCTCCAAACACCACAAATGAAATAATGGATTACTGAAGTCAGCAGAAAACCTTCACTGAGTCAATGGGTTGCTGTCCTGAGGCATCGGCAGTGCTAAGCCAAGTCCTCCTGTCCTGAGCACACCCACGAGCATAAGCATCTCCACGTGTCTGTTCACCATTGCCAGCCATTGAACTTTTCCGTTTTTGTTAACCTGAACCTTCAGCTAAAAGTGGTTAGTACTGGTGATACACGTATCAATTAAAAAACCCCCACCTTAATATTTTAGTGATAGAGAAAAGGCTTGAAAACCTGAGATAAGTGTGTCCCAAAAGTTCAGAAACCAGAAATAACAAATACATTATAATTTTTAAGTGAGTCTTGGTGGGTTTAGGGAAGTCTGGCTCATGATTTTTTAGTATCTCAGTTTGACAATATTGCCCAAAACCACAATGTTGATGTCAACATTTCACAAATGTTCATGAGAGAAATAAAAGCAAGAAACAATATATATGTTTTAGCTTCAAAAATGGGAAAAGCTACAGGAATATCAGAGTTTAAACAAGCATTGCAGACATCAAAATCTGCGCTGCGACTTCTTAAATAGGTTGGTGCAAGGAAACACCAGCATTAATGTCACTTAGCATTAACTCTGCCTCCATATAATGCCCCCACAGCACTTAAATATCAAGGAAAAACCTACTTGCAACTGAACTGCAAGACACAAATGGTCTTGCCCTAGAAGCAAACCCCCCTGCCCCTTTTTCCCCTACAGATCTGGGGTCTTTATCTTAGCCTGGAAGTTCAGATTTGAAGTGGCTGCTTTAATCTCTCCTCTTCTGCCCACCACCTCTTCTGCAGACCCAGTCTGCTCTCAACTACTGTCTGCCGGTTTGACTCCTTTGGCTTTGGTGAACCTGCATCAGAGCACCCGCAGGGGGAATTTAATTCGTTGTCAGTCCTCCAGACCCAACCGGCAGTCCCATAGCTGCGTCGGCTCTGCAGGACTGATGGGAATAAAAAGTAGCTAAGAACTTATTTTTGTGACTGAAGTCAGCAGATATGACTACGCACAGAGGCAGCAGATGTGTCGAGTAAGAGCATTTTTAAATGGTCACTTCTCAAAGTGGGATTTTACTGTACGTTATACAGCATGCCAGTTTTGTGATCTCTCAGCCCTGAGACTGTCCCTGTAATATTAATTATACACTTTCCAAAGTGCTACCCTTAACATTTTTCTCAGTGCTAGCAGAAGTAGTAAGAAAGGGCCAGTACCTTCCAATAAATATAAATTTTCTCTTACTTCCAAGGTAATCTAATCCATACAGATGCATTTCAAGGTCTGTCAAAGTTATTCAGGCTCATTCCACAGCAGCCCAAACACCCTCTGCCCTGGAGTTTTACCAAGACATACTATGGAAACAAATCCAAGAATAGGTGAATTTTGTTACCTGGTCCGCAGAACTGGTAGTATGAGATATTGCTGGATAAAACTGTGATATTTATTAGGCAAATAAACCAACAAATGAAAGACACAAAGAAGATGCCAAATGCAAAAATGTCACTCCTGTTACTGCGAGAAACATTCAGAATTACTCAACCCAAATAAAGCATAAGATTTAATAAACGGTTCTTGCAGATGTGGTTATAACTAAGTTTTAGCAGCAATAGGTTTTACTGCTATTCAGGCTTAGAATCAAAAGCACTGGTGAGGCCCTATGGCCAACATGATTCAGGGGAGCGCTAAATAAAAGTCATCATAGCAGTGCTTTCTGGCATTCAAATATCTGAGCTGTGAATAACATGATGCTATCACACGTCGGTCCTTGTGTCTGCCTGTATCAACAGTGCGGGTGTCAGCAGATGCTACCCCAAATACACAATTAATTATGCAACCCCGGAAACCCAACCACAGGACAAGGGGCTTAGAAATTTGAATAAGCTGATCCCAAATCGGAAACAGGCCCCCTCTGGTGTGCAGAAAATGGTGCTTAATCTTTTCCTAGCAGGTTTCCATCCCTCAGCTTGTAACATCTATCCTCAGGGGTCTGCGAGGCTCAGTAATGTAATGCAAAACCTTGCATAAAATTTGAACATCACTGCCCCTAAAATACAAGCTTCTCCTGGGTTCAGTGTTGCGAGGTTTTCGTGAACAACTCCCTAACCCTAACCTGGATCTCCCCACCAGCCATGGTGGCACAGCACTGGCAGGCCCCTGCCCCATCCCTCGGCCAGGAGGCTGCCCCAGGCCCCTAGCCCCCTGTCCTATCTCTTCACTGCCCAGGCCAGGAGCAGGCATCAGCAGCGTGGGGAGGGCAGGAGAGTGGCCACATCTCACAGGGCAGAAATCTTGGAGGGTGCCAGGATGAGGGATGCTTCTTCCGCTGGGGGCATCCCAGCTCCCTATTGCCCCATAGCACATGGAGAAGGGAACTACCAAAGAAAAATTAAAAAAATCCCAGAGAGGATCAGAGCACCGCTGGAGGTTAGGGACTTGCACAGATAAGGCACCATGCGCACGTGTGGTCCCAAGGACCTGCCATCCCAGCAGCCAGCTCCCCATGAGACCACAAACTGGCAGGAAAAAAGCCATGTTAATCCCCATGCTTTTACCTCCTTTCTGTAACAGGATGATGAGGAGCAGCTGGCTCTTATTTGTTCCTATGGCAAGTAATCTGATAGCTAAACCCTGTCGTTACTCGGGTTTTCAAATCATGTGGCTGGTCTGGTCTGGTCCCAGAAATGGAGAAACCACCCCGGCCTATACAGGGACCTCAAAAAAAGAAAAAAAAAAAAAAGTAGAGTCTAGCAAACACTAAGACAGAATTGAAAATCCCGGCCATCCTGCATCGCCTCAGACTGTAGACCTGGATTACAAGTAAATTTTATTTTCCTGTAATAAAACATTCATCTTTACAATAGGAGCATCAAGCTGACATTTGAAATACACCATTTGACTGGAATTACACCAAGAGTGAATGCTGCGAAATGACTGCATCACTGCACACGGCTGACAATAATTATTAATAGGACTGTTCTTCCTTTGATAGGCATGCATTACAGATGGCTGAATAACAGAAACATTTGTGAACAATTGTTTGGTGGCAGAAAAAAAAACCCACTGCCAAAATTTTAACACTTAAACACAATGCAATTAACCAGCTCCAAAGCCGAGCTCTTGCAAAAGCATGATCGCTTTCGTGACATCCGCTGAGCTCTGCGGGAACACATACGTGAGTGGTGTTTACAGGGTCAAGAGCAAATGGGGCAGAGGTGGTTAGACTCACAAATCACCCTCCCAGCAGGTAAGCCGCCCAAGTTATCGGGGAATTATTTTCACATGGATTCAATCAGAGCCATCTACTGCTAGAGCAATATGCAGAGAGGGGTGAACGGAGTCCTGACCTAGCAGGTGGCTGTGCAGCCATAGAACAGCACCATATAATGCTGGAGCCCACAGTATATCCGCTGCTAAAAAGAGGAGGGAGAAGTCTCTTTAGCTCTTCCAGTAAATCTCAATCAGGATATATCTCTAATAGCAAAGGGATTCACAGACTGAATCAGAGAGGATCTCTAACTCCAGGAACTGAATAAAAATGTGAGCATAAAATGAACAGTAATGGCCACATTTCCATCCCAAAATCAGAAAACCAGATTTTGGCTTGCAGAAGGAGGCAAAGGAATTACGCTTTGTTACAAAGTGTTTTCTTTACAAGAAGATCTCAGGAGGGCAGGAGGAAAAATTGTGCTTCATTGAAAGAAATACTAAAAAAATAATACAATGACAATATAACGGCCCAAACTTCCAAACTATTACCCTCAATCAAACCAGGACATCCACATGTAACCCACACTGGGCTCAAAGAGCAATACCTCACACGCAAGCATTTCTCCTGCCAGTACTCATATATCTCATTTAATCTCAGGTGCTTGTTGCTGCTCCTCACCTGAGCCATGTTACAGCTGAGCCCGTTCCTGGCCGCGTCCCGCGCTGATGGGGACCCCAGCCTGGGGACTGGCCTTCCCAGCTTGGCCTCGGACATGCCTCCACGCTGTGAACTCGCCTGGTGGTCTGGGCTCTCAGCCAACCCGGGACTCTCCATGTTCAGGTACCATGGGACTGCACCTCTGGCCGGCGACACACTGCCCCTGCCTCACCGTCCATCATGGGACAGCACTGCTCCTGCTGCTGCCAGACAGGCAGGGGCACCGGCTGCCTCCACCCTCCTCCTTACCACCTCTCTGTGTAAAGCACCTGCCCAGGATTTCCAACGTCTCCAAATCTGGTGATCAGAGCTCGCATGCTCACTGAGGGCCGACACTGCTCATTGGAGAAAGTGCAATGGGTTTGGCATGTTCCCAAAGCGCCTCACTGCGAGTTTGCCACCATAGCAGAGCCATGACTGCCTCCAGTCTGATCCATGGTGGCAAGATACCTGGAACTATTTCACCAAACACTGCTATTTTTGCTCTCCACTCATGATTCTCTTTCTGCTTTCTTTTCTCCGCTGCTTTTAAGCTACATAATTTTCAGGTAGTCAAAATTTCAAAAAACATAGAAGACCAAACTAAATAAACTGATTTAAAAATCAGTCACTCAGGTTAAGCTGAGTGACTAAAACACTGAAAAGAATAGTCACTTACTCCCAACATTTCCACTGACTGGCCTTTGCAGTGTACTTTAAAGAAATGCAAATTTTAAAAGTAGAATCAAATGTTTTTGTAAGTTCATTTTTAGAAAATTAATGCCACCAGTTTTTACTAAAAAAGTCTCCAAGCATTTCTACTTAATGTTTTAAAGAGGGGGAAATGAGTAAACACAGCTGGCTGGCTGTCAGAACAAATAATCAAAGAGCCTGAACTGTAAATTGTCCAAAACCAGAATACATCCTTCAGCCGGGCTTGTAATTGATGCCAGCTATTCGAAGTAGCAAATAGCAAAGTCTTACCACTTCTCTCCCACATGAAGTTTTTGGCATTTCAGATCTATATTGGCCTTATGATCTTAAAGAGTTAAGTGCTATCTGACATTTTGACGATAGGGCAACAGTTATCCCAGGATTTTGCTATTATTTCACTTACATAAGAAAGAAAGATGACAAGTATGGCTCGTAACAGGAGTCCCACCAGTTCAGCTGAGTGAAGTCCATGCAGCGACCTGCCCGCTGAGGACAATTAAGTCATGTCACCTTCCGGGGAGTGACTCCAGGGCTAGGCTCGCTCCCAGTGACTTCAGGTGGGAAACTCCAGCTGCCTCCAGCATGTGCGAGCAGTCGGGCTGAGGAAAACATTCATCACAAACAAAACACCTCAGCCAACTCTTCAAGTCCATCTTCAACTCGGTGTCAATTAAGGTTGAAAAGTAAAAACCACCAAGTTTCCTTTCACCCTCTTGAGCTCTGACTCAGCAAGTTCCCACTATGTTCGCAGCAGGGATGCACATAACAATCAGTGTTGTTCAATTAATGGCGTAAAAATATTAATGCTGAAATGCCACAAAGACCATTGTCAACAACTTTCTGTACTTCTGACACGAGACAGCAGTGAGATGTCTGTCCCCATGGCGGGACGCTCCCAGCTGGCTCACACCAACACGGTCACCTCAGGGCGAGAAGAGGTCCTCATCTGCATGCCAGCGGGGAGATCTGCTGACAAATGAACCCACCGTCACCAGTCCCACCATTGCCCCTGGGAGAGGGAGCAGCTGGTGAACACATTCAGCATCAATACCTGCCCGAAACGCCATGAAGGTAGCAACCAGCATGGACCCTGGGGGAAGGAGTACAAGTGGTGGCAGGGAGAGTTTGGGGACCATGCTGGGAGGTCAGTACCTAAAACTGAAGCCACTGTAGTTCCCTTCAGTGGACAGCACTGCTGTAAAAGTATTTAAAAGACGAGTAGATGCGGCACTTAGGGACATGGTTTAGTGGGCATGGTGGTGTTGGGTTGACGGTTGGACTCGATGATCTTAGAGGTCTTTTCCAACCTTAATGATTCTATGATTCTATGAAAAGCCTTGGTCACAGACTGAGTGTAGTCAGGAGTCAGCAAAAGTGTGAAGTGCCAAAATCCCCAGACCTTCAGGCCAGCCCCTCACAGACCTACAGGAGAAAAGGGGAAAAAGCTGTTGCAACTCTGTGTTGTTGCTAAAGACTGCCATAAATATAGAAACATACAGATAAGGACATTGTCAAAGCCTGCTGCAAGATCCCCGAATGTTGCCATGCCAAATGCCAAATCTTTCATTACAGAAAAATTTCCAGCTGCCTCACTTGAAAATGAATTGTTTCCTGTCACTAAGGCAAAGCTGTCACACGCCAAAGGAAAAAAAAAAAGGCCAAATAAAATCTGCTGCCTCTCACTAGATCAAAGGTTGGCAGCAGAGATAAACCACCACACAAAACGACATTTATTCAGAAGAGCAATTGACTACAGAGTCATTTGTCACTTTTAATAATACTACAGTTGTAAAATGATGATAATGGAAATCAAGTTACCCTAATGGTAATAAAATATTTGTAAACTAAACTTGTTCATTTTGACTATAAAAAAGACATTGAAATAATTTAACTGCAGAGAATAAAACTGAAATGGGTCTGTAATTACATAGATTTTCAGCATCTTCTCCTTTATGAAAAGAACTAACTGCTGATGACTCCCACATTCCCGGCACCTTACTCTGCAAAACAAAAGATTAGAAATATGTACCAGATGTACAGAAAAGGGGCCTGCAGCAACATTTCAGAAGTGATGCATACATTTCTTCCCATTTCTCCTTCTTATTAGTAGCATGCCAAGTGTCATATCTCATTAACTGAGTGAGCCTGTACACCAGTGAAACTTCACTGAGTCAAGAGAAGGGGCAGAGCACTATTAATGAAGTCACTGGATCTCAAAATCCTCCTCATCACCATCAAGGAAAACACTGGAGGATTTCTGGTAACTGATAAACTAGCGTGCTGGCAAAATGTATATTGATGTGGCCTGATATGGCTTTCTTATCCCAGATGACCTGCCTTCACAGGTTTGATGACTTCAAGGTAAGGATTGCAGGAAATTCAGCATTTTTCTCTAACCTCTCAGGTTTCTTTGAATTCTGTTTTGACCCATTTTCTAATGATTTTCCTGGAACATTTCACATTAAACAAGTTCCAGGGCCGTCAGCTGAAAAGCATGCCAGTCTCAAAGGAAAGACTGCAGGGAGCTGAAGAGTGCTTTGGTAGCCTGACTCATCATTGGATTCCTCTTGCTGCTGTTTCAGATTTTATTTTATTTTAGATTAGAGCCACGTGAGTTTCTCCACTACATGTAGATTCTAGGAGAGTCAAATCTCTGATCTCAGAGCAAGCCAGTGCATCTCACAATTTTGCACACGCCTTTCACCCAGGTTGGATCTAAACCGTGCCAAAATCAATGACTCTGGTACTTCATCTCTGGGGCATTGCTCCCTCAGACCCACCATACATGATAAACAAGGATGTATTTTGAAACTGGATGACCTGACCTACTGCACAGGAAATTTCTCAGTTTCTCAAATGACTTTGTCTGCAGGAACTTGCTTGTCACGTCAGGAACTTACAGAGAAAATCTAGACCTTAGGAAAAATGGCAAGAAACCAAAAACTGAAGCCAACACATAAAGGCATGCCAAAAGTCTTGCCAGCAAGGTTTTTATAGCTGCATTTTCAAACATTCCTCACAGTTTGGGGTTTTTTTTTATTAAAAAGGCTGTGATTAGCACTATACTGTCAACGGTCCTGCCATTGAGGAGGGAACGCAGAACAGCAGCTCCTGAGGACCTCAGGGGACTCCACAATGCCTGCAAGTCCACCATATTCTTTGAAGGAAAACTATAAACCAAACTATCAGTAACCATCCTGAATAATTAATGTTAATATTGAAGTAGCCAACAAGGGTGCTTAGCAGGAAAGAACAATTGTCCTCGAGTTCCAGTTCTGCAACAAAATGAGACCTCAGGAAGCAAATGTTTTCTCTCCTATATTCAGGGAATTACAGGGTTTTTGCTTTGAGACAGTCTCTATATGCATGTTTCTGATAATTATGTATATATGTTTTTATATAAAACTTATTGCAGAGACAAAGGATGAGCCATGTACTTTGAACACAAGTGAGCTCAAGTTCCCTACCCTAGGACAGGTTTCCTGTGTGGATCTGAACACGGCACGCAGGGTACTCCTGTGCTGCCATCAGAAACACTGTTTCGGTACATGTAGGCAAACTGGAATCAGCTTTAATCCAGTGAAGCTGCATGGAAATAGACATCAGCAAAGCCACGGTCTCAGCTGGGGTTGTGCATGGTTGAGCCTGACTGCTGGGCTTTGCTGCCAGCAGCGCTGGACCAGGCACGCTGGAGCTGGGTCATGCAATTGCTCTTCCTCTGGTTCTCACTAAGCATCCAGAGCCAAGGACACTCACAAGGCAGAAAGGGGTCTGCCTGAAAATGAAGAGGTTTGTGGTTTTCAGTTGAACCCAAATGGCACCACACAAAATATATTCCCTCTCAAGGCTGAACTTTCTGGCGAAAGCCTCTTGAATGTGTTGTGGTCCGTACCTCCATTCAGGGTCAAGTTGTCTTCTCTGTATCACTGTACTTCCCTTGTAAAGGGAAACTATACCAACACAGTCCTCCCTTTAACCTCTGTTTAGGGATGAACCATGCCATACATGCAGAGACTGACTTGTGCAAGCACAGCAGGGCTCATTAGCGTATGCCTAATACCATGCTTATGAGGACCAGCTCCAGCCCTGGAAACAGCCTGCCCGCTCTCCAAAAGCATGGAAGAGATTTCAGGAAGCCTTGCCTGATTGGAGCTGCTCCAGGGAAAGCCAGCCCAAGTGTCTATTTGCTAAGTGCTGAATTGGAACAGGAAACAATGGGGAGAAAAAGCGCGGTGGTATCCCCCTAGCTTCCCTTGGAGTCAGCTTATGCCCAGCCAGGCTTATTACCTCTGGCTCCAGACTGGTGCCTGTGGACCATCTTGGGTGACTCTGTGCAATGGTTCACGGGACTTTGGGGAATCTTCTTTGTTGTGGCACAGTATGATGCAAACAGAGCCAGCGGGGGTGCAGCCATGGCCAGTTTAGGTGTCTTTGATCCTAAGGGTAGACAAGCCCATTGAAGAAGCATTCAGACGCTATGCTGGCACACAGCCCTTGAAAACACAGCTCTCTGCAGGTGCAAACACCCCACCAGCATCTGGCAGCTGCAGGAGGCAGGACACAGAAACCAAGCATGTTATCTGATTCAGTTAAATGTTGTTTTTCCAATTACAACTGGCTGGTTGTATACCTTCTTAAAATATCATTATGCAACGTCTAAAAGAAATGCAACTGTATTTGACTTTGGTTGTTTTGGCAGTTATTTTTTTTTCCTCTGCAACTGAAGAAAATCATAGTAATCTCTGGAGTGAAAACAGTGATATGCCAGCTCAACCAACTCATAACCCAAATTCACCTCAAAAAAATTAAATCCCTTGATCAATTTTACTGAAAAAAAAATCACATGCTCTGGAATAAAATCTAAATGAATTTTCAAGATATGGACAGATGCACAATCCACCTAATCAATCATACCCAAATCTAACATACAATTAGTCGCTCACAAGCACCAGTGAGATTTCACACCGTGTTTAATTTCCTTGTGCAAAACCTGGTATTTATTCATGTCCTCGAAGCTTCTAAGTGATATGGTAACATTAATTTGTCCCAAGTCACATCATAGAAAATTTGGTCAATAATATGCTAAACATCAATTTCAGTCTCTGACAAAACAATGCATGAATACAAGATCCTGAGACTCATCAAATGTACTAGGTGCCAATGCAATTAATCAGCTCTGACCACTCATTGTAGCTTGAGGAACATGCTCAATTTTAGCCCAAGAGCCATGACTTTGACACAGGGAAAAAAAAATGCTGTCACTAGTAGTAGGAGAAGAAACAATATATTATTACACAAAACAATACATCCTGATTTTGTCATGGGACGGACTGAAGCAATGAAGCTCAGATGGGTAAATGTGGGCTACAGCCCAGTGCTTCTCAGTCTGCTGGCCTTCACAACGCACACGTTGCTGCCAGGGCCACCCTAGGCCAACGGAGTAAGACCGATTAATTTCAGAGGCATTGGCTCAGCCCCAAAGTTTCTCAGTGCTGATGCTGGAGGCCCACTGAATCAGAGCATGCCAGAGAAGTGTCTGGCATACACCAAGAAAAAAAATAGATGGGGTCAAAACTAAATTATAGGCCAAGAGATTAATTTTGAAGAATGTATTTTTAAAGAAAAGAGATACATATATTCTTAAATATATATGTATCTATCAGACACAGAACACTGCTATAAACACACCTCAAGCCTGCTATCAATATCTTAGGATGAAGGACTGCTATGACGTATGGTTTGTTTTCCTCTTCTAAAGAGCCAGACGACCTGTGTTCAGTGTTTACCAGTTTGCCTCTTTCCAGTCCTTAAAATAACGTACGTACGAAAGAGGAGACTGAATGAAGTGCTTCACAGAGCCTTGTTTCCAACTATAACCTAAACGAGTTTTGCACATGAGTGGAATCATTTACTGCTTATTTAACTTTGTAAGTGCTTTGGAAGACCTCTTGTAACACTGACTTTGTTTTTCTCTCCTTGGCTGCTGCTTTGACTGCCTCAAGCAGTTTCCCTCTGCACAGTCACAAAAAGGGACGTGGTCTTCTGGGTTTTATGGCCGTTGAGCAAGGGTTGTCAATACACCACCGCAGGACAGACTTCTCAGTCTGCAAAGCCTCTCCACGGGCCCAGCACTATCAATGCCAAGTGGGGCTCGCTCAAAGCAGCACACACACAGCACTCGGAGAGCCCGGTGCTGCCCTAAGGCGTTGCAGCGCTTTCATCGCTGCCCTAACAGTGAGCTTAAACTGCCAAAGAGCGTCGCCTCATGAGCAGTGTGCCAAATATGAATGTGGACTCAGAGATTTTTGCTTTTTCCTTCTCTATAGGCTGGACTCTGAGACTTATCACACCCCCTCCTGTGGTGCCCAAGGGCTGCACGCTTTTAAATTACACTCCTAGTAACCATGGTGAAACGCATGGTCCAATTTCTTATGAATAAAGCCCTTCCCAAACATTTTCTAATGTGACTGCCCGTGAGCAAAAACTTATTCTTTTACTTCCTTTCCCTCTCTGCTCTCAGCTCTGATCCATCAGAGCCACATGGGAAAAAAACCAATATTGCTCACAGGGTCATGAGGTGTAAAACTGCAGTCAGTGCGAGGAGGTCAGACCGTACAAAGCATTCACATATTCTTGGCTAAAATAGCCCTTTTTTGTCCAAGCATGTTCATTCTCAGGAATCTAGATTTTTCTGAACATCTTTGTGTTCATTACAACTCTCAAATTTAGGGTTTGTTCTTGACTTACAATTTCTATTCACAGGTCAAATATTCAGCTCTAACAGCTTCACCACCAATCTCTTTCAGACACTCTGTGTTTCCCTTTTAATTCTCCCTTGTTTACCCAATTAGCATTCTGTTAATTAAACACCAAAAGTGCCTTTACTTTCTTCAGAAAAACACATTCCTGCTTAACCCTTGATTTATACATGTACCTCTGCAGGCTGTTTCAATGAGATTAGAGTTTGCACATGATTTTTGTTCTTGGTTTGTAGACATTATTCTGAGGAAGTGTTGCAGTATAACATCAGACTTGCTGTCTGCCATTTATACTGGAGTTTTGCCTAGCATAGTTTGACTGCTGAGGTAATTACTAGTCTTTAGTAACCATGATTCCCTGGCTGTGAACTTCAAAGACAGCAGTAGTTTAATATTCTTCCTGTGACTTGAAATAGCAGACAGTTATTATAACATTACATGATTTGGAAGTGGGGGGCTGTCCAGGAACCATTAATTGAAGCTTGCTGGAGGGGCTCCACCAAATCTACCTTGAGTCAAGCTTTGTATGGGAAAAGGATTATATGATTTTTCTAATTTCCTCTCCCCTTCCATCTGCACTCTGTTGAATTCAAATTATCATATTATCCAGCTTACGTTACAATACATTACTGTGCACCTGTCCCAGAACCACCCAGTGCTTAGCAACTTCCAGCTGAGGGCTCTGCCTTCCACCAGGCTTACATAGCTCCATTTGCACCTCCTGCTCACTCTGAGGCAACACCAGGATTTGTGCCTGTGCGCAAGCACACAAGCATGGTATTTCAAGTCCCTTCACAGGTCTTTAAACCCCCTGAGAAGTACCTTAATGTAGTTACTTTCTGTTCTCCTGCCTCTTCATTTGTATGCCACATGCTTAAAGAATACAAACCAGATGTTGTACAATAAAATGAGACATAGCAATTACAGCAACCTCTCTATGGCTTCAGAGGTGGGGGTATGAGTCTCTGCTTTGCTCTTGTGCCAAAATTTGCTGCTGCTCCATACAGATGAACATGGCTTTCTCCTCCTCCAGCGCTAGCTGTCAAACAAACAAGACATTACATTGCCCGGGTTGTGGTACAGCATGATGGAGGAAGCTGCGCAGCTACCAGGGTGTCCTGCGGCCCCAGCTGTGTGTGTACCAGGTTGCCACTGCAGGACCAGAGCCTGTAGCCTCCTGCGCTCCTCAGAAACTACCGCCTGGTTAGAAATTTCATTGCTTATTGTGCCACTAGCTACAGAAGCCTGGTGTATCTTGAGACTACCACTCCATTGCACCAATGTGATGTTGAAAGGTCTTCTATACGTAAGCACAATATGGCACACTGTAAATAAATACTAGTGAATCCAAAGAGAGTAAAACGTTATATGGCTTTTCCAATGATATCATTTCACTCTTCCCATCAAGACACATGATGCGAACTTTAGAATGGTGTGAACCCCAGGTCACAAGAAGCAAAAGCTATTCTCATTTTACAGAACAACTTTCCCATGATTACAAAACCAGTCAGAATTAAAGTCCTTATTTTCTCCTACATCCCACTGCTGCTCCTTGGCTGCAGGCTGTACCACCTCCACATTCCCACTGTCTCAAAGCCTTTGCTTGGTTTTTGGTGAGCCTCTTCTTCACAACGCCCCTGCCAAGAACATAAACACTAATACATCCGAACTGCAGGTGAGGAGATTGAGCAACTTGCTAAAAGACACACACAGTGTTCATAGTAGAAAAAGGTATGGAGTTTAGGTACCTGGATCACTAGCCTATAGCCCAATCCATTGAGCTCACCATTGAGTTCATCTTCCTCTTAACTGCAGCTGAGTTCACAGCAGCTCTGTGAGCACCACTGTGCCTGCCAGGAGATACTTCGGTGGGCACAGACACTCTCCTGTAACCTTCCCTGAACCCCTGCAAGAGGGGGGTACCTTACAGAGGATTCCTGGGCAAAACACCATCTGACTTACAGAGATGGATGCATATACCTCTGGGATATCTGAACCAAGTTAAGATCACCAGCCCTTCTTGCCCGTTATTAGACTTGAACACAATCCATTTGATTTGTCACCAAGGACTGATAATGCCAAGATATTACAAGAGAGAAATTTCATGGCAGTGTTTCTTCCAAGGCTGTGTACAACATTATACTAGCTTGACTAACCCACTTTCAAGTCATTGCTCCAGTCAGACCCAGGATACAGGTAAGCTTACAAGAACAAGTTGGCCTGAAGTCTCGAGAAGGCATACTGCTGCCATGGGACTGCCACTCCATCCTTCGGCTCCCTGCGAAGCAGGGCAACAGCATTGCTTTGCTGAGCTCTGAGCAACACAGCCTGGGCTTCCTCCATTCTAAATTTCTGAGCATTTCTAGAGTAGGGAAAAACCTCTTCAGGGGGCTGCTTTTTCCCCCCCCCCCCCAAACAAGAGAACATGGCTAAGGAGGTACATGGTCAATTAATAGGCATATAGTTATCTAGCAGTGCATAATGTGTAGAACTCTCTATACGCACATTTGATGAAACTGTTATTATAGACCAGAAAAGGCTTCTTGTTGCAAGAAGCTCTCAATGTAGGTAAGAGTCTTAACATAAAATCACATCTATATGAATGCATTAGTCAACTCTCACTCCCATTTTATTCAGCAGACGCAAAGACTACTGCACTTGTACAGCTGCCCTGTATCTATTCTTCTGATCTATGTACATTTGTACCTCAAACATGAGAATTTATCTGAAGCTTACAGTTAGTTAGTCACCAGTTTACAAAGTTTTTCATCCAATTAAAGAAGAAGAATAGCACCACATAACTCAGGTGACCAGGCGGGAAAAAAAAACAAACAGACACAGTGTTTGATTTATAGCAAATCCAACAGCTGCAGTTTTTTAGACAAATGAGTCCCAGCACAATTACAAATAATGAATGAAGGCACAAATATCACAATTTGTGAAGCATTTTGAAGAGAAGGAAAAAAAAAAGGAGGCTAAATTTTTTTAAAATAGTGCAGCCAGCCTTAGATTTAAAATGTAAACATCCATGTTGTCACTAAAGCAGCAAAATTTCCTTTTCTTACACCTTTTATAAGACTCAGCACCCAAGTTTTGCTTACCATTTAACATATGCCACATAGGTTTGTTCATCACAAAGACTGTTGTTACTTATGTTGCCAGTGCATTTGAGATAATCCAGAAGTTGCTTTACTCCAAGACATTAAAAAAAAAAAAAAAAAAAAAATCGCAACATCATTACTTCATCTATTTACTGTGAAACCCAAAGGAAATACTTCAAATGTATCATTTATTGAAGCAAAAATGAAAAAAAAAAGCACATTATGCTTTTGGAAATCAATTTTCAGCTCTTTTCTCAGATGGATTCATCAAAGACATATCAAGGGGCTTTGGGGGGAGTTATAGGACTTTTTGCTTTTATACTATTAAAAGTCAATTTTCTCTGTGTTTGCAATTGATTCAACGCAGCCTTTAGGATTTTTGATGCACAATTTTAACTCTCTGGAGAAAGCATGGCCATTTAAATAATCTAAATAGGACTAACATATTTCCTTAGTCTTAGCTGCTTTTTTATTGTTCATAAGAACTCAAATAAAATGTGCAAGAGGTGCAAAAATATTTTCTCAGTTTTTACAGCACTGGATGTTATCTGTAATTCATGGCAAAAGACTCCAAACACAGTCTAGCATTCATGGTCAGCATCAGACATTTCAGTTGAAGAAACTATATAGTTAGCCCCAGAAAAAAAAAGGTTCCTCCTGATCTCCAAGTCAGAGGTTGGCTGAGGGCTCAGATCTCCTCCTCAGCTTCGTGTTTGTTTCAGTTGTTCACAGCTAACACTGTGAATAACTTCACTGTCTGCACCCAAGTCCTTTCGAAATCCTGTTAAAGTTTCGAAACGAGTCACATCATTGCCTGGCCATGAGGCCCACTCCACTCACACTGCCAGTACATATGGAGTTAAAAAGGGCAGGTATTGAACTGAACCACCTCTCCTTCTCACTGACTGTCCCCTTGTTTTTGAGTGAACGAAAAGGGGATCTCTGAATAGGAGCTGAAGATTTCACTCCAAAAGGTATTAAAGATGTGATACAGAGGTACTATCCAATATCATTTCAGGTTTAAGTACTCTGAAAGAATGGTAAAATCATTAAGATTTCAGTGCATGTGTCCTTTTTTCCCTAGCAGAGGAATCCAGATACTTCAAGCTCTTTAAGAAAAGAGACAGTAAAAGGTGAATGACAAAAGCTTGAGCAAAGGGTCAGTGGCAGGTCCCTGGGAATGATTACCTCTTTGAAATCCAGGCAGCATAAGGCTGCGCAATCACCTCTGCTGAGCATCTAATCACCAATGGGTCTGATCAGTGAAGAACATGAGGTGAGGAACCAGGAAAGGTCACTAAGCAGGAGCTACAAAGTGAATCACACTGCTTTACACAGAAGGCAAAAAAAAAAACCCAACCCCAAAAAACCGCAGCCTACAGAAACTGCTGGTAAAGGAGATGAGGAAAGCAAAGAATTAGTAAAACACCCAGGAGGGAGGGTAAAGAAATAAAAATGGTGACAAAGAGGATCTAAACACTTTTGCCAAGTCTGTGGGAGCTCATTGACTTTAGAGAATGGTTTCTCGCAGAAACTGTTTCCCCTGATGCCAGGGAGTCACTGGGGTAGGTAGGAAGGGATAGGTCATGAGTCACCATCTGGCCCTGAAAAAGAAGGAAATGGCAGAGAAAATGTCAATTACAAAATATGCAAGTGTCTTTTCAAAGAAGTGGGGAGGACAGGTGGGAGATACCTCACTAAAACACAGGCTGTGTGATCACACAGGGGCAGGTATGGTTTCACCTGGGTGAGGAGCCCTGCCTCGCTGGGAGCAATGTGTTTGAAATGTAAAGTACTTCAGTGACCGAGAGTGCTGCAAAAAGCATCCCTCATTGGTGATCACCCCAGGTACCAGCTCCTTGGTACCTGCCCAAGACACACTGGGAGAAAGGAAAGTGTGCCCATGCTTCAGCAACCTTGATGTAAACTCCAGCCCACCTCACACAATAGCTCAACTGGTTTAAAGGTCTGCATTGCTCTATTCACCACAGGTGTGGAGGCATGCTTTCCACCCTGTCTACATGGCTACCTGCACAGTGCCATCTAACAAACATCTGTACCTGGCAGATGTGGGGGTGCACACCATTAAGCATCTCCATTAAGTCCACCAGAGCACATGCTCTGTGTTTCCAGGAACAGGTTTCATAGATAGCAGATGTGCTGCTTAAATGCCATCACATGGTGAAGACAGGGAGAAGGGGGTGGTGGCTCTCTAGGGACGTGGCCACATCCCTATCGTATGGTTCAGGGTATCCCCACACAGGGATTTTCAGGGCTCACAGGGGAGAGAGGCTACAGGTTCCTTACCTCCCGCAGGCCAGGCTACCGTCCCTCACACTTTGCTTTTCTTCATGAGGAACAGGCATCAGAGAACAGTAATTTAAAACATACATAAAAAATTGTTTTTCCAGTAGATTGGCATATCTGTGGTTGGGGTGGGGGGTGGGTGGGAAAGCAATATATGCATATGTGCATGAGTACTTGCACACCAGTCTTGTAGGGACTGAGAATTACATTTCCAGAATTAAAATGGAAAAATGAGACTCCATTTAATGATGGTCACTAGTTTTGCTCTACATTCCTAGATAAACCTGGGTAATCGCAAGATGTCTTCACTTGTATTGTTAAAGGCTGTATTTATCATGATCTGTGGCAAGCTCAGAAATAAAACCCCATACAACAAGATGGATACTTACCTCTGGATTGCTCTTACCTTACCAAGTTTCAGCAAACTCACTGATGTGTAAAGGTACCTAGTGGCTAATTGGATGTTTATCAACACAGTATTTAGGCAGTACTGTTGTTTTTTCCCAGTTACAAGTTGCACATTTGATTCACAGTGTTTTCACTGCTTGTATGACTGCTAAAACTATATATTCAGGATAATGAGGTTTCTAGTGGTTTTGAAATGTTATTTAAATGCTGATTTCAAAAGTACTGTTCGTAACCTCTGTTAGGTCTGCAGAGGAAGCACAATTTCCAAGAGGTTTATATCAGCGTAAATCAATGGAGCTTTGTTGAAGCATTGCATTCAGAGCAAAAATTTGCCACTCATTTGACTAGATACCCACAAACCACTGACCTAGTTAAAAAGTAACCTGCAGCACAATAAACTGACAGGCACAGAAAAGTATCTCTCTCAGTTAAATGCAAACCCTAAGTCCCTTTAAGGTTCTTTTTCTCTCATTTCCCATCATTGCCCTTTGAGTTCAGAGGAAATTTTCCACACCCAGTTTGGTTTCAACCCAACTCACAAGTACTTCTGCAAATGGAGTTTGCTATTCAGTAAGCCTGCTCCCGCATGGCCAGGCATGGGGAATGGATGAATCTTTACTTCTGGTTTTCTAAAAAGCCAAGGTCTGTAGCCAGGTTTGTGGCTGGGCTGCTGGATGACATCATGTAAGTCACTCCATCTTTCTCTGCTTCAGATTCCCATCTGCTTGGAAATCAGCTGACCAAAACACTTTGAAATTCTCTGGTCAAAATCCTTGAAACAGCTGGGTCTTATTTTTATAAGAAGAAACATAGCCCTGTGCATATGCAATGGGGCCAGAGCAAGGAATAGTGCAGCAGGTCCTACCCTGGCTCTGACACTGCCTTCCTCTGTGGCTCAACTCACCCCTCTTTGCCTTTATTTCCTATGTCTGGTGTGGTATCAATTGTGTGTTTGGTATTTAGCCCTGACACACCTCCTACCAGAATATTGTGCTAAATCTTGCTGTCTACCATGTAAGAAAGACTCTGAATCTCAGAATCACAGAAGGGTTGAGGTTGGAAGGGACCTCTGGAGGTCATCTGGTCCAATCCCCCTGCTCAAGAAGGGCCACCTAGAACCAGTTGCCCAGGACCACGTCCAGACAGCTTTTGAGTATCTCCAAGGATGGAAACTCCACCACCTCTCTGGGCAACCTGTGCCAGTGCTCAGTCACCCTCACAGGAAAAAAGTGTTTCCTGATGTTCAGAGGGAACCTCCTGTGTTTCAGTTTGTGCCCATCACATCTTGTCCTGTCACTGAGCACCACTGAAATGAGCCGGCTCCATCCTCTTTGCACCCTCTCTTCAGGTATTTGTACACATTGATGAGATCCCCCCCCGGGGCTTTCTCTTCTCCAGGCTGAACAGTCCCAGCTCTCTCAGCCTTTCCTCACAGGAGAGATGCTCCAGCACCGTAATCATTTTTGTGGCTCTTTGCTGGACTTTCTCCAGTAGCGCCATCTCTCTCTTGCACTGGGGAGCCCAGAACTGGATGAACATCTACGAATAGCTGAGAAAAAAGCTGTAATAATTATAAAAGACAAAACAACTTCCCTTAGAGTTAGAGACTTCAGGAGTCTACTGGTTAGTTTACCAAGGAGAAAGTTAAGGGTGAAGTTTGATCACAATTTTTAGGGACCAAGATAGGGAACACAACATTATTAAAGTGCTTGTCAATTCATCAGACAAAAGTGTAACAAGACCAAAAGACCCAATTTGAAAGGGGACAGAAGAGAAATAAAGTACAGTGCAATTATTTGTTTAACAATGGCAGCAATTAGCTGCTGGAAAATTTACCAAGTGTTCTGGTTGATTCTCTGTAGCTGGTGATTAAATCGAGATCGGATTTTTTATCTTCTTTGAAGTCTTGTTCCAGTTCATATAAAAAGTCCTAGGGCCTGTGTCATGCACTAAGTCAGACAAAATGATCACAACGGTCCCTTCTGGCTCTATCATTTCTATCTTTTGTATGAGATGATATTCGCTGTTCTGATGATTAGGCAATTAACATTGCAAAATACCAGAATATTCCTAAAATTAATCAGTGCTGAATGCCTTCAGTTAGTCTTTACCTCAATCTCAGAACAAAACTCAGAACACAAAATCACCACTGTACCTGTCTCTAAAACAAGCCAGAAACAAGACAAAGAAGAATTTGGTAGCTTAAATGACAGTTCGGTGTATCCAGCCTCTCTCACTTGTGTGCTAATCAGCAGTAGTACTTGTATGCCAAACACAGGCTGACAAAATCTCTATACTGCTAACCATGATCAAGTGTGGCAGCCAGATTTGATTATAAGAAACTGAAGCATCTCTAAAGGAAAAGTGTTACGGGGTTCTTTATCCTAGCACAACTGCTCAGAGGGAAGAGGTTTGCATTTACGCTGGAGAGGATTCCTTTAAAAAAAAAAAAATCTTTTAATATAGCTAGGAGCTGGAATAAATTGACTAGTGGAGGTCAAGTTGCTGCAGCAACGATCTGTTTGGCTTCTAGAAACAGTCTACCAGATGCACCAAGGAAGAGCAACTTTTCTGAAATAGCTTTGATAATAGGTTTCTGAGGGAGACGTCCCCTTGAAAGCAAAGTGTTCTGATGCCATTTACTAAGGTATGCCATGAAAGGACAGGAAGGCATTAGAAAAGAAAATACAACATATGTTAATCTTCTGCAATTCAATCACTTTTCTGTATAGCTAGGAAATGAATAATTTTGTGTAATGCTAAGCACAAGGCTGTGACTCTTTGTAGACAGTCCTTGAACTGAAACAATAAAGAAAGCAGCATGCTGTTTGTCATTCTATTGCAGCCCTCATGAGAGCCAAAATAAGCTTCAGTAAAGTTCATGTCTAATTTTCAGACTTGGCTGCTATCAAGAGATCGAGGAGCCTGAGGAATTTCCCTACTGATGAGGCAACCTTAGTACCTTCATGTTATTTACCAGACCAGACCGAATGTCCAGCCCAGATCCAGAACCATAGCACTGTGGGGAGGTTTGGATGGCACATGACTGTGGATGGAGACCTGCTCACCAAGAATATGTCACCTCCTAAGTTGATGCCAAAATAAGCAATTTCAGAGAGTACATGGAGTTATTTTACAGGCATGGAGTATAATGTTCCCAAAGCCATGGGCAATCCCGTGTATGAAGCCTGTGTCTTTCCCACTATAGTATGATAGAAGGAAGTGGGAGCCAAACATCTGTTCCTGTTTGCAACCCCTCTCTGTTTATACTCGCAGCTAGTATAGATATGCTCCCATGGCTTCTCAGGAACCGTGGCCTCTGGAGGTCTCACAAGCTAGTCAGAAGGATACAACGTAAACCCGTTAACAGATCTTTTTTTGTTTAATTTGTGCATATCACCACTCACTGGGGGTAGTGGCACTGGTATAAACAACCGCTGCCAAGGACAGCTCTCACCTCACTTAGAAATGGTTTCTCTATTCCTCCTGGCACCCCAGTTGAGAAACCCTCCGCTTACATTGTTTGCAGTTACACACCCAGAGGCACAGGACAGCAGTAAGCTCACTACTCCTCCTAGCCAGTTTCTAGGGCCCCTGTTCTTCATTTCTTCAGCGAAAACCCAGATCTAGACCGAAGCTTTTGGAAAATTACATAGTCCCTAAGTACATCAAGATAAGTGCAGTGCCTCAGCAGGACCAGCTCATCCCCACCTCAGCCAAGGCTGGAACTAAGTCCCTTTGATGACAGACATCATTTTGCTACAGCCGAATAACTTAAAAAATTATATAACAGGGTGAGAAAAGATCCTGGAATTAAAATTTAAACTATGTTTGTTTATAAGCCGAGCAAATAGCAGTATTACTTACTGTGTCCCAAAAACCCTGCTAATCAGCACGCAGACAATTATATCTAAGTCTTTTCTCCTCACACACCACCACCAACTCTTCTCTCCTGCTTTTGGCATCACTTGTTTTACCTGCTCCATTATACCTGCTGGAAATTTTTAAAAAGGAAAGCTTGAAAAAGGCTGAAATAAAAAAAAAAATGTATCACTAATATACCATCTTCAGTCAACAGAAGAAAGTCAAGCAGTGGGGAAGCTCACATGCACGCATCCTAAAAATGTAGAGAGAAGAGGTTCTTAGTTTGGCAGAAATCCCGTTAGTGAGTCTGCATATAAATGCAGGAGTTTTGAGACCATCCCAGTGTTGGTGTGCATGTGTATGTATCAGCTAAAAATTATCAGCTGTGCCTCCCTGTGGTCCCAAAGCAGAGCTGGCCCTCGGTGCACGGGCACCACGCAACCCTCCCCAGCATGGAGCCAGTGCGGCAGAGGAGAGCCCAGAATTGTCCTGACAAATGGGAGGAATGCTCCAAAAGGGAGAAGGATACAGTAGGGACAAACACGCAAAGGATGACACCTAGGCAAGAGCACATTGGCTGGGGAGGAGCTGCTGGGTGGCAGTTCAGCAGAGCATGGGCTGGGGCTCGTGCCACTCACAAGCAGAGCACGAGTCCATGATGTCTGGCTGGCACAAGAAAGGTGCACAGTATACCAAGGTATATAAGCACAGTGACATAATTTTTCTCTTCTTCAGCTTACGTCAGACTCCTGTATGCATTGCTGTGAACCGCTGGCCTGAAGGCAAATACAGATCAACTGGGCACAATGTAAGACGGCACCACAAGTGGCCTAGAAAACATGTCCTCCCATGGCAGGTTGCAAGCTAAGTGAAGTGGGGCTGTTTTCCCAGAGGAAGAAAACACTTAGTGGGAGAGGAAGGAGGGGTGACAGCAGACTTCAAGTTCATGAAGGCAGCAAAGAGAAAGGGAACAATCTGTTCTCTATGTCCACAAGAGATCAGACAAGAGGAAACATTTAAATAGTGCAAGGAAAATAGCAAGATAAGCAACTGGAAAACTCTGAGAGGAAGTCTTTAAGACAAACACCCTTGAGTTACATCCCATCCTGGGGCTGGCTACAGTGTATTTCAACAATTACAACATTCAGAAAGCACGGACAACATAAAACACACATACATACACATAGCATATACAAATAGGCATATGATAGGTATGTAAAGCATCAACTGATGTCTGAAAAAGGTGCTTAGCCTAAAGTCTCAATTGCAGCATTGTTTTTGTGAGGACCAAAGGTCAAATTTACAAGGTACAAAGGGCATTCAGCTGAACTTAGTTCATTTTCAGGGGGAATTGGATGCAAAACTCTTTTCATTTAAAATCTCACATCCTTTCCCCCTCTGATTTTCCTTTTCACCTCTAATAGGTTTTGTCCATGAATTCTGAAAGTGTAGAGACAGTACCTAAAATAATCTGAGGTGCACACACTCCTACTAGATATAGGTAAATGAGGGTGCCCAGTACATTTGCAGAAACCCTGTCTCACACTAGGGAATAGTTGTGTCAAACCAAGACCTCCTATCCATTTCTGTATGGAGTGCTGGCTCACATCCAGTTCAGACAGAGTCGCTGAAAGTCATTTCTCTCTGATGTTGTTTAAAAGCCTAAATGCAATGAAGTACTAGTCTGAGTCCATTTCCCAGTGAGCAAAAGTGTCAAAAAGCCACCATCAGAGATGGATCTAATTGGCAGTCCCAGTAGGGAAGCGAGGAAATAGATAGATGGGGAGACGCAATACCCTGCCTCCTGTGGTACTTGTTACAAAACTTTCTGCAGCAGTGGCTCCACCTTTTGGGGCACTGAATTTCATTTGCTTGCCACCCACATCAAAACCCCCACACACTCTAATATGGTTAACCAGACATTTCACTGAGATGTTCTGCCTCTTTCTCCCCCCTGAAAGGGGGGAGAAACACTTCTCCCAGTTGCTTTCTCCCAATGAAGTGTTGCCGCTGTATGAAAAGTCACACCATGGATCTATATTCCTGACTGATTATACCCAACTTCAAATGCTTGACCCCATGCCAAACTCATGGCCATTCTGGCCTCAAGCCTGCCATGGCTGCATTTCAATATATTTATCCTTTTCACTATCTACAGAAGCATACAACTCAATTGAGCACAGAGTTATAGGGTCAAACGTCATCAATTCTGCAGCTGAAGCCTTACCTCCCCACAACTCACTCCCAAGTCACTCCGTATTACAATGAAACAAACACAAAATCAAACCCAAAGCCCTGGAAGATTGGCTTAATAACATGACCATAAAATCAGATTATTCGGCCTAACCAGGCTTGTTCAGGAGCCTTGTGTGAAATTTTGACACACACAACACTGAAGAACTCGTGTCAAGCTAGTCCAAAAGGCATAGGTAAGTATTGCTGTAGGTAGTCCTGTAGTCAAGTTGCCAGCCTAGGAAACCTGGTTTTGGATAACTGCTACACCACAGACTTCCTCTGGGAAAATGGGCAAGTCCCACTGATTGCAAGGAGGTAAGCATCTCACTTTTCTGCCTTTCTTTCCAGGCTTCACTTTGCAGAATTACCCCATTCCAGGCACTTTAGAGGGCAAATCTGTTTTAAAAAAGTGCTCAGATACAAGACTGATGAGGGAGGGTGATTAGGCACCACCAGCAGCTAAAGAAAGCATTACTTTATTTCCAGTGGTTATCTACAGCTCTCTATGAATGTACTCTGCCCTGTATATCCGTGCTAAAACAAGTCATGCATATTTCCCTTCAAGAGCTTAGAGGAAGAAATAGCTTATTTTACAGCATCCATCATTAGAAAGTTTCTGGAGCCTTACCAGTAGTAGTAACAACAAAAAAATCACAACAGGCTCATTTTCCTCACTAATTTTCCTCCCAAGGCATTCAGAAGCATTCTTCTGCTGGTCTGCGCAGTTGAGTTTATTTCCTCACTCCCCTTTCCTCTTCCCTCTCTTTCCCTGTCCTCTTTACTTATTTATATTTTCTCACTTCCTTTATATTTTTGTCCTCCTTTTCACCTCCTGCTCTATAATTCATTGTGGTCTGCAGGGAAACTAAGTCAAAGCAGAAAATTTTATGTTTCAACCTGAGCACAACAAGATTGGTTGCTCTCATCTCCTCTGAAAATGAGTTTGAAAACTTTGATCTTGCTGCCAAAACTGCCCTGTATATGAAAAGAAGCATAAAGCAGAACCGTAGCAAGAATTGGCAAAGAGCAAATAATAGAGGGTCACCAACAACAGGTTGCTTCTGGGCTCTGACACGGGCTCTCCCGCCATTCAGAGCTGGGAGAGGACAACACATTTGGTATAGACAAAATTTAGGCTCTGCAGCAGCATTTGGCCAAATTAAAAAAAAAAAAAAAAATCAAACTTTCTACCTTGTCAAACATACCCCTTTACACATCCTTTCCATGCAAAAAGAGATGCATTGCACTCACAAGACCGTTGCTGGCAAGGGAAAGGGTGGCAGAATTGTCCAAGAACATGCTTTGGGAGGTTTGCTCAGGAAGGGTCTGGGTGGCCATTTTAGACACCCTTCTTGTTAAAGGAAATGTCAAACCTCCTGTCGGAGAGGGGAAACAACGGCAGGTCGCTTTATAGGCAAGCACCATGCCAAAAGCAGGAAGGTGCCTGGACAGGGAAAAGACTAGACAAATAGATCCTGGACAACCCATTAATAGAAATGCATCCTCAAAACCTGGTCAGATAGTTTCAAGTAAACACATTTGTAGTAAGAACTATTTGTACAGATAATTAACAAACTACACAAAAGTCAAATACCGGCTTTCTGTAAATTCAGTTCTATTACTAACCTATATAATAACATCAACACTCTGCACCATACGTTAACTTCTGCACAAAAAGGGGGAAGTAACACAGGCTGCCATCAGATTCCTCTCTAATTCCTCCTTGGTTTTTATAGTACACTATTAGGAAATAATGTCCCTTTTTGACATGTAAAGGAATTCTCATTTTGCTTTTCTAGTTCCTTGTCATTACTGCGGACAGGACAGCTTTGCATGACAGCAATGACTGGTGAAGTGCAATACAGCAGCTGGTTCCAAAAATTTTATTTCTCTGTTTACATCCCTGGCTTTAAAGTCCCATAGCAACTGAAAAAATAATAAAATCCCTAACTAAATTACCATACTGAAAACTTCCACATAATCCTATTTATGCAGAAAGGCTTTTCTTACAGCATTTTGCAAAGTTCCTTCCCAGTTGCTAATATTTTAATAAAATACCTTTATTATCATGGAGTGCGCTGGGAATTAGACCTGGCACTTCTCTAACTGCAGGTTAGCAGGGTGCAATAAATGCGCCAGTAAGAAACTTTGCAGCTTAGGTCTTTTTACTATTTCTTTCCCTTTCAAAATGTTTTGGTTGATTTCAAGTCTTGCACCTGCTTCTATTACCCATTTTACTGATTATATTTTCTTTACCCCAGCTAGAGCGGAGGCCTGCTTTGCTTTATGCTCCTCAGTGACAACGTTTCCATCAAGAATGCTTTAAGAGATGAGCACAGCAAAGAAGCAAACCATGACGTGTTTCACACAGAAGGCGGCCTCGAAAATAAATAAATAAAAGAACTCACCTCATATTTTATCCAGCATCTTCTGAGTCTCATCAGAGGAAATTAAAAAAGAAATTGGCTTCCTGAGAGGATAGATCAGACACCTTAAGGAACAGCTGCAATTTGTGTTACTGAGAAATGAAAATTGAAAAGCAGACTAAAGTGGATATTGGGTGATTTATAAACCGCCTTTCTCCATTCTTTATGAGTGTCAGTACCTTCAGTAGATCATCGATAGCACCATCTTTAACGTATGATTTTCAGAATGAAATTAAACAGGCCACTCCCTGTCCCGCTTCCTTCCCACCTCACACAGAGCACAAGGGTGTTCAAAGGACCTTGCAGCCCCTGCTTGCACAGCGCAAGGCACGGTTCCTGCAAACACACTTTGCAAATCCTGTAGCCCCGGTAGAGTGCAACGGGCACCAACTGCTGTAGCTATTAGCACTGTTTGTGCCAAATGCTTGAGAGCTGGTTGTTCGTGAGCTTGTCCAAATGCAGGAGGCTTGTTCATGAGCAAAAATATTAAATGTTACTCCTTGACATTCTGTTGTTTTAGTAAGCTAACCCCTTGGAAACTATATCAAGATCTATAAAGCCATTCAGCTCTTAATCATAGCAGATATGAATCACTGTGTCAGTTAAGACTAGGTGCATAAATCGCTGGCAATATGGATTTATGACACCGGGATGTAATTCACCAGTATCAGCTCTTAAATTTGATTAGAAATATGGGATTTGAGAAGAACTGACTTACATAGCTGGTTGCAATTCAAATTGTGACCTTAACAAAAAATTGGGGACCAAGGCTCACAATCTGCTGGTGTGCTTAAGTAACAGTTTCACGTTTACCCTGCTCAGATTAATTGCTTCTTTAATCTGCAAACGCTGACACACATGCGCAGCTGTGCACGCTAATAGGGAGGATGGCAGCTGAGGCTCTATCAAGTTTCATTATATCTTGCGTGCTTAATTGTCTTCATCACTGGAAACCATCATTTTATTTAACAGTTTAAATATGGCAGAAATGCCATCATCACATTTGAGTATTAGAGACATTTATAAGTAAACAGAAATGGTTTTAAAAGGAATACATATAACATAGCTGCAAGGATTTGGTTGCCTGGTGCAGGTAGAAGTTTTTTCTACTTCACCCCCTGTGTCTGTAGGCAAAGCAGGGTCAGAGCCCGTGATAAAAAGTTTTTTGATTCATTCAGCTTAGCCTGGTGACACTGACACACTGGGTCAAGTGCACTGTAGCTGACTGTAATTGCAGATATTAATGAAGCTTTGAAAGGGATTCAGAAATTACTCTAAATGTCCACACTGGCTAGAAACTCATTTTGTTCTCGTATAATCATGCCAGACCATCCAAAAAATAATTCAGCTACTTGTGTCAAAACGCACAGATAATACTTGAGCTCTCTTACGGCTTATACCCGTGCCAGGCTTCTCTCTCCCTGGCTCATTATCTTGTTCTTCCCCTCTCATTTGATGGGGGAGCCTACCGAATATCAGAGCACCGCATCCACATGTTGATGCTGCCACACTTACTATTACAAAACTCAGTCTGCAGAAGCACGCTACAGCTGGCAGTGTTGGGGGGGGGGGGGGAAACAACTACTCCCCACTGAAGCCTTGAAAGCGAGACATTAGGTCCCAGCCTTGGAAACATGTCAGGTTTGGATACCCTCCCCTCATAGTAACCCTCTTGAGTGGGTGAATTTTGCCTGTCAAGAGACCTGCAGGGCATTAAAGCACAGGTGCCTTTGCCTCCCACCAGGCACCCCTCCACTCTGCTCCTGCTGACATCTTTGCTCTGATCACTGGCCTCAGTGATCGCATGGGTCCCAACGTTCTGCCCAAGTCCCCTTTCAAGATGCTCCATTTATGGATAAAACACGTAAAGCCAACACAAACAGACCATCCCGACAGCAGGCATTGAGGGGCCTGGGCTAAACTGCAGCTCCCTGGGGACACCCCACAGGGTTACAGCATCTCTTTAACCTGCCAGCACATCTCTGCGGGCAGTTTGCCTCATCATTGGAGCAGCAGCCCAGCTTACCCAAGGAGGGGGAACAGAGAGGCAGGCTGGACTCGGGCATCTTCTCCTACTCCGGCTCTGCCGGCAACCAGCCACACACATACGGAGAGCAAAAACTTACACCAGCTAAAATCCTTCTCCGAGTCAAGAGGACATCGAGCAGAGCCCAAATATTTCACTTGTTAGTGTGAAAGCATGTCTTTTTCTAAAGAAGCCAGGCAAGTTGCTTAGCAAATGCTCTGCAGATAGTCCCTGAGGCGTCGCAGTGCCACACGCCAGCCCTCCATCACCTCTTCCCAGTGCCAGCCCTTCTCTGCATGAGGAGCTGAGAATGGAGCTGTTCTCCTTCTCCCTGCTGTTGGTCAAACTTTGAAGCATCCGACTGATACTAGTCTATCAGCCTTACAGTTATTTAAAGAGAGCCTGTCAGTTTATTATTAATAGCAGCAATTACATTATAGCAGTTAAGAGACACAAATGAGATTGGGAAAGTACTGCAGCTAGGGTTAGAGATCTGTTCAGGCCTAGTCTGTGCTAAAAGAGGCTTTCAAGTGTGATTATACGGGCAAACCCTTCTAGCTGAGACCTGAGATACATCTTCCCACGGTACATGGCATAGATATGAGCTCGCTCTGCCAGCCGCCCATCTATAAGCTGAATGGCCGCAGAGCCAAACTTCAGCTAATACACCCTTCCTCTCAGCAATATCTATTGCCTCAGGTTTAGCGAGGCACTCATCGATCCACGTCACTTCTGGTCATTTCGGAGCTTGAGGCAGAGCATGCTGACATTCACTTTCGACACACCACACAGGCAATATGACTCCCTCAATTCCGCAGGAAAAACACCACTTCCCAAAAAGAATGTAGATAGCCAGCAGAAAGCTGCCCTTTTTTACCCATATAGCTGTATCTAAACTAGGGCTTTACATCAGCATGAAAGCATTATTAAAATAGCTCATCTAACCAACATTATTTTACTGTCAGCAACTCCAAATGTAGGTCTGAGCCACTGGGAAGAAAATCATCTTCCTAAATAGGCACTAAAGAGTTCATGCTTTAAACGCTTTCTCAAAGAAGGGAAACTGAGACAGAAAGCAATTGAAAGACTCCCCCAAGGTCACACAATACATTCAAGCAAACCATGACCCCACCTGCATTTTAGTCCATGGCACAGATGCCATGGAGGTAGCAATTTAATAAGCTACAAGCCCCATCTGTTTGTTATTGTCTCAACTGGAGATTGCCATCCCCAAAGCTGAGCCACATTAATTGATTATAGGAATGCTCCTGGTTTGCCCCAATGCAAAGGCAGTCAATTTAATTTAAATCCTTGTTGGAGGAGACTTCAATTTGCTGGCTGACTTTATGCTGAAGCAGACAAGGAGCACTCACATAAGTCTCATAACCCACTCCTGCTATGTCTGACAGAGTGCATCTGTCCACCTCCTACCTCTCTGGCAATTTTTAAATCAAAATAAATAAAATGGGAAATGAGCAAAATGGAGACTTTTCTTGTGGCGCTACCCAGAGCTTTTGAGCTTAACAGAATTTCAGCTAGCAGAATTTCCCAAATCTAATAGCATTTCTTCAGTCTGAGGTTTTCCCTGTTCTGAAGTTTCTCCAGTTTGCTTTCCAGCATCACGTATTTTCGCTTTCTCGCCATATTTTAATCTGGGTAAAGGAAACAGAACACGGTTCATGTTTTTACTACAACTACCAGCACTAGGCAGCAGCATCAGGGTCACAGCAGCTACGGGGGGGGAAAAGCTTTTAAAAACTCTCCCTAAATGCTGCATCCACTCTTTTTGACATTTTAAGTCATCAAAACTTCAGGCTGCTAATTTTTTCTCTCTTACCCTTTTCTTTCATTTTTATTAGTGGCTGGATTTTGATTACATCATGCCTGACAAAGACCAGCTGCCTCCACAAGTGACTGCATTGTCATCAGAGGCAGCCACAAGTAAAACCACTATGTATGTAACGGGGTCACAACATTTACTGCTTTTTTTTATAAACTGCACGAGAAACCAATTCACCTGCACCCTTCTGGTGTTAAAATAACAGACTTGCAAGTCCTCCCTGTGAGCTCTGCTCTCAGTGGAAAACCTACATCCATCAAACAATCTGCTTACCCTCCAAAAACACCGTTTCCCTCTTCTGTCCATGAAAACAAGATCCCTTTTTGCACATTGGCCCTGTTCACTAAAGAAAGAGTACTTTTTTCAGTTAAAAGCCAGCATTAATTTTTAGCTCGTTGTCCTAGCAGTTACAGTCCTACTTTGTTTTTATTATATTTTTCTTTTATTCTTGGGAAAAGTGAAAAAAAAAATACAAATTCTGTCTCACAAACAAAAAGGCACGAGCATAGACACTTAAGGTGTTTTGCTCAACTGCAGTGACGTTACCAAGAAGTGCAACAGTAAATAAAGTAAGCAGATGTTCGCAGGCAGCTGAACAAGGTGGTTTGAGGGTACCCAAATTACTGCAAACAGCCCATTTCTCTTTCTCTTCCATCTTCTACCCCATCACTTGACCGTAATGGCACTTTTGCTGTTCATCACTCTCTCTCCCCATCAATTTTCATTGCCCTCCACAGCTTCTTTATCACTTTCGTTGTCAAACCTACAACTACCTTTAGTTCAGATGTTTGCCATAAATCCTGGCAATAGACATCTAACCCATCAAGAATACAAATAAATTGGCTAGTTTTAAGAGGCACTAGGTGATAATGTATTTTTTCATATCCACAGATATAGCTAATGTCTTCACATCTCTATTGGAAAACTGACATTGCACTAATGCCCTTACTCTGACTGTTTGTCTGTCCCCTCTGTGCTATTTTAAGAAGCGAGCACGTTTTGGTGCAGTAAATAAGGACCAAACAACCACGTGACTTAAAACAGTTACCAGCAAAGAAAAATTTTCAGCCATTCCCTTTTCGCATGCCCTGCAGGCTGTTTTACTACAAACTGCCATTTGAAAAAAAAAAAGGTTTGTTTTTAACTCTAAGCTTTGCTAAAAGGCACTGAATGCTCCTGGGTTTAATGCTTGGGAACAGAACTATCATCATTTTCAAAGATTAAAAAAGATAGAGAGTTTTAGCTTCCAGAAAAAGAAATACCAAAACCATTGTCTCCTTTTTCTTGCAATTTTGTGGTGGGGTTTTTTGTTGGGTTGTTTTGGTTTTTTTACACTGATGTAACAGCATTGACTTTAGTGGGATGTGAGGTTTACTCCAGTACAAACAATAGAGAAAAATCAGTCTCTTTCTGCAGATATGTCTATTCCTCAAGCCAAAATGTGTGACCAGGAGTGGGCTCCAACACAGAGCGCCCCATGAGCCATGCACCCTTTCACTACGGTGCCACAACACACCCAAACCGGTGGCTCATTCCCAGCCCTGCTTCATCTACCCAGACTGAAAAAGTAAAACCTAGGTCCACACCGTGTGTAAAACAATATTGGTGATGAGCAAAGTCTGGCCTTATGAGAGACTACCAGATCCATGTTTATCTGACATACCCAGGAAATTTCAACTCTCTTTCCCACCAGTTGAAATTCTGGATGTTTTGGGGCAAAACCTCTGTTTTGGTTAATGGCTCCACAGCCACAGCCCTGCCATTCTCATCAACAGCAAGACACGATGCTGTTCCTGGTAGCCTGGACCATACAGTCGCAAGCTGAAAGCGCAGCCTCAGTTGACAATAAGGAGACAAATCTCTAGCTGCTGACAAACCTGGAGAAACATGGCCCAAATATCACCGAAACTCTCAGAGGCCAAATAAAAGTTTTTTTTAAAAAAAGTTTCAGCCACCATTTACTTTTTTTAAGGGGCACAGGGAAGAAAGGGAAGAACGGAGGGGAGAGCTCAGCTCATTATCTGGCACTGTGGTACTCCTAGGACGTGGAAAGACAAACTCCTAAAGATGCACCAGCTGAAGGACAGGGTAGCAGCAGATGCACATGTTCATGGAGGTCTCTTCTCTTTTTGCTTCTCATTTACCCTGACCAAAATGAAAGGGTAAGGCAACCCCTGGCTGCCAGGGAGACCTCCAACCAGCCCCCACCTTCTCCCCATCCTCCCACTGGGGCAGGAGCCCCTGTGAGAGCAACGGCCATGTCCCTCACAGCTTTTGTAGCCCCTGTCCTCCAGCAAGAGTGCCCATCCTGTGCAGTTACACCCAGAGCCGCCGCCTTTGCCTCTGCAGCCTGTGCAGTTACACCCACCGCCTTCGCCTCTGCAAAGCAAGGGGCAGTCGGGCTGGTGGCGGGGGGAAAGCTGCTTCCTCAATGGCGCATAACAAAGCCCGGTTGCTCTAGAGAGAGGCAGCCTCACGGCTGGGGCAAGCGGGCTTGCCCTGTCTGAGTGCTTTGTGCCCAAAACCGTGAGGGCACGCAGCCTCCAAAACAGCCACTGAGGCTGTGATTAACTGACTTCTGCCAGGGGCAAAGAGGGACAAGGAGAGGAGCCGAGAGGACCAAGCTGGCAGCTGAAGCCCTTTCCTTCAGAGAGGCGCAGGGGCCGGTGCCCCTCCGTCCTGAGGGTGGCAGTTGTCACAGCAATTGCCATTGCCACCCTGAGGCCGCCTCGCAGGCAGCCTGCCGAGGCATCCTGGCAGCCGACCACACAACCAGCATGTTTAAGCAGCACAATCCAACACGTACATTTGCACATACTTTAGCGAGTAGCCTGGCGTGGCTGCAAACCGCCGGTTCATTACACTGGGTCAGCACCCACCTTGCTTTCAATCTCCTCCATCCAGGCAAGTGCTCGGAGAGGTTATGCCTGACGTGGTCACCACCATCTCAGATCATGACGACCTGCAAGTATAAACCAAGGCTGCCACTGTTATCACAGTGATGTACATGGGGTCTCTTCCTCCCTACTTCCCCTCCTACTTGAAAACATTATTTCCCTTCATTGCAGCTACTTAGGCACACCTGTGACATGGGGCTTGGGAAAAAAAAGACAAGATATCAATTCAGGAAAACTAAAAAAGAAAGTAGAAGAGGGAATGGAAATATTCAGGTGTTAGTAGGCTGTGATGCACAAATGGAAAACATACTCATTACTGGGAAACAGTGTTTAATATTTGCAATTTACATTCACATTTGAGAGTTCAAAATTGAAACGCAGTTCAACCTCTTATAGGTGCTGTCTCTTGCCATCCTTCCCTCTCGCTCCCGAACAGAGCTGCCAAAGATGAGCAGCCTCCAGCATGCTGTTACACTCGCCCTGAGAGCAGGGTGCTACAGAGCCAAGTCCCCCCTTCCTGCCAGGTTACTTGGGTTCCCAGGGGACCCCCACCCCAGTCCTGCAAACCTGATGGGGGAGAGGGCCTGTGTGGGAAGTGACTGCAGTTGATCAGTGGCACGCAACGGCCGTTTCAGGAACTAGGCTGTCTGTATAGGACAACCAAGGTCACCTTCCACCACACACTCCATCTCGCTTAGGCAAACTTTGCCTGGTGTTACGTTTTAGGCACCCCACAGCTTTTATGTTCCCAGTGTCACACACAGATTAGCAGCCACCATGTCATCTACATGCAAGCCCCTGCTTTCTGCTTCATTGTCAGGCGCCTGCCGCTACCACCGCCCGATTTAAAGACTGCCTGGTGCTGGCTACATCTGTAATGCAGTCACCAGTGATGAATCGTGATGTCACAAACGCTAGATCGTGGCATTGCTGGAGGAATCGGGATGATAAAGGGGGAAGAACGCCTGCATTTACCCACAAATATCTTCACAATCAGCAGGGCCAGCAAAGGAAATAGAATTAGGCAGTAAAATAGAATTAGCATTATTTGGATGCTAACCGGAAGAAACATGATGCTTTTAAACACTGAGTGCACGTGATGTTTCCTGGAAAAGGGTATTGCATGCTGACGTGCTGGAGGCAGGCTGGGCACAGCAAGAAAAGGGAGAGCTGAAAAGAGGCTTGGGCTCCGGAGGGGAAAATACGGGTAGAAAGAGCATTGCTTTCTGCATGAAGGCTTTTACTTCGAGGAGAAGCGAGGAAAATGGAAAGTATCTCAACAGACCGAAGTGATTGAATTTTGTTTGTTTATTCCAGAGAGGGATGAAACTCGAGGCTTGACAGACCAGGTCTGCAAGAGTTTCCTCCCTCCCCACACACCCTCCCCTGTGGCCTCGTGGAAAGGACACCAGCCTGGGGATCTGTGCCTAAACTTCGTTTTCTGCTGCTTACCCTTTCCCCTTGCACCTCCTGCCTTCACCCTCTAGAGCAGGATGTCCATGAGACAGAGGTGACGACTTCATGCTGTCAGGCACGTGCCTGATTTCACCTGCTTCTGTCATACAGGCACAGCCAAGAGGCATTTCCACCATCATTTTTTAAATCCACACCCGACTGGTGTCCATCATTCACAGCTCTCTGCTTCCTCCCTCATGTCTCCCTCCAGCTCGCATAGCACTGCCACTGCTGATGGCAGGATCTTTGCTTTTGAAGGCAGCCTGGGGTGGACCACCTCCTTTTGGCTCTCTGGAAATACAAAATAATGCCAAGTTTTTTACTTTTGTGAACGGGAACCACGGTGCTCCTGACAGCTCCTGGAGAAATGATGCCCAGTGACAGGCTTCTTTTTAAAGCCTGGGCTTCTCCTGATGCCCATCTATGGTCCTTAACGTTATTAGGAGATGTTTACAGCCATTTCAGGGATGGCAGTCTCCAGGCTTTCAGTCTGCACAACTGAAAGCCTCAAACTCAACTTTGCATTGAGCACTATCCTCTGTTCAGGCTCTGCGATTTGGTCAAAACAAAATAATAAACACACTATCTGATGGAGGAAAAATTTCCAGGAGTGCGGAGGTGCTTTTGAACAGCAGCTTCATGATCCTTAGCTTCAGCGGTATCATAGCACTTGCTAGAAGCAATAACTTCCAGAAGACCACCTAGCATTAGACTCTAGGCTAAATACCTTGACATAGCTGTGCTAACGGCTATGTTTATGCATTTCTCTACGTAGCCAGTGGCATGCACGATTTGGGGGTTCTGCCTTCTTTTTCCTATTCTGCTATGAATTCCCTGCACTACTTCAGAAGACCAGTTTATTTGCACGTAGCTCATTTACTTTTATTTTGGAGGCAAAGATAGTACTTTTCTGCCTCACAAACACTGGTGCAGTAGCTGTGAAGTTGTTGGGTGAAAAGTACTGTAGAAGTAATAAACTACCATTGCCGGATTCACAAACTCTCTGGGAATCCTTATCTACAGCCTCCCAGCCTAATTTTGCCTTTTGGTATGTACAATTGATTTCTGAACTGTCCAACTTGAAACAACCTAAAGGGAGCTGATGTGCAGAAAGAGGCGCTTCTCGTTCCTCCCTCTGCTGAAACCAAAGGTGTCGGACTAAATCAAATGCTCAGCACTACCGAAGGGTAGGAGCATGCTCCCACAGCTGCAGCTCCAGGTTATTTGGAAAGCTGCAATCTTTTTCCAGTCATCTGAGTGATCCCCTTCAACCATGCCCCCGGCCTCCGCCGTTTCCAGCCCCGGGAGCTTTGCAGGAAGGGACAACTGAGGCGAATTGCACAGGGAGGCGAGGAGCCGCTATGCGGAACGGCCATCCTTCCCTCGTGCATCCAGCGAGCGCCCAGCACCGCCTGCCAGCACTGACCGTGCTTCGCAAGGGCGGAAAAAACGCACCCCGATGTGGAGAAGAGCACCCGCTTCGCCGAGCCCCGCAGGAGCACGGTCTTCCCTTCTTGCTGCCGGCCCCGCTCCCCTCCTCAGGATTGCCAGGTCAAAGACACAGCGAAGAGCCGGATTCGGAGACTGCCAAACCACTCAGCAGAGGACGCTCAGGCTCGATGCCCTCGCCGCTTGCTCTGCCTCGCCTCCGCTTCAACCCGAGCGGCCGCGCAGGCACTGCCGTGACAGCCCGCAGCCTCCGCCGCAAAGGCTGGGCGGGGAGCCGCAGGGCTTGCCCACAAGTAGTGACTTTCCTGGCATTTAAATGGGAAAGCGGGGCGGGGGGAGGGGGAGGGAGAAGAAAAGGGAGAGGAAAAGCAGGAGGAATAGGGCGGGAAAGGCGAGTAGGGAGAAGCTGCAGAGAGCAAGGGAGAGGCAGGAGCGGGCTGCCTATGCCGGGGCTGCACTGTCACCCAGCGGCGGCGGGGCGAACGCCGGGCGGCGAGGGCGCCTGCCCCGGCCCGGGGGCACCCCCGGCGGGCGGGCGGGGCGCTGCGGAGGTCTCCGGCCCGAGGGCCGAACTTCCGAAAGCCGTGGGAGCCCCTTCGGGAAACCTGAGGGAGCTGTGAGTTTCTAATAACCCTTTTTTTTTTTTTTTTTTTTTGGGGGGGGGGGGGGGAAAGCCCAAACAAACCAAAACCAAACCAAAAAACCCAAACCCCAGTTTTATTCCCATATAGCCCTCAAGAACGCCTGTGCAAGCCATGAAATGGGAAGTTCCTGGGGAAAGGACACATGCGTTTCACTCTTCGTATTACGCCAGACTTCACGGTGTGATATTTTCACTGGAGCTGAAGGAGAAATTAAACCTTGCTGGTGAAAACTAAGCACCTGTAGATGTACCTGGATAAAAGAAATGTTCTCAGATTCACATACCTGTTTTTCAAGAGGCTGAGAACAAATCTATCTTTTTTGCAAGATAAGAAACCTTCCACATTTCATTTCAAAGAGACAAAGTTAAATAGTTCTGCACAACAAGGGCAATGTTTCAATCAGAGCCCCAGTAACAGATTCTCTATGCTGAATAGTCTTATGTAGCAATGACACCACAATCAATTGATGGGTGAGTTAAAATCTTTTAGGACTCACTCAAAACACACTCTATATAGTAGCATAAGTGTGTCCATTTTCCAGATAGGCTGCATCCATCAGTAATACCAAGGGAAGGGATAGGGAAAGGCTTCTGAAATCATGAAAGATACTTTGAATGTATCAAGCTTTTCTCTGTTTTTCTACTGTGCTTAATCTTTCCCAGCCAATCCAGTACAGCCATTTGCCTTACAGAAGTCTTTTGTGATACGGAGAAATTACGTAGGAGTAAACAGGAGTATGGGAATTAGATTATACCCATAGCCCAGATCTATCTGGAACTGGCTGGTTTATGAAGCCAGAAGAGATCATACAATTTCCTCACCTTCCTGCTATCATTTTTCCAACTTATCTTAAAACTCTCCTTTGTCCCACTTGAAACCCACCCAGGACTAGAAATGAGAGGGTTATACTAACACAGAGACTATCTACTCTGGCTAAAAACAGAACTCATTCATTCTAGCAGTACCCCGATACATTTGGCAGGCTTGTAAATTTGGGAATTAGACAATACAAGTTCTGAACCTCATTTTTTCCACACCAAATTAAACATCTGAGTTTTACCCACCACTGCCCAGTGCTGCAGTTGGCTGCATAATTGCTTCTTCTTAATGAGCTGAAGCTCTGCACATCTTGTCATTTGTATGGTTTTGTGCTGTGGATACAAGGATTAGCAAGGATTTAGGATTTCTATCTTGTTTGAAAGATTAGTAACTTACCACTTCATGTCTTCCACCAGTGGGAAAGTTAAGAAAAGTGCCATGCGCTACAGTGCCCTGCAAACTCCCATCACCAGAGAAAGGGCTGGAGAACAAGCGTGTTTTACCCCAAAAATCACTGTATCTAGGTCTGGTGAACAGAAGACTGAGGTGAATCCCAGAGTTTAGGAGGCTACACTGAGGAGAGCCTCCACCATTGCACACTGAGGGAGGGACCTCTGAGGAGTGAAGATGTCGCTGGAGGCAGCAGGAAACCTCCCATGTCCTTTGGGAGCAATATCTCCCACACTCCCTCCCCTCAGATGTTGGGGCGGGAGCAAGGAAAACTCCATTTTGTGCTTCTGTCGACTTCATGCAGCTTGAAAGTTAGCTGCAGCACCCCCACAAAATCTCTGGCTGACAGTAATACAAGAAGAGAGCCGATTTCTCAAGCAGGCTGAAATTTCAGCCACTGCCATTCTCCCACACATTTGAACTCCCTTCTCCCCATTTATTTTTTCATTCCTCTCTCAAGCACCGTGACAAGTCAGCTCTTTGTTTTTAGTACTTCAATTACTCCCTCACAGCACTTGAACTGCTGAGCCCTCCCACAAAATAAGGATAATGAATAATCTTCATCGTCTGCTTCGGTATATCTGTTTCCCCTGCCCGGGCTTGCAACATGACTGGAGAGGCACAAGCACTGACGGTGAACAAATCCCATGCTGTCACAGAGGACAAGCACAGCAGCGTACCCTGGCTGCCTTCTCAAACACTGCAGCCTGCTTTTCCATGTTCAGGGGTCTTTCTCCCAGCAACTGGCCACAGAAGACCTGGCCCCACTTCAGAAGAAAGGCTGCAAAGGAGCCCTGAGGTACAGGGATGCCCAACACAGCAAAAGGGGATGCTCCCCTCCTTGGTCCTCCCCAGAAGCGTTACTCCTCACACCACCCACATTAATAGCCAGTTCCAGATACGGTGACCAAGGCACAGAAGGGGGAAGGTCAGACGCTTCCAACCTGGGCTGTGTTTAGCAACATTAGCTACTGAAATCAACGGCCAGTTAGCTGTAAGTTAGCTCTTCTACTTCTGTTTGTCTAGGCTTGAACTGGACTGTTTCCTATTAAAAATCAAGAAACACAGAGATATGTGTAATATTACATATAATACAGTATATATTGCTGTTACTTCTTTCTACAAAAGCCTATTTCTCCAGCAGAAGTCCGTGTCGTTACTGACTCCCCTTCGGTCAGCCTGACTCCAGCACCAGGAATCACATTTACCTGCAGCCCGGGAGGCATCAGTCACTTTGCCATCAAAACCCTCACAATAGAGTCTTACAATGGCTGAAATTGTTGCTCAATTAATCGCCGGCTAGTTCCTGCCAAATTGCCTGCAATAGTTCTTCCTTTGGCATGGAAGGAAAGAATACGGACCTTTAAAATGCTCTGAGTTCACATCAGCCTCGCACACGCTCTGTTACCCGTGACCTTGTCTCTCCGGCTGAAGTTGGAAGCGCATATGGGATATTTGCCTCGGGCTGCCGTCCTCCTCTGTCAGCGCCTAGAGGCACCAGGCTTGAGATTAAAGGGGGGTCTGTTGGGAGATGTGGGGCAGCCGGAGGGAGCACAGGGTCAGAGATGCTAGAAATGCTGTCCCTGAGCTCCAGGCAGGGACTTGCCTTGAGGGACCGACGCAGCTGAACAGGGAAGAGCAGCCAATGCTTGAAGAACAAGAGGAAGCTGCAAGAGGGCTGGGGGGAAGCGAGGGTGCCCTTCGGAGGGGGAGGAGGGTGCCAGGTGCAGAGGTGGTAATTCACATAGCTCCCTGCCTCTTCACCTGGGGAGCGGAGCCAAGGGGAAAAAAGGTGTTGTACTTTACATCCTGCCATGGACACATGGAGGTTGCTCCATTGTGAGAGTTTCAGGAGGATCAGCAGGAGACGCAGTGTATTTTCCATGGTAAACACGTGGGAGATTTCCTTTCTTTCTTTCTTTCCCTTCATAAGCTAGGAATATCAGCAGTGTTGAAAAAGCCCACAGAAACCCATCCAATTTCTTGCTGATTCAAGAGCAGAGGAAGGTGACTGCCCTTTCCACCTGGGGAGCAAGGAGCTCGCTCTCTCCTTGCCAAGAGAACGAAGGAGAAACGCAATCCCATGTACCCTGGAAACCCAAAAATGTGTCTGTCTTCTCCAAGCACAAAACCATATGATACGGGGTTACTCTGCAGTTTACCCAGGAATGCTCAGCAGAAGCAAAACCTCTCAAGCTAAGCAAGAAGCTCATTAAGTGTGCAAAGAATATGAGGAACGTTTGTTGAAAACTATCGCAAAAATACTGGTTGTCATCATGGGTTACAGAAAATTTTGGGTAGGAAGCTGCTCTATTATACATTACTGTGAAAGCTTTTCACCATTAACTTGCCTTGCTGGAAAATGAAGAACTGAACACAGCAAAACATTCTGTGAAGCCATGAGCTTTGCAAAATTTTCATTAAAAATGTTTAAAAACAATTACTTTTTCATGAAACATTTCAGTCTTCAGTTTGGAATGGCTTTCAGCTTTGAAATGAAATTTCCCTTTTAAAAATGGAAAAAAATCAACACTGAAAAGAAATCTTTTGCTATTTTTTACAGTACAATGTGACAAATGAGCCATTTTTCACATTGCCAATTTGCTGAAATATATTTTTAACAAGTAATTCCAAACAGATTTTTTTCCAAAATATTGACACTTTAAACAACTTTCATAGGGTGGTTTTTTTTTTTACCTAGCTCAGTGAGGACTACATACTTTGTGATTTTTTTTTTTTTTGGGGGGGGGAGGGATGCAGTTTGCCACAGATTCCAGTCATCCAGTTACTCATAATTTTTAATTAATTGCTTTACCACTCCTGGCTGTAAAAATGTCAGAAATATAAATGAAATGTCAACTAATACACTGCATTCTACTTGTATTCTAGAAAAAAATGAAAATAGGAGCTCTGAGTTGCAAACTCCATCTTCCTCTAAATGGGTTCTTGGTAGGTTTGAGAATCTACAAAGGGTATGTTCTCATTTCTTCTAAAAGTTACTCCACTCCAGCATTTAGCAGGGATATCTGAATACTGTGGTTGTCACACCCTTCCAGAATGCTCCTTTTACTCCTTTTCAGATACAAAATTATCTCTATTGTTTCAATTTCAGATACCCGAACTTCCCTCTTACCATCCGCCTACAGCAATTTCCATAGGTGATATCTATGGGGGAAAAAAAAAAGTTAGACTGAAAAATGGGGTGGGGGTGGCATAGAAAAAATTCAATTCAGTATAAAAACCTAAAATGCAAACAGGTTCTAATTTGAATAATTATTTTAAGTAACTGTATAAAATTCTCTATTTTCATTAATATAAGTGCTACTTTAGTTAGTGTGTTATTTTAGTGCTATTTCTAGTGTGGCCCACCGACACAAACATAGGGATCACCATACTGATCCATCTAAATATAGCACCTTCCAGCTGACAGTGACAGGTACCAGGTGCCTATTATTAAACTGCAAGAAGATGGCAAATGATGGAACAGTGAATCCTTCCGGAAACCTGAGCAGGCCCCTGCTGCCATGGGGTTTGAATGGAGCCAGATTGCTTTGGGGTGGTAAGTGTAGTCCTCTTGACCCCCCAGGATGTTAACCTTCACAACTGAAAGAGGGAGCCAAGGCAGCAAGGCGTAGGACCTGTGGTGCTGTCTGCTTCAGCCTCCTGAGAGCCTATATCAGCAGCTCTAAGAGCGGCAAAAAATCGACTTTACTATCCTGAAACAGTGGCTCTCATGGCTATTTACAACAACTTAGAAAGTCAGCACAGCGTTCGATTATTTCCCTTGCTCCTTCAGAAAGTTAAAGAGGTAAGACAGAAGGTGAGAAACACATAAAGACAAAACATTACCGGGATCTGCACAATTTGCTGGGAGCAAAGCATTGCTATATGGCCCCATTCACAGTAGCATTATCTGTCTTTCCCTCCAAGCTCACCCACTGACTTGAAGCAATTTCAGTTTTAATGAATGCTTAAATTCAAATATCGTCACAGAACTATCCAAGACTCTGCATACAAATATTTGGTTTGTGCCTTTTGTGGAAGGTGGCATCCTTTTCAGCCTGAGTGGAAAGAAGCCCAGCCAGAACCTCAATGGGTATCAGCAGAGGCTGCATTACCCTATTTTAAACATTTGTACAATGCACACTAACATCACAGGTAGTTTTGGTGCCTCAGTTAAGCAGAGCTCTGCTGGAGATGGAGCTTACAGACAGCCAATCCTTTCCTTGCCGGGGGTGGACTGAGGCGTCCAGCGAGCTCCATATACCAACTGGAAATTCGGAAATGTTTTCATTTGCAATGACTCTGGCTGATTTTCTCCTACAAGGGAAAAAATAGCCCTCAGTTCTGTTCTTTTTCCCTTCTTGCATTTATTATTTTACCTCTCTCTCCCAGCCAGCCTTAATAATCTCCTCTAAAAAATTAAATAGTCTCAAAGCCTGAAGCACAGAAGTTTTTCTGTGCCTTTGAATACTTCCCCATCCCGTGGAAACCCAGGGCTGGCCGCAGAACATTGGCCCAGCTCATCACAGAGCAGAGGTATAACTCACGCTGCTCAAAGAGAAGGAGAAAGAGCACAGGAATTACATTGATGGATTCGCTCTCTAATTGTTCATTAAGATAATGAGAACAAGCTATCAGAAGGATTTCCGAAAGAAGCATATTTGAAGGAAGGACCCCAGAGAGGGAGTGAGGAGGCCTGAAAGCAAGAAATTTGGAGATTAGGGAAAGAGGTGGTGCAGGAGACAGTGCTCAGAGGACTGCAGAGGCAGGGAGGGAGATGAGCCGCCCTCCCGCTGAAGGCAATGGGGAGGGAAGCCTCTGAGGAAGCCTTTTCTCATCTTTTTTTTATGAAGAGAGCCTGAGGAGACCTGTCCCCAGGATCAGGCACCGCACACCGTGGCTATGAGCACTCCTCTTCCCCCTCCACAAGACCCCCATCCGTGCATAGGCAGGAAGAGGAGGGAGCGAGAGGGGCACCGTGGGGAGGGGACGCAGGTGGCCTCCAAGCGGGGACAGCCTTAGCAGTGGGAAGGCAGCCGGCAGGGAGTAAAGGTCCATGCTGGGTAAGTGCCTCTGTCCTCCTCACCACAGCTTCCTCTCGCCGCCCCCGGCCCTCACTCAATTAAAACCGCGCTGCTTGACAGGACTTCAGCAGAAATAAATCAAGACAGTGGCTGCTGACACCAAGCGGAGCTTGCCAGCTGCTACAGCTCGGCAGAGGAGGGTGCCCGCAGTGTCCAGGGAGCATGGTAGCTAGCCCCAAGCCCAACACGTGGTCGCACAAACCCTCCAGCAGCCGCCTGTACCTGCAGTCAACTGACCACCACAACCCTTGTCCCACCCACGCTCCCTCCACCTTTCCCAAATGCCACGTCTTTCAGCCAGAAGCGTCTCTCAGCAGCAGGCTGTCCTCTCTGCCCTTGCTTCCCTAGCATCCCCAGAGGGACCGAGGAGGGGGCGTCCCCCGCCTCCGCTCCCCTGCATGGGCAAACAGGTATTTAATGAAACACTGCACCGGATGGCAGCACTCAGCTTTCATCTCGTCACCTCTCGGGCTCCCCGCAGGCAGAGCTCTGCTCTTGCAAAATCTGTTGGCAAGCGCACCAGCGCCTGCACGAACTCCTCCTCACTCTCCAAATGAGACCCCCACATGGGAGCGCATATTGCGGGCTACTCACAGGGGGAGGAAGAACAGGCAGCTCCCTCATCCTCCTTGGTGCAGCAGCTACCCAGGGAGCAGGACAGACCTGGTTCACGCCTCCTCTGCAGGACTTGTACGGAGCCTGGCTAAGGTACTTCATTATTTGGATGCACCTACCCCGCAGCTGAGCCCCTGGAAGCCAGACAAAAAGGCAGCACACCATGCAGCAACGTGTCACAGTGGCATGGCTGCTTGCCCCCGATGTTTCACCCAGAGACAAATGAGGAACCGACACCTGATGTGTTCCTGGCTCTACCAAGTTTTAGTGTATCTCTCTGGCTGGGTTTGAGCTAAAAACCTTCTCCAGGGGCTTTTGGAAAGTCCAAGGTCAAGCTTCATGACTGAGATGTGGAGCTGGTGGTCATGCTTACCTCCTCATCTACCTGGACTGCATAATGCGATGAAGGGTTTGATGCTTTGGCTACAATCCAGCATTATTACTCTTTGAAACTATTCAGACTTGCAGTAAATCCTAAGACATGACAGCACTCTCAAATTCTCCTGGAAATGAAATATTAAAGGAGGCTCTGGGATATTCATGTGAAGTTCCCAGTAAAGGAAACTGGAAGAAAAAGAGCTGTAGGTGGGAGGATGAAGGGACCTGGGGAGACTAAAAGGAGCAAAAAAAGAAAAAAGCGTGTCAAGAGAATAGTGTGAATGTTGTTGCTAAGAACAAAAGGAGCAAGTAAAAGGAGGGATGAGAGGAAGAAACAGAAGAGTGCTAAGCCAAGGAAAGCCCCAGAGCAAGTCAAAGTAACATACATAAACGAAAAGGACACTGATCAACAAATACATATTGTAACACACATAGCAAAGGAAAGGGACAAGAAAATGTGTAAAAAGTACAATTTAAAGGTGAAGGAAGGGAAAATACAGGAAAGAGAAGTGAGGGAAATGTGAGCCAACACACATGAGGCAAGAGGCAGTAGAAAAGGTAATGCAGAAGAAGGTCAGGTTTCTGCTAAAGCTCTGGGAACAGCAGGACCTTAAATGAAAGGGAGGAGCCTATTTCACCTGCAAAGTGGTGCAGAGCTCTTCTTTGGGATTTTCTATTTCACTTGAGAGCACTGCTGAGCCAGCTGAGTCCAGGCAGAAGGTGCTCTCCCATACACTTGCTGGACAACACGGCCTCTCGGCTGGCAGGCACGATGCCAGGTACCACTGCAGGGCAACGCTCACTCTGTCTTTTCTTGCCCCCATCACATATGAGCCTGCCCGTGTTTCTGAACTAGCAGCCAATAAAGCAAAGGGCAAAACTGTTTTGTCTTTCACCTGAAACTCCTGTTTTTCAATTTTGAGGCTACAAGCTCAGTTCTTACTCATTACCTACGTTTCCCCAATAAAGCCAGATGATTACCAGCACCTATGTGAAAGCCATTTTGGATGTGATCTTACCGTATGTTGAGGGTCATTATGTTTGTATTATGGCAAGTCTGAAACACTTGAATGGTCCTTTTTCCACATCTCTGATGGAAAAGAACAGAAAATTCTTCAAGCATCTTCTAACAAAACCACTTGCAGTCCTGTAGTTTTTTCAAGGATCTCCACAGTGAAATTCACCTACAGTTTATTCCAACACTACTCTGCTAGTCCTCAGCTCTCCTTGGCCACTTTCACCAGCTGGAAGAAACATCCAAGACTGGCGTGATAAGTTTCTTTACCAAAACCCACCAGCTGGGAAGGAGAAAATCTCCTGCCTTCCTTCTGGTCATCTGGATAGTCTTAAAGACCAAATGAAGACATGACACCACTACCACCACCCATGCCTGACATCTTCGCCACACCAGGGAAGAGTCATCTCTGATTCCTCTTCTGTCAGCAAAGGTGCCTCTCACATAAAGGCCAGCTGAAAACCTCACCTGTGAGGGAAGACCACCATTTCTTTCCTGTCCTAGTCAAAGAGAATAACCCTGCTTGAGCAAGAAATCCTTTCAGAAATAAGTATGTTCCACACCACAAAAGAAAGAACTGAAGAAAGGGAATGGTCACCTGCAAAAGAGAGGCGCTGGCAAGCTGGAGATGCCCACAGGTAGAAGGGACCCCAGGAAATAATTAAAAGGGAAGAGAGGCACACGCCTGGTGGAAAATGCACAAGAGCAGAGGTTGTCAGATGCAAAGAATATCCACATCTAAAGCCATGATTAATTGAGAGACTAATGGGTTATTTGCCCATCTAGAATGCGGAAGTGAAGTCTTGTGTAGAAATGCCATTAATCTCCCTTGATGGGTACATTATTTCCACTGAATTCTACCTGACATTTCAAGTTGCTTTCAATATATTTTATTGTATATTTTTTCACATTTTCAATGCTCTATTGCCAAAGATTCTGAATCATCAAAATTAACCAGCAGCCTGGAACAGAGCCAGATACAACAAATAAGGAACCAGGCGCTTTTGATATTCTCCCAATCCTAGGTGGATGTATAACTCACAGTTATTGGTATGGGAAGATCTGGGGCTGCTCAAAGAAGGAAAAAAAAGAAAAAAATAATAACACCCCTGCGCATTTTTGCAAGAAACTGATAGGCACTGTCAATAAACAAATGGCTACTATTTCTGCTTCGAAGCATTTGTTTGACTCATTGTTTGGAAATCAGCGGAGACAGAGGAGAGCCCAGGACACACTCCTCCCATGCTGGGTAAATCACCAGGAACTGCGTCAGAGGCAATGGTGTTACACCAGTGTAACTGAAGAGGGGTCTCTGAGGATGACTAAAAATATCTGGGCTCCGTACATAAAACCTACCCTGAAGGCCTGACTGCAAATTCAAAGCTACTCCCTTAACAGAGTAAGAATAAGAAATATATTTGCTTAATTATTCCTAAAGGACAGCCTGATGTGATGGAGAAAAGCTTCCACGTAATAAAAGTAAATGAGAATCCCTACCCCTGCTCCCTATCGTGGGGTGCTGTTCCTCAGCAGCTGGAAACCAACTGCATAGAGGATTCCCTGTTAAATGACACTGCCTGTGCTAACTCCCCACCAATACCTGTAAGCGCAACAACGGGAAGGTAACACTGATGGGAAAGAGAGAAAACCCAAAGCAGAGGCACAGCAGTTCCCTCAAACGATGGGACAGCCGGGCAAGAAGCTTCAGTGGAAGGAGAAGCAACTTTTTTGGAAAGCTAGTATGCTTTCCTCCTCCTTCCCACTCCCCTTTGTCCCAACAAGTGAATGCTTCTTGAGAAGTTTGTGGTGGCAGCAGCTGAGCTGGCCTGGAGTTCGAGCCAGGCCCTCATCCCCGTGCAGGCACCAGTGGGGCTCCTTGTCTGCATACCTCTGCATTAAACCAAAATTAAAAAATCTGTTAAGAGAGGAAACCTCCTGCCAGACAATATCCCTAAGCTCAGAGAAATGCTGCAACAACAAACGCTGTGACAGGAATTTCATGCTGAGCCCCAGCACCAAGAGGACCATTGTTCCATGCTATTTTGAAGTGATGCAAAGATGTCAGCATCGAGGGTACTTAAAGGACCCATTACTGCAAAGCTCTTTGACAAATAAAACATGAAAGTAGTTCCCTTTGCAGGGAGAGCAGTGGAGAAGGAGGGTAAGGGAAGGGCTAGGAGCCGGAACATAATTTTCATTATGGATTTTGAACATTTAAAAATCTGCCTCTGAAGGCAGCTCAGTAATTAGCAGCTGCTTACATTTACAAGGGTATTTTTGCACAGCTCCATTGCACTGGCTAATTGATGGACTTACTTCTTTGCCAGTGAGAAAATCAGGAATGGGCTTTCTTACTGACATACCTCAATGCCCTGGCTACTATTTAAGAGCCATCTCCATTCACACACACATATCTCCATATATATATATATATATTTAAACAGCAAGCGTATTTACAAACACTGCAAATATTTGGCATCTTAGAAAAGTTCTGATAGAGGCCTCTGTTTTCTTAGAGTATTTATCATAAACGTACTAGCTAGGAAGCAGAACTGCATAAAACTGTTTGCTCTAAAAGTAATTGAAACCGTGACACAATAAAGTTATTCTGAGAAATGCACTTTTTTCACGTATAATCCTAGACTATTATCTATACTACCTGTTGCAGGGTTGGACAAATTAAAAGACTATGAGATCTTGCTATCTATGCTGCATTTACCACTATGGGCCCATTTAAATAAGGCACTTCTGAAGGCAATTGCACACGAAACCAAAATTGAAAAGCAGGAATCCTATCATCTCTTAGCTGTGAGCAGCAGAGTGCTGGTGCATACTGTGTTCCTCATCTCAAAAACTTTTCCCACTGACTTCTGAGAAAGAACAGACAATGGGCTGCTGCTTTTTGTTTCAAAAGGGAAGCCAGGAGGAGTCAATACCATTATTTTTGGCTTCTGCACACAGGGTATGCTGCCAGATAAGAATATAGTTGTTTGTGTTCTTTAGAAAAATCTTTAAAAAACTGTTCTGAAGAATTTCTATCAGAATGCCTGATCTTTATCAGTAACTAATGCAAGCTGAATGCCTAAAATACAGGAAGAAATCTTGGGTTTACTTTTTTCCCCACTGGGAATAACATTTTCAGCATTATGAGTGAGGATACAAGCCGATTGCATGCTTGGGTATCAGCATCCATTAAGACTACTAATCATCTCCGCTCTGGCTTCATCAGGGCTGAGTTGAGACCTTTCTGTTGACTTGAATGGATCTTGGATCAGCCCTTCTACTGATGCAATTTAAGAAAGCACTTAAGCACCTGCACTTAACTTCAAGCCCGAGGCTAAACTCCACCTAGACAGAGGCAGACATATGCTCCAGAGCCAATCTGATCAGGAAGTCGGCAAGAGAAACAGCATTCATGGAATTAGGGAGGCAAAGGAGCATGATTTCCTTTGTGATGGCTGCTTCAAAAATCCTTCCCCTGCTCCAGAGCTGCTCCTCTGTCGCTCTTGCTGTCTCATTTAGCGAGACCGATGTTTTCCATCCTTCCTTCCTTTCTTGCTGCTGGGCTGTTGTGGCTCTCCACAACGAGCTGCAGAAGGAGTTAATTTTTTTTCATAAGTAAACAACAGTAAAGTAAGTAAACAACAGTAAAATAAGTAAAACAACAGTAAAAGTAAACATTATAATATTGCTAAACCTGCATCTTAGCAAATTAATCAATAGACCCTCTACAGAAAATTGTGAAGGCAGACTTCTACACTGGGTCAGCCCTGGAGAATGAAAATATCTGTGCATAAATACTTATGCAGATATGGACTTGTCCAGCACTTTTCCTGGATGAAATGTATTCTCTCCCCCTCTCCTGCCTCCAGCACTGGGTGCCATGATTAAGCGGGGAGACCAGTTCCTCTCACCGGTGAGCACTGACCTCTCGAAGTAGATGTGTGGAACGTTTCCCGTAGTGCGGCATTTACAACACGTGCCTGCTATACTATCTAAAGTGGGCCTGCCGGTGTGGTCCCACTGTACAGCTAGCATGGCTCCAAGCAGCTGAGAAGCTCCCTTGAAAGGCAGACGGGAGCTTCCCTAGCCAAGGCCAAATTTCTAGAAGGGCGGGCACTTTGTGTGGTGCCATCCAAGCCCTTTTCTGTTACGCACATGGGATGAACTGTAGGGTGAGAGAGGCCAGAGAAACAGCTGAGCAGGCAAGGTTAGTTTTCCTCCATTCTTCATCTTCAATATATATGTTTCTATATCCAGCCATCATTTTAACACACCTTTAAGACAGCCAGGCCTGTGACCAGAGAGGCTGCAGAGGGAGCGTTAAATCAAATATTCACACACAGACACACACAGAGTGATTTCTACAGAGGATTCGGTTGTCTCAGAGGGAGAAGGCCTTTGCTGAAGTACATTTCTCTAGCAATTAATTCTGGCAAAAAGCCTTCCCTCAAACACTGCATTCAAACAGAACTGCAAGTTTTTCTTAGAAAGAGACCCTCCCTTTGAAATAGGCTGTGGTAGCCTATGAAGCTTAGGCTTTAGTAACCCACTTCAATAACCGGAAAACTGTTAGATCCATCATTTTCAGCCTTCATCTGAGTTTCCAGTTGTCTGAGAACGAGCACCAGCAATGACTTTCCCTTTGCACCAACTACTGTGAACTAGAAATGCTGTCAGCTTGACTTTGCATTTGGTATTGATTCTTCAGGGCCCCCAGCAATCTGATCTGGCTTTGAAGCTGGCCCTGCTTGGAGCCAGAGGTTGGACCAGGTGACTCCTAGAGGGAGATCCCTTCCAACCTAAATTATTCTGTGATGATAAGATGCAGATGGAGAGGAATCTGTGGTCACAGGAGAACTACTGAGTCAGGCTTGCTCGCTCAGCAGCCGATGCGAAGAAAGGGGTCCAGCCTAACTTCAGACTGCTTGAAAATTAAAGGCCATGGAATGGGACAGCAGAGAATCTACAACTTCCAGAATTCCAGTTTTCACATGAAACCCATCACAGTGCCAGAATATTCTCTTCTCTCTTTTGCTGTGTAGGAAGTAGTAGTGCATCTCTGCTGCATATCACGACCCTCTCTCCTGAAAGTCAACAGGAAACGTGCACATCTGCGTCTCCCATCCAAGCTCAGCGGGATGACTCACACTCCAGTACAAGCATGTGCTTAAATGCTTTGCTGAGTAAAACTCCAGGCACCATCCCATCCTATCTGCAAGCTATAAGCCACCCTTCTACAAGCGTTCATTCTTTGCTACATCATATAGAAAGGTTCAGAAGCATGTAAAAAGGTTACCGTTTTCTATTAAACTCTGTAGTGCTTTTCTATAAGGCTAGTAAATTCAGTTTATCGAGCAATATGACTGCTTGAGCATTTTTGGTGTGCTATAATGCATAAAAGGTATTGTATTATCCAGTACATTTCAATCTTTGAAAAGTTTTTAAAGACTGAAATGCTTGCAATTTAATTTTAGGAACGTATTAGCACATATACTATAGAGAAAATACATTCATATTCAGCCAACATTATAATAATTTCTGTTATCGCAAAGAAATCTACTCTACTGGCATTAAAAATGTACACAGAGATGGACTGTATCACCACAATTATCATTACTGTTAAGCATTTAAAAAGCCTGAACCCATTACAATTTGATGACAGTTAATGAGAGAAGTAATTTTGTGATTAAAATCCTAAATACTAGAAGAAAAACTCCAGTATGACATTATTTGCAGAGAAACACCAGATTCAGAGCTCTAAAATAGGATTTTAAATAATTTAAAATGTTATATTTCTTTAATGAATTAACAATGCACGCCTGAGTAGACTTTTCAGCATTCAGTGGAGGATTACCGCAGGAAGGTCAAGTTACACCAAGAGTTTGTGCATGACAAGGCTGTTCACTTAGTGTTGGAACCAACATTTAAGGGCTCTGATGTAATATTTGAATGGCTACCAACGCACAACCAGTCTGCAAAGACAATGCTGATAGTTTAGGAGAGGAAACTATTAGGCAGCCAAAGGTTGAAATCAATAATGATGCAGAAGGCTTTTGTGCAGGGAGGGTGAATTAGGCTGCATGCTGTGAGACTAACAGCGTTCGGACCAGCTGCCATAAACTCAGAATTTGCCACAGCAAATCTGACAGCGTGTTCAAAAAGTTGTACTAATATGCAAGAACAGATTTGGGGGTCTGTCACGGTAATGATACTACAGATTGGTCTTCCATTGTATGTAGGCTACATACAGTTGAGGAAAGTATGAATGTATCTTCAAACTGGAAAACTTCAACCATTTCTGGTTATATTGTGGTAGATTTTGTTTGCAATGACATGCTAAATAGCAGGATTGAAGAAATGCATATTAAAACTACCAGCAATGAAAAGAACAGTCATATTTGTGCAGTATGTCAGCACACAGATCAGCATCCTCCAGCACTGAGGAAAGTCCCTGACAGATAAGTTTTGACACACCAAAATGATTTTATCGAAACTTGGAAAGCTATGCCGCAGGCTTAAAATGCCCAGGCTCCTAGCAATGCTGAGCAAACCGGTGGGTATTCAACCACAGCAAGACAAAAGAAGAAAGGGTAATTGAGCAGTTTGGTTCCAGCTTCAGAAGCAGGCCTCTTTGTTATCGCATCCACATGCAGCTGGCAGAGCTGCCGCCAGCTGTGGAAGACTCAGCTTTGCATCCATGGCACAAGTGGCATTTCAGGAGCATTTTGTCTGAGGGCTCAGAGAGGCACACAGAGTAGCATTATGCCTCTAGACATGAACTAATCTCTTGACTAAAAGTGTAGTATCCATGTGAACCGATCAGCCAAATATTCTACTGAAAAATAAGGCAGACAAGGTCTTTTATATTTGGAGGTCTGTTTCATGAGGAGTTCCTCGTAATCCTGAATGACAGTGCGATTGCACTGGGTCTGGGCAAGTGCCACCAGTGCATCCCTTGCCCCACATGCTTTTCCTTCCCGCATGCTTCACAGTTTCTGCACTGCACCTTCCCTCCACTGTGCAATAAATGCAGCAGTCCTTGTTTGCAAAGGGTGACTTTGGTCTAGGGATGCCTAGCTCTACATGCCCACTGTAATCGTGGAAAAACAGAGTCCTCCTAGGGTGATTTGGAGAAGGAACCCAGCACAAGTGATCAGTCACCCCCGGAAGAGTTAAAATACTTCACTGGCATAGAATAGACAGGAACTCCTAACCCTGTTCCTAAAATTATCTTTTGTCAGGCTCCGACGTGTATTTTAAGTCAGACCTATCCAAACACGGGATGGAACAATACCTTGGGCCATGTGAAGTATTTTAACTTCAGCAGTCCGTGGGCAGTCTTTATGCCCTCCACTTCCCCTCTCTAGTGCTAAAAAACTCCTGTTGGGGAATGAAGGTCACTCCAGATGCACATGGATGAAAATTACATGGAATATTAGCATGAGTTCAGCTGAAGGAAAGTCTTCATAAAAACTCCCCTGAGGGCTCAGGTAACCCCCATCACATTTATTAGGAGTTTCTTGCACACCAGTGTTAGAGATAAGCAGTCCAGAGAAGTGGAAATGTTGCTTTCTCCCTTGGTTTCATTTTCTCTGTATTTTGATTTTATTTTTTTTTATGAATGGAGATTATAGACAACATGAATAATGTCAAGGCAGAGTGATTCATTTTTATGACACTTTTTCAGCAATGGCATGTGAGATATGAGCAATACTGTGTCAGTTGCTTTGGCTCACATTTGCATCCAATCGTCAATGAGTAAAATGAAATCTCACAGCTGCCAACATTCCATTTCTGAGGCTCTCAGGATTTTCATCACACATCCACAACAGACAGAAAGTAACTCCCAGATGACTTGTGCTTTAAAGTTACAATATTATATCTATTTTTAAGGACAAAAAATAGAACTAAGATTACTTCCAATAAGTCATTGATACTGCATGCTATATGCCATTACACAATTATATTGAATGCATTTAATAAAAAGTTTATGTTTGTGCCAAAAGTGCCAGCTAAACACATTTATTTGCTGTGTATCAGTCTCAATTGATTGCAGTTAACATGGCAGTCTTTCCTCTGAAAGCACCTCAGGATGGACTGCCAAGTTATGCTGGCAAAGATACATATTAGAGGCCTTCTAATACTCATGCTCCAGAGCATAGTAGATCAGCTGTCAGGAAGAAGTTTCCTGCTTATATGTGATTTAATAGTTCTCATTCAACGGATCTCAGGTAGCCATTTCAGCTGATAGCTGATCTTAAGGTAAAGAAAGCTTTCAAAACATTGATGGATTTAGCCTTTCAGGCTTCAGCAATTCTGTCCTTTCTTTCTCAACCCACTGTATGTATTTCAAAGCCTCTCAAACAGCTCACTTAGAGGAGGTTGGGCAAAAGGTGCCTGGATCCAGACCTCAGTGAAGTCAAAAAGATTTGTGATGACTTGAATGTAGTTGGACCCAGAACCACGGAGGTGCCGTATAGGCTGTGTCTGCAGTAGCAAGTTCACTGAGGAGCAGATCTGTAGAGAGAAAGTTGGTGCTAACACTTCATACCTTTTAGGGGTGAAGGGTTTAGTGCAAACTATTTGCAGTCTGGTCCCATGGACCGAATGCCTATAGCTTAGGCAGTGCTGCTGGAGCGACCCTTCTGGGTTTTATTCACCAGAAAAGTGCCTGCTTTGTGCAATGCAAGACCGCCCCACTAGGTGGATCAAAGCATGGTAAGTGAGGATGGACAGCTTCACTGCAGAAGCAAAATTCTCATCAAGCCTAAAATACTACCGTAGGCATGTCCACACTTATCAGTACAATTATGTTTCTTGACATTTTGTTAAGCATGGAGGCAGTAGCTGCAGTCCCACAGTCTTGGACATGAACAGTTTAGTCATGACACCATGAAGCATCTATGGCATTTTCATTATTTGGCTTATTAAATAGTAGGCATTTTCAGATTAAAGATTCTGAATGATATTGAAATAGATAGACTGGGTCAAAAATCTACCTAATACAGACTTTTACCTGTGGAGGAGCCGACATCAGGAGCTTCTGAATCATCCTTTAAATTACCCTAACCAAAAGTGCATAGCAGTGATTTATCTCAGTTAGACCTTCATGTTCACATGACAGCAGCTACACAGTTCAAGCTCCTTCCCATAGCCTTCTTCATAGCAGAAAACTAAACAATCAAAGAATTAATGAAGCATTACTTTGTTGCCAGAAATAGCAGGTGCAAACCTTCTTAAATGTGAGACCTGCAATCTTGAGGACAGTCTTTTTGGCCACTATGGCATGAAAACTGTGAACTGCTGATCAGTGTGTTTGGGAGCCTACCTCCCACAGATACTGCCATTGGTACGGACTCTTTCACACAAAAAGAAAGCTATTGTTATTCTTTCCTGGAACTAAGAAGATAATGTTAATCTCCTATGTAACATGCTTTCTGTTATCAGCACTCAAGGTAAAACAACACATGGCAGTCTGCCATGCCACCAATTATATACATATATATAGAAAACATAAAATAAATTAAGATTTTTGTCAATCTCAATTCTTAAAAAGGAAATAAAGGAGAGTCTACACTCTTCTCCTCAAAGTTTAACTTATCACATCACATGAAAAATTCTCCCCATCGGCAACATATCTTCAAAGGATTTTAAAGGTTTTACAAGCATGTCCCCCAGGGGGATTTGTTAGAGCCTCATTGACAACATCCCACGTTTCTAAAACACTGTGTCTACACAACCGAGCTCTGAACCCTAAGCTTATTCACAGAGAGTCTGCCAACATACCTAATGAGCATTTATGTCTATTGCATTAGTTCATACCGAGTCGGTCCACACTATCCCAGTCAGGTACCAAACCTCAGCTGAGAGGAGAAATGCCCAAAATATTGGTAGCTTCCTAAAGTACAACCCTGCCATAAGTCATTGCACAAATGTTCCCAGTTTGCTTCTGTCAATCAGTGTAGGGCAAGCCACCTTCACTGGGGTACCCTTCAACATACCCCTGAGTAGGGTAGAGAGGGAGAGCCAAAAAATTAACCTCTTCACCTTTGCATTGCAAGGGTGTTCCCAGAGGCACTTCCAGACAGGCAGCAGTTTGGAAAGCTACCATCTCTCATCTGTTAGCTACTTCTTGCCAAGGGAAAATGCAGTGACTGACTGCAGGTGATCACCTCCACTCACCAAATCTCCAGTGCAGAGCTTTGGTCTGCTACTTCACATCTGCTTGATTTGAAGGTGCTTGCTCAGGTGTGGGACTTGCACCCTGGCCTCTCTTAACTGTTCTGGTTTACTTGGCAGCTGTTTCATGCTCTGGGTGCAGCACAGTTACATGTATGTGGCTGCACAGCACAGTAAGGTGCTTCTCCTGTCTTGAGGTTCCATTGAAGTGACTGCACAGACCTCCTTTTAGCCACTCACACGGACACATTTACAACTCCCACATCACAAATTTCTCTGTGAGCCTAACGACTATGGGCAGCCTAAAATGTCTCCCTGTGTCATCAAAACAAAGAGGTGTGGAGGGAGAAAAAGTGTGCAGTCCACTTGCTACTGGATGCACTGGATGTCACTTCTGTGTCCATGCAGGTTTCAGATCCATTTACCTTCACCGTGCTCATTCAGAGAACCTGTGTTTCATGCAAAGCCCTCCCGAAGGGTCTCTGTACCATCCTGTCAGGATGGTATTCCACGGAAGTTATTTTTGCTTTTTATTTCACAGAAAAATTATAATACAGTTTTGTTTTACGGGAGGGACACTGATACAGATACTATCAGCCTGAAATTCTGTACCTTAAAAAGCCTGAGTACTTTCACGTACAAGTCTGTCCCCTGCCAATATTTTTGGTTTTACAATCACCTTCTACTTTGTTCCCTTTTTGTTTTGCAATAAATTATCTTCCCCACTGCTGAGCTAAAGGTCTGCACAAACATTGAGGAAAACTGCCTTTACATAAATTGTTGTCAAACAAACAAAGGACAAACAATACTTGCCTCTACTCTAAGGTATCACAAGACACAAGAACAGGCAAATAAAATTGCAGCTTTGAGCGTGAGGTCGTACGCTAACCCTATCTCTTCCGTCCCTGCCGTGAAGATGCCCTTCATCTGGAACATCAGGGGCTGCTGAGAGAGCACTGGATTCCCTTTCACCTTCATCTGCAAGGGCTCAGAGTTCACCCTGTGCCATTGGTTCAGGGTATCGGCCACATTTCTTGCAATATATGATCTAGGACAAACACATTCACAGAGACCTTGCCCACGTAAGGTAACTGCAGAAAACTCTGCTAGGTCTGGGGTTCAGTATTGTTACATTAAACCTTGGCTTTCCACCTGGCCTCAAAGGAACCACCCTCAAGATGACAGTAAAAGGGTTTTGGGGTTTTTTTTGTCTCCTCCATGTTTTAACCATTCTCACAACCTTGCCTTTTGCCTCTCTGAATAGAAATGAGAGCTTATCAGATAATAATTGTCATAAATGTGAGCTGGTGGCATTATGAACTATTGAAAATGTTAGGAAATATTTAGACTTTGTCACTGTGAGCACTGCATAGTGTCAAAGGTGACATCTGCTTTGGAGGGAGTCTAGCATAAGGTGCTAATTGGCATTTATTGAGTAGTATTTGTGACTTCAATCTATAAAGTCTGATCTCTGACTCGTGTTTCAGACAACTTCGCTGTGTCAGTTAAAATATGTAAATACCGTCTCAACATTAACACATCTCAGATGCCCTTGTATTATACAGTTATCCTTTTCATCACTTTTGACCAAGTCTTTGGAAGCAATTATCTTCTTATCAAAGACTTCTTACTTGTTCATGGAAATTAAAGATTTCCACAGGAAGAAAAATAACAGGAATGGTTTGTAAAGAAAAGTTCATATACTTCCTAAAGGCTTAAATCTTTTTAATCTAATATTTTGGGAATGATAGAGATTCAGAAAAAGCTTGCTACACTCTGTAAAGTGTGTAGCACTGTAAAGACTCAACGTACTTTGGTGATAAATCTTGCCTGTCTACATGCTCGTCTTTGTTAATTCATATTCTAACAGAACTCAAATGATATACTCATTCCAAATTTTAGTAGTGTTTAGACCAAGCAAGGACACAATCACGTACCATATTTTACGGCTCCATGCAGTATGCAGTTTTGTCACTAATTCATTGACTTTTCATTCATCTGGGACGCAAGGCAGCCCACAGTAAACATTGAATTCTGTCTGTGTTCTCCAGCCTCCAAACAAAATCCTTTTTTTTTATTCACTTCAGCCATGTTCTGGCTCTTCTTTAATTGAAGGTACTCCACTGCAAAAATAAGTGGTATATTAACAGTATTAAGTTTCTCTCCATGGCATCGCGCTGAAGATGTTGAATGAGTTGCAGGCAGACAGTGTTGTCGTGGGAAAGAAACAGTTCCGGCACATGGAGCATGCATGCAGGAGGCGTGTGTTAAACATCTTGTGAAATTACGCAGACCTGAAAAATAATCTAACATGAGTAAGAGACAAGCAGGAGAGCATAGCAAAGCAGAATAACAGTGCCAGCTAGTTTCTGGTCTAGGTGTGAAGCAGTACAATAAAGACACATAAAAGCTAGCAGGAGAGCATGCATTTGTTATTAAGAGCCTGCCAACCACAGAAGAGTGGTAGCCTTTGCTTATGTATTTTATTGTGTTGCGATGGACTTGGTCAACCCCCATGCTGGCAAAGATGTATTGTTAGGAATATGAACGTACGGATACTGCAAATGAATGAGGAAATGTAGTTGTCAAGACCCCCTAAAGAGGAAATCCCTAAAAGAGGTAGAAATGTTTATCTGGGAGAGAGGCACCATAATGGGAATAGAGAAGGGGAGCAAAGACATAAGAGAAGCAGACCTGTGTGCAGATATCCTACCGAAGGAAAAAAGCACACAGAGGGAGCCCAGGTAAAACAAAGGATTTAGCCAGGACTACACCAGTACTTCTTCAGGGAAGAAGTTAGTTATTGAGTGCTACTTAATGATGCCAGGGAAAAGCTTTGATCTTACTACTCCAAAAGGAGAGTGACTTTAAAGAGGATGTTGCTTGAGGTGGAAACACAATACTGATAATCATTACTGTAAAGGCCACAAATTGTCTCAGAATTTTCTTCTTCAGACTTCCTTAGTGCAGGGATTTAAGAATGAATGTAACCGAGTGCAGAGCAGTTACTGGCAGGGATGGTTAGAAGGAAAGATGCTGCTGTACCCAGCAAAGAATACCAGGCATTGAATAGTGCCAATGGCATCAGTGAGAAATCTAAGGTCCAAATGAGAGAGTAAGGATTGCCCATTTTTTGTCTTTTACATTCCAGTCCCTTTATTTCACAGACTGTTTAATTATGGGTATGTCAGAAACTGATTCTTGCTTCTTTCTACGGTCTTTCAATCTCATACTGAAGTTTAGAGTCCCCAGACTGCAACGTTTGCTCTGCATTGCTTCAAGCATGAAAACAACTTTCCCTACAGGGAAAGTATTGATCATCTGAAAAATCTACATCAACAGCAATGAAAGCTTCAAAACCATCATTAATGTTATTTTTTTCCCTTGAATTTGATTCTCCATTCCAATTTCTTAGACTGCAGATGGCAGAAGACACATTCCTTACAATGGCTGACCACAAATTTTTGTATATTAATGTTGAACTTTCTCAAATGTTTCTATGTATTTTCGATACACCTATAATAAATCCACCATGAGAAGTCTTTCAGAGTACTTTGAAAAATGAAGCTGTGTGATCCCTACCAACAATTTTCTGGAAAAGGTAAGTGGAGGCCAAAAAAAAAGAGGTAACAAAATCAATGAAGTGCACTATTTGAGAAACAAAAACCTGAAAACCCATACTCCTGAGTTGGATAGATAGCTGGTTGAGATGGAGAAGGAAATATGGTGTTGGAGAGAAGCTTTGCCTCTAGTCTTGTCTGGAAAAAGAGGTGATCTAAAGCCTTTGATAAAATTTGTTACCTGCTTTACTTGGAAGTTTCCACCTGCATTACAGCAGGAAGCTGGGCTCCTGCAGTAAAAAGGCTCATCGTTCATACCTTCTGTACTAGTAGCCCCTAAAAACTTTTCAACTGGATGGTCACAACCTCCACTAAACCTGCTTTTTAATACCTGCGATCTAGGGCAGTAGCAACAAAAACTTACCTCCAAGAGTGCATGGAAATGCCAAATAGTTCTTATCATTCCGTAATTACATTCATTCACAGTTTAACTTTCTGAAAGCATCATTATGATTTATAAGATTCAACAACACTGGCACCTACTGAACACAAAATACTGAAGTCCTGGTACATACTTCACAACATGTGCTTACCTATAGGAGAACATTACTTGGCTGCAGTTCAAACTTATTTTAAGTATTTATGCACTTATTCCTCTTTGGTTTATCATTTAAAGTTCTGACACATCCTCAGAGGAGGTTGCTCTTTGGGTGTTTTTTTGCTGGCTAAGATAGTAGTCTGTTTGAACTTTTTATTTTGAAGAATCAGAAACTGGAACATAAAAGGAGAAGACACTGACAACTCTCCAGCCTTCAACTGTAGATTAGATCACGCAGTGTCTGATGCCTACAGCTTCATTGTCTGTGATGGTAATATGTGGTGATGACCTTTGTCTGTGGCGACAAGTTTGTGGGCTTTAATACCTTTGGAACATTCCTCTGTGAAATAAGGCTGCATTTAGGCTCTGCCTTTGATTGGGCACCAATAACAATAAACAGTGGCCTCTCCCATCCCTATCAGCTGGGTTGCTTAGAAACATACGTCTGGAGCAGACTTTGAGAAATCAAGTCTGTCGCCTGCTATTGCAGGCAGCCATATCATAATCACACTCATAAATGTACCAACATCCACCTAAGAAACCAGCAGATGTCTTGCTTTTACTATTTCTTTTGGAAGGCTTGCTCCATGATCCCCCATTACCACATCATGCTAGTGCATCACATCTTTTCCTTTGATCATGCTGGTGGCCTTTGTTCACACGTGCTCCAGCCTGAGTTGCTCTTTCAAACATGAACCACCAATATTTTAGGTGGCCTTAGGTACTACTGGGGCCTCATACAGTGGCATCAAGATTTGTTGATCTACTATGGAAGTCCTCCCTCTCTGTTCTGGCAGACTGTGGGACTGCATTACTCTTTCCCGTCACACCGTGGGTCACAGACATCCTCTACCCATTTTAATCTGTCACCTCTAGCTGATAAGCCCCCAGTTTATAGCCAAAAATCTTCTTATTTCGTGCTAAATGTCTTATACACTGTGCTACTAAATCTCACCCCAACTTTGCTCCCCAGACTGTCAAGATCATTCAGGTTTTCCATATCCAAATTTTGTTGGCTTTAACGGCATACCCCAAACTTGTTTAATCAGGGGCCTAGTGAAAATATTAAAATGTATCTGTTCCAAGACAGATTATTCATTAAAAGGGAAGTGCTGAAGCTAGAGGAAATTTAATCCTAACCACCACTGTTTTCCTTTCAATAGCTCCTTACATGCCATATGGTTCTTGGAGTAATCCACATCTCTCCAAATACAGCTGGGTTTTTTCCCAACAAATGGACAGTAGCAAACATTTTTTGATGTCCAAGAGACTAGATCTACTGCATTCTTTCTACTTATCTTGTGGACATCTTATCAGAAATGCCAGATTCATCAAGTGGTGCAACTTACTAGTGAGTGAACCCAGGCTGACTTTCCCCCTTCCCCCCCCCCCCTCCCTTTTTCCATTGAATTCTTCCAAACTTGGCCTAAAAGTTTTCCAAACTCAGTCTAAAAAGTCTTGCCTGTATTTGAAGTCACACTACAGGATGAATAGTTGTTCAGATTCTTTTTAATTCTTTTTTAAATAGAGGTATTACACATTCTGCAGAGCTATAACCTTGCTCTTGTGCTGTTCTTTCACAGTCACGGAGAAAAGTTTACCTGAGACCAGCAATTGCCTTTTGTCCTTATAGCCTAACATTACCCTTCTTAAAAAATAAAGCAGGTTATTTGTGGAGGAGAGGAGAAGAAGGGCACTTCTGATATTTTCTTTAAAGTCTGTTTCATCCCAGTATTTCATGGGGGATGTATGATATACCATGGGCTATTTCTTTCTCTCACACTTCTTTTTTTTTTTTTTTTTTAAGTGGTTGAAGAATACTTCCTGGTTATTACCCTGTGCGAGCTCCACTTGAGCTCAATTCTCAAGGCAGTCCTGCTCTTCTCATTGATCAACAAGTTTTTGCATTCCTTATGGACTTTCTGCATATCCCAGATATCTCCACTGAAGCACTTATTCATTCAGTTAGATCTGGAGCTCTTTCCAACAAATGTTTTCCCTTTGCTCAAGAAACAATTTCCATCTAACGTTTTTCTATCTTTGCTTTGAAATTCCCAGCCTCTTACACATTCATTTAATAATGCCTTTATATTTCAAGAGAAAACTCTGATTAGCTTTAGCCATGGGTTTGGTCATTTTTGCTGTAATTTTAAACTGCAGTAACTTGGGCTAAAGCTGTTTTCCACATGCAACTTGATCTGTAGGCTATTGCCCATCTGAGCCCTATTATTAGTGCTTTTTTTTTTTTCTTTGTTGTATATATGGGGAGATAGGCACCCATAACAAAGTTCTCAGTAGAATTTCTACTCTAACATGTTGTCTCCAAGAACAACCCTCCTTTTTTTGTTTCTTGGCTTTAACCACTAACATGACCTCAAAATTACTTTTTTTTTTTTATTTCCTTCTAAGACCTGACAGAAAACTGCTTATCTTCAGAAAGACTGAAAGAAAGACTGACTAGAGAGAGGCAGGAGAATAATGTCTTAGCTGCAGAATTAAGCTGAGGTAGCAAAGTAACTCTGTTCCTTTGCTCAAGTCTCCGTCCATGCAAAAAAAACCCTTTGCATTCCAAGATCTAGTGTTTTTAATTTACATGGCATTGCTATGTATTGGCTAAAACTCTATAGCTTCTCTGTAAAGAGAGACTTTGCCTCTAATACCAGAACAGACAACTACGCCCTTTCTAGGTGCACCTAACAAAGGCATGACTGATTCTGTACAGTGCCTCAAAACACGTTTTGCTGGAGTTATCCCCAGCATTTCTAAAATGCTTCTATACTTCATGCACCCAGTGCTCAGCAATAAAACTTGCAATATAAGGAGGTACAGAGGTGCTCGTGCACCTTGTAAATTTATTCCTTCAGAACAACTAGCCTTTCCTGCATAGTCTCTGTCCTTGCATCCCATGACACATACGTTAGCTATATTCATATTGAGAAAAACCTGCTTTTGCAGAATACTATCATTACACATCTTACAATGAAATATCTGAGAAGAGGAGAAAAACATCCTCCAGGTTTAACCAGGATTGTTAAATTGGAAGATGCTGCTGAGGGCACAGAGGGAGCGTGCTAGTACAAACAATCTCCAGCCAACCCTTGCAGCAAAAAAGGTCCTTGTAGCGACTTAGCCTATGGATAAGGACAAGCAGATGCAAAAGCACTGTACAGAGATTATGAAAGGACTGACAACCTTGCTCCTCATTTGACAGAGTGCAACAAATTCTTTCAGCTCTGTTGTGGCCCTTTGCATATTCTTAATGATTATTACTGATGCCCTTGACAAGAATAGCTTTTATGAGCCCTTCATTGAGTTTTTCAACTCAAAATAAGAACTGCTTTTCTAGACTGCAAGATAAACACAATTTAAAAAAAAAAAACCCTGCAATAAGCAGCTATAAAATTATCAGCTCAGTGTCTCATCCTGAAATTTTGAACAGCCTGTACCCTTGCATTTCATTTCCATTTATAGTTTTTACATCATTTTTCACTGACATTTTAACTTGCATTAAGAAAACCTAAAAAGAGATAATAAGTTGTAATAACGGATGGTCCTATTCAATTTTTTTTTTTTAAGATACGTAATAAACTTCTGCCATTTTCATGTCTTGGGATTTAATGTCTTTAGATTTAAGAGACTAAATAAAGGAAACAGAACAGTGATGATATGAAAGGAGAGTTCCCCATATCTCAATTGTTTAAGTAATATTCATGAAAGAAAAATATCAATCACCATCCTTATAAATAGGCCTACAAGTAGCATCTGAACAAAGCACAAAATGGCTGCTGCTGACTCCTGGCATCTATTGATACCCAGAACAAAGCCGTGATAGTCCCACAGCCAAATATTCACAAGGCTGGTTTTGAGATTTGATTTAAAGTGTTAAACAGGGGACTAAAACAAACTTTTGAGGGAAGACTAATCACTTCCTTAACTCTCCATTATACTTGAGAGATGTATGTAATACAATATGCTGTCTAATACATTATAAAATTGAAAAGTGCAAGCAAAAACAAATTATAGGTGTTTGGCTCCAAACACTGGATTAATGCAGCTCTACAATAAGTTAAAATGTACCAAGGTCATGCAATCTCTGTCATTGTCCTAGCTTCTTTCATAAAATGCTTTGCAAACATACACATTTTACGTACTTCAAGTAAATAATACAGGCATTTAAAAATATTACTAAACTCCAAAAGATGGAAGGAGGGTGATAAAGGCGAACACATATTGCACTATAGAGGACAGACTCAGGTAGACAGACATGTTCAGTCAGGAAAGAAAAATGCAAATTCATCTCAGAAATATGTCTCCGTCATATCACCTAGCAGAAAGAGGAGGGCTGGACAGAATAATCTAAGAGGTTTCTTTCAATCTTGTCACCTACAATTTTATGGCCTGATTCTTTCTTTATTGGATAAACATTGCATGTAAACACCAGAAAATGCAGAAGTATGGAAAGGATATAAACCCTCAGGTATCAGAGCATAAACAACCTCTTAACTAGCACAGGAAGGAACTCTTCTCACCAGCAATCATTTCGTAAGCACCCAGATCTTGCCTCTCATAGGGAAACATCTGGTGCCAAAAAGAGGATAATTCCTTTTTCCTCTAGTTAAAGCTCGCACACCTGAGGGGAAAAAGCAAGCACTGAACACAGATGGCACCTCAGAATTTTCTCTTGGGAAAGTGTGAAGTTGTGAGGATTATAGAGTTGAGAGCCCACCTACCTGTGCTGCTCTCTTTGGATAAAAAACGGCCAGGGTAATCCAGCAGCAGAAATCCAAATCAAAGATAATAACCTTTTATTCTGACAGTGGTCAGTGGTCTTCCCCACTGATCCAGGACTGCCTTTTTGAAGTATGTATCTATTTTTATTATTATTTATTCCATCTTAAAAATTAATCTATGGCACAGATTGAAATCAGAAACCAGACCAGTTTCCATGGAGATCGTGACAAAAGCCCCACTGACTTCAACTGAGCCCAGATTTCACCCATGTGTCAAAGCCCTTTGCAAGGAGGGCTCTGTTGGACAGAGGGGAGCTGCTGAAATCGGTGGGTTTTGGTGGGGCTGCAATGGTCCATCTGCCCAGGAAATATTCATCCTGTCTCATCTGATTTATCAGATTCCCTTACTTTAGAATTTCTTTCTCTCCTGAAAAGTTTTCCCTGACTTGCCCAGATGAGAAAAAACACTATTTCCTTCTCATGAGGAGTGCTATAGTCGTCCTTTGATATTTCTTCTTTAATCTCTGTTTCCATGCAGCATATAATCAGATTTGTGGTAGAAAAGGGTCACCTTAGTTCTTATTACACTAGAAAAGGTTAGAGATGTGTTCTCAAAACTGACTTCAGGGTAATTAGAAAAAGAAACAGAGAAAAACAAAGAAACATGATGACCAAAATGCTAAGGCACAAAAGAAGAAAGATGCCTACCAAATATTATGCCCATCCAGCAAAACACTTCTGTTCACATCTGCACCCAGAAGCTGGACTAAAAATAGGAATGCTATTCCTATGCCTGTATGGCTAGCTGCCATGCAAGTATGCACAAATGTATTTTACAAATCCTAAACAGCTACAGCACAAGATCTTCCCAATGGTTTGTTGTAGAATATATGTAGGACTTACTTATACACAACAGCAATATTTTGGGAGTATGGCTAATGTGAAAATCAGTGTCCCTTTATAATGGGTGAATTTGTAAATGAGAGTATCAGAACTGCCTATTAAAATATGGTCTGTAATAAAAAGATACTGCATAATCTCCAGACAGGAAGACAGAAATACAGTATGAAGGCCGTCATTTGGTGGTTTGCTGACACTGCTGTCTTTTTCCCAAATTTTTCTCCACATCATGCAGACATTTTCAGATATAAGGCCAATATTATTTTTGATTCCTCTGCTTTTTCTTGAATTTTTTTTATGGCATTTGAAATTACTATACAACGAGTAAAACTACCAATCATATTAACTTAAACACATCACATAAAATTTAGCTGGTAGAAAGAGTAATAAAAATGGAGAGGAGATAAAGCAGGGGAAAATAAACAGCCAGGAGGTAAGGAGGAAGAGGGATGACCGAGAGGAGGATTCACAACACAATCCCACAAGTTATTCCAGTATCCTCACAGACAGCGCCAGTGATTAGTGCTACATACAGCACCAGATTAAAACAATTTACATGGGTCTAGTACATACTCCTGCTAATTTTCTGTGAAGGCAATCAGATGTCTAAGTCAGAAGAGCTATATCATACATGGTTTTAGATTGAATAATGTGAGATGACAGTGGTTGGTAGTTACACCGGTGACTGGATTTTTACATAGGCTCCATCTGCTCATGGAGAGGATTTCTAATCCTGCCGAAAGGGCCACAGCACTCTAGCAAAAAGGGCTCGGGAGGATTCAACACAGTGACAATATTGGGTCCTAAATTGTCCTGTAATTGCGTGCTTAATTAATTTTTGCTTTCTCTCATGTATCAATTGCTTCCTGCACTTTAGCGCACATTTCTCCTTGAGATGTACAGAAGGCATACACCCGTCATTTTCCCCAAGACTTCTGGGACTTTCTGTGCCGGTTCTCCTGCAGCAGAGGTGGCTGAGCAGCAGATGTTTGCAGCTTAACCAAGGTGAAAATTCTGTCTACAGGACAGGACATTTTCAGCTGCCTCCAACCATGGCAGATGTCCTGGAGGAGACAAGTTATCAGAATTCAAAATGCCCCATAAATGCGGGTGCTGTGGTTTAAGCTGGCAGGCAGCTAAACACCACACAGCTGTTCGCTCACTCCCCCCAGTGGGTTGGGGGAGAGAATCGGAAAAAAGGTAAAACCCGTGGGTTGAGATAAAGACAATTTAATAGGACAGAAAAGGAAGGGAAAATAATAATAATAATAATAAAAGAATATACAAAGCAAGTGATGCACAATGCAATTGCTCACCACCCGCTGACCGATGCCCAGCCAGTTCCTGAGCAACGATCGCCACCCCGCGGCCAACTCCCCCCAGTTTATGTACTGAGCATGACGTCACATGGTATGGAATATCCCTTTGGCCAGTTGGGGTCAGCTGTCCTGGCTGTGCCCCCTCCCAGCTTCTTGTGCACCTCCAGCCTTCTCAGTCAGTGGAGCATGGGAAGCTGAGAAGTCCTTGACTAGTGTGAGCACTGCTTAGCAACAACTAAAACATCGGTGTGTTATCAACATTGTTCTCACCCTAAATCCAAAACACAGCACTGTACCAGCTACTGGGAGAAAAATTAACTCTGTCCCAGCTGAAACCAGGACAGTGGGGAAGATACTGATTCTCTTCTCTCTATTGCCACACTGAGGACCCTAAAAAATAATGATTTAGCAATCAAGCCATCTGCTCCCAAGATAGCAGGCATATAATGCAACATAATATTGGGTAGTATAAGGCTCCTAAATTTCCTTAATGACTTTTTTTTGTTTCTTTCTTTCTTAATCCCCAAGAACTTGAAACATTAAATTTCAAAAAAAAGAGAGAGGGAACAGAATCTGGTAATGTACTCAGGATGGAAAGAAGGCTGGATAATATATTCATTCTAATTGTATTAACCTTCCCCCATAATGAGAGGGGGAAAACCTACCATCTGTTTAAGTCATTAGTCAGTTCCATAATTAAAGGATTAAGATTAGCTCTAACAATTTCATTACTTTTCCTAGGAAACCGAACATGCAAATACTTAAAACTAGTCTATTGCCATTGAAAGAGGCTATCGATTAGTGTTCTCTCTCTTATACTTTGGGAGATTGCCATCACCTCAGATTTAGTCCAATTGATTTTATACCAGGAATATTTCCCAAAGTTGACTACCATGTCCAATATATTAGGAAAATATTTTTGTCGATCTGATATAAATAAAAGTATATTGTCAGCTTAAAATAATAGTTTAACCTCACATGTTCCTGATTTCATACACTGCAGTTTATGATTAGCCCTAATTTGTATTTCCAACTGTTCAAGGGCAGTGTTAAAGAAAAGGAGTGAAAGGGGATGCCCTATTCTTTTGCACAGCTTTTAAGAATTAAGCAATTAGCCTCCTTTGGAGTCAGAGTGATTGTGGACTATAATAAAGCAACAAAATCCAGGTGAGAAATGATCACATAAGCCAAATCTACATAAAGGACCAAGTCAACCTAATCTTGTCAAATGCCTTTTCTGTATCAGAGCAGCACTGCAGCAAGGATTTATCCGAGTATTGACAGACACTCATTAATTTGGTCAGTAACCTTGTACTATCAATGCCTGATTATTAAATTCATCTAATTAGGATGGTAGATATCACCTATTATTTTATTTGATCTCGTATCCAGCATTTCGATGAGATATTTATGTTGGCAGAACCTAAAGCGTTGTTGCAGATCTTTGCCCGGTTTAAGCATAACTGAATAAGAGCCTCGGGAGAACGGCCTTCTTCAATATATGCAGTTGCTTACATGATCCAAAGGTCTAGGGGCTAACATTTATATGAAAGCATTGCTAAGGTTCTGGTATCTCTGTTAATGGTGCTTTTATCCAAATCTTTCATCATATTTACTATATCTCTTAGTAAAGCAGGTGAGGAATCCTGAGGTTACCACCTGCTATCCACCACCAAGGCCCCACACCACCCACGAGGTGGGTTCTGTGTCACTCAACATATCCAGAAACAACCTGGAAAATAGGAAGTGTAATGATGTTGATATTTGCCAGTAACAACAAGTAATTCTTAGTAGTAAAACTTAAAACCATCAGTGAGGAGCTGCGGAAGAATCTCACAATACTGCAAGTGACCCAAAAATAAAGTGGCAGGTGAAGCTCAGGGTTCTTAAAAGCAAAGTAGTGTACCTGAGAAAAAAATACTGCCTTAACTATTTGTAGATAATGAATGGGTTTGCATTAGCTACAAGCAAAAAGAAAGTTATCATGGATACTTTTCAGAAAACGCCAGCAGAGTGGCCTGGGGGATCACAAGGAAAACCGAGTATCAGCACTCTGTAAAAGGACTTGAGAGAAAAAAGCATTCTGCCATTGCCCTAAGCCACAACATGCTCATCCCCCACGCAGCATGTAGCCACAATCAGACCATGTCAAACAAAAGACTGGGAAGAACTGAAAACTGTATAGAGAGAAGGATGACAGAGATGATCTAAGATGTGAAATGGGTTCAGCTGGAAAAGGAACCCACATAGATTAAACTTCAGCATGGAAAAGGCACACTTGTTAGAAGGAATATGACAGAAGACGAGAAAAAATTGGTACTGACTGGTGTCCAAAAAGGTGTATGAGGAACAATCATTCTCCACAATACCCAAGTTTGTCAAACTACCAGTTTAAAACAAAGGAGTTTGTTAATTTGGGGGGATAATGCGTTATTATATGGTGGAACTCAAAGCAGTAGGATGCTGGGGTGTTTAAATGGATTCACAGAGATTAGCCAAGTTCACAAAGGATAAGCCCTTAAGTGACTATTCACATGGTATCTCTAATGCAGGCTCTGGTTCAGAGATTCCTTAAACCACTGATTGTCAGAATCTGGGACAAAACATCAGGGAAAATGGTCATTAATACTTTTTCAGGATGCAAATGGCTAGTCTTGCTCATCTTGATTATTATGGTTTTGATGTTTGAACCTCCATTTTTACTAAAACCACAGTAATTTCTTTCTTCCTCTCCTGATCACCCCGAAGTGTTGTTTTAGCCTCAATATCCCAAGCAGGTATCACATCTTAAACACATTTTTTTGTTGTTATTAACCTTTCAGTTAGACAATTCCACTGACATTTTTATGCTGAGCGAGCCTACCCATACCCGGCTTCCATTCTGCAGGTGCAGACACCCAACATATGGTTGGCAGAACAGTTCTCTAGACTTACTGACTGTATTGACTAGATTCTTCATCAGCTACAACAGGAACTTAAACACCTCTCTTACACCCAGATACCGACACTTAAGTGTAATCATATATGAACTGAATTCCAACCCTAGTACAGCATTCATCTGACTAAATGTGTTTACGTTCAAACGTAAGGCAGCCAGCGTGGACGTCATCTGTAGTCAGTGGAGAAAAATGGGCATTTGTAGAGGCCACCTATTTCAACTTAATATGCATGAATAAATTTGATCAAACAGACCATGTCCTAAGGCCCCTATTTTTTTTTCCCCCAGTATGGAGGGAACATTGTGGTGAGCTCAGATGAAGACATCCACGCTGTGAAGTTTAAACATTAGGTCAGCTGAATGCTACGTTCAGTCATGTTTATACTATTCAGAAGAGGCAAGGAAATTCAAACTCCTTCCCAGGTATAAGGTGTATATATTACACCTGTAAACTGACGTGCACCCCTACAAACACATGAGCATACACATAACATACCAACTCCTTCAGTTTGGGATTTTTTTGTTTTACTTCACCAGGAAATGGAAACATAATGCAATTCTAACATTAGTTTACTATAAATTCCTAGTCTTTAAGCTAATGGCAAAATAATGCTCCTCTCATTAGTTTAATGATCATATCGTGCTTAATACAAGCTTCCCCCCCTCTTTTTTTCCTCTTTCATTAACTCTGTCTAATAGTTGCAGACAATTTGCTTTCACTGTGAAGCTGTCAGTCTTTTTCTTGTATGTAACATGTCAGTCTCTTATAGCACAGAAATAATGCAATGCATTTATTAGACCAAGACCTCTTTTCATTTACTGACTCAAAAATTATTTTGAGCTATGATAAAGCATGTTAATGGAGCACATTATAAGAAGCAAACATTTAGATCATTTACAGATTTTCTTTTTTAACTATGATATGTGCTTCCTCATCAGTGTTTGATTTAGAATAATCTAGCTGCCACTTGGGAAAAAGGAAAGGTAGGTGAAACTGATGCAGAGGAAAGCCCCTCAGCTCAGATCGAGCTGGCTGTTCCCCTGAGGCACCCAGACAAAAGGCTTTTGCTCATGGCAGTCTGCAGCAATACAGAGCAACAGTAAAGTTTCCTTCTCTCATAATGATGCAGCTTTTTCTTAGGAGTATGAAAAAGAGGAATAAAATAGGCATTTTTAAATGCTAGATTTTAGAAGCAAAACCAGCTATTGTATCGGAAGGGGTGAGGGAAAGGAAGAAGTGATAACAGAGGATGTGTCCGAGAGCTGTCATGTGAGACCCATTAGATGCTTAAGAACTCGGATGTATTTGGCTTGACTAGAAATTTGGACACGCTTTATTCTAGGCACGTCATCTATTCAGCCTTTCTGTTGGGATCGCCTACATTCAGTAGTGCCACATCACCTAAGTTGACATCTACTTGCTATGAAAGGACAGCCCTGCATTTCCATCTGCACTCTAAGTTTGCATTTCAGGCTAGTCCTACCCCTGACTGTCTCTTACACCTTTCTGTCTCTTGCTTAAGTTTATCCCAGGTTCTTCAGAGTTCATACTGTTTTAAAATAGCAGAAAACTATCTTTGTCCACAGTCCTGCCTCTGGTTGGTTGTAGCAGAATTTCCAGAAAAGCTGCTGTTCTTTTCTTCAGTTCTTTACAAGGGAAGACTTTATTGAGAGAAAACCAGCAGCTGTTGGAAAAAAAAAAAAAAATACATTGCTTCGGCTGCAGGAAAATTTAAGAGGTTGCTGTGCTTGCCCTTTGCTCTTGATTACTGTTCTTCTCAGAGGCTGCCATTCCCATCCAGATTTGTTTGTTTCTTCCCCGTTTCCACGAAAGTTTCTGTTAAGACTACCCCATTTTAACTTTCCCCACTGTTTTTCCCCATTTAATGTATGAGGAATGCTCCTAAGTGTCCATATCTCAAGCAACCATTCCAGAGATACCTGATCAAACACTGTGTTCAGCCAATCTGTCAGTAATTTTATTATATTTTGACCTTAACAAATGAGGTACTTACAACTCTCTCACTTATTCCAAACTCTTTTTAGAGCTAAAACAGATTATTAAGCAAACTGAGAAATTAAAACCTTGCAATTCTGGACTGAAGTCAGTGGTTGTCAACTTTTTGAAATAAGAGGCACTCTTGATCCCTAAAATACATGCTGAGGGCCAAAACAACACTTTGCAAGGCTGTAAGAACATGGACAGGGAGACATTAAATGGAGAAAATATCTCAAACTACAGCTGCTCTGTTACTTACATCAGGAAAAGGAGCTGGGCAGGAGACTGCAGCGACCCAAGGATGGCTCATGGCAGCGCTGATCCTAGCATCAGGCTTCGCGCTGAGAACGGTACCACAAGAATGGGAATGACATATCGTTTAGCTGGTGCTACCATTAATCTCTTAGGCCAGCTTGGCAAGCCAATGCTCTTAGGGGAAAAGATACAGGGAATAATCTAGTTATTCATCCGCAAAGGAACCGTGTGCACTTATGAAATGGGCAAATGAGAGAAGATTCAGGTGCCTTGTTCACACTCAGCAAACTGCTTGTGAGCCTACTATTATCTCTTTTCATTTCCTAGAGCACAGGCAGGCCTTTAGCTTCACTCACATGGACAGTATTAGTATTTTTAGGGCTATGACTAGAGTCTCTGGTATGAGGTCAGATGCTTGTTGCCCTAAAAACATACAAGCAAACCACTAGCCAGCCCCAAAACACCTCTGACTGAAGAGAGATCAGAAGCAAAGACCAATAGCTACCAATAATTCTATCATGTGAAATGCACTGACCCAAATAGTCATATCTACCTCTCCCCTTGCAAACTTTAGGTGTATTTTTTTCCCCATTTCCCCAGCCAACATACACACACACTCCCTCTCGCACACATGCACACTGCCCTGTCTTTGTGTAGCTGAAGATGGATCAGACTATTGTCTTACACACTGTTTCAACCAGACTGATTCTGAAATTCTCATGGGGCATTGAAGGAGAAGGAAGGAGGGAAAATAAAAAAATGACTGGCTAGCACAGCTGAAGAGCTCTTCCTAGACATATCTCCCTCACTCCTCTCCTCCCTGAAGTAGAGCTGTGATGGCCAAAGCAAGACCTCACAGCTTCTGTGATCAACTAAACCTTGTCTTTGCCATTCCCTCCAGATCCCAGGCATTCCGTTCTCTCCCCTCTTTTGTAAAAACATGAGCATTTTCGAAGGAAGTGATCCATTCTCTAGTTCTTTGGTTTTAATTTGATCCACTAGTGTCATTCACATGGAGACTATAGTTTCCAGCAAGGTCTGGAGAAGCTATTCCCATCCCTTATATTTAAACATGTATCTCTCACTCCTCTCTCTCCTCCCTTTTCCCAGGCTTTGGGAGCAGCACAGGATTTCCACTGAAGTCCACAAAATTATTGTTAGCCCATGACGTTCCAGAGGCCAGCAGACTGTCACTCACACTTTTGCTGGGTTTGGTCTGCTACACATATACTTCTCTCCATCCACTGCAGGGGGACAGGGACACCCCAGCCAAATCCTGACCCCCTTCTGCCTCCGCCCCAAACCAGGGGAGTCCCAAAACTGGGGTCCAGCTCCCACAGCAGGACCTCTCTGAACCAGACCACCTCTACGGGATAGAGCAGAGGAGGCTCTCTGAGCCTGATTTTAGCCCCTGTTCAACGCCATGGTAAAACCCCTTTCGGCTTATTTCATGTGTGCAGCCAGTGACTAGAAGACAAGCATTTGATTAAACCTGAAGCCATTTCAGACATACAGCTGTGAATGAAACACGCAGCAGCTCCTGCGTGGTTCTCCCCATCGCACTCAAGACCAGATGAAACTGCTTTTTCAGACACCCAGCGCAATTCACACTGCTCCAGGCACTGGCATTCAAAGGTGGATAATAGCAATTTGAGGGTTACAAACTTGAAAATACCACTTTTTTTTTTTTTTTTTTTTCCTTGCATACATCCCTGTATTCCTGTTTCAGCCTGCCTTTTATGCTGCAATTCAGCCATGTGCCTCTCGTCCTGAAGCATGTCACCTTTGGTCTTCCTCAAATGACTATATATATATATTTACTTTAGCAAGCCAACATGTGTAAATGCCATTGTCTGTCACGGCTCATTGTTTCTCCTTCTTTCTAAAGAGGACAGTGTAGTGTGAGAAAAAGGGCACTCGGATGGATGACGTTGTGCAGCAGTCTGTACGGTTTTCTTTCAGACTGAGATGGACAATAAATGTATGTCTACTCCTAGTGTGAGGAGTCAGTAGAAGATCAGTGAAGGAGGCCAATGTATCTCAACAGCTTTCAAATTCACAGTGCCTGTTCCCAAAGCAGCTGAACTCTGACAAGCGTTGTCAGAGTAACTGGCACTGAATTAAGAGGTAACTTAGATGTCTGTATTTTCAGGATGCTTCTTCTTAAGAAAGTACATGCTGAAACCATTCAGGAGGACTTGCTCCTGCATTCATGCTGATTTGTTCTACTATGAATTAATGATGAATCAAAGAAACTGCTTTTCATCACAGTGCCGGAACAATATAGCCTGGAGCATAGACTTGAAAGTTCATGGTATGTTTAGTGAAATATTAAAAGGAGTCCCTGTATGTTTTTAGCATTTTCTCTTCCTTTTATGTATGTGTAAGTCTCTTGGAGGCTCGAGGAAAAATGCGATTTCCTCAAAGAGATACGTACACAAGTCTGCAAAACATTACAGATAACTGGTGACCCTTCTGGACAGAGCTGCTCTCCTGGAGCAGAGAGCACTGAGCGTACCAGTTCTGGTGGGTCTGCTTTAGAGCAGGACTATGGTCTTCCACACGCAGAGGTTACCATGTCGCAGCACATTAACTGAGCTGTTTGTCTCTGTCATGAGTGATGAGACAAATCGGCATAATATGGTGGCACTTCATTATCAATAAAGGGTTAGAGTGGGAAGCACAACTTCTGGCAATGGGTAAAACTAAAGCTCCAAGGGAACAAGAAAGAGAAACAACACTTACAATATGCTTTTTCCTAAACGAGAAAGTGAAAGCTCACTCCTTCTAAAACTATCTTTTCTCAAAATTGCCAGTGAGGCTTAGCAGCCATGGAGTTGCATGTTATTGCTTAAACTGAGGTTGAGGAAGCCTCTGTTTTTCTTCTCAGAAACAGTTCTTTTATTCCATCCCTTCTTTAGCTGAAATGGTGTTAAAAACCTGTGACCAGCACACAGCTCTGACTGACCTCCTGCTGATGCCAGATGACCATGAGATAATGACTATGCTCTTACCCAGTGGTATCAGACTGATCCACTTCACCCACTTGTGCTGTTAGGGAGTGAACTCGTGGCCCAGCTCTGCCCATGAGGTGGACTGAGAGGCTAGGATTGCATGACTGTCAGCTAAAGGAAAATGGGCTTTTCAGCCCCCCACACTCTAAAGCGAAGAAGGAGGTTTCAAGGCCTGAAGCAATGAATGTGTGCCATTTGATAGGGGGAGGGAAGGGCTAGGGGTTTTTCAGGTCAGACTTGAAATTGTTATCAAGCACCAAAATAATAAAATGCCTGAAGATATTGTTTGTAAGAATGCTGCATGCTTGATCTAAAAGCAACGTTGCACCACCTGTATAAAGGTCCTGCCTGACATCCATGCCTTGCCCAGCATAGTCCAGCAGGAGAAGGTCTCATGTACGGAGCAGCTTGATTTGGGAAGGAGAACTCAGACTGTCGAGCCATGGAGTGAAAAGAGAAGAAACTTCAACCTAAGCTCTGCATAGCGAAGCCTAGAAAGCAAAGGAAGAGATTCACAGAAATTTTTCAAGTAGCATTAGCAAATTGCTCATTGCATTCACGTAGTAAATTGCAGTACTTTAGAGACGACTTCATCTCTGCCGAGAAAATGCTGAAAGAGTCCTTAACAAGAGCTGGTTTGTAAGCCTTTTAAAAACTGCTGGCCCTTAGAAACTCAGAGTGGATATTCCCTGCATCTGTAACATGCTTACCAATCACCCTGTGCTCTGCAATGTATTTTGGCCCCTTCATGCTTAAAGCAACCTAGTGATCTTAGCTGCAGGACAAGTTTCTTTAATGCCAGTGCTAGAGGTCAGCTCTCGTGACAAGTAGAGAGAGAGTCAACATGAGGCTGGCAGGTTGCTTGGCACATGGACCGGAGGCATGTGCAGCCTGAGCTGAAGCAGCAGGTAGGAGAAAAAGCTGCTAGAGGAGGCTCTGGAAGAAAATCAGAATGGTAATTCCTCTCCTCTTGTCCATACCAAGGGACACAGTTTTGCAAGTTGCCTTTCTCCAATCTGCTGGAATGGCTGCTTGGGGGAAAAACACATATTTAACAAGTATTCTCAAAATTGCATTTTTTAAGCCCTTTTTAGCTGGCAGTCCTGTCTTCCCTCCCCACTGCCAATTCTCAGCCAGGTTTTTAAACAGCTGTCTTTAAATTTTTGGCGCTTCAGTTTTCTCTGCCAGATGTGATCAAGTGTGTGTGTGTATATCTCTTGCTCATAGTCTGATCTGCCAGTCTTGTCCACATTATGGACAGCGCTTGTCCCTGTGGCATTCCTGTATGCTTGCTGGATGTTGTCCAAAAGCCTCTGCAGAAAAGAGATACTATATAAAAAAGGCATAATCAAAGAGCGCTTTACATATACCAACTACATCCCTTTGTCTAGCTATTGCATGGCATTTCCTTAACCATCTGGTCTCTTTGACTGTGTCCACTCTGCCAGACAAACTGAATTCATTTAAATTACCTTTTTTAAAAAAGCTCTAAAATATTAGGCATTGATTGAATGCCACAGGCCAACAAGTATAGCTAGAACTGTATGCAGTTCATTACTTACCTCATTTTGTTCCTGTTCATAAATTATCCACAAAGGACTTTGATTTTTACTAATCTGCTCATTATTCAAGGTTCTTCGGCAAAAAATTAATACAAACATATTTCAACATGCGGATTCTGTCTGTGGACTAGTCACTTCAGCTGCCTCCTCAACTACCTATTATTTATGGCCTGCAAGTGGTCAATTAAACAACATGGCATTTCCCACACCTTGGCTGGATGTTTGGGCCAAACCATTGAGACTTTCTCAAACAGAAATGCCATTCAGCTTTGTCCAACACATCTCATTGAATCAGCCTCAGGTTTGAGGTATCAAATGCGAGAAACTTATGAAAACCAGAGTAGTAGAAAGTGAAGGTGGTTGATGTTACCTTCTTCATGACTTGAGCATAACCCAATTCCCTGCCTTACCTGTGTTCACAGACGAGACATATTTCCCACAGCTTCCTAGATGACTTATTCCATAACTTACAAGTCAATAACACAAATTATGGGTCAAGGAAGACCTGACTAAACAAAGGTTTATTGCTTTTTACCCTACTGCCCTGTTTCTTTGCAGTCTACCTCACCTTGTTTAGAGCTAGCTTGGATATCTGCATCATTCCTGTAGATGTATATCTATAGTTTATTCAAAAAATGAGAAAAAGATAGGTGGGATGTTTTGTTCATTTACAACAGAACAGGCAATGTACTTACCCAGGTGAAATGAAGCCACCAGGATAGTTTCCCAGTACACAGCACCAAGGTGGTTTCAGTAGATGCCCTCTGCAACATTCTCGTCCAGCCTTTCCTCAGGACTGCCTGGGCACTGATCATTTGGATTCTGGCAGTGCTCAGTGAAGCCTCTTCAGTCCTCATGTTCCTGAGTGTCTTTGGTCCAAACAGGGCTTCACACCAAAACTAAAACATCTGTCACTTCATAAAGTTACAGATTCTAAGAGATTTTGAAGCAAGGCAAGAGTTATACCCACCAGTTTCTGGGGAGGTTTTACTTATTATTTTTTCAAATTAGACAAGTGGAAGAGGCAGCCAAAGGACTTTTATACCTTTTTACAGAGCAGCAATAAAAGCCACCAAAATCACAATAGCTGCCTGCTCCTTGTTTAAAATGCTCTTGCTTGGCTTTAGAGAAAACAACTCTTCAGTGTCATTTTGATCAGCACTGCAACTATCTGCACAAGCCTTAACTCATACAGCAGGGATTTGCAGACAAATTTCAACCAAGGCGGCACCAACAGTGTGTTTTTAGAGCTGACAGAATCAAAGAATACGGAATTAAACAAAGTGATTCACTGAAGAGCTGAATTGGCTGACCCATGTTGCCAATCCATCACTGCAAAGTCTTTCACAGAAAAGCCTGACAGGAAAAAAAAAAAAAAGAAAACCACAAATGAGAAAAAAAAATTCCCCCAACATAATCAGATCTGCTCAATGTGAAAGAAAGAGACAGAGAAAGCATATGTGTTTATCTGGTGCATTGCTGAGCAATGTAGCTCTTCTTCCAGACTCAATCGATACATTTTCTCCTTAAATTCCCTGGTCCACTGTACAGAAGTCAGCTATGTTTGCTTACCAGCAGATAACCATCTTAATTAGACTACTGTATTGAAGCCCTGTTCTCTGCGAGCACAGAAAGAGTTTTCTTTCCTCTGGCATTGTTTTCCTCGGAGGTGTCTCTTGCTAAATGGAATCTTTTTCTGTTTCATTAAAACAGAGTAATGTAAATGCCATTCTGTGATCTTTATGCCCATGTCACTCCCACTCAAGTGAAACTAGACAGGACCCAGTTAATTAGTACAAGCCATTAAAACCAAAGAAAAAACAGCATCAATGGCCAGCTTATTTATTTCTAAGCATCTCATTTCCACAGCATCGAAAACATTTGGAATCAAGTAAAATGGCACCCATTTTTTTGCATTTTGAGCATGGAGCCTGTGCACACTGCAGGCAAATTCTTGCAGAAGCCATAGTAACTTGAAAAGTCCTGAGTTATCTAGCAAGCTTTTCCAAGACCAGCATGTCCACTATGCAGGAACCCTCATAGCACAGACCCCTGTGCCATGTGCTGCAACTAGAGGGCTAAATCACTATGCCACAAGAGTTATTGCAGCCTCATAGCTAGCCAAGGCCAATTCCCAACACCAACAATGCTTGTCAACCCATACTGAATTCAGTAAAGATTTGCCTGTAAGAGAAGGCAGTACCTGACCCCACACTGTCACATCCTACTGAAGAACTATTACTTCTCATACACATGCTCCTTTTTTCTGATCCTCAACACGTACTGCATACCAATCATGTAACAAGTACCTATAGGGCACGCTTAGGGGCACAGAAGCACTGTACTTTGCTTACAGTTCACAGCACACCTTACACAAACTCCTGGTAAGGCAAGAAAGTGAGAAAGTACTTTTGAAACTATGGGAAAATTGCTTTTTCTGGGGCAAGTTTTCCATGGTCGTAAGGCCAGCACCTTTCTGTTTTTTCCTCCTTTCTTCTCAAGAGGACTATGAATAGAAGAGTTTTTCAGGAACGAAGTCGAAAGCCCTCCCTCACCCCCTTTTTGGATAAAGCTACCAGAAGTGCAGGGTCACATTCCTCCTCCAATTTCTTCCATACGCATGTTAAAGCCATGTTGTGGTTTAACCTCAGTCAGCAACTGAGTACCACACAGCCGCTCGCTCACTCCTCCCCCCCCCAGTGGGATGGAGGAGAGAATTGGAAGAGCACAAGTGAGAAAAACTCGTGGGTTGAGATAAAAACAGTTTAATAATTGAAATAAAATAATAATAACAACAATAATAATAACGTAGTAATAATAATAATAATAATACACCAAGCAAGTGATGCACAGTGCAATTGCTCACCACCCGCCGACCGATGCCCAGCCAGTCCCCGAGCAGCGGCCCCCCCCGGCCAGCTTTCCCCCAGTTTATGTACTGAGCATGACGTCACATGGTATGGAATGTCCCTTTGGCCAGTTTGGCTGTGCCCCCTCCCAGCTTCTTGTGCACCCCCAGCCTTCTCAGTCAGTAGAGCATGGGAAGCTGAGAAGTCCTTGACTAGCGTAAGCACTACCTGGCAACAACTAAAACATCGGTGTGTTATCAACATTGTTCTCCTCCTAAATCCAAAACACAGCACTGTACCAGCTACTAGGAAGGAAATTAACTCTATCCCTGCTGAAACCAGGATAAGCCAGAAGGAAGTTCCTTTTTCAGGAAGGAGCCCAAACACGATGATTGGTCATTTCAGTTCTCCACCTCTTCAGCAATAAGGAGCAACAAGCAGCAGTACCAGAGGAAGAACCATTCCAAGAGACCCACCAAAAGAAAAATACTTTTCATGAAGTCAGTGACTGGGACAAGCAATCGAGGGGGAAGGGGGGGTTAGATTGACAGTGTAAAGTATAGGATTATGCCCAAGTCATGCCTTCTAAATCTGGGCATTTCTGTATGAAACAAGGAGTCACAAAAGCCAGCAAAGTATTTCTGTTAAGAGCATGCTTTGATGGCTGCCATTCTTTTCCTCAATATCATGCTCTTGCCACCTGAGAAACTGTAGGCTTTCAGTGCAGGTTAAGAAGATTGGCAGAAATTCTTACTCTGTTACTGGCTTTTCTTGAAAATTGACTCCAGCAAACTGCTAGCTTTTTCACAGTCACAACCTAAAAATAATGTGAAGCAGATTAAAGAAGACAACATAACCCATTCTGCAGAGCCATAGTCAAAGATCCGGGTTAAATAGCTATTCTAGCATACACTCTCCATCACTGTACACCCCAGCAGAGACACAAATATTAAGAAGTGGGTAATACTTTTCCACACAGTTTTAGCATCAACCAAAGCAGGTGGTGATACCAGAAAAGCACAGGTTTCAGAGTAGGCTTGTTCCCCAATATCTGCACATTGCTTCTAACTCAGGGCTCCCACTCCACTCCTCCCCAAACCTCTTGTACCACATGCAGTGTTGGAGCCAGGAGCCCAGCCTCCCCTCGGCCAAGAGCCCTCCTTCCCCCTTTGTGCTGACTCCAATCTAAACATGGGCATTTTGCAAGGCCACTGCCTACAGACATTGGAAAGTGGAGCAAGGAGGGCAATTCAGTGAACTAAAATGTCACGCTCAGATATTCACGTTATAACACCTCGTCATTGTAGGTTTATTTTGGACCTGATCCAGCAGCCTTATTATTGTATTGTAGCTACTAAGGCTATTGTGTACTAAATAGCAGGAAGAATAACAAATGCATCTCTGTTTAAAAGAGAAAAAGTTGGATTTCATTTTCTCAGCAGCCTTGAAGCTGTACAATGAATGTTTGCCAATCCAAACACAACATTTACACATCTGTCCTTTACTGCAAGCAGTTATGATCATAGAAATAGTTGGATATTCTTCAGCTGCTCCCCACTCCAGTTTGCTTTTTAATTAGTACTGATGCCAGGAAATTAGGTGGCTAGGTTTTTCAACACTGTGTGCTTTTATATGCTCTGATATTATACGGTGACATGATCAACAAACGTCTCTTTCTGGCCCTGGAATATTGCACCCACATCTGTCCTGCTTGCTTTCCATCCATGGTCCAATGAAAGCAATTAGAAAATGAGTAAGCCCATTTGTATCCTAGTCATGCCTATGGGCACAGATGAGGTATGGAATCTAATGATGAAGTTTAAATGAGATCATACATGACTCCCAATATCTTGGTCAAAAGCTGAATAAAGTTAGCTTTGTTCTCAGGCATTACCAAGCTAACGAAGTTCAGTTCCACTTACAAATGAATGCAGACAGCACGTTTGCCTTGTTATCCTCCTACCCTTTCACATCTGCTAAAGAATCTCCCAGTTCTTCAAAGTCCTTTGTAATTGTGCCTAAGCTTTAATATGGTGAAAGCCAAGTGAATTTTACAAATTTGAACTGGGCTCTGCTTTAATCCCATTTTCAATCCTTCATTTTTTCAAAAAATGTCATTTCTCTCTATTTCTCTCTCTTCCCTTTGCACACGTTAAAATGACTGTACGTCGGTCTAGAAACTAGTGTTTGAGGAGACCTTAGGAAGCCCTAGAGATCAGCTACCACCCACAGTCATCCAGCTCTCTCTGGACCCCATGTACAGGGAGAGCACTTCCAGTGCATCTGACCCAGCTCCATCCCTGTGAGGGTCCAATAAGCTTGCTAATTCCCCATCTCTGTACTGACATGCGTGGCATCAGTTACATGGCCCAGTAACCCAGGACATGACAGTGCACAACGTGCAGACCTTTTAGACATTCAGTAGCTCTTTAGCTAGGAATAATAATTCATTTTGAATGACAATGCACATAGAGATCATGAGGATTTATTGAGTATAACCTGCTGTAGTCTATCCATCAAAGTGACACTCAGTTGCTTACAAAGTTCCTGCACTTACTGTACTTAGTGAACACTTCACAAGTTCCTGCAGTATTATTTTTGCCTAACGGGAAAGCCTCTCGTGATTCTTAGGGAGGCAGAGGAACGTCCCCAAGCAATAAAGAGACTGCCTGAGCCCTTGGTAATCACAGCACATGTTAATGTTTGATCGATGCAGCTCATGTATAATCATTTTCCACTTGCTCTTCCCACAACACAGCACATACTTTAAAATTAACATTTTCATGGCTATTTTGCAATGCAATGTCATGACCTGCTCCAGAGCAATAGGGGAACACAGTCCCCCTGCTTCTGACTGCCAACTTTCCTTGAGTGGGCATCAGAAACGCAACTCCTGCTTTGCTAGAAATGTGAATGACTGCAATGATTATTTCCTTTCTTTCTAGGGGGAGAAACTTGGTCTTCTCATTTTCAGCCCTGTCTCTATCAACAGCCCTACAAATAAACAATAAATAAAATTCTCCCTGGGGTCAAACAACTAAAAGAAACTGCTTGTCTTCCCTTAAGCTGTTACTGCATACCCTTGAAGATGTCTCTCATCTTCCCTTCATCATTCTTCAAGTTCCCCCACTCTTGCCTCCAGTTTTCTTCTGAATAAGTGATTCTGTGACCACCCGTTCTCCCTTTTCGCTCTGTCATAAAGCAGAGGACAGCTCTTTTGCACTCCCTAACTCTTATGCTGGCCACTTCTCATTTTCATTATTAGCAAGATAACTACCAGGCCAAGTTAAAAAATCCTCCTACCTACAAGTCCTGGAAGGCAATGAAAATGTCCACTCTGCTTTTCCTCAGATCAACATGCAGATACAGCCTCTTGGGACAACATGTCAGCTTCAACAGTCCTCGTTCAAGTTCAAAATCTCTAGCAATCCTCTAGCAGAGCCACACTGCCCCTGCCCCAGCAGTGGACAGTGACCCTGTAAAAACATTGACACTGGCATAGTTCAGAGACGAACTTCAAAGAGAAGTTCCCATTTCATCTGAACAAGCACATACATCCCTACTGTACATCCCCAAGCACCTGGAGAAGGATGGTCATTAGAGAGTTACCGGCACTGCTGCTTAGCCCCAGAGGTAGACAGGCTCTTACCCACCCCTGCCACTCTACAAGCTCAAGACAAACCCAAATCCTCCCACCACAGTCAAAATACCATTTCCCTGAGAAGGTAAAAAATAAGCCTCTTGAATTGGAAAACTTCAGTTCTTTTCCAAATTTTTAGCAAGTCACAACAGTTTTCCTGCCTGTTTAATAGGACAAAGACTCGAGCGACACAGATTGCCTGAGAAAACAGCTATCTGGCCCTGCCCACATAGCTCGGTAATTGACATGTGCTGGAGATGTCTCAGCAGCTTCTCTCGGTTTAATGCAGAGCATAGGCTATAACAAAGGTGTCCTAGTGAACAGCCTAATTACTGCTCATCTTTCTCTGGCATCCGTACAAGCAGAACAGCTGCAACAAGGCCGCTTTCACCAGACTACCCTACAGCCTCTGATCTAAACCAGGCAGATGCAATTCGACTGTCTCTCTGTTGTGTCCCCGTGTTTCTGCCTACACTACCAAAACAAAGAAGACTACATGCTGCCACCATTATTGCCCTTCTCTGAATGGCATCTCTCCCCTAAGATACTCTTTTCTTTTTTTAATACAGATTCTTGTATTTGGTGAACCTAACTCAAGTTTGTGCCTAGCTTCAAGACAATCAAACTGGTGTTTCCCAGTTAAAATCCACCACAAAATAATTTGTCCAAGCATCTTCCAAATCCTCTCCATAGTCAAAAACAGGGGAGGTAGCACCTTTGTCTGTGGGGAAAGGTGTGGGCCTCTCCAGTCACATAAAAGATGCCAGCCAGAATAAGAATGTGTATGTCCTGAAAATATTTGTATGTAGGTCAGAGAGTCCTTAAATGTGCATTGAAACAATATTAATGTCACTGACCTTTCTGATCACAAGTGCAGCTGCTGCCTCAAACCATCTTGAAATTGTTTCTTCTGAAAGCAAGTACCTGCTGCCCTTCGAAACCTTCCTTTATCTGCAGAGCGGTGGGGGGGAAATTATTTACTATCGGGTGTTCAGCTGTATTTACTATTTTTAATAAAAAAGGAAACTTTAAAAAGGACACTTGGTTTCCACTTAATGGCCCCCAAAGGTTTATCATTGGAGACGTTTGGCACTGGATCCGAGGGGAAGTTTGTATAGCTGCTGTACAGCTGCGCTTCACCTCAGGTTCACTCGTACTTTGTGTTCTGGTGCAGCTAATCTCCTGTTTTTCCATGAGCACAAAATACTTGCTTTCCTTGGGGAAAAAAAATAAAGACAAAAAACCAACAAAAAAGCCCCATATGTACAGAGGCAGCAAAGATTACTTGTAACTGCCATAATTTAAGGGCAAAAAGAATCCTCTTATCTCACCTGCAGAGTGGGTTTAAAAAATGAGAGCAGGAAGAGAAATGACTTGCTGAAAGGAAGTTTTGGAGGACGTTATTAGGGTCCAAATACGGATTTATGTGGCCTCCATGCAGCACTCTGATATCTTACATGCACTTTGGCTTAGACAGATATTGAAAAGGAACTGGAGTGGATACGAATTCATCACCGACACATTCAGTCATGATGTCTCTTCTACGTGTTTATTCAGTGCCCAGTAAAATGGTAACTTCTTTCCGCATTAGGGTCCTAAATGTACAGTGAAATGGCTAGGAAATTATTTCTACAAATATTTGGGGCTGGGAGGAGGTGCACACATGCATATTCCCAAGTATAGTACATCTGTCTTGGTAGAAATCATGCTGCAAAGGAGAACGCCTGTTTCTCCATTCCTAGCATGGTCAGTCATTTGTTTCCGTGCAAAATGAGTGAAAATACACTAGTTCAGTAATGGTGGTGCTTTACGCAGACCTATTCACATAAGTATCTCCAGGTATTATTGGCTGGGACCGAAACTAATTCTTGAGGGCATAAACTAACCCACCTCAATGTAAATAGGTCAGTTCAGTGGCATTGCTAGTGGTGCAGACATATGAAAACAGCTATATTGGATGCACATGTTCTATAAAGAAGGTATCTCACAACAGCAGAACTACATCACATCTACTATGTAAAGAATTTCTGCTAGTAAAATAAGTATGTGTTTATACACACACGTGTATATGACCTGTGGCACAACAGAAGAATTTTACCTTCAAGTATCCTCAGAAGGGTTAAGCAAAACAACCTTTGCGCATGGACAAGCCCTAAATAAGGAACACCTCTTCAGGAAGGTGCCAGGCCACAATATTGGCATGCAATTAAGGAAGGTGGTAATCCTGCTCATCTAACTGTGCAATTAGGATAATGTCACTTTCTATTTCTACTTTGTAAAATACTTTGAGATCCTCAGATGAAAGCTCTGTACCAGCGTGAAGCATTTATACCTTCATCAATGAAGCAGATGGCACGTGGTATGCTTGTTTGTGTGTGAACCCTGTAGTCATCACTGTTATAATTAGTTAAGAGTCATCTCCTGTTCTGCTGCAAGCTCTGCGGCTTGACAGCATTTGGTAGGGGCTGGCGTTTCCACAGGAGCAACTGTATCTTGGTGGCATATTCTTACACTGCTTCCATCACTGTCATAGCTGTGTAACTACATTTTAAGAGTATTGTGCATATATGGTTGAAACACAACACAACAAAGGTGCACATCAACTGATGAAGACTGAAGGAGACTTTGAGAGGCCATCTTGTCCATTGCTCTCCACTGAGCAGGATCAAGTACTCATAAGCATTTCCCGACAAGATAATCTAACCTGTTTTAAAGACTTTCAGTGACAGAAGTCCATGTCTTCCTCAAAAAATGTTATTTTGTACTAAATATGAGTTTTTCTAATATCCAATCTCAATTTCCCTTGGTGAAATACATGCCCATTATTTCTAGTCTTCTTTCATAAAGAAATTTTTCCATCCAAGGCCCTTACTCTTTGCAGCTATCTTTGTATATTTGAAGAGTATTGTATCAGGTACGTTGTATTCTTTTTCATTTCACTGAGAAACACGCAAAGCGCTATGTACCTCTCAGCTCCCTCCATCTTTCTGCTGCAAGCCCATGGCTGAATAGAAGGAACACTGGAAAATAAAAATTTAAAATCAGGCATAGGACCTATCTTTCAAAATAATTGCTGTTCAACAGACCAAGGCTGGAAAACAAGCATAAATGTGTTCTAATTATATCAGCCCCTGAGTTGTATTTCGAGTTTATTCACATGAAAGGGAATTACAGTGCTTCTGCCTTTGCCAATAGGAACAAAGCACCTTGAACTAGACATGAATATATCCAGCTAAATAGAAGTAAATATATTACTGATACTGATTGTGTGACAATCCACAAATAAGCACAAAAAGAAAATTTGAAACAAATTTGAGTAACTTGTGTAAACATCATCACATGCCAGGACAAGGAAGTGGGTCAGCTGCGCTTCCCTCACAGCATGATGCATCCATGCAAACGCTCAGGACTCCTTTTGCATCTTAGAGTACCCATACCCTGTAATTAATTTCTAAATTATGGAAATTTTATACGTTTAAGTACTTCTTAGACAATAAGTTATTCACTTACAGGAATGTTATCTGTATTTGTAATTCAAGTTCTCCAGTTGCAATTATTACTTTTCTCCTAGAAGAAAAGAAGCAATACCTAACACAAAAGAAAAGTGGCAGGACTTTGCTCTGCTCTGTGTTTTACTGGATAATAATTCCTACAGAGGAAATTAATTGCTGGGCTAAATCAGGCAATAAGTCTGTTATGCCCAATATCTTGTCTCTAACAGGTACCAGCAACAGGTGCTTCAAATCCTCATAGAGAGTCACACAGTAATGTTCCCACAGAGGATGTTTCTTCCAAAACCAAGCACTTAAGATTGGTTAATGTCTTGAAGCAGAAGGGCTCAGATCTTTAATATCTTACTTCATCCCAGCTAGTGCAGTTACAGACATCCACCTGAGTGGAATCCTCTCCAGTCAAATTCAGTACCTCAGTAACAGTATCCAGAAGCAGAGAGTTTCACAGGTTAAAAAGAGGCAGTGAAAAAAAATATGTAGTTTCATATAAATTTTCACAATTCCCTCCTTCACTTTACAAAGTTATCTTCATTTCTGAAATAACAATAAAGGGTAAAAAGAAAGGTCCAAATTATCCCTTTAAATATTTACTTACTTTATATACTTTTATTTTTCATTACAATCTATTTGATCAAGTCCTAAAATATTCAACAGGATTTGAAAATCTCTCTGTGCCTGAGACAATTTCCGCTGCGTTTCTTTACAACTCTTTGATACCTTTCAGCAGTGAAAGGACCAGGAGTGAACATGGTAACAGAATGTCGTGGTTTAACCCCATTCGGCAACCAAGCACCACACAGCCGCTCGCTCACCCTCCCCACCCCAGTGGGATGGGGGAGAGAATTGGAAGAGCGAAAGTAAGAAAACTCGTGGGTTGAGATAAGAACAGTTTAATGACTGAAATAAAATATTATAATTATAATAATTATAATTATAATAAATTATAATGAAAAGGAAAACAACAAAAAGAGAGAGAGAAACAAAACCCAGGAAAAACAAGTGATACAACTGCTCACCACTTGCCAACTGATGCCCAGCCAGTCCCCAAGCAGCGATCGCTGCCCCCCGGCCAGCTTTCCCCAGTTTATGTACTGAACACTCGTCACATGGTATGGAATGTCCCTGTGGCCAGTTTGGGTTAGCTGTCCTGGCTGTGCCCCTTCCCAGCTTCTTGTGCACCTCCTTGCTGGCAGAGCATGGGAAGCTGAAGAGTCCTGGACTTAGCATAAGCATTGCTTAGCAACAACTAAAACATCGGTGTGTTATCAACATTATTCTCATCCTAAACCCAAAACACAGCACTGTACCAGCTACTAGGAAGAAAATTAACTCTATCCCAGCCCAAACCAGGACACAGAAGGAAAGCATTTGTGTGATTACTTTCCATATTGTTATCTACTGCTTTCCTAAAATATTTTACTTCTTAAATCCAAACCTGTGTAAAGAGTATCTTGGTATCTTGTGGGTAATTTCCTTAAATGATTTAGCTAAGCATCAAGACCTCAGGAAGTTCTCTAATCTATCTTCTAGCCAAGCACAGATCAACTTAACCAAAATCATTCCTTATTTGACTTATTTGTTCTTAAAATCTTTAAGAAACAGAATTTAATAAGGTCTATGGGTAGACAACTCCAGCACTTAACTGTTGGAAAGTTTGTCTCAATGTTTAGCCTAAATTTCCCTTGCTGCAATTTAAACCCATCATGATTTGCCCTGTTCGTATGTCGTTACATACCGGTAGTACAAACAACTCCTAAAACAGATTGTCTTAAACACCCTTGCCCTAAGTGTTTTGGCCACCAAGTGGTTTCAAATGACCATTAAAAGCACAGTGAGCAGTACAGAGTGATTTCTGCCCACACAGGTGCAGTGTCCACGAGCACAGCACTGGCAGCAATGTGATGGCTGCAGAGTTAAATATGCACCATGACCTGATCGCCGTCCAAGTGCAACTCTGTGCACCAGATCCATCTTCCAAGATGATCTCCTGAGATCCGCACCCTCCGGACACTGTGTTTGTGAGGGCCAAACCCAGGATCTTCAGTGCTATTCAGTGGAAAGCCAGACTCAATCATTGACCTGAGCAGTGAAACAGATACAAAATTCACATTACACCTCTGTCCTCATCTGTGACCAAGTACATCCTGCCTGCCTGCCTGGATTGTTCTCAACATATATAGCGTACCTAATGTAAAGACCAGATTGTTGGGGCAAAAAATAATCTCAGCTTAAGGCAAAAATAGTTCATTCAGGATGATGTCAAAAAGACTCATTTCTATTTTAAGTTTTCTGTCTCTTCAACTCCTCCTTATTTTTTTAAATGAAGGGATCAAAGTGTCAAAAAAGAAGTTGCTTAGGATTAGGAAAAAATAGCATCTTCTTTCAAGAAACAACATGTTCCTTAGAGAATATCAGAAGAAAGTACTTTGACTTTCTCAGAATGTTTTGTTCAGAAATAAAAAGGACAAAATGGTCACAAAAAACGTAGAAGATCCTTTGTCACCAAACGTATTCAGACGCGGCATTTGGCAGAAAACATGTCATATGAAAGAAGTCTGCCAAGCTTCCATGTTGTGGCTCAGGCTACCTGCTGGTGCTGAACAGGAGTGACACTTTGCTTTTCAAGACCTAGATCACTGTGCAGCAAGACAAACAGACCATGAAGAAATAAAGTCACTTACCAGCCACAGCCGCTGTTGTGCTGGAGTTGTTTGGTTACTCCACGTAGACATCCTGTGATCTAGATGGTATTTCCGTGTTGATCTTCCAGCCCTATGTAGTCAGCTGGCCTTACACCATCTCTCCATGCTTTAGAGTCGTCTTTATCTCCTGCGTGGAGTAGATATTTCCCTAAGAAGCTTTATACCATCGTCCAAAGCAAAGCAAGGGCTGACGGTTACCCAAATGCAACAGTGTCTTAAAGTGTGTTGTATTATTATTTTTGTATGTACATATACTTATGGGTTATTGGTAAGTTTATGGGAAAGGTCGGCGCAGACCAGAACAGCAAAAACATGAGACTAGGCTGTCCATCTGGGAAACTCTGATAGTCTTTAGAAGAAAGTAATTATATTACACTATAATATTATTAATTTTTCAACATATTCCAAATAGAAGTGAGACACCGTCAAACACCTGATAAGGCCTTAACATTACAAAGCTCCTTAAATATTGATGTGAATTGAATGGGTCATTTTATTTTTTGGTTTAGCAATATTTTACCTTTTTTTACTTTGAAAGTACTCAAATATGGAAACGGGAGCAGGATGTGCTATTATATGGGTAAACCGCCAGAGAGAGCAAAATGAAGAATAAATTGAAATCCAAATCTCATACACAAATTACTATTAACACTAATTTCCGCATATTACAAAGCAGCTTCTTTGCATGTATGACATTGCCTTTTGCACCCAAACACAACTTTAATTCAGATCTAACTGCTAGTCTAGTCAAATGAGCATAATTAGTCCCGGAGGGCATATCTAAGAGAACTAGGTTTTCCTTTTCATCTCTACATTTAGGCAAACAAAATAGATGCTGGAAGATCAGTCTGAGAACCTGGAAATGTAAAGAGCTTTACAGAGCTGGCGGGGAGATTCTAAACAAAAACATTCTTAAAAAGGGCTTCCATAAAGGCTCATTTAGTTTAATTTATTCTTGCAGACTATGCAATAGGAGTGAAACAATGGAGATGATTAACCGGTGTAAAGCTGATAAACTTCTCGTAATGATTTCCTTGTTTATTAAGAGATAGAACTGTGCAAGTTTGTTTAGCCCATCCATATATTACTTAAAAAGGGATTAATGAGGTGGGTATTCATTTTTGTTCCTGTCCTGCAGAGACTACCAATAAATCAATCGTCTCCTGCATAAGTTGACATTGGCATAACCAAGTCAGAAGAAAGTCCTACCAAATACTCTATATTTATCAAACATCCATTATCCTGGCGTCCCGATTCATAGCATACTCTGCCCAGAAGGCAAAATAATGAAGACAAATCAGTCCATATGATTTGTTATTTCTTCTAGTATATCATCCAACCCCTACAGCTGCTTTACTTTTCACCCAACTCCTCCTCTTCACCTACTTTGTAGCACCTTTGTCGCTTATCCACAAGGCACTAACTTTGCCCTCCCCTGCCGAACCACTCCTCATCCAGTCCCTCTGCCCTGAAGGGAAGCTAATGAAAACTGGTTTCGCGGCAGGGACCACCTTGTTTTCCAGCTGCTCCATTCTCAGAATGGATTCTAAGGCAGATTGCAAGGAATTGCTGCTCAGGCCCAGCTTAAATCTTCCTGTGCTCTGCCATGACACTGTGCTTTGTGACCCACTGGTTCACAAGACCACACTTTGATTGTTGTACCCTTAAACCGTCCTCTGGTTTGGTCATTGGTTATGTCTGAACTGCAAGGTGAAGTGTGAGCTTCCACACACTGCACCCTGGGGACTGGAGCTCTTCTGACTTTCACAACTGACTTTTAACCTATCTGTAGCAGGGATTCAACAGGGTACTTAGGTCTCCATGCTGTGCTTGAGAAAAGCCAAACTCAAGAGGGCTTCTGGTGGAAAAGACTGTCGCATGCTCACCCCACCTCTCCCTCTGGTCCAGTCAGAGGGCTGAGAGCTAAGGCACTGAATATTTTGCTGGTCTTACCAGAGATAAAGCAACTTCTTAGGGCAGGCACTGCCACGTGCAGTCGGCCAACTTCGGTCTTCAGAGGGATATAAGCCCTGGGCATCACTATGTAGATAACAGCAGCTATTTTTCTTTTTATACTCAGCGCAGAAGAAACTTCACATTTCCCAAGAATAAATCCACCAACTCAGTTCCCAAAGCTCAATGACAGACAAGTGCTACTTTTTAGAAACATGCACGTGTTCTTAATACTCATTTGAAGTAAATAGGGCTTGGTACGTGTCTAGTTTCAAGCATATGGTAACTGCCTTCCTCAACTAAGACTTCTCTTAGTATCTGTAAGTGCAACTTGTTTTGAAATGATTCCCGGAGAGAAGAAAAAGAAAAACAAGTACAGTCAATTTCACAAGGAAAGAGGAAAGTTGAACTCACGATGTAATGATGGCAGCTAACACATGAGGCTCATAACGCCGTTCTCAACTGATGTGGTGCCTTTATGGGAGGCATTGTTAAATAGCTGTTATATGAACTTGGATTGCTTTTGACAAAAGTTAGAGAGGTTCTTTTAAATTGTATTTCAGGACACATACATACAAAAAATTGAAGACATTTTTTGGCCAACATTTTGGAGTGAACTCAGTTAACCAGGTGATAAAAATCAGGGTTTGGTTCTGCTCTCAGCATGCTTTTCCACCTGTGTGCTTCCATAATTTTCACTAATTTTCACCTTTGTATGCAAAAAGACAATCAAGCTCTCAAGAAAGTAATCATTTAACTTTGCCATTTGTCACAAGGTCTCTGTTAAGAATAGGCGTGACAGGTATTCAGTCAGTCATGAACACAAGACAGTTATTTTGATCTCAATCCCAACCCAGAGAAGAGCATTCAAAGTTTAACAGGGAGACGTAAGACTTGCTTAATTTCCAGAGGTATTCCTGAATTTTTACATCCCACACAACCCTACCAAGAAAAGACAATGACATTTTAGAAGGAGGTAAATGGATTGTGCTTACTAAATTACTTTTGACTCAGTAAGGTTTTAAGGTGATGTACTGCCTCAAATGACAGAACCATTTTTTTCTAAATATACTGAACAAAGCATATATGAGGTTCTTCACAGTAATTGACCCTACACAGTGCTAAAGAAAAGCTAAATCTGAAACAGGACAAAGAGGCTGAGAGATCAAAAATACCATTTACATTGTCACTTGCAACAAGTTTGAGATGAAGCTGTACTCCACACATCCTTTATCAGGGGTTGTACAACAGACATAAGGCTTAGCAGACACTTATGTACATAGTAATAGTAGCATACTGCTTGATATGCAAACATGAACAGGTTGTGCATGCTGCATAATGAGAGACAATGGAGAGTAAAAAATCTGAGAAGAAACAAAAGCCTATTAGACTATCTATTTCATCCCCTTACCACTGTAAGATTTCACTCCATAATAATTTCATATCATGTATTCTAGTCTAGTTTAAAAATGCCTGGGGTGAAGAAGCTTCCCCTGGGGTATCATTCACAGCTTGATAGATCTCAGTATGAGGAAGCATTTCCTAATACACAACACTCATGTTTCCCTTTGAAATTTCAGCCCATTACTCCTGGGCACCCACCCTAAATCAATATTTCTTTTCCTTCGGTTATCTGTCACCTTCAAGTTTCAGCAACCCACTCCTCCTGCTCCCATTTAAGAATCCCTTAATATGCAGCAGTTTTAATCTTTTCTAGCAGCATAAATCGACTCCTCTCAACACCTCCGTTACTTGTGCCTTTCCCCCTAAATTGTTTGTAACCCTTAGCCGAGTGCGGGGTCCCTTCTGCAGGGCGAGAAGGGGCTCTGGGGAGCCCCGGCTCCGCACTCTCCGCTGCAGCCCTGCTTCCATCTCCAGCTGGGTTCAGGGTTCTTCACCTCGCAAATGTATTCCCCTTCTTTTTATAATGTGCAAATGCAAGGGTGTAAATACATATGTAAATTCTTGACTGCAGATTTATTTTTAAAATGGATATATAGGCCACGTGGCGATTCAGGCAGTTAAAGAGCAGTACAATTAGGAATTAAATCCACTTTTTCTTCCGATGCATTTTGCTTAAAGGCTGGCAGGTGGCAGTGCTTCCTTAGGAATGAGCTATGAAAACGTGGCCACTGCAGTTGCTATTTATCATTTGTTGAAGGCGGAGGGTGTCCCTTTTTCTTTTCTCCTTCCCCTTTCTTTTCACATTTCTTCCTTTTGATATTTTTTTCTTTCCTTACGTTTTCCTACCTAATCTCAAAGAATTTTTTCACATTCCTTCGGTCATTTATGGAAAACAATAAAAAAAAAATTCAGATCCTGACTGCGCGTATTCAGGTATAATGATATTTTTGGTTTATTCTTAAAGATGCTCTCTCCTCATGGCCATTTGAAAAAGTTACCCTGCAGGGTCAATAAATTAACACTAAAATGAATCAAGCTATTTTGGACAAAAGCTGAAAGGAGAAGGAAATCTGAATTAGCAATCTTGCTGATGCAAAGGAGATCAGCTAGCTAGCTCAGTCTGCCATGGAAATATGCATTGTTGGTCTTTCATAAAAGAGTAAAAACTTATCTGGTTTCTGCAGGAAGCCCAGATGAGAGTGAATACACTGCAGGAGAGGAGAAAAACAACGCTGATACCATTCATGTGTTGTCTCACCTCAGGCAGGGAGGGCAGTCTCTGTTTCAGGTAACATAGACGGCTTCTTAGGGAGGATGACAGGGCATCCCGGCAGCATCTCCTGAAGCAGAGACTATTCCTGTGCACTGCGGGCTCTGAGGAACTTTTTCAGCTTCGTTCCTGGGCCCCAGCGCTGGGTGGTTGGATAAGGAAGACCCTGTCGGACTGTCAGCTGAAAGGCCCATTACAGGTAGGGCTGTAGAGCCAGGGCACTCTTGCTGCTCTCAGTCCAGCCCAGAGGGGCCATGGGAAAGCAGAGGACTGAACAGCTTCTGACACCACCCCCGACTTACGTGACTGCAGTGATCCCCAAAAAGCTCCTACACAGGTTTATGTCACCTCACTTGTCACCTTCCCTGCCCTGGCTATAGCGTAGGAAGCAAGTGCTCAAGTGCTGGGCCAGTGACTTGAAAGAGAACGGCAAACTGAGATGGAGCAGCAGCTTAGGGGCAAGAGAGCTCAAGGGCTGCCTTTCTGGGGATGGAGGAAACCAGTGGGATTGTGCCTGAATGGTCAGGTGCTGGAAGCAAGCAAGGCACAAACAAGAGAAGAAATGGCAGATGACCACTGGCAAGTCCAGATGGAGAGGTGAGATCAGAAGAGGAGCCCGCAGCCCCAGGGAAGAACTCACTCCCTCCTCCACTGGATGCTGAGCCCACGGATGGACAAGCTGGCACAGCACGCGACTGCTTGAGACAGCAGCATGGTGGGGAGGGGGAAGGCGGGACAGCACGGCTCCTCTACTGTGGGCAGTCTCTCCCCATCTCTCATCTGTACAGCCTTTTGCTGAAAAAGTCCCATGGGTTACTCTTGCCCCCAACATCACAGGAGCAAAACGCCTTGTTTTTCAGACGGGCTGCTGCCTCTGGCCTAGCCCTGACCATTCTCCTTTCCAGACACAGCTTTTTCCTCCCCATACTCAGGGCAGGAGTGGAGGCTGTCTTCAGGAGCAGAGAGAACCCACATTGACACCCAGTCACAGTCACAACCCTCCCAAAGCTGCTGAGATCCCACCAGCCCTGTGGACCTCTTCTCCCTTTGCTCCCACCAAACTCCAACAAAGCAAACTGTTGTCGCGCTGTTAGTCTGTGACCAAATCCTCCCAGCCCTCTAGGGAGCACCCCTGCTCCCCACCCTGCCCCACAGCCTTCCCCAGCTCTCCTCTCACCCTGGAGCCCATGGGGAGCATCGCCTGCTGCACTGCTCCCAGCCCACCACTGCCAAGCTGAGCTCTGCCCACCCTGTCAAGCGCTTTCAGCCTCCTCTGGCTGCAAAAATGACTCGGGTCATTTATTTCTTTTTAGGATTAATAGCTCATTGTTGTTGCCTCCTGGTTATGGCTGCAAAAGACCCTTAGCCTTCAACTTCTCCATCTTTGCACTGTGATGCAGGCTCACATTTCAGTGTTTTAAGTTATGAACCATTATCTTATTCCCTGGTTCTTCATTATGGTCCAGATCCAAAATCAATGGAGGCTTTCCTCTGGCTGCAGTGCCTTTTGGATCAGACCCACAGCCCCAGCACAGCAGCATCTGGCACATTGTTCAGTGGTTTGAGTGAGCTGTTATCCAAAGCGAGTTCAGAAGAAAATGGCCGATAACATTTGAGGGCAGGGGAAGAGTGTTATGGAAGACATCAGCAATGGGAATTTAAAAAGCACCATGAGGTAGAAAGCACAGCTACCTGAAGTGGTTCAGACGTCCCTTGCAAGGAGATTTAAATGTGGATAGCATGGCTAAATATATGTCCAGCCTGGCTGAATAAGCACACAGGCAACAGACCAGGTAAGAACAGAGGGAGAACTGGAATGAAATTTAGGACTAAACACCAAGAAAAAAAATCTCCAGACAGACCTTTGCTTGGCTTCTGGAACACTCTCCAACAGAAATGAATGCCAAGCTATCAATTGGTATATTTAAATGCACATTTGGCAAAGCACCAATAAATACTCTATTGGGAACAATTCTACAGTGACAAGGCTATGGATGCTCTTACAAAGACTTTTTCCAGTGCTAGACTTTGTGATTTTTAGGATACTAATAGAAAAATGACAATCCTTCCCTCCTATGAGATAAAAACCAAAGGAGCCATGCCAAATTACTGTACCATGTATGCAAATATCTGAATGCAAATTATGTTGTTATCCTTGTCTATACTCCCAAGGAGCCATAGCATCTTTTAAGCTCTTTCTTCTTCACGTACAGTGGATGTAGCCATCCGTGACAAATTTGTGTTTTCTTTTCTGAGAAGTAATACACTGTATTCCTCAGTGGCAGAGAAGTGAATGGAGCTGCCATTTACAGAATTTAAATGTTTACACCCAGAGGGCAATTAAGTCAGTTTTATATGATAATGTTATAAATGAAATGCTAATAAGTACTGTAAATGGCCATGTAATCACATCCCGTCATTTGCCAATTATTCGGGGGGGGGGGGGGGGGGAGGAGAGCCAGAAGCCAGCTGTATAGCCGAAGATGATGTACTACTTTAAATGAGCAAATGCAGGTACTGTGTAATGCGCAGACCTGACAGTGACATTTTATAGCAGGAATTCAATTTTCTAAGCAATGTCTGATTTCACCTTTTATTATCATGTCAGTAGTAATAATAATTTGCTCTAACACAGGCATTTTCTTACAAGGATCGCCAAGGGATTTATAAAGCTGAAAGCTGGGATTTCAAAGGAACTGGAGGGCATGTTTATCTCAGCAGCTGCACTGTGCTCAGGGGTGGCTTCACCTGGGCTCCGAGGCTGTGGTACAATGCCGTGGTCTGGAAACTAGATGCTTTGTTGTGTGATTATGTCCAAGCGAGAAGTCCTTAAGCAGAACTTATTTGCTATACCCCTGTGCCTAAATGGTTTCCAGACCGTCCCTCTTTCTACCACCTCAAGGGACAAGTTTAGCCAGCTCTCAATGGCTGTAGGGACTTACCTTAGGTAAGGGCTCAGACTCTTAAGTTTCAGAAGATTTCAGTAAAGTTTTTCTGAATGTTCGTAGATTAAACCAATTCAGGCTGTGAACTGCTTTGCACATGAAACCTTCTTAAACAAACCAGACTCTGGCCACAGAAGACCCACCTCATGGAAAAGAACCAGACATTGACCTATGGGGAACTACTGTTGACCCCATTACACACGTGGGTAAACAAAAAGCAAAGCCCACATCCGACCTCTTCTCCAAATCAAGCCTTCTCCCAAAGAGTCAGGCAGGGCCCTGAGTCACTTCTGCTAGCACCAGTCACTTGCCACAAAAGCTGCTTATCAATTCGGTGGCCAAAGGTCAGAATTTCACTTGGTCTGGGACACTTTGCTGTGCAATGCTTGGGGGGCACTGGGGAGGGAAATTGTTGGGTTACTGAGAGGAGAAAAATATAATCAAGATTCACCAAACTAACAATTAATTAACCATATCTATTACAGCATGAGGTGTTAAGCAGAACAGAAGGCACCTTGTCTCAGTCCTAGGGTCCACCTATGTGAAGACACTGTTTCCCAAAACCAGCACAGTTTGTGCAAAGTAACCGGCAGAGAGGGGAGGAAAAACCTTCCACACTGGTGCAAGATATTGTGGTTCCACGACAGCAGCAGACACCCATTTCGCACCAAAAATGCAGATTCAAGTGCCTCAGTGCCAACCTGTCTTTTTTGCTAGTGCAGCAAAATAATTGTCTTTTCATCATAATGGGAACTGGGTCAGGCACTTTAAGGCTGTAATGCCTTCTTCAAGCCATGAAAAGCCACATCAGATATCAGAATGCATAAAATTTGAAAATAATACCTCTGACATTCATTCTTTCAGCCTTTGAGCCCTTAGGGATCACATTTTCAAAATCCTCTCCACCACTAAAAAAGATCAGGAACTTTCTAAACAAAGCCTGAGAATCTCGCCTAATCATACAACTCCAGAAAATGAGACTTTTTTTTCACAGTAACAAGAATCAATGGATGTATAGCAACACAGAGCTGGAAAAACTGTCCATAGGTAAAGACTAGAATGAACAGGGAGCCTTATGTTCAGAGCTGCACCAGAATACAGCAAGTGAAATAGGAATTACAACGCTACCCCAAGAACTACACCAATTTTATACACTTACACTATTTCACAAGTTAAAGGCCTTCAGATACTCAAGACAGGTTTGCATCTGAACCTAGGAGAGGATAACAAAACTGACAATACTATCATGTTATATTTCTCAGGCTGAACTAAACTATAGTACTTCTGACTGGGCTTTGCTAGTCAGACCCTGAATTTTCTACATCCTCTTCCTTTATGGGTATTGATCACGAGCACTGGCCAGAAGACTGCAATAAACATGCATAATAAACAAATATAACTACGGTATAGGAGAAAATTACTTGACATTGATGGTAATTAGCGGGCAATTTCCATGCTTATATTTGGTTTGAATCAAGACCATGAACCATTTTTTTGTTCCTACTGTGGTAGATGAAGCATGACAGACAAAGCAAGTCAAGAGCTTCACCTCTGACTCAGTGTAAAAAGAGACAAAAGTTCTACAATTCACTGTGCAAAGTATGTTGTTATATTTTATACAACTCGGTAGCTTTGGGGAATAAGGTAGCAAAGATTCTAAAAAAACCACAGAAACTACAAATCACGTCAGAGGAGTCCACCTGCCCACCAACACCCGGCGAGCGAGACATTGGTACACACTGGTCACTATTTTAGCAGTGATGTAATCAAATCCGCAGCACTTGTAGTCTGGATGAGTAAGAAAAGGATGAGCAGCCCTGTGGCAACCCAGCCTTAAGTCTGAGGTTGGTTTTGACCTTCACCACCCCCATGAGCAGGGCAAAGTGGGGGCAAAAATGTTTAAAAGTCACCTTTGCATTTTGCCTGCACTCGCACAGGCACCCAGCGCACAGCTGGAGGCTATGCTCAGTATCTCGATTACACTGACAGGCAGTGGTTTGAGTGCACATTTGGTCTTTGGGTTTTGCCTCCCACTGAATAAAGGGAAACACTTCTCTTCAGTGGACTCCGTACATCCCCCTGCCTACCAGTACTACATGAACTCAAATCCATGAATACTACCAGTAGGACTACAGACGAAACATCAGGGTTTTCCTTTTTCCTTCCAGTCCTGCTCAGCTTTAATTCATCACCTTCTCTCATCACCATACAGAGCAACTTGACCATCCAAATGAAAAAAACAGGAAGCTCAGACAAATATTTGAAAGACCAGCACCACTTTTACCACTTGACTGTACATGACCAAGCCTGCCAACATGACCAATCAATATGCTCTACACTGGCACACTTTGCTTACCTTCGTGGCCCAAACTCTGACTATATTTGCAATGAAGAGCATGCTCCACCGCACATAGCCAAGGCTTCTTTAGCAGACCCCTCTTGGCTGGAGAGGAGCAGAGGTTTTGGAAGGCACCGTCTCGGTGCTCTCCCTCAGAGCAACTGCCAGAAAAGAGCAAGCCTGCTGAGGAAAGGAGCCGCAGGCCACATCCATATCCCCTGCCATAGCTCGGAGAAACGCACAGGCAGCCAGGAGTTCATGGCTGCAGTTTCTGCTGGAGGAATGCCTGTAGTGGACACACAGTAGGGAAAGATTCAGGACAAGGAGCTGCAGTGTGTTTGATCTACTGTGTGTAAAGCGCTCTGAAGGTGAAAACCATGAACAAGAAATGGGAAACAGCAGTGGCAAAGCTTCTCCCACACAATGTTTGCTCACTTCACACTCAGCAACAGCTTTTTAAATCATTCCTCCCACTGGAAAGGCAGCTCCACGTAGAGGAATTAAAAAATTGACTAGCATTTCTTGTATGGTGTTTAATATCCACATTACTCTGTCAGTACGTGGACTTGTTTTCTACTTGAAAGCTTTCCAATTTCATTCTGCATGAAACGTTACTAAAGTTACAGAAGGAAGCAAATCCCAAGGAGTTTACATGAGCTGTGCGTATTAGAAAAAAACCACATTAAACAGGGAAGCCAAAAATGCAGCAGGGATATCAAACAACTGATTTGCTTAGGCAACAGAAAACAAAAGGGAGGAAATTTCAAACAGGTGAAGGGGATGGTGCATATGGATTCACAGAGCTAGGAAGAGTGGTTTAGCACCTCTCTCATGCAGACGGGAAAACGGAAAAATTACTTTTGTGCAAATTACGTAGGAGGCATTCACGTCTGAACACTATTCACAAATTAAATATGACTTATTCACAAGATGGGAGAGTTCCCCTTTCACCAGTTTCCCCTGCCTTTCACAGCCTCCCGCTGGTAGGCATCCAAACCCAGCTCAGGGCCCAAAGGCGAGCAAGCTGTCCTGGGTTAATGCATCGTCAGGAAGGGTCCTGAACACTGAATTCAGTGAAACAGCTCAAATGAACGGTGCAGGGGTGAGACAAGGATCTGGCTCAGCATTCAATGTTTTTTTTCTGCAATGTTAGCTGCAAGTAAAAGAAATAAAAGTCATAACACTCAGTTTCACTCAAAAAAGGAAATAAATATGGCTCGGTACGCTCAAGGAACAGAACTGTTACATAAAGAAATGCTATTTTTATATATTGCCATTACTTTTCAAAACGCACATTTTTAATGGAACAACACAGAATAACAAGATATGCATAATATGCATAAAATGCACAACAGATTCATATTTTCAGTGGTTGAAGAACCATTCAAAATTATCTTCATTTCTCCTGAACACAGTTCTAGAATAACTACAAAATATTTCACGCAGACAGAATACATCCACATTCTTGTAATGCAGTCTGCTCTAGGTATAAGTGTCAAAAGGAGTTATAAGGTGAGCAATTATAACTAAGCTCCACATAGCTGGTAGCCAAAGTACAAAAAATATGCAAGACCACAGGGTTTTAGAATGAGGGAAGAAATGTATTGTTTTTATTAAAACGTATTAGGATCTCATTTGTCTAATTCCCAGTTTAATGATGCAGCCTCTTGGCAGAAAAACAGCTTTTCCATTAGTTAACTTGATTCTGTTGAGGGTGTATTTTTTTCTAAACAGAAAACCTTTAACACCAAATTGATTTTTTTTCTCTATTCAAATGAACAAGCACAAACAGAAAGATCTTTTTTGTGGGATTATTTTTATTGGGGAGAGGGATTTTTGTCTGTTCTGTTTTGGGGAAAGGTTTTGTGAAATGGATCGTCACTAATCTAAGTTACTCCTAATTGTAGCAGCCTATTTCCATGAAATTATTCCTGAGTGAAATGTAGTTTTATTTCAATGGAAAAACAATTGTTGAAATGCCTCATTTATTCCTATTGACTTGAAAAGCAGCCAAAAGATCATTGTCTTGAACCTTTTGCAAATTTGTTACACGGCAGTAAGTTATTGACATAAACAGCCTTAATATTAAACTACTAAAAAGTTAACCCTAGGAAGATCTATTGAGCATTCTTTGACCAAAAAAGAAAATCATGAAGTTGGGAAAGTCAAGATTTTATATACTCAGCTTCTCCTTTTTTAATGTCCCCATAAACTATATTTAATACATTATTTCTCTATGTTGAATACATTATTTCTCTATGTTGTGTGTTTAATCAGAGCAAATGCTATAACACAGTTTTCATCTCAAAATTAAGACAATTTAAAGTTATTAGTAAAGGTATATAGATTCATCTTTACTTCGGATTTGAAGCAGCAGGGAAGTCATAGTGATTAAGAGAGAAGGAAAAGGAAGAAAACTAGGGAGTGGGGAGAAGGGTGTGAGGATGGAGGGAAATGCGGGGAGGAGCAGGGAAGGCAGGGCAGGAGGAACGGTGCAAGCAGCTAAGGAACTTTTCCAAACCAGAGGCGGAAGATGGAGGTAAACAAACAATCTGAGCAAAAACAGCATGTCAAGCCCCAGACACACACCACCACCACCTCTACACCCCGCTCCTAATGAGAGTTAACTTGCTGTGACATTACAGCATTTCTCATGTTTTGACATATCAGTCAGGACCCACTTTCTGCACCATTTAACTCATTTCAAACGCAGTTTTGCAAACGCACTCATTGGGAGATATTTGTATTTTCACACATTTAGTTAGCTACAAAGGGCCAGAGATGAGATTAAAATTCCCACAAAGCAAATGTTTTTGAAAGATACAGCTGTTCAGAAGCACAACCCATTGTGGAGCTTCTTATCAAGCTATCACGAGAAGTAGGTCACTGCAGCTCCGACTATTCAAATGTCACTCCTTCCTTCCAAGAATCAATCACTGCTAGGTCTTGGCTAATAAAAGGTAACACTCCAGCAAAGAAAAAAAACAGAGAAAAGCAATTTCCTAAAACATCAATGGCTCCTCACGAAAGCGGTACTGACTTTGCGGTATCTGCTGATAGATAACTGTTATAAGAAGTAGGAGTGTAACTGGGAAGATACCTTTCTTCAAATAATACTTCTGAGTCTCTCATACATCATTTAATGTTTAGGGAGGTTTGTTGGCTTGAGTCAGCTATCCCTAAGATGTTTTTCTTTTTCCTTTTACAATACCCTCACTTCTATTCCTAAGCATGGATTAAGTCCATGCTATCGCGCTGAGGCTTTTTGTTCTCCAACCCTTCACCTCCCACCATCTTACAAATAAAACAATATTCCTGTCTTCTCTCATGTGGAGAGAGAGGTTTCTCCCTGCTTTGCAGAGGACATCTGATAATATTAACAGGTCTCTGCACCATACCGTCTCCTCTCTGTCATTCTCACAGAGGACACCAAGAATATGAGAAAAATGTGAAATGCAATAAGCTCATGTGTGTCATCCACTGCCTTTCTAGGTAGGGCAGACTAACATAAGAAACCAAACCAAACCAGAGGTTATTACCCAAAGTCCCCCAGGCTCTCTGCTTATATTCTAAGGAGTTCAGGGTTTAGCAGTGACTTGCTCTGTGTAGTCCAATGATGACCCTAGCAAGCTTCCTTGCTACAACCGTACCTGGTAACACGGCAGAAATTTCTGAGAGTTGCCTCTCTGTGTCAGGGCACATGCAGTAACATTTTATCAGCCAAAAATTCATTGCCATTCTGCTTTAAGTATCTCCTTGTTCCTGGAAGTGCTCCACAATACCCTAGAGACTTGCAGGTTAAAGAGGCCAAAGGCATTCTAATTAGCCCTGAAATTAATGAATAAATACAAGAGGGGAGAACAAGAAGAGTGCAGGAATGCTCTTCATGCTTTTTCATGTCATCAGTGCTTGGCACTGAATTATCTCCCATTCTCTGTTCCAAGGTAAATAATGAGTGCTTTCCGTGTCCTCTGATGTTAGTATACATAGCCCTTCCTATACTGCCTGTCTTCACGACCTTGCAGGAATAAATATACATATGGCATCAGTACCCTTCACTGAGTTGGAGCTCAGTACACCCGGTATCTGCCCATGCTGCCCTTCAGCCACTGAACCAAAACCATATGAACGAAGAGCAGGTGAGCAGTTCAGGGACTTCAGCACAGACTTACAGTACACTAGTGTAAGCAAGACATCTGCCACACGACCTACAGGAGACACTCATCTTCATGGAGCGGAAGCCAGAGACCAGGCAGAACATTCCAACATGCCTAAAATGTCACTATGGGTCTATGTTTTGGCACCTGAAGGTCACCATCAGTGACCATCCCTTTAATCTGAGTACAAGGGGATTACTGGTCTGACAGTTTTGAGATGTCATCTTCCCCAGCTTCCTCTAAAAGGGAGCTTGGGTGCTCAGTAAATCATTTGAAAGATCAGGCCAGCACAAAGTGAAACTGCTTAAATCTCATAAGTAAACAGTTAACTGAACTTTCTAATGGATACAGAGCTGCCTTCTGAGAATGAAAGAACTTTCGTTGCTTCTTTTGATAACTTCACAGGTCGTGAACCACAAGAACATAAAGCAGAGAAAACCAGCAGAGACAAGATATAGTTACAGGAATTCAATCTGAAAGAGAACGGTCAAAAAACTACTGGAGCTACTAGACTTCCAGCAGTTTTGTTTTTAACCTATGGCACGGCAGCAACTCCGAAACAACACTAACCTAACGACGATGCTACGTCCCGCTTGCCCTCAGGCAGGATACCTGACCTGAAAAACCATGGCCAGGCCTGAGCTCTGTGAGAGGGATGCAAGGCAGCACCTGGACCCACCTGCTTCGCTGTGGAACAAGCACAAGAGCAGCAACTCCCAAATCTGCCACTGAGGGCACAAAATGAGCCCAGGCAGACCACAGCCCGTCTTGCACACAAGTATGTCAGCAAGTCATGACTTGTTATTAATAAAGATACAAAGAACGTATCTGGCAGATGATGGATAGCAGATGGTCAAAAATCCAAATGAAATATCTAATTAACCATGAATTTGTATTCTTTGAGTGAGATCTGTCAAGGAACCCATGCTTGCTTTGGCTGATAGGGATATTATGAAGTCTGAAATTACAGCCTTTAAATACATCCCTTCAGATGACAGTGCAGAAGACTGTTTGGGCCTCACTGCCTTGTAACACCCCCAGTACCATACAAGCATTCACTGCAATGTATGATTTATTTATTACCCATACCTGCCTGCAAGCAGAGGGGAGCCAAAACCTGAGGATCCCAGACTAGGAGGTCTCTGAAGCAAAGTGATTTTTTTCTTTTCTTGTCACTTGTTGGTATTTGACAGTTGCTCTCGGCTCCAACTCCAGCAGTGGCTTTCCTGCCTTTCCCCAAGGCAGGGGGATCCCCACCTTGAAGCAGTTTACTCCAGGGCTAATTTTGGAAAGACAGGCCTGAGCAAGAAGACTTTCTAGGTACAAACACATAGGGATTTTTAGTCAAAAAGGTGCTGTTCGCTTCAAAACTTCAAACTGCTTCCTAAGTTTGTTTGCCTCTCTTCTACAGAGAATAAAAGTATTTAATATAAAAGGAAACACATCTATTTGCACTGCTGCTGGCTTTTTAACTGCTCGGTCAGTACCCCTGAAAAAGCAACTTATTCCTCCTTGCCACCGCCAAGGAGTTTATTACGCAGGTAACAAAGGGCATCTGCTTGGCCTTTGTCAATGGAAAAAGCAAATAATGGTGCCATATTATAAGAAAAAAGAATCTCATCATATTACAGTACAATGTACAACATTATAAAAGCAAAACACGATATTACTCTGCAGCACAAAGACATTTTCTCTGAACTCATCTAGGTGATGTGAAATGGCCTTGTTCAATACTCTAATGATTGACAGACATGATATAAAATACCAAGATGGCTAATACGAGCTGCAGGGCTCTGATTCCTCCTACCATTCGTGGGATGAGCCAGTCCCAACAGGAAAGAAATATTGAGCTGTCATTGGAAATCGTGGGACAGCAGCTTCACATCTTTTAACAGAAGGCAAGACATAAGGTCAAGAATTTTAGGTCATCACTTTATGTACAGATATATAACTTGCTGATACGCCATACATTTTTATTTTTTAATGTTGATCTTTAATATCACTGTGTCTTCTCTCTACTGCCAGATATGAAGTGTGACAACTGCAAAAGAAGTATTTTCCCCAACGCTACTCCAAGCAACTGTCTCATACAGCCAGTGCTATCAGCAGTGTTAATATGAGCAGTTTCTGAGCTTGCACCGACATCGCTGACACCACGACATTCAGTATACTAACCTGAATGATTCCCGTTATGTGACGCCTCAGTAAATTTACTAACGTTACCCTAAACTAACAGCAGCAGCTCATAAGTCCCTCATGCTGGCTTGTATTGATTTGGAAACATGCTGGTTCAGAAACAAAATAGCATGACTTAAAATCTGATTGTAGCTGTGTATCAATCATAATATTTGCTAGTTTACTGGTGTTACACCTTACTCCCTAGTCAGTAAAATAAACTTCAGTGTTGTTGTCCGGGACTATAATCCACCTAGCTGATGTGTCCGTACAGAGAAGGTGCTGCAATACATCCTTAAGACAACTGCAGTCTGGACTCAGGAAAATTATCTGGGCTTGACACATTTCCAGCTTTCACCTGCAAAACCTCTTTTCATTCTTGCTTGTTGATCTCAATTCTGACCCCTTCCTGCTTTTCTGTCGTTATCTGACTCACAATGTGAAACATTTACTCCCTTTGGGTTATGCCGTGAGGAAGATGCTCTACAGGATACACTGGTGTTGTTCCAGAGTAGCGGGAGACATGCACTTGCACTCCGAAAAGCAGGCGGTCGTCCTCGCTATGCTCCAAGAGGAAGTTACGCACTAAGCTGGGCGTGGATTTACATTTTAGCTATCTTTTGGTAGCTACCCCATGTCAGGTGTCTTACCCAACCCTGGAAGCAGGTGAAGGTGGGCAGTTACCACAGCGGAGTTTGCAAACTGCAACTTTGTACCTCAGCTTTTCTCGCAGCCGCTTACTCAAGGCAGATGCTACCATACCAGTAAATAATCCTTCAGTTAAGGACTGCGCAGGCTTGTCTCGAGTGAGTGGGACTCAGCAAGCAATGAGACGCCGGATCCTGCTGTCGAGGAGATGCGCAAGTCCCAGCTAACAACTCGTCTTCCCAACCTTCCCATTTGGATATTAACCTGAACACCACCACCACATCTGAACAGCTTCTCCCATCCCCTGCCACCTCAAAATGAGTGGACACATGACATTGAGAGGTGTGCTTTATCTCATGGGAATCTCTCTCCATCTCCCCGATTTTAAAGTCGCATAACTCTTCAAATGACTGAATCAGTAAAATGGGAACAAACAACTTATTTTCTAAGCTCTTCTTACAACCTTCACAGTCTATGTGTTCTCTTTACGCTAGTACCCCACGTTTATATTTCACCGGAAGAAACCCTGACCAGCCAAGTCACCCAATTACAATAAAATGCAGATAAAACACGCTCTAAAGTCTAGGAAGACAGAAGACATGTTTCAGCCAAGCTGGAAGGATACACACATTTTTTTCAAAGAAAAACCTACCCAAAGACTACTTTGCTAATCCTGTCTTTCATTGCTACACCTTAGCAAATACGTAGTCAAGGATATCTTGCAAACATCAACAGAGAAAAAAAAAATCAGATTGCTATTTATTATTTTCCTCTGTAGATACGTTTCCTACTGTTCCTAGCAGCTTTAAAAATAGCAGAGAAACAGAAGCGCTATAACTATAATAGACACCAGTGAGCTATAGCAGAAGTTAGAGCGTGAGGACTCTGCTCTAGCAATGCTGAGGAAGGTATTGAAAGGTGAACATTAGAGAAGGAGAGAGGTTTCAGAGACCTTCTGATGTAGTAAACTAAAATTTCAAAGGAAAGGGAACCTTTAACAGAATGAAATGAATGAGGAAAAGGAAGCACGCAGCCTACAACACAAAATTTACACCTCTATAAAATACACCCATTTCAATGTTTCTTTCAGCAATTCAAATAGGAACTGTTCATGAGGCAACTCCATGAGAGACTGGACTGTTTTTACCACATTGAATCAACAGATACAGATACCATTAGCTATTCTGTTGTGTATTCACTGCCTGGTAATCATTACAGAGGTATTTCTCACAGGGGGAAGCTGTTTCCAGACAGCACAAACAGCAGCAAAGCTCAGCTTCTTTGTCTGCAGGCAAGCAAAGACAAGTGATCTCCATACCCACCTTAAAAGAGATTATTGGCAGCCCCAACACACTTATAAGCAGAATTAACCCAGTCAATCATAGAAACAGAAACAAGAAGCAGGGTAAGTGTCTCTCCAGATTTCTTCCTCCACAAAACTCATAAAACGATGGGAATAGCAAATAGACTCTGCAGCATCAGAGCAAACCTGTACAAATCACATGAATGAACAGCTGAGGAAGTACATAAGAGGGATGCCCTCTGAGAATGCAAGTATCTTTATTTTATTAACTGCAGAGGGCACTCACACTGGATTCACATCCATGTAAATCAGAGTGTATCAGTGACATTTTTGCACAACTCCAGTCCAAAACAGAATAGACAAAAAAAAACCTACTGAAGCACATATATTTCAGTTTATTTTCAATTATGAGATAAATGCAAGAATATTAGCATAAGGTTTTCTACTGCTTAACATTTTTTGCTTCCTCTTAATGCTAGTATTTCTTCTCTCCAGTATGATGGCAGCAGCAGAGCATGCTCAATATATTGAGCATCAAGATTTATTTGCTTAAGACTTACCCGGAGGAACAGTAAGTTTGACATTTACCAAAACAAGAATTCATTTTCTAGACTGTTTGTCACTGTACACTTTCATTACTGTAACCAGAGGTCCCATGTGCCCTATGCCAGGTAAATAGAAATTGAGAATGCAACAGCCGCCTAACAGAAGTTGGGCTTAACCACCCCCACCCCAGGAGGGAGGGCACTGGCACTCAGAACCAGAATCACAGTGGGAGTAGCTGCTGACATGGCTCCCGCGTGGTCACAGCTTAGGGTTAATCCAGGCTAGCTAGACAGAAGCAGAAGGGTTGCAGTCAAGGCAGGTTGAGGTCAGGAACGAGAGAAGGCAGGCGCCCACCCACCCAGCAAGAATTATGGTCGTGGGACAGCACAGAGCTTACAGTGCCAAGGAGTCCTAAAGAAGCAGGCAAGGTCAGAATAACGGCAGACACAGTGGCGGAAAGCTGTACCAGGAACGATGCCAAGGATTAAGGCTTTGGCTTGAGTAGACAGGATTTGGGGAGAAGATTAAGAGTTAAGGTACAGAGCAAGACCTCAATTCAACCTGTCAATTCAACCCAGCCACGTCCAGCAAGAGATTGACTCAGAAGCATTGTCTAAATTGGCAGACCAGAATCAACAGGTTTAATCACGTGACCATCATCTCTTAAACCATTTCTCTACCTCATTCACTGGAAACTAACTTCTTCGGTAAAGGAGACAGGGCTCCACTAGCCAGTAACCTCCTTTTCATGCATTGCTTGAAACTACCCTAGTTCACTGTTCGTCCTGTGCCTTGCAAAACAAGGCTCCATGAAAAATAAGAGCCTTTCCAAGAAAACACACCATGCTTGAGCATAGCTTCTTAGTGCTTTACTTTGTAACATTAGCCCTCTGTCAGTATTGGATTTCTGATGTAATTTCCTGATTAAAAATAAACAAATAAAACAACCTTTGCTGTGTAGCATCACCATTGTCCCTATCACACATGATCAGCAGAACTTGAACTTTGAAGTGACAGCAACAATCTCTTTCAGTTAAAGAAACGGAGGAACGGTAGCGACTGCAGGCCAATGCGATGACAGGTGAATGGGAAACAGACTTCAACCACAAGCTTCATAGCTACCTGCAGGTGGCAACACTCAGCCTCCTGGGTTGAATCCCAAGTGCTCTTCAGCATTTGGAGCAATCATGCAGCAAGTGCTCTTGGAAAACATTTCTGGGCACACAGAGAAAGTGGTGGTGATTGGAAAAAGCAAGCATGGATTTACCAAGGGTAAAATGGTGCTTGACAAACAGAATGAAATGACTGAATCTGTGATCGAGTGCACAGCATGCATTATTCACCTCAACTTCAGCAAGGTTTCCGCATGGTCTCCACAGCATTCTATCCCAGTTAGAACATTATGATCTGGATGCGTGAACAGCTAGGTGGTAAAAATTTTGTTGGATGATTGAGTTCAGAGAGTAGTGGCTAATGGGTCATTGTCCTGGATACCAGCAACAAATGGAGTACTGCAGAAGCCTACTTGAGACCTGTCCTGTTTAATGCCTTTATCAATGACCTGGAGAAGGTGACAGAGTATGCTCTTGTCAAGTATGCAGATGACAGCAAATTAGTGGGATCAGCTGATACACTCAAGAGCAGGTCTGCCATTCAGAGGAACCGGGGCAGGCTGGAAGAATAGTCTGACAGAAACCTCATGAAATTCAACAAGAACAGCTGCAAAGTCCTGTACGTGGGTGGGAATAACCCCTGCAATGATACAGTCTGGGGACTGACTGGTTGAGGAGCAGCTCTACTGAAAATGTCTTAGGGATCTTGGTGGACAGCAGGCTGCACTGGAGCCAGCAGTGGGCCCTGGCAGCAAGGCAGGCCAACAGTGTCCAGGGCTGTATGAACAGGAGCATGGCCAGTAGATTGAGGGAAGCAATTATCCCCCACTACTCACCACTTTTTGCACCGCAGCTAGATACTGTGTCCTTTTTTGGTTTCCCCACTAGAAGGAAGACACCAATAAACTGGAACAAGTCTGGTGGAGAGCCACCAAGATTGTCAGGGGCTGGAGCACTTGCCCTGTGGGGAAAGTCTGAAAGAATGGAACTTGTTCAGCCTGGAGAGAACCTAATACTCTTAAAGAACTTGGAGATCTGAAAAATGCTAAGCAAAGACAAAGCACCGTCATGAGCTCATGGCAATTCCTACTATAAAGGATTAAAATTAGAGTAGTTACTGAAACAAGACCATACTCAAAGCATGTCTAAGTTTAACATTAACTAATTTAAGAGCCAAGGCACAAGCCACACCCACAGATTTGGCCTGACAGACCAGAAACATCTTTATTAAGTGCAATTAATTTAATAAAGGCTCCCAGAGAGAGGTTCTTATCTGAGCGGTGTACCAGTGCAGTCCTCTGCAAGCACTGATAAAAGATTTTCCCAGCTGACTCTGCTGTCAAAGTGTCATCGAAGCAAAAAGCCCATTCCTGCTGCAGAAGTGCTTAAGTTTTTGCTCTGTCCACTTGTGATCTTGTTGCAGACTCAGTATCAAAGCAGATTTCCCTAGGATGACACAGTCCTTCCTAGTTTATACTACAGAGCCTACCTTAACGCACTAACTGTCCCGGAGTGTACCAGGCCAAGAATAGGCACGTGGTTGCCCCATAGATACCATAAAACATTATCAATTCCTGCTGCATAACACATTTACCAGCCTTTGAAGCCCAGGTGACTGCAGACAGGGAATAAAGCTGCATCTCTTCCTTGCAACCTGACATCTTGACAGCTCATTCTGCAGAGGCTGCTGCTTTCTCACCTGAGGCCATAGCGCTGCCACCTCCCCCTCTCACTGTTCTGCCTTCCTTTGTGGAAGCAAACACAATTATCCAGAGAGGGGGTTACTCAGTGATTTCCCATTAACTCATACACTTCTGTTAGTGTATTTAATCAGCGCTCCCACCAGAGCAAGTCTGTGTGGAGTTCATGCGTAGTAGAACAAGCTACTCGGCAATATCAATGTGCAGCAATATAAACGAACAGCAAAAGCATTGCCAAGACGATGTTCTTGCTTTGCCAAGTACAAAGCATGTGCAGAGCGCTACCAGAGTAGGACCCACAGCCTAGGAGGCACCAGGAAACAACGATGTGGCTGACTGGGAGCAGCTGTCCTGGCCACCCATTTCATGGCTCTGGCTGTACTAGTTACAGTGCTGTGACAACAATGTGCAACCCACTGGTCCGTGTTTGTGGGGGGAGGCAGGGAGGGAAGCACTGCAGGTGTTACTCCATCTGGAGAGGAAAAAAAAAAAAATCAGGAATATCTGCTATATAAAGTAACCTGTGATCTCACTGATGAACCCAGTACACTAATTCCCCTTCATAAGGTAAAAAAAAAAGAAAATAAAAATCTGTGTTCTAAAAAAGTTAAAAAAAACCAAACCACAAAAACAGTGCCTGTCCCTCAAAACAGCTGCTGAGCAGACAGATGTTACCACCTGTTAAGAACAATAAAATTGACTGAATAGAGGCAGACCTCAGCTTGAATCAAGAGACACGGGATTAAAGAGCTGAGGGGAAAACAGTCACAAGAGCAGACATTGCCTCTCCAGCTCTGAACAGTACCTATAACAGACATCATTCAGCCTCTCCATCGTGATGGGAAATTTAGTGTGCTGCTAGCAAAAACACAGGGCCTCTCCTGATTCATTCTCCAATCCAGGGAAAGAGGTTGAAAACATGCTGAAGCAAGCCTTTTCTTCTATTTGTTTATGCAAAACAAGCAAGTTTGATGAACGCACCTCAGAGACCTAGAGTCTAAACATAAGCAAGCCAGTTCAGCATGGAAACAGAGAATGTAACGCCTGCTCCGGCGAGGATGCTCTATGTCTATAATAACCACCACCATATCGGTCCAAAGCACTGAAGATTTCCCCTTTTAGCAGGTCATTGCAAGTGAACTTGCAAAACGTTTGAGCTATTGCTAAACAGTATTTCTTGGTTGCAAACACTGGTGTGGGTCCTGCTTTAGCACAAAGGACTTTTCACACTACACCATGAAGTCCAAAAGCAGAGGTTATAAATGTAATACCAGCATTTGAAATCTGGCTGGCCAGCAACCCTCCTTAGTTTGCCAATAGTAATTAGTTTACCTTCTTCACAAGGTTAGTCACGTGAACAACTTTTCTGCCTTACATTTTCAATTTCACTATCTCAAGGATGTGCTTCCTAATTGTACAAACATTCTTTTAAAGACTAGGAAAGAGTTAATTAACTAGTGAATAACAGAAAAGTTACAAAAACTTTTCAAAACAGACATCACGGCAAAGAGCCATGGTACAACCCTGAAACTGTCAGTGTATCAAACGGCCAGTCCAGCCACTAATGACTCTGCAGAGCTACTTTCTGCTGTTTCTTCCAACTCCATCCTACCTCTTCTTCCTGAAAGGCATGGGAAAGGTCCAAGTGGCACTGAAATAAAACCTGGGAGTAACCTAAGGAAGGACAAATTTGCCACACTTGGAACATTTCCTAGTTTATCACAATGTTCCTGCCTGTGTCTCCTACAGATGAAAAGATGAGTAGCTTCACAGGGCAAGGCTGCTTCTTCTGGCATATTTGTAGAGCCTAAGAGATATCAAGAGTAAGAAATATTGCCTGCTGAATGAAGTGGGAAATGTGATTTACTTCCAGGTTCCCTTGCCAAGGCCTGTTTCTCAAATATCAGCTGAATTTATGCCAAGCACTGGTATGCATAGCTCCAGTTGGATATGAAATTTATTTCTTCCAAAGACAGGAACCCAGGAAGTGTTTTCACCTCTTTATAGATTTACTAAATTCTACTGGATTTAGACCTAAGCTTAAAGTCTCACTCAGTTCCTTTTCTGTCTGCCCCCCAGTTGGGGTCACAGACCTGAGAACTTTTCAGTACACTGTGCTTACCTGCAGAAACCTGACCTCTGCGCAAAAAGAACATTTAACACATGTAATGGGCACCCCTAATAGAAGTGATTTTATTAGCAGAGCCACTATTCTTTTAGTAATTCAGTTTCACTTAACACCTGTGAGACCTCCATTATGTATCTGGCTAGAGTTCCTTCATCCAAAGTACAAAGTGTCTTCTTAATTCACTGCTCCATTTAAAACTTGGTATCTCAAGTGCCAGAAGTCCCTGCCTACTGTATGTAATTCATGTTTTCAATCCATTCCCCCTTCCCTCTCACCTAACATCCTGCACTTCAAAAAAGCAGGGTGTAACCTTCGTGCACATTCACCCAACTTCTACCTAACCTGTTTCTTGAAACTTGTGAGATCACGAGTTTTGGCCTCCACGTGTTCCTCAATACCTGTATACTTCTTTCAAACAAACCGGGATGGGGATGTTTTTACAAATACAGTCAGGCCTCTCCTTGCCGGAAACATTTGGGCAGCCTGGCACAAGTTTTCACCTCCCCTAAAACCATTCGTAAAGCATTCCCATGTCAGATCTGCAAATGAATAAGCCTGGTTTTAGACATCATCTTCCACCTGTGACTCTCCATGTTGCTTTACCAAGGAGGAACAGGTATTTATCTCATTTAATGAATGATGGAGACAAATACATTCAATCCATAGCAAGCTCAGCAATGACTCCTACAGATGCCTGTGGGAACTCTGTTCAGTAACTTAACTAGCGTGGGATCACCCTTTGGTACCTATTAATTTTCACGTGAGGAAAAGTTACACAAAGAACATAATCTTATCTGGTTCTTCACAAAAACAAACCACTCCAGAAATTTTAACTAACATAAGAAAAACATTTTGCATATTACATTATTGGGTAACAACTCCATTTTTGTAATAGGCTACCCAAACATCAAAAAGTTTGGTCACCAAGTCTTTGTTAATTACTGTAAATTACTTTTCTCTATATAAAAGCAACAAACTGTCTTTCCAGAAATACAGAGAAATTGAAATAGGACAAGTATGATATTATTATATTAGCAGCTTTTGTTTTTCTTTTTTTTTTCCAGCACCATTCACTTTTTTTTTTTCCCTGTGGTCTTAAACAAATTATGTGAGATTTGTGTTAGAAAAAGGGTCTCGCTCAGTCTAGCAGACAAAGGCACAACAGTTTCTAATGGCTGGCAAGTTAAGCTGGGCACATTCCCATTAGAAATAGTCTTTTAAAAAGTACTAAAGACAACAATTAATTGTTGGAACAACTTACTAAGGATGGTAATGGCTATCTCCATCACTGGAAACTTTCAGCTAAAGCTGCTGGTTATGAAGTAGTAATTACATTAATGGAATTTCTATGGTTGTCTTTATGAGTAAATTAAAATAGATTATCTGAATTTATCTATCCCCAGACAGGGATATAAATCTCCAGAGTTTATCACCCTCCTTTAAAGGCCAGTAAAGTTATACTTACATTAATTTATCCTATATATTGAAAGCTCTTACCAAACTGACTTAAAAAAGCATGTCCAGTTTTCATCTTTGTAGAATGAGGTCTCTGAAAGCACGTACAAAACTGTAACAATTTGACTGGGGGAGGAAGACAGTTCAGACAAAGCATCTGTTCTGAAATGTTTCAAATAATTTTATTAAACAATCATGTTTTACATGTCATCAGACCTAACCCCTGAAGTGCAAAAATGTTTCTGAGGTATTAAGACTGGAGGAAAACAGGCACAGTATTTGTTGTTAGGGATACCACACTACAGCACAGTGGACTTTGCGAACAACAGGCCTTTATACAGCATTTGCAGGATCAGAGAAAACTGAGAACAAGTCTGTATTTGTCTTTAGTCTTGAGAGCCAAAAAACCCTGATCATTAGCCAGTTGTGTCACATCAATGAAAACACAGACATGGTTAACACAGGATGATGATAAATATCAATGAGGTGTTTCTAGGCCAATATGTACAGGACATGAAAAATGAAATTGAACTGCTGTACGTGTGACCAAAATCCCAACTGTCTATCCAGTCCAGCTTAATATATGTTGTGTCTACAGTGGCCTCTCTAGTACCAGCATTTTTGTCTATTCTACACAGCTATGCACCACTGCCCTGTGCTCCTGTTTGAGGGCACCTGGTCACTCACACTCACTTCAGATAAGTCTGATGTTTATCAGATTAACTAGAGTCAACAGTACAGTACTGCTTGTGGCCTGTTATCCTTCTAGTTGCCCTCTTCCCCTCATCCATGCAGTGAAGAAGTCTAATCCATGCAGAAAATCTGCTAAAGAAATAAGCATTGATCTACAACTCTTCTTGTAGAAAGGAAAGCCTTATGTGAGAACTTGAAAACTCATGGGGCAAGACTGGTCCTTACAAATTAGGACATTAATGAGACTTTTACTCAACTGCCAAATTGTGCTCCAAAAATAATTTTGTATGAGGAAAGTTTGGGCATTACGTGTTTGTATTAGCTTGCCTTTTCAAGAATTCAGGGGGAAAGGAATACTTTTCCCCTTGTAGCAGTTCCCAGGGTTAGAATTTGACTGAAGGCTGCAGATGTGGCAATACTGTGCAGAATTAAGTTCCTGCTTAGATTTAAAGTTAGATTAAAAGTTTAGTTAGATTAAAGTTAGATTTAAAGCTCTCAGATTGTCACTCAATAATTTTTCTGGAAAAAATTTTTTTCTACCTCAAGAACTGCAGCATTGTTCCCTGGGACCAACTGCAGTTTGCCCTAAATCCACTTGACTCAAAGATACCCAACCAAATTATATCCTTCACATGCTATCACCACAATTTGATGGAAGATATATCTAAGAAAACATGTCCATGTGAATAATAAGCCAAAGTTACTTATTCTAAGTCTCTCTGGGGCTATTTTTAGCCAAGATAGATGAAAACAAGTTCCTCCTGAGACACAATCATTTTTTCAAATCTGTGAAAAACACTATGACAAAACAGAAGTGATCCTTATCTTTGTAGGTGTTTATGAACTTACGAATGTTTCTGAATGTGTCAAGTTTTGTATAAGAATGGCATACTTGGAAAGGTTCTCACCTTCAGCATCTTCAGCTTTGAGACCTTACTGGGAAGCTGGAGACACGACCTCTATTGTCAGCACACCCACGGGCATAATGTCATACCCTCTGATCACAAACACAATTGAGATTCTCATAATTTTCTAGGATTGTTACCAATATCACTGCTGCTTACCTACACAACAACATCTAGCAAATCTACAAATATAGAATAGCTGGAATAGAAGCTGGATACAGCTGGAGTGTTGCCTTAATATTATTTTTTAATGGAATAATATTTCATAGACAAAAAAGGCAACCCCAAAGAAAAAGTGCAAGTAAATCATTACTTTCAGTTGAAAACTGGGTTTCGGATGCCACTCAAGACTGAACTGTTGGGCCATTTTCTGTGCAGAAGAGTTAGGGAACATACAAAAAAGAAAACACTTGTGATTCCTAGGATGACAATGCCTGAAATCAGTGCGCTGGTGACTGAGTTCAGCTGGAAAGGAGGTCCGTTTGGATGAGCTGCAAGGAGAACAAAAATGCACAGGTAAGATATGGTTAGAATCTCTCAGCGGTGCCAAACACTTCTGACTTTCCGTTACAACACCCTGTATACAGAATAATTACAATGAAAGGACTAAAACGGTACTTCAGAATGAGCACCTGTCTACTTGGATAAAGCTTATCTAAGTATACTTTGAAAATAATTATTAGTTCTTTCAATACTCATCATGCTGGGGTATAAAGACAGTAGGGATACTTCTAAGGCATAATCCCCCATATGCTAGTGACCAACCTTGACCTGTGCTATTTAAGGCAAGACTATCACTGTCCAAGAACTATCAAGGATTTGTGGCCTAATCAAGTTAATGAAAGGATTTCCTCCCTGATATCGTTATCCACATCTCAATTCAAAGGGTATATAAATCCTTAGCAGGCATATCTGGCACCAGATATATAAGCTACTCTAAGCTTCTCTGTACGCCTTCACAGAAGGTTTCTTAACATGTTCATCAATCCTCAGAGAGAGGAGGTAACATATGTATTTACTATTTAGCATAGCTCAACAGGCTGTCCATGGACCAACTCCTGGATACTGGAACACACACATCCAGCCTGTACCATCTTTACCAGCAGGAGGGAAAAAGAAAAAAAAAAAAAGAACATTTGAGTGGTAGGTGCTACCCAAAGCACCAATGTGTGTTTGCCATTACCAGTGCTGGAGAGTGAGGTGAAATGACAACACAGCTTCTACGTGGGAAACCAGACTGCTCCTCCCAGAAGCAGCCACCTGCCTTGAACATGATCAATCCCTCCCCTCCTCACCAAAGCTGAAAAAAGTCAGCTCTGTTGATCAGGTTGCCCTCCCCTTCTCAACACTGTGCTGCCTTCTGACCTTACTTGTCTTCTCTCCACTACAGTAGTAATCCCACCTTGCTCTACCTCTATGCTCTCCACTGGGACAGCAGGAATGCTGTTGCTCTGGGATGGAAAGAGAGGGCTGCTGCTTTCGTTGGATAGGAAGGAAAGGTAGCAGCCATTAACACAGCAAGCCGTGTGCAGCAAATGGAGAATGTGCTTTTTATTTTTATTATTTTAATGATACCCATGGGTAGAAAACACACTAGGGAGCAATTCATTACAGGGAGAACTTTGTTTCCATGCCAGGAAAGAAGGTAGCTGCTTTTATGTGGTCTAAGTTGAGAAAAGGGAACAAATAGTATTAGAGTTCAGAGGACAGGATAGGTTGCTTGTGCTACTCGGTCCTGTTATGAACAAGTAAGAGGAAGAATGGCCCAAAGGACCACCTGATTAACTTGACCATCCTTTCTTAGTCATTAGCTACTCCTTGTTACCAGCAGAGTACAGTAACAGACAGGCTGAAACAAGTCCTCCAAGTACCCAAAGGAGAAGCACCCTAAAACTTAGAGACCTGATCTCCCCTGCAGCCTGTTTCCTTCATTGCCCTAGCAGACCACAAGTTCTATCCAAGCTTCTCCATAGGCTCTTTGTGTGGTTAAATGCCAGGAGAACAGGAGCTGAAGCAGAGCTCTTCTGACTTTGAGCTGTGAACTGAGCTGGACTGCACCATAATAACCATTTTGCTGCTCTACTCCTGCGTGGCACAAGCAAATTTTACTGCTTAAGTCTGATTTTGCATCTGGCAGTTGCAATGTTCCCTCACCCTCATATGTCATAGCAGCAGATTTTCATTTCAATTCCAACATAGGAATTAGAAGTTGCTATGTTGGTGGGGCTGGGTACACAAATTAAACTGAGCACTCCAGATTCACCAATTGCTTTCTTTACAGCATGTCAGTATTGACTCATTTAAATGACAAAAAAAAGCCAAAAAAAAGCCAAAAAAAACGCCATTCCAGCTCAGTGCATAGAGCTCAATCAAAATGGTTCGCCTCCTCAGTTCTGTTTCACTCATAAACCCTCTTTTATGTCTCTTGGAATTCTGATTAACTTACCAAGCTGTGAATTGTTGGTTGGCATCTCATCTGTATAAAACAAAAATGGGATGCATTATATTTTACAAATACTTCTGCCTACAACCTCCCCTCCTTGCAACACAAAAGCCAATAGTCCTAGCTTTATTTTCAAAACACATCAGCTACACTTGCAATGTTGACTAGTAGCTTTTAACATCTCTGCTAGAATAAGGACAACAACATTAATTACACGACATTGCTTCATCTTTAATGCGAGCACACCAATATGAAGTTACTTAGTATTCTGTGGCAAAAAAAACCCAAACAAACAAAACCCACACCTTAATGCAGGAACCTCTTAATTGAAGATGTGGCCAGTTCTATTCTGTCCCTCAATAAAAATACAACCATAAGCATGGTATTATATGCAAATCCCTTCACTGTTAATTATATTACAAGAAGATCTCTATAGGGAAAAAAAATTAACTTGAGTTTTTCAAGGAAAAATACATCAGTGACCACAAATGATTACAAAAGTGCCCTTTCCCCATGCTCATTTTTCTCGACAGTTACACAGTGGCATTATATTCAGGGAAACATTTGTATTTTTCTTCAGTTTTTACTTACTTACTATTGTCCATCTCAGAACTACATTTCTTGTCACTGTTTTTGCTTTTTTGTGCAACTTGTAAGCACAGCTCACGTATACATTTGTTTTGAGCAGCTGTCTTCTAAGTTTAAGTGAGACATCCATCAAAAGCTACACAATTTCACCTTCACAAGTAGGTACCTGCTTTGTTTCTATACACAGAGACTAAAACATTTTCTTCTGTGTATGTCTCCTGTAATGACTTATTTTAGATTAGCAAACAAGAATAAAGTTTCTCTGAAAAGAACAAAATGTTAGAAATAAGAGTTCAGAAATACACAGGAGAAGGACCATTACTCATTTGCAGTAGCACTATTCAGTTCCTATCAAGATAACTGCATAAACAGCTCTGATACCAGAACAACTGGTGACTAGAGTAATGGGGAGACGTGGCTAACTCGAGGTGCCTCTGCAGACACCAATGTGCACAGGACCGTCCCTGGGACAGATGCAGCACCAACATAAACAAGGGAAGTGAGGGGTTGCACATCCATGCAACTGCAGACCTAATACTGGGGTACCTACTATGGTGAGTCAGGCGCAGCAGGTTTGACAGGGTCTGTACAAATGTTACCTGTACTAAAGCTGGACCAGACTTGGCCTTGAAAATAGTATAAGCGCCTCCATGCAGCATCGCACCAGAGTAAGCCAGCACTGCACCCTGGCACTCTTCATCCAAAACCAGATAGTTCTGTTCACGTTCTCTCATGACGTTCCCCTTTTTCTTTCCTTGACTATAGTATTCATGAACCTCACATTTTTAATGCATTTATTTTCACAATGATTCCCTCTTTCTGCTCCAGAAGGAAAAATGGAGTGCAAGTCAGATTAATTGACTTGCCCAATGCCACTCAGGAAATTCGTGGCAGAGTTCAGAACTGAATCCCATTTTTTTCAGAATACTTCCCATCAAACCATCCTTCTGTCAGCAGGAGTGGGATGCTCCAAAAGTGTACTATAGAGGTGCAGAAATATGTCTAATCTAAAAAGCTTTAGCCACATATCTCAAGTAGAAGACACCTAAAAACATTATTATTCTCCTTTTCCAGCCTTATTCATGTTTTCATTTAAAAAAAAAAAAACCTCAACAGTTGTCAAGAAATTATAAAATCATTTATCCTTTCTTTGGGGTCATTAAACACCAGTGGACACATCTTTGTTTGCTTGAAGTTATGCAGTATTTAAAGGTAATCGATGAGTATCTTTTTTTTTTTAAATTGTAAAAATAGCATTCACAGCATTTCAATCATAAGCTAGATTACCTCATAGGGGTTGCTTATATAACAAGCTTTATCTAGTTTCCATTCCTTGCCTAAGGAAGCATTTCTTTAGCATACATGTTTGAGCAAATCTGTCATTCATTTCCCATAAGTACTCACGCATGCAACTTTGAAGTTAGTTCTTCTCACTTTTTCTTGACTAATCAGATAGCAGCAACTCAATTGGGACTATGTATAATGCAGAACAGAAATACTCATTTTCATTGCAGAAATGTTGCTTCTAACAGAGGGTATTTGTTCTAAAAACGGTCTCTTGCTAGATGGTTCCCTATTCTGGAGGGTCAGTTGTTCTCTTTGTATAAGTGGGCACAACCACTTTGCACATAAAGAAGGATTTTATTCTCAAGTGTTTCATTTTTCCTAGATAGGATTCAGTCCTGCTCTCAGCTTCCTAAATCTAAGACTGCTGAAATCAGTTGCTTAACTGCAACTACTTATAAATATCTGTAAACAGAATTTCTTAAACATTTTTCAAATATTTTGGTTTTATTATTTTGTCAACAGCAGTCACATAAATTCTTTTCAGAGACTGCAGGTTGCATTTAGAGCTGGTTGGGTTTTTTTTTTTTTGGGGGGGGGTGTTTTTTTTTTTTTAAACTTCGGCAATAAAAATAGAAATCATGGAATTTCACCCTGGATTTAAAGGAGTAGATTTTGGCCCACTCTGTTTAGAATTTACAATGTGTTTATCCTATTTCTTTCTTATAGCTAAAGGCTAAGCATAGCATGTATTAATTTTATGCAACACTTAGATAAAAACCCACAGGTGAAGCTGGAAGAAATGGTGAATAGAAAGTGACAGTGAATATTCATTAGCTGTCCAAATTAAATTGCAACACTGAACACAGTACCGTAAATTCCATTATCTTCAGTGAAATCTGACAAAAAAAGAAGTCAACCCACTGAGTTTCAGCTTTTATAATGGCCTTATATGCATAACAGTATCCCACAGTGATTTTACCGGGGTAGGGAGGAAGCATGTGAGCCGAACAGAAATATTAGCTCCAAATTTCTACCAAAGACTCCAACAGTAGGGAAAAAATACCCAGTAAACTCATGGAGAATCCAACCTTTCTCTAGGTCACTGCAAATTTATATTAAACTGCAAAACATTTCCCCAAGTCTCTGAAATTCCTGCGGTCCATAGAAGAAGTTTGTTCATTCCTACCACTTCTCGTAATGATGGGGCCAGCAGAGATTACAGCATTGCCAGAGGTGCTCTGAGGGCTCCAAGTTGTCTTCCCACCAGCGTCTCTTCTTTCTCTGTTACTGCAAATCTGAGCGGTTAATCAAAACAATCACAATTTCAGAGTGGAATGAAATTATTGCCCTTCTGTGCTTCCTGCTTTAATGTAAACTCTTTTATAAGCGATGCTACAACTTTGATTTTATTTCTTAGTATGCATTAAATTACTTTGCAATAAAAACAACTGCAATATTCCCTAGAAGTTTATCTTATAAATGCCCAGCTTCCCGTTTTATTTTGCCTCACTTCATTTACAGAACTACATTGCTGTTGTGTACAAGATCCATCTTACATTAAATTTTCAGTAGTTAATTTCCCAAAGCTTTGTTTACAGACAGTTTTCCCCAACAAATGTGTTTTGCTTGACTAGGGATAGACAACATGCTACAATCCCTATTCTAGCAAGCTTCTCGAGTTAAAGTTCACACATTTTCCATGGAGTTCTAAATAGCAATGACCCACATTAAAACAATCCCCAGCACTCTGTCATTTGGAATCCACCTTTAACATCTCTAACTTATCATCTACCTTAATCTTGGGTATGCTTCAACCAAGAGCATTTCTTTAATTTCAACTTCTTGTGAAAGAACTTCAAAAACCTCAGAGCATAAATTCAATAGAAACAATGAATTATTTAAAAGTGTAACATAAAAGTATAAAATAATGTACAAAATGTCAGAAGTATACTGAACTGATAGCATTTTAAAATTCTAAATCATAAGTCATTCAATAGGAAATGATACTGCATTCTGAAGACATCAACACTGAATATTCTGTCTTTATATGTTTATTTAAATGTTTCCATTTCCAAAACGTATTTGTCATTCCTGACACTCCTAAAATTAAATAATTCTTGAATTGAAACAACTTCATGAACTTCAACAAAACAGCAGTTTCCAAACTGTAAGGGAGGTGGCAATAAACTATAGGGGATGCAGTAATTTTTTTTTTTTTCACTATCAGAAACTCTTTCAAATTTTCTTTGTCAGTATAATGGCACTTACTATAGCTTTAAGTTTTCGATAAATTCTATTCTAAGATATTTCTGTTCATCCACTGTGATTGTGGATACCTTGTTTCTTAAATGCTATACTAAGAATATCAGCTCTGAAGCTGTCTCAGAGTTGTTACTTTTAAAAATTAATTAAGGACCAAAAGGTGAAGAAGTCATTTCTCAGGTGTTCAACAACCTGTGTTTTGCAGATCTAATATTATTCTGTCTCCGGATGACAATATTCATTGCCCTATTCTTTATTAGTTGTTTTACATTCCTTCAGACTCAAAAAACATTCTTACTTCAGACTCTACAAGTCACCTTCATTAGGTGCCATCCAAACTTCCATAGCATTTGTATGCAGAATAACCCCAGTGTGCCTATTTTATATCCAGATAATTAACAGCAACTTCCATCCACTGAAACTTACTGGCACAAGAAAGGGACAGTCATCTGCTCTGCACAGCTTTGTCACACAGTGAAGGAAGACCGTAGACATCTTCTGGTTCTTGTGCTTCACAAAGCGAAACACCTCAAATGAAAACCGGCCCATTTGGCTCTTGCCATTTTCAATTATAGTTGTTTGCGGGTCCTTGTCACAGCTAGTTTTTGTAGAGAAGATTAAAACTAGGATGAGCAGCTGTATGATTAGCATTTTGAAGCTCTTAGCTAAGAATAAGATAACTTAAGCAACAAGTTCAGTGCTTTAGCTCCTTGGAAAAGAACACAGCGCCCTTATGTCCAACATGGGCAGCCACAACCTGCCTGTTTGGCTGCACGGTCCTGGGCTGAAATGCATTCCTATAAAAACATTATGTTTTGTTTTGCAATATCACAGCTATAACCAAGGTACCATTTAATTCCAGTACCCAAAGAAACTTGAGACCTGAAGCAAAAAGTAATCAGGTATGCTAACCGGTATAGACAGGTAACTCCAAATGAAGACACTATCTCTCCAGCAACTGTCACTGATAAGATTTAATCTGAGATACTGCCAAGATGTTTTTCAAAGTTCCAATTCAAATAGATGTTATTACTGGGAGGAGAAGCAGGAGCATCTATTTATCTTTAATCATTTGCTTAACTGCTTTCCTGAACTGGAGTCTATGATGTTTTATATCACTGTCATTCACCACAAAGGTACCTTTGGTAAAATAAATGCCAGTTTAGCCATTCAGTTTGGGTGTTTATGGTATCTCTAGTAGAGCCATTTTAGATATATGCTTCTCTACCTTCATAGTTCTTACAACTTTGCACTTGCTTCTATGTTTATGTTCACAAACAAGATAAGTCCTGACATGTTATCTATAAGCCCAGCCTTCGGTCCTCCCCGATAATATTGCTTAGACTTTCCAGGCAGTTTAGAACACCACTATTGGAGAGATTTGTAACTGTTTTTAAAGGAAGGACCCACAAAACACGGGGTTTACACAGGACCTACCTGAAAAAAAGATCATATCGAAGATCATCGCTAGGATTACCAGATGGTGTGGTGTAACAGTAGTCCATCAAAACATTCCACCTGCACAGGGAGCAAAGTGATAGATGAGGGGAACTGGCAACATAGGAGTAGGGGTGGAGAGTGAGTGACATAAGATTAAAAGACAGTACAGGCAAGCATACAAACAGATAATGCAGGCTGTTACATTGAAGCTGAGTTACTGTATTTAACCGGTCATGTACAAGTCATCCTGCATTCCCAATATATCACCTGTTTCTTCCCATGACTTACAAAACTAAACAGCACAGCGTAGCAACAGAATTGTATAAATCAAATCATTTGGTTTCATGCAAGTCAACCACCATACCAACACACGTTGTGTACCTCCTCTCAGAAGTCATGGCCGCACAGGACTAGAAATCAAAGCCAACGGACTTTTAAAAGCTGTGCTGTTACAAAAATCTAACAGAGGGTGGAAGCTAACAGTGGGCTATCAAGGCCTGAACAAAGTCACACTGCCATTGAGTGCTGCTGCACCAGACATGCTAGAACTCCAATATGAACTGGAGTCAAAAGGCTGCCAAACGGTATGCAACAATTGATATTGCCAACGCATTTTTCTCGATCCCTCTGGCAGCAGAGTGCAGGCCACAGTTTGCTTTCATGTGGAAGGGTATCCAGTACACTTGGAATCAACTGCCCCGGGGTGGAAACAGTCCTACCATTTGTCATGGATCGATACAGACTGTACTGGAAGAAGGTGAAGCTCCCAAACACCTGCAATATATTGATGACATCATTGCGTGGGGCAACACAGCAGAGGAAGTGTTTGAGAAGGGGAGAAGAATAATCCAGATTCCTTTGAAAGCTAGTTTTGCTATAAAACAAAGTAAGGTCAAAGGACCTGCACAGGAAATCCAGTTTTTAGGAATAAAATGGCAGGACGGGCATCTTCATATCCCAATCGATGTGATCAACAAAATAACAGCCACATCTCCACCAACTAACAAAGAAACACAAGCTTTCTTAGGCGTCATGGGTTTTTGGAGAATGCATATTCCACGTTATAGTCTGATCATAAGCCCTCTCTATTGAGTGACCTAGAAGAACAATGACTTTGAATAGGGCCCTAAGCAGCAGCAAGCCTTTGAACAAATTAAACTGGAGATAGTTCGTGCAGTAGCACTTGGGCCAGTCTGGACAGGACAAGATGTGAAAAACATGCTTTACACATCAGCCAGGGATAATGGCCCCACCTGGTGCCTCCAGCAGAAAGCACCTGGAGAGACTCGAGGTCAACCTCTAGGGTTTTGGAGTCGGGGATACAGAGGATCTGAAGTCCATTACACTCCAACTGAAAAAGAAATACTAGCAGCATATGAAGGAATTCGAGCCACTTCAGAAGTAGTTGGTACTGAAGCACAGCTCCTTTTGGCACCTCAATCGCCTGTGTTCGGCTGGATGTTCAAACGGAGGGTTCCCTCTACACATCATGCAACTGATGCTACGTGGAGTAAGGGGGTCACACTCATCACACAACAGGCTCAAATGGGAAACCCCGCCTGCCCAGGAATTCTAGAAGTGATCACGGCCTCACCAGAGGGCCGAGACATCGGAGTGTCGCCAGAGGAGGTGACTCATGCTGAAGAGGCCCCTCTGTATAATAAATTACCAGAAAATGAGAAGCAGTATGCCCTGTTTACAGATGGATCCTGTAGTACTGTGGGAAAACATCAAAGGTGGAAGGCTGCTGTATAGAGTCCTATACCACAAGTCGCAGAAACTGCTGAAGGAGAAGGTGAATCGAGTCGGTTTGCAGAGGTGAAAGCCATCCAGCTGGCTTTGGATGTTGCTGACCAAGAAAAAAAGCCAGTACTTTATCTCTATACTGACTCATGGATGGTGGCAAATGCCCTGTGGGAGTGGCTACAGCAATGGAAGCAGAACAATTGGCAGCACAGAGGCAAACCCATCTGGGCTGCCGCATTGTGGCAAGATATTGCTGGCCGGGTAGAGAACCTGGATGTAAAAGCATCTCATGTAGGTGCTCACGTACCCAAGAGTAGTGCCACTGAAGAACATCAAAACAACCAGCAGGTGGACCAGGCTGCTAAGATTGAAGTGGCTCAGGTGGATCTGGACTGGCAACATAACAGTGAATTATTTCTAGCTCGGTGGGTCCATGACACCTCAGGCCATAGAGGAAGAGATGCAACATACAGATGGGCTCGTGATCGAGGGGTGGACTTGACCATGGACACTATTGCGCAGGTTATCCATGAATGTGAAACATGCGCTGCGATGAAGCAAGCCAAGCGGTTAAAGCCTCTCTGGTATGGAGGACGATGGCTGAAATATCAATATGGGGAGGCCTGGCAGATTGATTATGTCACACTCCCACAAACCCGCCAAGGCAAGCGCCATGTGCTCACCATGGTGGAAGCAACCACCGGATGGCTGGAAACATATCCCGTGCCCCATGCCACTGCCCAGAACACTGTCCTGGGCCTTGAAAAGCAAGTCCTATGGTGACATGGCACCCCAGAAAGAATTGAGTCAGACAACAGGACTCATTTCTGAAACAACCTCATAGACACCTGGGCCAAAGAGCACGGCATTGAGTGGGTATATCACATAGTTTTTTATATATATATATATTCTATATATACGTACTATATCATGCACCAGCCTCCAGGAAAATCGAACGATACAATGGACTGTTAAAGACTCCACTGAGAGCAATGGGTGGCAGGACATTCAAACATTGGGATACACATTTAGCAGAAGCCACTTGGCTAGTGAACTCTAGAGGATCTGCCAGTCGACCTGGCCCTGCCCAATCAAAACCCCTGCACGCTGTGAAAGGAGATAAGATTCCCGTGGTACATATAAGGAACTTGTTGGGAAAAACTTAGTGGGTAATGCAGAAGGATGGGGGAGTCCAATGTGTATCTCAAGGTGATTTAATCCTGGGTGATTTTAGTTGCATGTTATGGGAATTACTATAGCAGGAACCCCTTGTTGCTGGCCAGGCTAGGAGCAAGGGGAGGAGTTCATTGCAACGTTAAACCCTATAACCTGGCCCAAAGGAACCAGGGGTGGAGACTGTTATGGAAATCCCTTTAAATTGTTGTAGCCCATGATTTGAGTTGCATGTTATAGGAATTACTATAGCAAGAACCACCTGAACCAATGGAGGAGAAGCCTTACAAGAAGCAGTGCAAGTGCAGCAGTGACCCAACCTGAGCTGACTTTGGTGCCCAGTAACTCCATGCAACACACCACCTCTCCTGTCCTGAGTGACCACCATAACAGATGGAGCCCAAAGTCATGGACTAAATGAACTCAATAGACATTTTGTGGACATTTATGGACATTTTACAGACATTTCACAGGGGTGGTCCATAAACTAAGGGAATGATATCTGTGTATTATATCAAAGGATGGGAAGGGTGGTGGTGGTTAATGAGGATGCACTGGATAGCGTGAGGCCTGAGTATGACATAAATGGTATGAAATAAACGGTAGAGAATGTGCTGGTTTTGGCTGGGATGGAGTCAATTTTCTTCATAGTAGCTGGTATGGGGCTGTGTTTTGGATTTGTGCTGGAAACAGTGTTGATAACACAGGGATGTTTTCGTTATCACTGAGCGGTGCTTACACAGAGTCAAGGCCTTTTCTGCTTCTCACCCCACCCCTCCAGTGAGGAGGCTGGGGGTGCACGAGAAGTTGGGAGGGGACACAGCTGGGACAGCTGACCCCAACTGACCAAAGGGATATTCCATACCATATGACATCATGCTCAGCAATAAAACTAGGTGGAAGGTTGGCAGGGGGGCTGCTGCTCGGGTACTGACTGGGCATCGGTCGGTTGGTGGTGAGCAACTCTTTTCATTTGCATTACTTGTCTTTCTTAGGTTTTATTTCTCTCTTTGTTATTTTCCTTTTCATTACAATTTATTATTATTGTTGTTATAATATTTCAATTATTAAACTGTTCTTATCTCAACCCATGATTTTTCTCACTTTTAGCCTTGCAATTCTCTTCCCCCCCGTCCTACTACAAGGGGAGGGAGAGTGAACAAGCAGCTGTGTGGTGCTTAGTTGCCAGCTGGGGTTAGACCACAACAAAAGCCCTGGAGTTTCTCACTTGATCTTACAGAGGCCCTTTCTTAAATAACAGCAATATAGGATTTAAAGTATAATTCAGGAAAACGTTCATAATGAAGACAGCAGCAAGATATGCATTCACCATCAAGGACCTGATACCCTCCAGCTGATGGCAGTGATTATCAAACACCAACCATTATTTTAACATACAAAAGGCTATGAGGAAAGACAGTTGCTTCTAAATCAGAAAAATTTGCAACACCAAGAGCTAAATAGCAAGCAAGACAAGAAATAACATCCTTTATGGTACCTGCCATCAAGGTTGGTTGCTTTTACAGCTGCATATATTTTGGTTTTCAAAGGTAAACCTGTACTTGGAATAAGGAGCTGCTGGCTGTAGGTTGAATCCTGAAAAACAAACATTGCCTCAGTGTACCAGAAATCCCCCTGTAACAACCCATCTGCATCCACAGACTGAACCCCCGTCTAATTTTTCTGACCTTTCTACGTAGGACAGTCATTTACTTTGTCCTCCATAAGCGAAGAAGCAAAAAGCAGTGCCAGAGCATTTGCCTACAAGTTCGTCTGTAAAGATCAACAACACTTGACTGGCCTTATCCTATGCAATTATTTTGGGAAATCTGTTTATTATTTTATGAAGTGGTTGTATCAGTGATTAAAGAAAAGGTATCATTCATTGACACCTCAGTGTCTCCCAGCACCTACAGGCAAACAGCAGCTACTGTGGTTTTCTAAAGGAGGAGCTTAACTGGGTTGTCACAGTGTACCCTTTCCCAGGAAAGGCTGTTAAGGTTATTTGATTTAGTGGAGATAGCAATGCCACCAGGTTTTATATTATCTTAAGCTGTAGTCTGGGAGATGAAGAGTCAATGTTAGGAAACAACACTATAGCTAAAGTTTGAAAGTATGGCTGCTTGCAGCGAAGAGCCACATCTGTACACAATCCCTCACCAATACCAAGGGTGGACAGGAGCCTCGAGGTCCCCCCTAAAACCAGGACTCTCTAACAGGGACCAAGTGAGCCCACAGGATCAGAGCTCACAAGACCATGGGTGTCCCAACAGGCACGCCCAACCAGGCATACTGCAGGCAATGCACAAGCTGTCTGCGTACACACCCAGCCCTAGGATGTGAACCAGAAGGGCATATCCATCACTTGAATCTGCGAGCCTTAGCAGTATTATTCATGCTAGTGCTACTCACTAGAGTAATACAACTGAAATCAGAAGGATAAGACACCACTGTTCACGGTCGACTTGTAAACTCACTGGGGTAGGGAGGATGAAAGCCCAGCTTGGCATGTGGTATTTGAGGAAAAAATGTGCTCAGTACAAGCATCAATAGCATTTATACCTGATTGTGTGCAGAACTGGGCCCTGAAAGGCAGCAAACGTGGTGGTCGATGCTTGGCCTGACTGAGAACTTTGGCTACCCTCACCCTGCCCCATCTTTTTGGTCACAGGTTTATTTAAAAATGAGAGAAGTATAATCTTCATTTTAACAGATTATAGGTTGTTATTTGGCGTTCTGCTCCATCAAACAAACATGTTTTTTTTTTAAGCATGCCTTTGGAAAAATGTCCTGTTACAATATTTATAGCTCATTACGTTCAAAGCATAAAGCATTGACTTTTAAATCAGTTGCATGAATTATAACTCAGCATCATGATGGCATGAATAATAATGCAAAAAAATCGGATTCATAATTTACAAAAATGTTGCTTGATAGATTGAAAAATTGATATTTAAATCAGGTATTTAAAATGTATGAATAAAAATTTTAATCAACATGAAAATATCATTTCAGGGATTAATGTTGTTAAGTAGAGGTCCGTGCATTTTTCACGTTTTACTGTCACCATCTGTATTTACATAGTAAAAGCTTATACAATAATGCATATTCAAGTTAAATTATCTAAAACATATGGAAGAAGTGAGAGTTGAAAGCTGTTAAAATTAATCCTTAAAATCTTGAATGTCCACACAATGAGGCAACAAGTACAGTGGGCTATAGGTTTGGAACAAATCCCACACCCCTCATTACAGTTACAGATGATCAAAACACTCTGATGAGGCTTGAACATAAAAATACCCCAGCAAAAGTGCTACAGTTTATTGCTAAGGGAACTGGTCTAGAATATTTTCACAGAATTCTACAGAGTACTCTCTGTATCAGTACAATGTACCTATACACATACACACACACATATATATAAATACGCGCGTGCACACACATATATAAATATGCACACACACATGCACATATACACAATAAATGCAAACACAAGTATGCACTCTGGAGTATGATTATTATTATTACTACAACCGATTATTCACATGGCACTACAACCTGAAAGCCAGAGCTGTAAATTGAGGAACCGTATAAATACAGGACAAAAAGACTGTGTGTGTCCTCAAAGACCAGCCATATCAATACGGACAACAGGTACACATGCAAATGAAAAGGACAAGGGAACTCAGAGATGAAAGTTAAGGCTGAGGGGAGACCTCATCACTCTCTACAACTACCTGAAAGGAGGTTGTAGCGAGGTGGGTGTCGGTCTCTTCTCCCAAGTAACTAGCGATAGGACGAGAGAAAATGGCCTCAAGTTGTGCCAGGGGAGGTTTAGATTGGACATGAGGAAAAATTTCTTTACTGAAAGAGTGGTTAAACATTGGAACAGGCTGCCCAGGGAAGTGGTTGAGTCCCCATCCCTGGAGGTATTTAAAAGATGTGTAGATGTGACACTTAGGGACATGGTTTAGTGGGCATGGTGGTGTTGGGTTGACGGTTGGACTTGATGATCTTAGAGGTCTTTTCCAACCTCAATGATTCTATGATTCTATGAAAGATGCCCAGATGAAAGGCCTGGTTCTTCATGGGAGGAGTGGGAAGGGAATAGCAAATAATGAAGACGAGTCAATACTTCGCTCTGCTAATCCAGTTTGCACCCACATAGTGCAGAGATGGATTTAGTCCAGGTCACACTACTGTATTTTATACTCACGTTGTAAAGCAACAAATTCAAAGTGCTGATAAATGTACCATTGTTCTCTCTTACAGAAATAGCAGCTGATGACCTACAACAGAACCAGAAACCAAAAACTATCATGAAGAAAGATACCTTTTTTTTGTGTTTACGTACTTCAGTGTTTTTTATTGTTAAAAAAACTCAACGAGTCATGTCACAAGGAGTTAAATTTATGCATTTGGGTTATAAACTTCAGAAATAGGAATGTATAGTGGAAACACTGACAGAACCTTAACTATGCAGGAAGTAATGGATACTGTTGAAAACATGAATCAGAAAAATAATTAGCAGAGAGGCAAAGTGACAAAAAGGAACCCACTTTTCATGATGTACAAGGTTTACTCATTGAAATATTTTCTCTTGCATTCTATATTCACATGCTCACAAACTATTTCATGAAGAATTTCCATTTTTTTGCTGCTACCATCTTGTCATCAGAACATCTGAATTTTAAGGGAAGTTTTACATTATCTAAGGCTCTCTTCATAAAGGCAGCTCTTCATAAACTATGTTATCTCACACAATGATGCTACATTTTCCTTTGCATCACCTCTTCTTTCAGTGCTTCTTCATTTCCCTTTACTCCTGCACAGCTAAAAATCGCTGTTGACAATACTGCTATGGCATGCATAAATTTAGGGGTGTGTGCATACATACACATACATATGGGCTTACATAAACATTTGAATGAAACACATAGAAATGAAAAGCACACTTACGAAGCAAGCTGGGTATTGTTAACCAAGTACTCCAGTGGATAGCTACAGCTAAATTTGTACAGAAGCCCAGGCAAATAGCTGATAATCGTTGGTGGGTCTGGCGTATCAATATAGCCTGAAACATTACCTATCTGTACCACTGAGGTATTTCCATAAGCATTGATACCTCGAGCTGAGGATACCTATTGAGGGAGACACAAAACAACTATTATCAGAAAGTTAACTGTGGAACAAAAGATACCTAAGGACACTGATGCTTTAGCCCATAATTTACCCAGAGAGATCTTCAAAAATTAATTTAGTTCAATAACACGTTCCCTGTGTTCTGTTTTTCACCTCCCCAAAATCATGCACGTACAGTTCACAATTGATATCCCTGTTCTTAAAACAGACTTGAGCAACGTTTGAAAAAAACCTGATGAATACTTTTTTTCTGAGCATTCCCAGTGAATTCACATGATTACTGGGAAAAGCTGAAGGAACTTTTCTATTAGTTAAAAAATATTAGCTTAAAATGAGCTTCTATATGCAATAATAAAGTCAATACACAAACAATTTCATTCACAGAAACAATACTCTGTCACTCTTGAGCTTTGTTTTTGACACATCAAAACCAATGTACTTTATAAGCAGATACAAGCCAAATAGCTGAACTTTGAGTCTGTGTTTTTGTCTACATTATACATCTCTAAATCTAAATTATAAACTATATGCAAAGAAACACTGTCAGAAATGCAAGAGGTGAAAAGTAATACAACCTTAATGCCAATGCAACCTTCATTCAGCCCCTGGACTCGCACTATCCTGTGTTGCTCAGGCTCAGAGAGTGTGCAGAGCCAGCAATAACATGCAGCTCTCCAGAAAACTGAAGGATACCTTTTCCTCCTGGTAGCAGCCCAGCCCCACTCCATCTGTAGCTACTGATCTGAATAAGGGGGTGGTTTGAAAACAGCAGATAAGTGTCACAAATTACTTTCTCAGTAGGCACATACACAATAAGGCCAATTAACATGGCACTAGACTTCCACAGTAGCATTTCCTTTGTATAACTATGAGCAAAACATGTGTTTTCAATAGCTTTAGAACACACAGTTTCTTAAAAAGCCATTTCGTTATGGAAGAATCATGCTGAGGTGCGCATGAGTTGTAACATTTTGCACTAAGTAGCACAGGATACACAGCAGGTATTTTGATTTCTTTGGCTACAGAAAAAAAGGCTAGAAGACAGATGCAGCCATACACTTTGCCAACAGTGTACCTAAACATTTGCTAAATGGCAGGAAAATGATGAAAATCCAATTTCCTAGGATCTATTCCTTGCCTAAAAAACACAGGCTAGAGCACTAAGGTAGTATAGCCAACTACAGCTCTGTTTAGCTTCCTCACCACCCCACCCCCCAAAAAATAAAAAGTTGTCTGCCGTTATTACAGACAGACCTGGGTTTTACCTGACTTCTGCCTGAACTGTTGTCTTTCCTTTACTCATTGAAAATTAGTTTGAAGGTCTTTGCTGCGAAACACAGCCAAGAAATGCATGGGATTGTACTACCCCAGTGTGGGGAACATGGTAAGAAATGCTCCCTGCTCCTCTATGCTCTTTGTGGCACAGCATGCATAAACAGAGAGGATGAGGGGAATTTCTGGTTATATTTTTAGCAGCTGCTACTGTGTATCCTGTACAGCCTTGTGGGGGGCTTCATGGGGAGCTGCAATTATTTGGACTTACCAGACTGTTGGTTTGGTTGTTTTTTTTTTTTTTTAAAAAAAACCATCAAGCTCTTACAATTATAATCAAATAGTAAGTTCAGGGAGTTTACAACGTGACCGACTCCACAGGAACAGGAAAAAGTTGCTTCCTGGCAAATTCTTCTAATGCAAGTCATGGAGCTGCTACAGCTTTTCAGGGGAAACGGGAAAAGAGAATCTTGAACTTGCTGAACTGTTTTTTGTTGAAATTTTAAAAAAAAACTCAGCCTGAGGCAAATAGGTCACAGAGCACATCGAATATTTCAGCCCAGTTTCAGAAAATTATTAGCAACAGAAAACAGGAGATTGTTACAAAAACTGGCAGGTATCATCAAGTGCAAGTATGAATTCCAGACAGAATATAAGCCTTAAAAATGATACATTTTTATACTTGTTTTCGTAAGTTATTCACAGATACTTTGATACAAGTCATCACTGCTTGTACAGTGTGATATACACACAAACTGTACACCTCTCTTCTCCCTTGATTCAGAAGATTTGAGACCTGACTTCTCCCCTCCCCCCATTCAAAGCGAGATAGTTTCATTGAAGAAAATGAAATTATACTGGTACGAAACAGACTTCAAAGTCAGCTCCTGGATCAGATTCTGGTTCCAAAATCTCACCCACAGCTAGGGATTAGATTTAGTCATTAGCTGTACAAAGATGTGCATTATCCATGCCTGAAACAGCAACATAAAATGTAGACACTGAAGTCACACCCCCAGGCAAAACACCGTAGCACAGAGTGGCTGTGCACTAAGAGATCAGAGCTGAACATACAAATCTGAACTTCAGTCCCACATCTTGACTTTTTTGTCATGAATTGAGTGCATAGCTTAGATAGCCTTTTTTGTGTGTGTGTGAAACATTCAAAATTTGCTTGAAAACTTCAGTTTGTTGCCAGGCAGTTCCATATTGTGCTGAGATCTTCCAAGGAGGTGCAAGACCTCAAGGCACTGCTAGCAGAGGTGTTTACTGTGGGTTGGGCCCTCTGACCAGACTATCTCCCCTGAGACATTCAGTCACTGCCTTATCACAGAACATATAAGATCAGTCAATCAGTCAGCAAGCCCCTCTCATATGAGAGCACAGAAGTAGGTGCCCAGACTATAACTCTCATCTACCTAACCCACTCTTAAAAATATTTTACTTTCATTTTCCAAGTGGGTGTTTGAAAAGTTTCAGCAAAATTTAAGGCATGTTCAGCAAAAGTTTTAAAAATGGCTTGGAAAAATCTCATTTTTCCACTGAAAAAAATATTAAAATGAAAAATATACTTTCCAATCAGAGGATAAATGTGTGTCCCACCACATTTTCTCATTAGTAATCAAGATTATAAATTACCGACTTTCTCTGGTTTTCTTTGATGTATGCAACATATTGCTAGCTGGGCAAGACAATGTAAACATTATTTGTAAAAGATACAGTGCTGTCAAGGCCATTCACTTGATCCTATGTATAAACAGCCATGCTACAATTTCACTTTGACCTTGTCTTACCACTAAAGTGTTTCCACAGGATTCCAAAGTACTCAGATTGATGATGAAAATGACCACTGCTGGAAAGGTGTTGTTATTGATGAAACCCCTGCAGTGGGCATCCCCATGTTTCCCATTCAGTGCCAGATCTGTCTCAGAATAACCAGAGAAAAGAACTGTGCAAAAATTTATCTTCATAGTAATTGTCTGCACTCCACAGAAAACATTGATATCTCGTTCAGCTGCAAGAAAAATACAGGGAAAGACATTGTAAGAAGATGTATTTCAGCTAACCTCCACGTAATTATTGTAGAAGTTAGTCTAGTGTTGTAACTCCTGATCAAATCAATTTTTAGACCCCAGTCACAGCAAAACATTGGAATATAAAGGTCAGAATTGCATTATTCTGAAGAACAGATTTGACTCTACAATTTCATTAAAGAGAAAACAATAATTAATATGGTAACGTAGTACACCATGCAACAAAACCATTATTCCAAAATTCCCCAGCAAATCATTCAGTAGCACATTCATAAACTGAAGCACTGCGACAGAGTAGAAAACAGCAAGTGGTTAAGTATTTGGAGTCCGATTAAACAGCCTGCTTCTGGAACAGAAATTTCCAGCAATTTTGAGAAACTCAGGAGGCCGAGCTCTGCCTTCCAGCCCACTCTGGCATGGAAGTCGGGTGCGTTTGTCTGAGGTTGTCTGGACTCTACTTTGTATGAGACCACAGTCTCAGGCTGTGCAGACTTTGAAGTACAATCAACAGCATATCAGAGCAATTTATTATCATATCTTTAAAGCTGGTTTGTTTTGTTTTTTTAAGAACCATCAACTTTAGCTTTAATGAAAAATCAGTTGGCTCTTGAAAGACAATGATCGATACTACAAAGCGTCTTGCAATCTTTCATTCTGTACATTATGACAATACAAAAGACCTAGAAAACAGCAATTGTTACAACTGATCAATTTTTGAACAACAGCAAAAAAATCTTCTTGGATGAATTTGACCTTTTATTCAAAAGTTCTGAAGATTTTTATGTACTTGAATGGAAAAGCATCAGGTTAGGATATAGGCCAAGCAACAGTTTGTTTTGCTTTAGAGCTATAACGTAGCTTTTCTTTAAGCTCTTCTCTGTCCGTAGATGTTTGGAGGGGCTATTTTGGTCCCCTAGTGCTTTACAAAAAGACATACTGCACCGTGTTAAACACAGGCATTACTCCTTTATATAACAACTCATTTATTACATCTGCTCAAAGATTAAGTGCTATTAAGAACTGCAGAACTACTTCAGTCAATACTATACCATTAAGCCTGCTGAAATGAATTGTTTCACTGCATTGTCACAACAGAGAGGAAATGAAATCTCCACTGCAATGAACTAGCTCCCCCCCCCCCCCCCCCCCCCCCCCCCGTGGTACAGGAGCACAAGCAGTTTAATTTAGACAGCTTTAATGGTGGCTTTAAAGTCAAAACAATCAAGTGCAGGCTAAACTCTGTCCTGAGTTAATGTGGCGATAAATGTTACTCACTGGGTGTAAATTTGGGCAGAAAAGTATTGGAGGCAAGACAGGAGTTGAAGTGATTTGGCATGATTCTCCTGGTTTGTACACATACATAATTCCACTAACATAACATACAAAGATCAAGAAAAAACATGCCTTGGTATTCACTACATGAGAACTGTTATGATCCATTTAATGGGTATACTAAGGTAGAGGGAACAGTACAAAAAGGCAAATGGCAAAGTGCGCCTTTACACTTATTTGGACAAATGCACAAACAGTCAGATTGTAACAAATTGCAGCATGTACTATAAAGTAGCTCAGTTAATTTTATAACTCTCTTCAAGCCTTTTAAAAAGCAGGATGTTACTTTACCTGTTAAGGTACCATTACCACTTGCAAAATTCTCATTTGACACTAAGGGAAATGAGACCATACAGTACAAAAACCACCTTTGTGCTATACAGGAGGATAAATGACCTTTCCAGACTGAACCTTTTCTGCCCACTACTTTACAAGGAAGTATTGTTGCCAAATTAGTCCACTCTGGAATTAAAACAACATTATTTATTCAGAAATTAATCTGAAACCAGGTTCAAACAGCTCTAATACTCCTTTAGATGCTAAACATCTAGCTCATTTCTTGTGAATTTAGAAAGGTAAATATTATTCCTATATACATACAAGTTTAAACAAAAAGTATTCGCATTCCTGCAGTAAAAGCTTCCGGTTTTCTGAGTAAGAGAGGAGCAAAGGTTTGAAGGTTAGCTCACCCAGCTGATGGGGCCTTAAATGCAATGACCTCTTTGTCATAAAGTTTCCATACAGGCAAAGCACTTGGCTTCTTTCTGACTCAAATCATACAAACTACCTATAGGTAGTACTGAGTCAACAGTACTCACAGGGGTGTCGCATGCAAAACAGAGTAAAGCTCAAGAGGTACATAGATACTACAGTAACAGAGACCATCTTAAATCAAGGACGGACCCATGGCAACATGAGCCAAATGCTGACAGCTCCACTGCCCCCTTCTGCTCTGGTACCCTTCCACACATTGCCAAGACTTGCCCAGAGCAGACAGCAAAAAACCTGTAGAGGTCTAGAGTTTGCCACAGAACACCATTGACAAAAGTCATTCTACCAGAAGAGGCATGCAAAGACTTTTAAAGTTCAAAACCAGCTTCTCTGCATGAGCCTCCTCTTTGATCAAATCACTGCTTTGGTAGTGAATTAAAATGCATAGTGTATGTGAAAAAGCTGCAATATTTTCTTAGCTTCTACTAAGTTCTCAGTATGTACTTACAGCAAGAGCCCCCTGAATCAAAACTGTGTGTTTCCCATCTGAAGACAGCCAGACTGCTATGGCTCCATCCCCCCAAAGCCTTCTAAAAGCTATGCTTTACTGCAATGCAGAACTAAAGCTTTTTTCTCCAGGCAACTCTCTGAAGGATGGCAGGATCTGACCTTATTACATACTCTCTAGAACACATCTTGCTTTTGGTATAAAATGTCACAGAATTTTCAATCTACCAAATATGGGTGTTTTTTCTTCATCCCTGCTAACTATTGCATACCTACTCTAAAATAAACCCACAAACTACAGAAACAAAAGTCCTGCCTGATTATTTATCATCCTATTTACGCAGCACCATCCCTATGCAAGAGTCACCCAAGCAATGAATGATAAAAGCACAAACAAATGAAAAATGGATGAGCTCCAAGGTTCCTTTAGGAAGACTTAATTTCTCATCCTTGCTGAAGATCACTTCCATTCTTCACAGCATTTAAAGAAAAAGAGCAGGCAACTTCAAAACCCAATGGCTTCTCTGGTATCTGCACACCACAGACCTCAGCAAAAAAGTCTATTCTCGACCCATGTTTGGAATTTCAGCTGACAACAGTGAAGACTTCTTGTGTGGAACAAACAAGGAACAGGAAGAAAGTCCTATCCATAACCAGGCTCTGTGAGCAGTATCTCAGCCTGGAGGATGCTTGTTTTGAAGCGTTCTCTCTTTTGACACCTCTCTCACCACTCCCCTTACATTTGAATTCTGGAGGCAGTCAGGCCAGCACCCTCAAAGCCACAGCCTGAGCTAGCGCTGGGGAAGCAAGCGTAGCGAGGGCAAGCCCCTTCTCCCCACAGAGGCTCTCTCACCCATCTTCTGGGGTTCTTGAACCCAGAAACAGAGCTCCAGCAGCCTCACTCAGCTCCACCAGCTCCAGCCCATCACATAGAAGTCCCTTCTGCATACTGAAAATAATACCCGTCAAATTTTGGGACAAAAGGGTTTTCTGTTTTTTACCTCTATCTCAAATACACAACTAACAAGCAGAATTATTTTTCTTTCCTTGCTCTCAAAATCAGCACTAAGACAGTTAATTAAATTCCAACCTTTGAATCTCTACTGCTTGAGATCACAAACAAGAAAGAGCAGGACTCCGACTCTCAGCTCCTATGGGCAGTGCGGGGTGATTAGCATTTATTTTAAAAAAAAAAATCTGTTTACTTGTAACCTAAATAGATTTTCTCCCAAGTCCCTGAGATTTGGCAGACATGGAATCCGATATGAGCCTTTTTTATGAGGCAGAACTGCAAGTGGCCCCTAAATACCCACAATAAGAGGTGGATTCAATTCACAGCTATCACATTGCAAATATAAAACCTTGGCACAGGGTTGGTGCAAAAAGTAACCAGAGAAATATTTAAAAAGCACAGAAAGAGGAATCTAAACTTCCCTCTAGCTGTTACAATCCTTTCAAGAAGCCTGAAACAGAAAAACAATTACATGAAAAACTACAAAAGGTAGATCTGAGGGAAGCGGGCACAATTCACCCACACTTTTGAGGCAAGCCTGTAAAACTTTCACCTAAGAAGGGAAATATAGAAGTAGTTTGTGAAATACTCAATTAAACAGTGATTTTTGTCAGGGATGGAAACAACATATTTGATCTTCTTTGCATATCTTATTTCTCTACTCTTCATATTCACATCAATTAAGTGAACAAGGATCAAACCCACTGTTGGTCTTTATGTCAACAAAGCACCTAGCAATGCGATGGCAACACAGGAAACAATAAACAGACTGTAGGCTTTCTGCTGACTTAAGTTTAATAAAAGAGCTGATCCTTCCTGAAAAAAATCAAAACTATTATTATTCAGAAAGCAACAACACTGAAAGGTATTACAGCATAATACAATACTGAGAGTTCATCACTATACTGTTCAATTCAGTTGCTACCTCAGAAACACAAGATGTGAGCAAGCCAGTATTCACCACCTTTTTTATTATTATTATTCTCTCCAGAAAACAACTGAGGCAGGAAGGATAAGCAATGTAACAGAGACTAAAAACATTCTTTAGCAGAGTAAACCCTGATACACATGCCACTAAGAGTGAAATTTCATGTCTGTTTCTCATTGTATTAACAGCTCTGGACATCTGATGTCTCCAAAACAACTTAATTCCCATTTTCTCACCGGCATGAGTGTACATCATACAGATACATCCTCTTGCTTCACCCGTCCCTAACCAAGCACTTAATGTTGAAGTGAGGCACTGAATTTTGCCATCGATTTCATTTTACTCAAAAATAGATATATATTTCTTTATTTAATTAGAAGGACATAATTATATTCTCTTATCCAGATAAAACATGAAAGAAAACCCAGTTAGAAGTTTCAGACTCCTAAATCTATAGAGAACATTTCCAACCATGTGACCTCTGGTGAATTTCTTGGACAGGATAGAGCTCTGGCAAAAGCAGGTCGAACCCCACTGATGCGAGGGGAGTTGTATTCATTACTACTAGGCTGAATTTGACCCATTGTGCAATTAAGAAGAAAGTAAAGTGCAACATTAGAGGAGTTTCATTGTCACCCAGACAGTTAACACTCACTTAATGTGGAGTTCTACCCCCAGGCTTCAGACATCTTTAAAGCTCTGTATTTAAAAATAAGCACTGCTTTGAACCAAGACAATAAAGAAGCCATTAGAAAAAAGTCTATTAAACACTTACCAGGAAACCTGCTATGGAGGTTAGCATCACAGTTGTATCCATTGAACTGAGCAGTCACTGAAAGCACTTTAATCGTCAGCAGGAGCAGTAACCATACCTGTTCCATTGCAAAACCTAGCAAAACATTAGGTGGTTATTACACACATCTGTTCATTGCATTAAAGATGCTTACTGCAGACATTTAACCGCTCGGGAGGTGATGGTCTGCAGCAAAGGAATTGGGGATAAAGCTCACAAGCGTATGGGAAAGAGGCCACAGGCAGCAGGGCCCATTTCTCTACTTCTGAGCAATGTGTAATTTCTATTAACTTCTACAGCTTTTAATCAGAACTTGTGGCAAAAAAGGTACTCAAGGATGGTATGAAAGAGAAGGAAAAAAATCCCTAAAATATATTGATAGATTAGGATTGCTTAAATATTTAAACTCCAACAGCTTTTTAACATTTCAGTGTACAAATTCTTTGAGAAAGACATCTTAGAACAATAGTTTTATTTTAGCCAAGTCCTTGAAAACCATACAGATAAATGGCTTGCTGAGCAATTCTCAGGCTCAAGGTCCTAGAATAAAAATTAGTTCATATCTGTTTGCCAAAAAGCTGTTCTTTGAAGCAGGCATGCAATTGCATTGAGCTCATGCACAGAGTTGGCACAGACGCTTGCATCTACTTGAATTGTATCTGGCAACCAGACCAGGAGATCAGAACACATGAATTTCTAGTGTTTTGAGTAATTACTCCTCTTGGGAGGAAAACTCCAAGGGGTAATACCTGTGGTATTTAGCACAACCAAAAAAGTATCTGATTCATGCTTTTGTCAAAAATAACCCAAAATATTGAGATTTTTATCCGTGAATCCAAGTGTTACTGATTTTTTTTTCTTTAAGATTTTGTAATCCTAGAAAATATCTCTGCTGATGTGGACCTCAAATGCAGCAATGCTCTCCATTTGCCTAAAGAGGAACTGAGCAATTCTAAGATTTAGGAGGTTTGCTTTCTCTGAGACTATAGATACAGAGATGCTGATCATCATCTTTCTGCAAGTGGACATCAAAGAATATTTGTAAACGCCATAGATGCAGCACACCTAAATGCAGCCATATCTGGCATAGCAAGTGGCTGTCATGCATTGCTGAGAAGAGCTGGCAACAGCACACGGAGGGAACATCTGGGACAAACCCTCACTCTTAACTGGATCTTTAATGGCTACACAGAGGTCTAAGCTAAAGTCTGCTCAAATTAATAGAAAGGCTTCCACTAGTTTTCAAACCAGGCTCACAGAGTACACAAACCTAGGATTTAAAGCCTTGTGTTGAAAGACAGACCCATAGAGGACACTCCCAAGTGCTCCTTGTCAGCAAACAAATCAACTACAATAAAGCATCAAACTCTACTAAAAAGTCAGAGAGATGTCCAAATGTCCGGCCATTCACTCCCGTGTAATTCTGCTTGGAAGTACATGAAATAAAAATGGAGAATTGGAATTGCCAGCTTCCTGCTAAGCATGCATGTTTTGTAAGTCAGGTATAACTTTTCCTATCATATCCAAAAGCAGTTTTGCTAGCAAGTTCTGCACAACTTCCTCAAAGCATGACCTATAGCAACAATGCAACCTCCTTTTAGTTTCAGGTGGATACAAAACTCCAAATGAAAGCACTCTTTGACCCTCTACTCCTTTTCCATTAGATTTCTGTGGAGGTTGACAGCACTTGCAGCTAATGCTGATGAAGAATTGTGAAAACATAAGAAAGAAAATAAAATTCCTAACTGGGTTGCTATGAAACCTCTGTATTTTCATGATCTCCTCACCCTCTCCATTACTCTCAGATGGAGAAGTAAGGTGGTGTTTTGTTTGTTTGTTTACTATGAAACTTCATACTTTATTTTGAAAGAAACATTTTTTCCTTTGGAAAACTGGCATTTCTCCAGCGTACTGGAGCCTTACCTCTGCTTGTACAACAGTTACATCGATAAAGTGGCTATTACTGTTCTGTTGTATATGAGCTGGTTTCTAATGTCCATTACAATGGTATAAATCAAGGGCAATTTACCAAGATCTAAATCTGACTTCAATTTTCTAACTGCCACAGTATTTTTTGCTACCAAAAAAAAACTGTTTGAAAAGAATTTAATGAAAGATTACACTGACAAAGCTGTAGCTATTATTTTAGATGAAAAGCAGAACTTACAATAAATTCTAAAATTTTAATTATTAAACTTAACTTCTGCTGCTGCATTTCAGAGGAAGGAGAGATGATTGCTAACGAACAAAGCTGAATTAAGACATTAAGTATTTATAGCATTAGTTCTCTAGCTGCATTCAGAACAAGTCAGATTTTAAACACGACCAATAGTGTCCTACTTGCTTTCTGGCTATTGACTCATCTGCATATTGATCAACATGCAGATCCACATCCACAGTTGAGCTGACTACTGCTGATTTCAGTTAAATAAGTTAGGAACTTGCATTATTTTTCATTTCTCAAGAGAATTGCAGGGCTAGAAAGCACCCTGACAGGCCAACCTCGCCTATCTGCCCACCCCAGCAAGAATCAAGGCAGCCATTCCTGCTTTTCCAGCCTGTTCTTAAAGGCCTCTGGCAATTTATTTCTCAACAGAAATTTCTAAAACTTCAGTCCCCCAATTGTATAAGGCATCCTAACCAAAAGATTTGTACCATACTGATACTGCTGAACATTTCATCCAATTAAAGAAAAAAGCACCAAATTTTTATCAAAATAGTAACAGGAACATCATAATCTTATTGCCTGTAGATGGATGTGAAAATTCCATGTACAAAAAAAGGAAGGTAATATGCAAGTGTCAGGAATAGGGTGATTTATAATCCAGGAGTCACCAAGTTCATATGGAAGATATTTGCGTTTTTTCTTCAACGTAGTATGCAATTTTTTAAGCCTTTTTTGAGAAATAGAGCTCTTGGTGCTTTCCAAAATAAAGTGCTTCTTTGGTCTAGTGGCAAACATATTTGGCTGTTAAGACGACTTTCATGATTCCAAAGATGCCAACACATACCGCAAGGGAAATGTGATCCTTTCTATCTACGAAACTCTTAATTGACAAACCCATACCAGGTTTCACTGATGTACCCAGAGCTCTCTTCTATGTTCTTCAGACCTCGTCTCTGGTTTTCTCTGCTGAGCATCTTCAAGGATCTTTCAATGTTTATATGATTTACCACGTTTTGCCTATGACATTCACAGCGTAGTGCTTAGACTCACTGAAATGCCCAAATCACCCCAAAAAATCCTGTCATAGTCACTTAAATAATTTTACTTCCAAATGTTTCTGCCTCCACCCATCCACCTAAGGATCTCTTCCAAACAAGGTCTGGTATTTTCTGTTTAGCAAAGGAACCATTCTTTCCCTTGACTTGGGGGTGGAGGTAAAAATCCATGTGCAGGACTTCCATTAACAATAAAAGAAGACAAAAGAAGTTGTCACGTGACAACTCTCTCAAGCATTACTAGAACAAAAGAGCTTTAAAGGCCCGGTATAGACAAAGACACAGTCAGGGATTTAAAGACCTACCAAACAGGGTTAACTAAATCATTTCAGAGACCGTGGTTCACATAGATATCTAAAACAATCAATTCGAAGGAAAAACAGCCCAACATATCCAGGTTTCCATGTAATAAAATTAGAACAAACTTCCAGAATGCTGAAATAGTCAGGGTATGAATCTCTGCTGAATCAGAGTTGTCTATATATTCAGCACTGAGTCACAACTGCAGGTCTTAACTGTTCTGTGCTGCGTATCATTGAAGAGTACAAAGAGGTAAGAGTTGCAACATGCAGTCCTCAGTTTGTTACCATTTTACAAAGCCCTTATCCCTGCTTTCATAAGCTTCACCATGTCAGAAAACCTGCACAAAATTTCGAAGTAAAGATGTTTATGATTTAAACAAAAGCCATTTTGCAATCAATTTAGGAATTTAATTTCATGGAGAAGCAGTGGGTTGACCTATCTAGATTTCCTCTTCTTTTCTCTCTTATTACCTGACATTCATTTCTCTTCTTCACCCATCCTCTCTAAAAAGATCTTAAAAAATTTTCAACATTCACTGATTCAGCCCTACATTTTTATTGAAATTCATTTATGAACCAGTTCTGACTTCTGAGTCAGACTTATTTCAAATATTCATTCTGTATTTTATGAGAATATCCTATAATCTATTGCTTGTTCTCTATTTTTCATCCACAGGGTGTGGCAGTTCTGCACAATAATACGGTGATCTTTATGCCTTTTGACTGGATAAGTCTTCCAAAAAAACAGTTAATAGTGATAATGAAAACTTCCGAAAGAAAATTATAGATGTAATAAGCACATAATAAAGCTGGTGGAACATTTATACCTGTTTTCTTACATATCTAGTAACTGCCTAAATGTTCTCTAACATTGTACGTTAGGTCTCTACAAGTAATGGAATAGAAACGTTATTACTTTTACTCATAAAAATATTTTCAAATTATAATTATATAGTTCAATGAGTACTTCTCAGTCATCTCATGACAAAATAGTTCCTTGTCTTTTTGGTTTACATTCGTCTTGCTGCCACACCTGCTTCTGCATCTGCACTTAAGTTATGAATAGTTGTGAAATGCGTTAACTGTACCACTGTCAGGTCTTCCAGAACCGCTTTGCTTCTAGACATGTACTAGATCATCTGCCCTCACTGAAAAGTAACCTGGTGAACAAAACCAGAAGAATACCAAGTTTTTCAGTGGAACTTTCTCTTTTAACTTGTACATCCCATTGTAACGAGTTATCCAGCACACATTTTCACTATTGCCTTCCACTTCTTTATCTCCTTGGCTCTTTTGATGCAGATAAAATAGGACTTGGATCTTTACAGTATCTGTTTTGAAGACAAGCCTACCAAATGGTGAAATTCCCTTTTTTCAAAAGGATTGTTACAGAAAAAAGGGCACCTGAGTTGCGAAGAACTTTAAAACACGTTTCAACTATAAAATTTCCCTCTGCTTGTGGATAATCTTTGGTGCTGAGACTTTGAAACACAGCATTTCTTTTCCTACAGATTTCTCCGATTTCAGACTCCATAGTGCCATCCCATTTCTGACACCAAGCAAAACCTGCAAAGCTGAAAAAATATATATATGCAGACACGCACACACACATACATACGTGACAAATATATACACAGAGGCACACATATATATCTTAAAGGTCAGCAGTTTCCTAAACAGAGGACTAAAGCTGATGACAGAGCTAAACCCATGAACAGACTGTATGTTCCCAAAATTACAGTATTTGAGGGCACACACCACAGAAATACAACAAATGTTATAATTTAACATATATGAGGAAATAATAAAACTAAGAACACCAGGGAGCAGTGTACCCTAGAATGTACAAAAACAGCTAATTTTTTTTTTCCCCACAAAAATGGGAAAATAGTTTTGTTTTAAAAAGGTAAACTAATCTCTCTCTCTGTCTCTCTCTCTCAGCTATTCAGAACACAAAGAGCAGCTGTGGACTGCGCAAGAAAGACCACGCATTAAACACACACACGTAGTTAGACACAGAGTTGCCTTCAGTATCAATTATTTGGTCATAGAATGACCCGTGTTTATTTGCTAGTCATGTATTTCCACTCAATTCTTGAGATTTAAAAACAAGAGTCCTGGATTAGCTCCATACTACATCAGCTTTGTAATTAAATGTTGGGTCAGGGCTTGGAGCCCCTCCTTCATCAAACGACCTCCAGAACCAAACAGGAGCTTTACCTGATGAAGACTAAATCATAGCTAGTCTCAAATGCCAAGATGTTTTGTTAATCAAGCAGGTGCCTACAATGTCCGAGGAAAATGAGACTGGGGAACAAATTTCTGGACAGTTTTTTAAAAAAATATATAAAAAGCTTTTGCTTTGGTTCTAAAGTTAAAAAAATTCTGTTTTATTTTCCAGTCCTTTTACAATAACCTCTTTCACAGGATAAAAAAGCCAAAGGGACTGAGAAAGAGACATTAATTTTCCACAAAAGGAAGCCACACCAAAATCACTAGACTTTAATCTGAAAAACTTCAAATTTTGACCAGCACGCTACATGAGCAACTGAAATTCAAGACCATAAAATATTTATATGGAAGCAATCCATAGTTTGCTTACGAATTGAAATGAAATAACCATTCTAAACCCTGCTGAACACCAAGAGGCTGAAAATCTAGATTTGGTTCCCAGAGACACAGCTCAGTCTTTTTTTTTTTGTGAATTTTATTACTGGTAGTGAGAATTAAATGTGTATGTTGGGTAAATAACAGAAGCCTTACAGCCGTGCAGTGCTCTTCAACCTATAAAATCAGCAAAAGGTGTGCTTAAGGAGATACGCACTAGCATAGGTCCATCTGGAGCTTCATCTCATAGCCTTGGATAGGCAAAACTCCAGCTGAGACTGTTTTTTTGCCTGCCTAAAGACTAGGGAAATTTAATCGGTGTACCATACTGCCATTAAGCTGTTAAAAAAAAAAAAAGATATCTCTGCATTTTAACACTTCGAAACATTCATAATAATCTTTTAAACACTGTACTTTAGTATAGGTGTCTTTCTTCATTGTTACAACAAATCCTTGGATGCACTAGGATTTTTTTAATCCAGTCTGAAGAGAAACTGTTAACTGCATATTTACAAGGCAAAAAGAGAAAAAGTGATCAAATGAAGAATATGACTATAAATAAAGAGATTTATACAAAATAGCATAATACCTTCTTCCAAGGAGACAGACTATTAGGGAAATACAGTTATTAAAGCATAAAAAACAGAACAACTATTTTTGTTGAACAAGCCAGAGATCTTGGCTTACTAGATCTATTTAAACTTATTCACTGAAGACTGTTGAAGTCATGGAGTAAACTGTTTACCTGCTATTCTCTGCTAAATATCAGAATTATTCTAGTTTTTCCTACATCCACTAGTGAAATACTAATATTCTTCAAATGCGCTACCTTCCCCCCATCCTGTTCCATATTATTTTTACTGTAATTATGCTTAGTGATGGAACAGTTCGATTTTACTTTAAATATTGCCAGAATACTTGCTTTGCTGTCCCACAAAGATTACTTCAATAGGATATTTAGATCTTTCTTCCTGCATTGCACAGAAAATATTGCCAAAACTCTTCCAGACATTTATTTTAACAACCTAAGGAAATGCTAGTGTTTTCCAAATCATGCCCATCATATCATACAATGAAAGTACCTAAATACATATCTGATAGATAATTTAAAAATTTTAAGTTTATGTTTGAAATCATAGAATCATAGAATCATTAAGGTTGGAAAAGACCTCTAAGATCATCGAGTCCAACCGTCAACCCAACACCACCATGCCCACTAAACCATGTCCCTAAGCGCCTCATCTACATGTCTTTTAAATACTTCCAGGGATGGGGACTCAACCACTTCCCTGGGCAGCCTGTTCCAATGTTTAACCACTCTTTCAGTAAAGAAGTTTTTCCTCACGTCCAATCTAAACCTCCCCTGGCACAACTTGAGGCCATTTCCTCTCGTCCTATCGCTAGTTACTTGGGAGAAGAGACCGACACCCACCTCGCTACAACCTCCTTTCAGGTAGTTGTAGAGAGCGATAAGGTCTCCCCTGAGCCTCCTTTTCTCCAGGCTAAACAACCCCAGTTCCCTCAGCCGCTCCTCATAAGACTTGTTCTCCAGACCCCTCACCAGCCTCGTTGCCCTTCTCTGGACACGCTCCAGCACCTCAATGTCCTTCTTGTAGTGAGGGGCCCAAAACTGAACACAGTATTCGAGGTGCGGCCTCACCAGAGCCGAGTAGAGGGGCACGATCACTTCCCTACTCCTGCTGGCCACACTATTTCTGATACAGGCCAGGATGCCATTGGCCTTCTTGGCCACCTGGGCACACTGCCGGCTCATGTTCAGCCGGCTGTCAACCAGCACCCCCAGGTCCTTTTCCGCCAGGCAGCTTTCCAGCCACTCTTCCCCAAGCCTGTAGCATTGCATGGGGTTGTTGTGGCTGAAGTGCAGGACCCGGCACTTGGCCTTGTTGAACCTCATACAATTGGCCTCGGCCCATCGATGCAGCCTGTCCAGATCCCTCTGCAGAGCCTTCCTACCCTCGAGCAGATCAACACTCCCGCCCAACTTGGTGTCGTCTGCAAACCCACTGAGGGTGCACTCGATCCCCTCGTCCAGATCATCGATAAAGATATTGAACAAGACCGGCCCCAAAACTGAGCCCTGGGGAACACCGCTCGTGACCGGCCGCCAACTGGATTGAACTCCATTCACCACAACTCTCTGGGCCCGGCCGTCCAGCCAGTGATATTTCCAACTACACGGTTCACAGATACCTCAATAAAATGTGACAACACAAATCAGCTTAAAGTTCCAGATATAAAAATGCACAAATTCACATCTTCTGAGCCTCACAGGAAAGACAGATTTCTATTCTGTTCTTCCGACTTGCATGAATTAACCACTGTTTCCCACAGGACATTCACGCAGATACGAAGTGCAGAATGTTGTCAGCGAGAGCAGATCTGAGAGGAAAACGGGCCTGAAGGAAGTGATTTATGGTCAAAGCTTTGGGCCTGAATTAAAGAATTTTGGACAAATTCTCCTCTCACTTTCACACTCTTCATATTGGCTACTGCATCAGAAAAACTTTGACATCAGCAAAAGACCTGAGAAAAAAGAAAGGAAATTCACTATAAGATTTGGAGACTATTGCCGTGATCCGAAAAGATAATTTTAGCCCAAATTTGGAGGTTCTTGACAAAGCAAGATCTCCTTCTAATCATTAAAACCCACATAATTTTACTTTTTGCACTTAGGTATAAATTTCTCTAATCTTGTGTGTTAGAGGTTAGATTCTTTAGTGCAACTTCAGTGGATTCAACATGAAATGCCAAGAATATAAACCTACTGAAAACAGACAGATTTCCTATTAAAGTCACTGCATATCTGACTTGCATCATAAAACTAAAATAAAAATAATTTTGGATTTTCCACTTCTCACTTCAGCTACAAAATATTATCAACAAGAGAAAAAAATCTGTAGTTAACAGTTAAAACCACCCAATTACAAAACAAGGACTATCAGGTAACCACCAGCCGTGCCGCACCCACCTACAGACTGGCTTTTAGATATAGAAGGATGTGTAATGAACACTACCACAGTGTTTTTAAGACATTGGCTAATTAAGACATTGGCTAATTAATCCAATACTGAGAAAAAATGGGCCGATTTTGCTCTCTTGCACCTGTTTTACGCTATGTTCCTCTTTCACTTTTAGTGGAGACATTGCAATTTGAAAATCACTGAGAGACTAAAGCGAGTCCAGGATCATCTTGGACTGAAACACAAAAGCAACAGTCACATCAAGTCCCCTGTATGGGGAGTGTACAAAAAGTGTCCCTAAATCCTGGAATGAAGAGGTGGTTCCTAGACTGAAATATATTCTCAACACATGCACATTCAGTCTACAGATTTTCTTCTCAGACCACTGATCATTATGGGGGTTCCATCGGCTAGCAAATTTACAGAGACTATCAAATCATTCGATATAGGCCACTGAAGAGTCATCACATGCTAATGGCCTTCAGTCGCCTCTAACCATGGTCTGGATTCAAACACACTGATCTAGTGATGAGATGCTCTTAATCCTATTGCCTGCCCCCAGAGCCCTGCAGTCACATGGGCAGATAAAGATCTAAATGAGTATCATTCTACTTAATTACTCTTTTTACGCTTTTGAAAAGAGCAATATAAATATAAATCTTCAGTAAATAATGCTTGATGTCACTAGCATCAAGTAGATTATACTGCTGCCATCTGTTTGCAGCTTGAAAAGTTACCAGTAAAACAAGACTTCCCGGACAAAAAGCAGCAACAGTTTATGCCATCACGATGACTTCAATTTCCTTACTTTTAGGAACAGAAATTAAGCAGTAAAGTTGTAGAATGCTGCTGCAGTACAGTACAGCCTTATCTAATCCCTAAAAGTTAAACAAATTCACAGTAAATAATGCTGCTAATATCTTGGTCTAAGCAAGTATGCAATACCACAGATTTCATAAACTCTGTTCCCAGATTTGTATTTAAAAAGAAAAAGAATAATTATTTCTGTTGTGAAATAGAAAAGATTCACTTATGGATATTTCTTTCACCATGTTTCAAGTCCCTTTCATAGCCATTTTGGACTTAAAACAAGGTTTGAAGTAATTTTCAAGCCAACCCCTAAAACAAGCCTGAGGGGTACTGCTCAAGACACAGCTGAAAGAAAACAAAATGTCATTTTGTGATGTATTCTTTGATCAAGAGCATGCAAGCAGCGCCAACAATCCTATCTTCTGCTGCTCTTAGACCATGATAAAGTTTCCTCTCACAGTACACAAAGCAATTACAGTAAATATGTCAATTTGGACTGTATCAGTTCATCAGCTTAACCAAAGACTTGGTTTCAAATCCCCACTATCTTCATTCAAGAATATATTGTCATTATTACTACTTTAAAAATAAACAAAGGTGGTGCAATTATCAAGTCCAGTGACCTTTGTGACCGGAGACAATGTAATTTCCAATCAGCGAACCCATGTCATTTGATTGCAGTGGAGCCAGATAAGAAGTCTCGCTTATCAAAATTTTCCTCCATCAATGCAATGATTGTGGGAACAGGCTGACTGACACCACAAGTTGGATAACATTGTCTCCTTCAAGCAATTGATTGTTTCCCTCCTGAAAGCAACATGAGTGGGTTTGACACACATTGATAGCCTCAGCACTGCAACGGGTTTGCAACCTTCCTCCCCCCACATTAATAGCGTGAGTCTGGCCTGGGTACCTTTAGGTAAAAGCTAAGTTGCGAAAAAAAAATTTCACCTCTTTTCACGGTTGGATGCTCATTTGCCTTCCTGTTTTCACTAGTTATTCCCTGCATACTTCTTCCCCGGCAAACTCCCACTGAGATTTCCCAGTGAGGTTAAATTTGTCTGACAGGTGACAAGATGAGAATTTTCTTTAAAGAGTAACGAATAATTTGACATTACCAATATTTTAGTAAGTTCTAGTTGGCTGACATGGTGGACACTTACCCAAATCCCCTGTAGCTGTTGAGTCAGCTGTACTCCATCTATCCTGTGCTCCTGCATGTGATCAAGTGTTCCACTCCTCTGCCCTGCAGAACTTTTTCAGAAAATACTCTGAGCCTGTGGATGGGGAAAAAGAGACACTCATTATGAAAATTCTTTTTAAAATAGGTCTGGATTTTAGATGGGAAAATTTGACAGGTCTCAGAATACTTTACAAGTCTGTTCATCATCAGACTGAAACCTGAGCAGGATCTTTATGGTGGCTTTTTTCAATCCTCTGCCTCTTTTTTTCTTGCAGCCTTTTGATCTGCTTCTCTCCACTTGTATGAAGATCTCCAGAGGACCATGTGGGGCAAACAATCAACCTGGAGAAATTATTCTGTCATCAGCTTGTTGAGGGAAAACCTTGTCTGCTTAAAAAGCGGGGTGGGAGGAAGGAGAGAGATGGAAGCACTGAGATAAGATCAGTAACTAAGCTGCAAGGTTATCAATGTCCCGTTGTGTGCTGTGAGAAGTGTCTATTTTTTTCAATTCTGGGCTAAATTCACAGTACTAAACAAAACAAAAGCAAAAAGAACGACATTTCACGCTGTGATGAAAATGTGATATAGGGGTGTCATCATGAATACAGGTGTCAACAGAATGATAATTACCAACAGGACATCAATGCACACAAAGGCAAGCGCACACAAAGGCAAAGATCAAGCTGCTAGAAACCGAACCTGCTTCATAATATCTACTCCCCTATCTCTGGAATTTGGAGGGAGATTGGGGGGAGGTGTTTAACTCCCTTTTGTTGCGTTAGTTTTTTTCCTTCCTCCTGCCTCCTTTCGCCCCCTCCCTTCAGCTTCTATTGCAAACATCTATGCCTGGAAGCTTTCGTTACACCTTTGGCCAGGGAAAACAGTAGTTTATAGGCTTTGGCACCATAAAGCGAGCTTTGAGGTGCCTGGATTTGTTGGGGCTCAGGGCAGTTTTTAGAACAGAAAAGCCCTGCCTCTACCATGCATTCACTTCAGTCAGCTCCTCTTAAAACATCAAAGTGCTGCAGAGCACACTGTACACATTCATGGTAACCCGGGCAGGCCCCAAAGAGCAGCCGTGGCACTGACCCCCCCCCTCCTCCTCATGGTTCTACCATGTCAGGGCACTGACAGAAGAAAGCAGATTTCCCTTTTAACACTGAAGCACCCTGCAGAGGCACAGGCCTTGGTGAAGGAGCTCCTAGAGGAACCCCAGAGGGCTCATGGGTCTGCATGTCCCCTGCCTGCTCTTGGTTTATCCGGAGGCAGTGGGATGCTCCCCTGCCCTTTCCTGAGCTACCCCCTGCCAGTCACCTTCACACATGGGAGATCAGCAGCCTCGTCACCCAGCGGCACTGCGCATAGCTCCAGCAGAGCTGAGGAAGATTCATTTCACCTGCCTCCCAGTCCTGAAAGGGGGTAGCCCCTGCACACACAAACCTTGTGCTCTGCACCAGGGAATGGCAGACCCCACACGGCCACTCCAGACCCAGCAAAGAGAGCCCAGCACTGACCCTTTACTTAGGCAGCCAGAGCTTTTGCTGTTCCCAGCAGGAGTTTTGCTCTAGAAAAGATCCAGTCTATAAGAGTCATCCCTTGAAGTCATCAGGCACCAAAGGGCTCTTTACCTCTGCAAATTTCTAGCCCTTTATTCAGGCACATACCCTATGATATTAATGATGCTTTTGGCTGGGTAAGGACTCAAAAACTAAATCCAACATTATAATGTGATTAATGTAATACAGTCTGGACTAGGGCAGCCTTAAACTAATAAAAAGATAAACCAAGAGACATGCAGCAATGACACGTTCCAGTCTTTTACTTCATATTAAGTGTTTAGACAGGTTTGATACCTCATCACACAAATCCACAGTGAAATATCTCAGCATAATATCAGTTTCACAAACAAGAGTGTTTAAAGCACAATCTACCCCGGAGTAGGTTTCCAAAATGGGAATCTCGATTTATTTTATTTTATTATTTTTTAAGACACTTATAATATCAAGTCATCCCTTGCCTTTTGGTCTTCAGATGAGATTATTAAAAACATCAAATCATCTTAAGACACTGTGTGCAATTTCTCTCCGTTTCCACTGACAGCAAGTACATCTTCTGCAACATTTGGGTTTCGTCCGTCCATAGGGATATACACACAACGAAATCCTGGCCCAGCATCCCAGCATCCCAGCTGTCATCCCATCTTTCTCTTGCTGCAGACTATGCTTTTCAGTAAATAAAAGAGACAAAACACCAGGCTGCAGGCCAGGTCCTTATAACCTGAGACTCATCCAAGAAGCTGGCCATCTCAGCAGCTACGCACAGAGGAGTGGTGGCTGTGCCCCCCTCAATCTATTAAAACTCCATAGGCAAGGAGGAAAACAGCCCCAACATGTTCAATCAGTAATTAACTGCTCTTATTTATAGAATCATAGAATCATTGAGATTGGAAAAGACCTCTAAGATCATCGAGTCCAATCAATCAACAAATCTCTGTACTTAGTAGGAACAGGCACTTCACTGCTATCACACTGTACTTATAAGTGACCTGAAGGATATGCTACATGCACCCATGAAATCCAAGGTTCTGTTTAAAGTTCTCTATAAATAATAGAGAATTCAGTAATTCCACTGCTATATAATGTGTTATTTAGCTACTCTTTACATTTAAAATAAAAAGAAACCCCCAAATTCATTAACATGGAAAAATAAAACAAACCTGAGTATTTCACCATTAATCCTTGAAGGAATGTGCCCCCAACTATTTGATTCTCTAATCTTACAAAGTTTATTCATAAGGAAATTATTTTCACTCTGTATAATATTGAATAGTTTTGCAAGCTTTCAGTATAATTTCAAACAGTTATTCTGGCCAGAACAAATATAAGACTACAATGCTATGAATATATCACATAAAGAGCTTTCCAACTGTACCTCATTATGACTAAAAGGCATCTTGCTCATTTCCAAATTCAAAATCTGTCTCCATCCCAAAATCCCTCTGCCTGTCTCACTATTTTGTGTATTATTTGAGATCAGACAAGCTGATTCTTCTAAACACTAATTTTAGAGGAGTTCTGGACACAGTCTGATTACAAGTTTCAGCAATTAGCATCTAAGGAGATTTCTTTTTCCATATAGAAAGACACAATGCATAAGCAAAAGCATTTCTCCTCCCCTCTCCTCCAGGATTTGGAAAGCCCCCACTCACCCACAATTTGCTGCTGATATCTAAATACCTGCGAGGAGACAAGAGTAGCTGCAAGAGGACCGAAAAACTCAGTAGAAGAGAACAAATTCCAACTAAAAGGGAAAATTCAAAGATTATTAACCAGTCCATAATGCAAGCCAAATTCTACTGCTGATTTGCCCATGATATAACTTCAGAGTTTGCCAGACTTGCATTTCTCTTAATTAAAAAAGATAGACAAGATTATCATTTATTATTAACCAGAAAAAAAAAAAAAAAAAGAATTTTTCCTTATGTTTTTATCACTGTTATCCCCTTGTACAGAGCTCTGGAGATATCCTAGACTTGCTTTTACCAAATTTAAGCCAATATCAGAACTTCACCATTAATGTGAAATTCCATTAAGCTCAGCTAGATTGCTAGCTTTTTGAAGCACAGAGGAGAAATAAGGCTATTTCAAAACAAAGTATTCTTCAATTTTATAAGTCGCATGGAATTCCCATGCTCAGTTCAAAAGTGAAACGCTTTTCTCTCTTAAGAGGGACTCTGCCTTTTTGGGAATGAGTTCTGAAGGTGCACAGCGATTGCCAGAGGGTCCATGAAATGAATTCTGCAGCCTAAATGGCCTTCTAAGGGAACAATTCAACCAAAGCGCATCGCCATTGTTTAGGAACAGAGGAAGTCTTATACGTTATTGGACAAGTAGTTTATCTCGCCATATGCCTTGTCTAGAATATACTTCAACATCAAATGTTTCAAAAAAGGTCAGGAAAAAAAAAAAAGGATGCCTAAAAGCACAACCTCAGCTGACAAAACACAAACAAGCAAACCTTTCCCACAGAATAACCTGACAGAAGTTGGCTTATATTTGGGACATATATTGGCATATATAAGCTTATATTTGGGATGGATCTCATGGATTTCCTCTCTAGACATCATCGTCATCCATATACAGCTATTATGTCCCCTCTCATCTGCCTCTTTTCCAACCAGGCCTACACTAGTACTTTCAGTTCTTCTTACAATGAAATTTTGGAAGCCCCTAAACACTCCCCCACCCCTTCTCCAGTTGCTTTGTGTTTCTCATACCCCTATTTATCGGCATTTTAAAACCCCCACACTTTTGCTGTTCTAGCCATTTCTCAGTATTAAGCCCACATTAAGCCCCTTGGTATAAGCAATTCACACTACTACCCAGGTTTCTTTTCTGAAAGATCAGATTTAATTCAGAACCCAGCTAATGTAGATTAACAACTTATATCATTCTTACTATACCTAAAGTCAGTATGTGCTGTAGCCACAAGGGGGAAAAAAAAAAAAAAAAAAAAAAAAAAATCACTACTGCATGAGAAATTCCTCCTTAGTTATAAGCAAATATACTCACACAAACACATGGCTTAAAAATTGTCATGGCTATTTACATTATTGGCTTCTAGAGAGAGTGTGCACCAGTTTTAAATAACAGAACAGTATCCAACCTCAGAACCGACTAGTTCACTTTCTATCTTGCCAAAGCAATTGTAATTTAAATCTTTCTAATGCAAACTGTTAGCAGAACAGGGAGTACAAGTGAGAAAAACGATCATGAAATTATACTTGCACTGAAACATCACACAGAACCCAAATCCAGTTTATGCAGAGTTTTACCAACAGCAAAAACGTGACCTGAACAGATTGTAAATAACCCCGGCATCAGTTTCATCTGGGTACAGACCATAGAACTGGGATATATAAATCCCTGTTAGTCATACTAGCACACAACAGCATACATCAAAGGACCAACATGTTTCAATATTAGCAGAGGTAAACTTGAATGAGAAATGGCTGTGGTAACAAATTGCAAATTGGATTAAAAAACACACACAAGACTCCTTTAGCTTCTCTAGCTTTATGGAAATCTGCCTGCTTGGTGGTAACAAATATATTCTCCCAGTGCTTTAGAACAGCATTAAAAACAGTTCATTTGTTGCTTTAAAATTCCTCTTTGTTTCTCAATTTGTCTGCTTTTTGGTTTTAGATGTTTAAGCCCCTACTAGCAGAATCTACATCTAGTATCATAGATAAGCTTCAGCTCACCTGGGGGTGTTTTGAAAAAGAGTTTTCGTGTTGACCATAACAGACCTGACAACCTGGTGTGAAAATAAATCTGGAATTAAGCTTTCTCTTGGATTATACAGAGAATTTTTATTTTCCCCCAAATCTAAAAAAAGTAAAAATCACTTTGTTACCACTTGCCATCTTATCTTCATAGAAAGTTATATTGTCCAAACACAATATGCAAAGTTTGTTTTTAAGACCTCCATTTCCAAATATACATATACTTTATTAGCATTAGATGAACCCTAAACATTACATACTCCTATCTTTAATGAGATACATTCCTTTTTGAACCCATTCCCACCTCCTCATCAAACCTACAGTCCCTATTCCTTTCCTTTAACAACCAGCTTACACTTAAAAACTTTCAGTACTTTAAGCATTTTTCTTCTACTGAGGCCTGCAGATTTTCAGATGAGAAAGAGAGGATGTTTTCAACCTGAAAGCAACATTAATCTCGTTCTTTTGCTTTACAGCAGAGCTTTTCCTTGTCTCCCTCTGCCATTAGCTTCTTCAACTAAATGCAGATGTCACCAGCCTTTCTTTAGCAAAAGAAAATAAGTGTCCCATTAAGCACTTAGAGGAGTGGACAGATTCTCCCATTCAGCTGGTTCCCTACACGCTTGCTGGTGCTGAACAGCAAATCTTGTATTTCTGAGAAAGGGCCATCACAGAGAGGTTATTCTCCTCTAAGTGGTTTCCTTATTTCATCTGTTCTCAAGTTTAGTGTTAAGTTGCTGAAAGATTACCTCATTCATATGATTGGGAGCCTGTTAGCCTCCAGAATGTAGGGTGAGTGAGGCAATAATTATTTGTTTGAAAAATACAAGTCATTTAGCTTGCATTGGAAAGAAATAGGCCTGAATTTGCCATTATTCTAGGGACGAATCCTGAAGCCTTTACTTCCTTTTCAGAGACTCGGGCCCTGCTCACAATGGTGAAAAGTTACATGCAGATAGTCCCAGCTGCTGCTCATGTTCAGTAAGAGCCCAAAGGGAACTGAAGCAAAGGGGCTTGCCCGAGCAAGCACTGCTGCAGACCACGTGTGCACCCACACCCTGGGGCTTCCCCAAGGAGGAAAGAGGTCCCCGCGTAAGGTAGGATGCGAGTTTAATGTACTTTAATACACCAGTGAAGTTCCCTAAGCCAACTGGGCTCCCCCCCCTCCTTTGGTGTAAGAGGGTTTTTCAGTTTTAGAGCTTGGATTACATTGCACTAGAAGCTTCTTTTGAGGTCTTATTTGTGGGATTTGGGGGTTTTTTAGAGATACTTTTATTCAAGAAGAAAGTAAGGAAGTGCAGAGCTAGTGCAATAAACGCAGAGCTTCCCATGTTTATTCAGGCCTCAGACAGATTTCCAAGACCACTTTCCATGAGCTTTTTCCTAGGTAAATACAGCCACTGTTTTGGTTACTAGGACAATTTTTTATGATTTAATACAAGATTAAAACTTCAAAACAATAAGACCATTAGGAGACAGGAAACTCTAATCAAGGAGAGAGAAAGAGTGACAGAGATCAGAAAGATTTTTCCACAGAAGAGCCTTGACCCATTCTTCCTAGGTTGTACCTGCTATCAGAATACAAAAACAGCAAACTGCCCCTAGGAAGAAAAAAAGCTCACTACACAACCTCTATGAACTGGATTTAAGATACACGTTCATTATTTTGCAGAAGGAATGTTCAGCAGAATCGATATGCCATCAAGATAAAAGAAGAGTATAAGTTGTCCTGAGAGTTGGTCAGAATTTTCTTTACTGTCAGCCAGGGAATTAAAAACAGAGCAGGAGGCATATTAAAACTGTGCTTTTATAAGCTTAATCAGTAGGCTGGAAAATGAGTTTCACAAAGAGATAATGAGCTCCCAAATCATAATTTGCCAAGGGTGCATCGATTTTCCCTGGTCTTCAGATCATTTACGAGCATCCAGCACAGGAACACCTTTCTGCCCCAGGCCCCCACCAAGCAGAGGCATGTGCCAGAACAGGCTCCACCTACGCAAAGAGGAGTTACCAGTGTAATGGTTGCATGAGCTTAAAAAGGTCATGAAAGAGTGGTGAAACATTGGAACAGGCTGCCCAGGGAAGTGGTTGAGTCCCCATCCCTGGAAGTATTTAAAAGACGTGTAGATGAGGCGCTTAGGGACATGGTTTAGTGGGCATGGTGGTGTTGGGTTGACGGTTGGACTCGATGATCTTAGAGGTCTTTTCCAACCTCAATGATTCTACGATTCTATGATTCTATGAATTTGGATCCACTCAAGATGGGTATGTCATGGTCGTTACCAAAGCTGAGAAGGAAAGTGTTTTCATGCCCTGTTGAATAAACATTTTGCTTCCCCTCTTAGGCATCTTCGCAGAGAGCAAAGGGCTAATCATAACAGCTGATCACAAAATCGGTTGTGCTGCCACCACTGTGGCTTTACCAACCCCACAGTCACTGTCCTTGTTACCCTCCACCCCCAGCAACTATTAGGGCATTTATCCAGTACATGGAAGAGCAGACCGAAGGTCCCTCCCCTCCAGCTCATGGGAGCACAACTCCCCTTGGGGACTGCTCCATTAGGTCAAAGGATGAAACCTACTCCTGGGTTAGTGACAACAGTTTTTGTGCCCACCAACTCATACTGAACTGTTTATACAAAGACTCTAATATCAGTTATGATAAATGAGAGAATAATCCAGTTTACCATATGCTCTAGATCAGTGCCTAAAGCACTGTCCTGAGAAACAGGACAAAGTTGAAATAAAGCCCTCGGACTAGAGGGGCATTAAACCTGGGTCTTCAACATCTTAGTCAAGTAGCCAGATCACTGGACTAACAGAGAGGAGCTACTGCAGAGGCAGGTTTCTATCAGGGCATCCAAAATTCATTATACATTACATCACAAGAGTGACATAACAGAAGAAATGGCCTTTTTATTCAAGTTTGATTTGATTTTGAAATCAAAACATTTGATTTCTTCTTTTATGACAGCACACAAAAGCCATATACACATCTACATTCTTGCTACAGCGAATCAGGCTTGGTTTCACCTCCCACCCAACATCACCAATCCACAAATGTCCTATGCCGAAAGGACTGACTAGATTTTTTCAGGAGAAAGATCTGGAGTCTGAGGGAACAGTCCTGTCATCTGACACCTCTATGCATGATGTTCTTTTCATTCCTCTATATATCTTATTTAGAGTTCACACTGATGGACTTTACTGGACAAAATTCAACGTTAACCCCTTCTCACTTGTTTCATGCTCTAGTGCTTTCATCTTACTTGGTTGCACCCTGCTCTTGTCAGTGAGTTAGCCTGATAGGGTACTAACTGTCTGATGTTCTGTTATCTCACTTCTTTGCTGTGTAGTATGTACAATTTTCTCTTGTTAAGAGTTATCCTCATCCCAGGACTGCATTCCAAGTGAGCTATTTTGTTTGCCAGGGCAAAATTCAATAAAAAATGTTGTTTATCTTTAGGAGTTAGTTATTTTCTGCTAGGGAGTAGAGTAATTAACAAACGGTATAAGGTTGGGGCAGCTGAACAGGTTGGAGGGTTGGTTTTTTTGTTTTAATTTAATGTTGCACTCAAAAGTTCATTATCACTTAAAAATCCTTTTTTCTCTAGCAAAAGGAACAGATTTATAAGGGTGGGGGCTCTGGTCTTTGCATATACCCTTTCTTTTATCCATTCTGTCACATCTCTGCAGAAGACAGACATTCTCTAAGTTGCTCATTTCAGGGGAGAATGAGGACCCTTGCCTTAGTAGTTGGGAAAATAAGACCAGATATTGAGGACTACATGACTGGGGAAAAAAAACAAACCTGCAATAAATCCTGTTACTCACCCTCTTCCTTGTATTGTTTGAACACGTATTTTTAATAGCACAGTTTATCACGCACAACAAGAAACAGTCTACTCCAAGTTCTGCATCGAGAGAACTCAAAGAAGCTGTAGCTTTCCTTCCTTTGTTCATTAGCTGAACATGCCCATCCCCAGATGTGTCTGAATTGGTATGACTACTTTCCCCTTTGAACCGCCATTCTTAGAAATGCTCTGATTTTGTCCCATCTTTGTTGTTACATTCTGAGCGTCTGCAAAGAAACATCTCGGGACTGAAGATGAAAACATACTGGTGGTACAGCATTAGAGACCTTAATTTTTATCTTTTCCTCCATGCAAAACCAGTCAATGAGCTACGAAGTTGAAGTTCTGAACTTCACACTCATTTTCTGGAGAAAACATAGAGGAAATGAATGCTTGCAAATTTTCATTAGTCTATACAATATGGTAAGATACTGTAGGCTAAATATCAGGATTGCCTGTTAAGTACAATAGCAACAGATCAAAGTAAATGCTAGTATTCTAGATGAAAACATTACAAAAAATGATTGTGATTAGAGCTACTTCTTTTAAATAATCCATAAAATCAAAAAGTGAGAAAAATGTATCCTCTCAACAATTACAGCTCCACTTGATCTATTTCTTCCCTCACTATTAAATCCACTGCATTATTTATTCATTCGAGTGCTTTAATCAAGATAACCGCTCAGAAGTAATTTGATTTAAAAGACTGCAGTGTTAAATGTAGCGGTAACAGATCACAGCAATTCGCAGCCCACCGTGATGTACGGCAGCACAAAAAACTAGCTGTATTGAGGACATGGTACATGGTTACAGCTGAGAAAGTCATTCTGTGGTATAAAATGGAGATTTTTTTTTTTTTTTTTTTTTAATAAAGAAATACTGTTGAGTGTTGTGAGAGACAGCCCTCTCCTTTATGCTCGTCCCTGGGACCCACGCCAAGCACGCTGCACCACCAGCCACAGTTTGAAGGCTTATTCTGCAAGACAAGACACTATTTAACTTAGGCATGTTTCAAGCATGCAGCCCTACCTGTGGGGAGCCAGGCTGCAGCAGCAGGCGACCCCAAGCATTTAGAAAAGCCTATCTAAGAATTGGGTAAATACGTGGCATAGACAAAACACCACTCTGTTGTGGCTACACAATTTGCACAAGTGCTGTCATGCTTTTGAGTGCACAGCAGTGGTGGCTGACATGATGCAGGGCTAGCCACAGACTCTCACATTCGTTACCAGCCACACAAGGATAACAATTTTTCCCAAAACAAAGCTTTTTAGGTAAACTCTTGGATTTGTGAGGTGCCTGGACACTACAATGAAGAGCAGTATGATATTCATTATAAAACGTATCTGAGTTAAACTATGCATATTGTCATAAAGTGCACAATGAATGTTATAGAATCATAGAATCGCAGAATAGTTTGGGTTGGAAGGGACCTCTAAAGGTCATCTAGTCCAACTCCCTGCCGTGGGCAGGGACATCTTCAACTAGATCAGCTTGCTCAGAGCCCGGTCCAACCTGACCTGGAATGTTTCCAGGGATGGGGCACCCACCACCCCTCTGGGCAACCTGTGCCAGTGTTTCACCACCCTCAGCGCAAAAAATTTCTTCCTTATATCTAGTCTGTATCTACCCCCCTTTAGTTTAAAGCCATTCCTCCTTGTTCTATCGCAACAGGCCCTGCTAAAAAGGTTGCCGCCATCTTTTTTTATAAGCCCCCTTTAAGTACTGATAGGCTGCGATAAGGTCTCCCCGAAGCCTTCTCTTCTCTAGGCTGAACAACCCCAACTCAAGTAACATATATCTCAAGTAACATATAACTCAAGTAACATGTCAGAAGTAGTGAGGTTACATACATTGTTTGAAATAGTCTTGACAGGCTGAAATACAGTCAATGACAGGCTATTTCGTCACGTGGAAAGAATATCAAGACTGTTTTTAAATCTATTTGGCTGAAAGAAATATTGCCAGGCTAAGTGTTTTTGTTGCACTTTTCAAGCCATTTTTAGCCTTATTCAAAACTTAAATTTAAATCAAAAGAAGCGTTGGTAAAGCCATGTTCAATAGAAGTTTTATTTCTTTCTCTACATATTCTCACACTGTGGCTTGAGTCTCCTCTACTTTATCGTGTCTGAAGGTACTATTCTTTTCTCTCCACTTTTTTGAGCAGTGAAAACAAAATCAGATTAAAAGGGGCCAAAACATTAATATGTTGGTCGTTAAGAATATCTCAAATAAAATGTTAAATAAATGATTAAAAGGGCATCAGGGTTTGGGGGTTTTTTTAGCTTGATACATCTGAAAGATTTTTTCAGAACCTGAATTCCATAGAAAATTTTGAACTTAATTTCCGTTTCAAATCAGGGTGCTGGAGAAATAAAAGAAATCATTTTCCTAAAATAAGGGTGAAATGGAGAAATCCATTTCTCAGCCAGCTGGTTCCATTTGATCTCTCTCTGAAATCAGGCAGCTAAGAGATATAAAAACTTCTAAGTAACATAAAAAGGAATACATTGAACACTCCAGCTAAACTGGAATACAGACAGATTTAAAATTAGAACAGAGAAAAGAATGTACAAATAACAATGGGTCACAAAACAGAGAAGTACCAAGAACTTTAGCAATGTTATTCCTGAATAAAATACAAATGACAGCTTCAAGAACGTCCTTGTAACAAAGCAGAGCTGCAGACCTACGATGAACTTAAATACTGGAGACAGCTAGAAAGCTCATATCAGATTGCAGAGCTACAGAAACTGAAGATCATGTTTTAGAAATGTGTCAGACATACATAAAAGCTCTCTAAAACAAAACTTTAGCCTTGCGCAATAAATCTTTTTATACATAAAAATATATTATTCTTCCCTCAACAGGACCTGTGTACAACCTTGGAGACAGTCACATAAGAGATAAAGAATCACTCTTTTGATGTCAAAATAGGTATAAGCTCATGGCAACAACATTACCAATAGTAAAAAAAGGGAATCCAAAGAAAGTAGATGAAAACTCTTGCTAAAATAAAGTACAACTCTAATCATTAATGATTATAACAGTCTCTGAACAAATGCTTCAGAATGTGATCTTGTGTCTGTTTTAAGGCAGTATGTCCACAGACTACAACTAGACTTGTAGTTTAAGCTAGCACACAAGAAGGAAGATCATAAACAAGGCCTACTGTTTTTACACTTCATGCAAGAAAACACTTTGTCCACATAGTCCAAATAGTTTTCAGCTTTACTTCCAAACAAGAGTAATTACTATTGCCTTTTATTATTATATGCAAAAAGCTCCTCTCTCTAGATGAAGGTATGCTATTTGCAATATAAATACATTTGGGAAAACAATTGTGCTTTGGAGAGTTTACTGTCTAGTTTAATACCAAACACTGGGGGGGGGGGGATAATATATGGAAGGAATATGCAACATTATGCACAAGTTTTAAAAAAAAACCCAACCTTAAATTCATTTTTTCTTAAATAAATAGCAACATTTCCAATTCTCTTTCAGCTTTGTATTTCTATTTAACTAGAGCTTTAGCTGAAAGAAAAGAGCTTTATCTAGTTAAAGCTCTCTATATAAAATCCATTGATTATCGTACACTGTTTCTATTGTAATAATGCTACATTTGTGCCAGAGACTGCATAAACACCAAGATGATAGCATCTGTCCAAAAGACTTCGTAATTACATTTGCAGTACACAGGAACATGGGGATACAGACAGGACAGCCAGTAAAACAATGAGACCCCACCAGGCAGCGTGAGTTGTTGTGGTCTTCGGCTGTGGTTCCTTGGGCCCTTCTCTTGGGGCAGCGGGGGGAAATAAGCCAATTTCATCTCTTCTCCAGCCCTAGCCCCGGCCCCTTGCTCCCACCCTTCCCATGCTCTTCCCTGTTGTGCTGATGCATCTCTTTGGGGAATGGAAGAGAAATGTCTTACACCATGAGCAGTCCAGCCAAGATTTGTGCAGGCCTTAAGGCAAAGGAGAGTGAATAGGGAGAGGAACAGGGAAGCAGATTTAGAGACATTTGCTAGGATTTCTTCCCTGACATGAAAGGAAGCAAAAGGATGAAGATACTTTTTGAAGATTTAACCAGGACACATCGCTGGTTACAGGGCGAAGACAACATTCTCCGTACCAAATGAGGAAGGAGGTACAACAGCTGAAGCCGTGAAGGACCTTGGCAAAGAGTACAGACAGAAATCAGTGCAAAAGAAGGTAGCAGCAAGTCAACAAAGAAATAGGCAACACTGTACACCCCGCCTGCCACTGGCAGCTAAAACCATGCTTTTAGCATCCTAGAGGAATACAAGCAGAGCATGAATGCACTCAGCAAGCCTACAGAAAATGATACAGCCCCCACCTCTGGAACAAGACACTGAGCGTTAGGACAAGAACAGTCTCATCTGCTTGCACAGCTAGGAAAAGCTTAGAGATTTCACAGAAGAGATCTGCAGTACTTACACGCTGCCTGGAGATAACCACGTTAACTCAGATCAATACACCTGGGTATGTATATAAATGTTTGGAAGTAGTTACTCCCAGAATTCACTTATTTCTACTTATACTCATGTTGTCTCTATACACACAGTAAATTAAAGCGTTTCATCACTTTATTTCAAAAATCTACATTAATTAGTACCAGATAAGGACTCTCAGCTAGTAAATACCTCAACTGCTCATATTGCGCTTAGACAAGGTTCCATAATGGTGTTATTCAGGAAAAAAACCTATAAACTGTGCACAACAAGAGATGAACAAAACTGACTATCAACATAAATACCTAGATCTGATTTATAAAGCATAACTTTGCAAGGATAGCTGACTTTGTGGGCAGATTCTTTTACAGTAAAGATGTTTGTTCCAAGGATATGAAACACCATGCAATTAACGATGCAGACAGACTTAGCTTTCAATAACAGTTTCATGTGCATTCATTTATCAACTTAAGTTAGCATGGTAAGTTTATTGAGAACTATTGGAGCTAAAATACACCTGTAGGAGTAATAGTTAGGCCACACATTTTTTGCATTCCCTAAAGTAAAAAAGCCTACCAACCAACATAACACTTCAGGCCACTTAAGTTTTGTGCCTAAATATTTATGCTAGGGAAAATTTAGGCAGAAACTCAGTTAAGACTTCAGTCTATTTCTATGCATGTATGTATTCATGATCTCCTAGTAACTAGTTGATGAAGCAGACTTAGTGGCTCTACTAGATTAGAGTACCTTATATTTACACAGTATTTCGTCACCTGTACCTTTAAGTTATTTATCTGGGAGAAAAATTCTCTCAGCTTAGATCCAGCCTAAGGCCTTTTAAGCACTAAGTAGGAACAACACAGTTGGTTGGATATGCCTATATGCCAGTCTTGCATAGATCAGGACAGAAGGATGGGTGTTTGGGAGCAAATATAAGAGGGACAAAAAAAATCATATCTACAAGCAGCACTGGTACAGAGATGCTGGCAACATAATCCGGTACTCTGACAAAGTGGGGAGCAGGAAGGAAATGGGGTATAGGCAGTTAAACAATATCACGATTACTTTCCTCAAAATTCACATTTCTCAACACTTTCCATAGTTAGTGTGTTTTGCACCTTAAGACTCTCCTTTGGAAGATCAGGCTTTACAAACACCTCGAAAGCATCTCAAAAAACTCTGATAAATGGAAGTCAGAATACACATCCTGCCAACAAATACCTGTTTTTAATTTATGTGAGAAAGTAAAACCCATGTGGTCACCTTTCTCAGTTACAGAAATTCAGAATCCTTCTAAATCCATGATGTACCTGATGTACATCATCTACTTCTTTTTTGGTAATCACCCTCTACTGTAGCCACTCAACTGGATTTCCTTAACTTTCAGTGCTGTTGCTGTCTATGACCAATTTGACTTAAATATGTTGACCAAGGTAGACCACCTTCCTTTGTTTTTCATGCACCAACTACCACAAGTTCCCCTGCTCTCCTAAGCAAACCAGGGCCAGCTCAGGTCACTACTGCTATGCTCCATATCCCTAGAAACCTCAATTTTAAGTCCTCTTCTCACACCCCTTGCTTCTGAACACTGCACCTCTCCAGCCCTGTGCTTTTTAGTGTCAAATTTGTACCACATCTCAGACAGAAGCATGAACTTTTGCACTGGGTAAATCCATGGACAAGACCCCACAGAATTCAGAGCAGAGAAGCTGAGTCTCACTTAAGGGTGCAGCCAGGACTAAGCTGCTCTAATGTGAGACAGCAGCACTAGGTACTGCTGACTGACTTTTTAATCTGTGATCCCATCAGAACAAGCATCTTCCTTCTTCCACAAGGCAACACAAAACAAAAAAGAATCCACAAACTCTAAAGAACATCCAGCTAGGAATCAAGATGAGTTGTTTGCAGAACTAGCATGGTTTGTATGCTTCCCTGCTACACAAAAGTTTATACCAGTTGACTTCCATCAATTTAGTTTCCCTTTTTTCTGCAATGCACTTCATGTAACCATTCCTTCTCTTTTCCATTCAGGAGATGCATACAGGAGACTTCACTGAAGTCTGAGATTTGTGTTAACATGGGCAACGTGAATAAAATTAATTGCTACAATTCCTCCCTAATTTTAAAATTGCCATGGAAAAGGAAAACTAAAAAGCTTTTCACCAGCTGAAACATTTTGCAAGATCATAGTTTCTCTGCGCTTTTGTACGGCTGAGCAATTCCAAGCCATTCCCAGCCTTCGTCTAGCACCTCTGAAACAGTCCTGCAACATGATAGCTCCAGCCAAACCACTGGTTCCACTGTCTCTACAGCCAAGCTTTCACACTGCCACCTTCTCTCCTCCTGTCGCAAAGGAAAGCATTGCATATGCTTTGTAGGTTTCCACATGTAGAACTGTTTCAGACACCTTGCTGGCTGGCCTGGTTGGTACCCAAATTCATCATATTGCACTAAGATTTGTAGCAAGATTTACTGTACCACCAGCACATTTCAGGTTTATAAAGAAATACTCAGTAATTGAAATCCCAGCTTTTTCTGTTTTGCCAATCTTGCAGGACTTGTCTCACCAGTGCTGTATGTCTGTCAAAAGGAATGGCAGATGCACCCCACGTTTCAGACCCCACCCAGCAGAAAACCACGGTGGTTATATTTCTAAAGATCTTAGGCCATCATGGCATTGTTTCATTATGCTCCGCAAGAGAGATATCAAAAAGCTATTTTCTGTCACAAGCTACCATAAATACTAACATTATTTCCCCTGTAGAGCTAACGCCCTAGATAAAACAATTAGGCAAGTCAAACACTGTGGTTTCAAGACCCAGTTCCTCAAGAAAGCACTGACAAAGATGCACAGTATCTTCAGACACCCAAGTCACCCAGTGTCGGGGAGCAGCAAAGGGCCAGTTGTTCCCCAGGGCAAGGCGAGCCAGGAGCCCTGGTGGCCCTCACCAGCAGGCACTGTCCCCCAGGGTCTGGGGGCAACAGGCAGACCTTGGCCATGGGGTCCATCAAGGGTCCTGGACAAGACAAGCAAAGAACCAGGTCCAGGGCCCGTCTGGGGAGCCCAGCTGGGAGCCATAGGCAGGGCCACACAGCAGGGCTGGAGACGAGCCACAGACGGCATCTGAGGGGTCCATCGGGAGAGGGGCTGCCACCACACAGGCCTGGGGTTCAGCCGGCAGACAGGCCAGAAGCAGGACAGGGGGCAGCCTCGCTGGGGCAGGTATCAACAGCCCTGGGGGGCTGAAATGGGGCCTGGACAGGGGCAGTCAGGGCAGGTGGTGCCCTCAGGGCTGGGGCATTCAGGACTGCATCGTATTGTGACAAAAGGTAAGCACTTGTTCTCAAGCAGCTTTGTGGGATGTCAGCTCTCTCCAGGCACTCTGCTTTGAGCCAGGCAGCAATGCCACGGCATTCGCCTGGCTCAGCAGAGGTGGGGTGAGGGTGCAGCGCAGTGGTGGGGCTGGGCTGTCATGGGTGGGACAGGGCATCCGTTTCCCTCCCGTCAACCACAGGTCTGGACCTTCCTTTCCAGCAGCACCCAAGGAAACGACAGACTGGTTGCCTGTTGCCTGCAGCTGCTACCCATGCCTCCCCCGAAGGCAGCCGGCCTTACACGCCCGTGATGCATGGCCTGCCACTCACACGTGGGAAATGTAGGAGCCCACCACCCCACAGACCGAGCACAGCACAGCAACTGGCCTGCTCCCAAAATTAAGCCGCTTATTGCTCTCAGCAAGCAGATACATAAAAACGCACCACTTTGAGATTGTGATTAATGTTTGCTTTCATCAATTATCCAAAAGTTTGGCTTAAGAATTAGCTACTCTTAACTTATTTTGATTTCTTAAGGCAGATTATTGAATAATCAGAAATATTCTTATTTGTCCTATTTTATACCAGAAGGATATAAACTTGTCAATGCCAAGGGACCCCTTGTCATGCAGATTAATTACCCTAGTTACCAGCCTCCAGATGAATTCTCTACCCCATCATCCACTACTCATTTCCAGCTGCAAGGTACCCATGCCAGGGCCCTGGAAATGCACTCACAGGGACCAGTTAAACAGGGACATTGTGCCATGTCTGTGTCAAGTGTTCCTGCAAAGAAGTCTCTTTGCTGGAATAGTCACTAAACACCTCCAGGAAAGACAGTCGACAGAGGTGAAGCAAGACACTGGGGGGGGAAAAACCCCACCAAAAATCTCTTACATGAAAACCGGTATTGTTCAAAACCCCACAAAGTACCAAAGGGCAGAACCGGCAAGGCAGTGGCAGGGGGGAAAATGACCACCATCAGTTTTTACAAATGCCAGAAACAAAGTTCCGAGTTCTCTGTATCATGCTCCATAGCATGAATTCAATTACCGGTATCTCCACCACAATTAGAAACATTTGTATGTTCCCTCTCTAGGCTGCGATTCAGCCTCAGAACAGTATAAATCTTACTTCTAACTTCAAATCAATACTGAAGGCCAGAGGGACTTCTGTAATGTTCTAGCCTGACCCTCTGTATGACACAGACCAGAAAGCCTCCCCAACTCTTTCTATATCAGGCTCTAACTCCTGCTTGAGCAGTTGTTGGTTTGGGGGGTTTTTTTGTTTTGTTTTTTTAAGAATCATATGTGGTCTTGATTTGGAAGCAATAAATGCTGTTTCTAACCCTGATCAATCAGCTGTGAACAGGCTGGTCAGTAACATAGGACTGAATATTGCCAACTCCAGGTAGTAAAATAAAATAAAAATGTAGACAAAAGTGTACTCTGTGGTTGGAAGAGATAGTATATTTAAAAGGCAGGTTGAAAGAAGGAAAAAATATTTCCTTGGGACTCTTAGGTTGTTTTCAAAGAATAATCTTAGTGCTGGTGGGGGGGAATCAGTAATCAGAGTCCTGGGTCAATGGCCAAAAGTGGTTTTGATCTATGCATTCCCTATAGCATTTGGGAATTGATTCACATTACATATATGGCACGGCTACAGAAACAAATGTCCTTACATTCATACAATCTTTCACAATCTGCTTTGAGAACTACAGTCTCCTAAAATAGCTATCCCAATCAGTACAATGTTGATACAAATACTCCAATGATCAATGTAGAATTTGTAATTAGATGAACACTGACAAACACATAATGCTTAGTCATATGTTATTAGTGGTGTAAGGCACACAATGCTTAGTCATACCTTATTAGTGGTGTAAGTACGTCCCTGGTGCAAGTACCAAAGCAGCAGAGAAGCTGAGCGTAACAGAAGATACCACAACGGTAGAACACAGCACATTTGACCATAGGAAAACTCTGGTTTGGAGGGACTGAACATGACACTGGCCAAAATAAATAAATGAATGAATGAATGAAATCAGTTGGCATCAAGTAAGAGGGAGACAGGAACATACGATGTAAAGCAGTAGGAGATATTTTTTGATTTCAAGGCAAAAGTTAGTGCAACAAAGTGCAGACTTTAGTAATAAGTATGCCTCCAAAAATGCCATGTCCTGTTTGGACCAGCTTTCCTTTGAGAAAGGTAGAGGCTTAAGCAGAAATCTCTCCCTACAGTTTTTGTTTCTGCCCCTAGAATCTGAAATTAACTCAGAAGCATTATAGAAGCATTTAACGTACAGCTTTATTTAAATTTACTGTGCAAACCACAGCGTCAGATTTTCAACAGTTGAAGAACTGATTACAAAACTGATTGGTCTTTACAGTAATAAAATGGGGATCAAGCATTATCTGCTGGAACTAGCAGCACCCACTTATTCCAAATTTTTTTCAGGCACCAACTATTAAGCACTTCAGCTCCATGGAAAAGATAAGAGTTCAAACACAAAAAAGAAAGGAAATAAGTACAAAAGAAAAGCAAATTTCGGGAGCTTAGAGATCAAAGAGACAAGATAAAGAAATCTGATTTTAAAAAAAAACAAAAAACCTTGTACTTCATTATGGAATACCAAGACATTTGAGGCTCAGACAACCTAAATATATTATGATATAAATATATCCTGAATTTTGATACACTTTCCTTTATCTAGGAACAGGATTTGAAAAATGAACAAGAAAATATTTCTGTATTTGTTCCTGTTTAAACTCCATTAACTTCTAGGAACAATTGTGCTCTCAACCAGGCCGACTACATGAAAAGGATACATTTACAAAATACAAAGCAAAGCCCTTCCAAGCCTCAATATTAATTCTGTAAACCCAGAAGCAGTTGTAGAAACATGCCTAATTTACAACGCTATACCATTTGTCCATTTGTAAAACTAGATTTAAAAGACTTCCATGTGATAGAAATACAGTGATTTGCACTAGTAACCTCACAAGAAAAGGCAGATACTTAATGCGGTTTCGTAAAACAGGATCTTCCAAACACCATTTGAGTTGCACACACAATACTGCATGTGCCATGAACAGCATCAACTCTGGACAGAATTCTAACAGCTGCACTAACTAGAAAGGTACTATTATTTTAAGTTTCAATTGGCTTGGACAAGAATCATCACATTTTCAAGCAGCTGAGATATTTTGAAGGCCAAGTCCTGTATATGCAGGTTCCTTGCACAATATACACAATACTTTCTTGAAAAAGAACAACCAAACTGTCATCAGTACAGAGTGTACATTTCTTAACATACAATAATGTAGTTGTAAATAGTTAATTACATAAGTTGGTTAGTTGCATATAATTACACAATGTAAATACACATCAAGTAAAAATTGGTATGAATAAATTTACACACTTCATGTTTTCTCATGCATGGCAGCCACTGCTCATAAGGGTATTGCTTTCTGTTATTTCCATGAATAAGAAGGTATAGGATATCCAGAGAAGCACCAGCCTGCTAGCATCAGCTGACATAGGACTTTAAGTAATATACCATTTAAGTAAACATACCCTTAAGTAAAATACCATTGAAGTAGTGAAATAAGCACAGAAACATACACCCAAGTATTAAATTTCCACTAAGTAGCAGAAGAGAGTGTGTTTCAGTAGTCTGATATTCCTCTGAGCCCCACATCACCAGGCTGGAGATTCACTCCTCATCTCTGCCTCTCCACACTTATTTCACAGCCTTAATGCTTTTTTAATGTAGTTGTTTGTTGGTGCTGTGAAAACAAGCATGTATGCACTCAGCTGCACCGAGCAAAAGATTCATATCCCGGGTGAGAGAACTCCAAATTCCATTCCCACTTCATAATTACAGCACACAGCTATGGAACAAAACATGAAGCAACTGCCCACTCCACACAAAAAATGACAATCCTATATCATCAAAATGTATTCAAGGAAACAAAGCACTAAATGGACTGAAGTACATTTCCATATGTCAATATGCTTACAACGCATTCTCAACAGGAGGCTCCATCATACTCCTCTAACAGCCCTTTTATTATGATTATTATTGTTATTATTACAGTACCTTTCTCCCAGCCTGGACAAGCAGCACAGGCACTGAGATTGATGAGACAGCCCTATCCAAGTGGGGAAATGACAGCTGGGCCACATGCCAGCAAGCAACGACACAGCCTTTTTGTAATCTAAAATGCCTGCAGCCATAACTACTTGCTGCTAGGTGTGAAGGCTGCTACTATTGTATTTGCACTGCTAGGGTTTTTCCACCCCCTCTTTCTCCCTTAGGAGTAAAAACAAAAACCAACAATGCTGTTTGCCTGCAAGATAGGCAGCAAAAGGTGTTGACGTAACACCTCACCTGGGTGCTCAGTGTTTCACTATTTATAAGCTGCATTTCCCCTACAACAGTCAGAGCAACAAACAGCTTCCTTCCTCTCCTTTTTCCTACTCCAAACCACAGAAGACAAAGCCAACTTTTACAAGGCCTTTCCCAGGGGCTTTAAGGCCTTGTTTTCTGCAAAAGATGCTTGCAAAAAGAAGACAATATTTCCTTCACAGAGCTCCACCATAAGTAAGTTTTCACAGCTATCCCACTCTCCCTGCTGGTCTCACTGCAATTCAGTATGAGTTGAGAGCAAGCCAAAGCAGATGCAGACAACATACTGCTTTCATGGAAAGATCCTAGCCCCAGAGAGAATCAGAACTGGGAAGGTAAGTACTGGGCTCACCCCTCTCAGACAGGCACTCGGGTCCTGAATTACCAGGGCCGAGACCCACACCATGTCTAGTTTCCCGTTAGCTAACCCTAGGCCAGATGCAGATCTTGAATCCACAGAGGCTCCCCGCAAAAGCCCTATCAAGAAGTAAGCTGGCAAGATGGGCCCCTGTGCAAGCTCTCACATGTAATACAAAGAGTAAACAAATGAGCAATATTGTGTCTCCAAGATTAATGTAGTAAGAACCCTGCAGGCAAACCCCTGCCATGTTTTCACTCCACTGCTGATTTTCAAGTAATACCCATGTTTGGCACTTGGCTAGGATGTGAAGGTCAAGCTTCAGCCTAAAGCACATTCCTCAGGTCCATTGATTTCAGCAAACATTAAAAAAAAACAACAACAACAAAAAAAAACCCCACATATCTGCCTTGATGCCTACCGAGAGGGGCTTACACAAGCAACATTTCAAAGCAAAACTGGACAAAATCAAGTTGTAGCATGTCTGCTATATACTTATTCCCTATTAAATGTATTGCTCCATAAAACCTAGTTACAAGGTGAAACATGTATGTCATTAAATTTAATAATCAACCATTTTGAATTTCAAAGAATCCAGCACATCATTTGTCCCATCCATTCCCTGAACCAGTGCTGATGATTGTACACTATTCTTTGTCTAGCCCAGATTTGAGCATATCCCATGATTAACCTCCATATGTTCAGGCAGTCCCAATCTCTCCGCACAAGAAAAATACATTAGTCACTGATTACATTCTGCCTACAGACAACATCAGTCTCCCCGGCAAGCTAAATATTGATGGTCATCATTTGGCTACTTTTGGCTACTGAGAGCAGTGCTTTGAAATTCCTGCATGCTTCATATGCTCTGAATTTGTTCTGCTGGGTAAAAAGCTGAAAAAAGCCAGAGCAAGCTAATTAAGAGCTAAATTCTGCCCTTGAGGACATAGGCATGCCTCTGCTAAAGTCACTGAGAACTGTACTACTTAGGCATCAGCAGACCTAAGGTTTAGCTAATGTCAGGCTGGGTGTTACTGGACCAGCAAGACATATGGGAAACAATAAGCCTCAAGACCAAATAGTTTCACTCACACAAAAGCAAAGCCAACACAGTTAAAAATCCAAACTGCAGAACTGATTCTAAAAGAAAAGAATAAGTTTTGAGATTGGTTTTGTAGTTTCTTTTACTCGGGGGGGGGGGGGAACCAACCAAAAGAAAACCAAACCACACACTTCAGGCTGATCTTGTAGGAGCCAGGAAGATCTGCACGACCCCTCAACTTCCAAAATCAGGGTATTAATCAGATGTGTAGAAGGTGCAACATTACCAGCTACGAAGATGGAAGAAGGTGACAGAGGAATGAATGCTGCCTGTAGGGCCTTGATTTCTTTCTTTGCACTAGGATCTAGGCTTCACGTGCTATGCATGGCTATAATTCCTACGAAAAGAAATCAAAAGTAATAGAGAGGAGGAGAACTCCCTTCAGAAATGAGTGCTACTCAAGCCTATCTGTATGACATTAAAGGAATGTGGCAAGTTCTCATGGACCTCCTTTAAATGGTTCCTATTTAATTGCTTAGAGAGCCCCAGACAAGATCCGAGATGTGAAATAGGTGACAGTATGTCAGGATGTAAGTGCTCTACTGGGAATCAGAATGAACCCCAAATATTTCTGTTTTATCCATGTCATTGTATAGCAAGAAAGTCACAACTAGGAACTTGCAAATAGCTGGTATTCAGCTTAAATGTCACTAAAACTCCAGTTTTAGTAACTCCAGTAAACTAGAACATAATTTAGGAACAGCATCATCTTAATTCTGAAGTACTCTGACAAAAGACAGCACTAACTGAGCAGTAGGAGATTGAGTTACTTCAATATTCCTAATATTTTTAACTTATTTTTTTTAAATATAATTGAGGACACCAACACCACTTTAGATAGGAATGTCAAGCATTTGCAACGCAAAAGGGAAGAATAAGAAAAGTTTTACAGATCATTCAGATTTGAATTATCACACAGAACAACTCTTGCAGTGCCTTTGGACTAATACAGTGAAATATTAGGAAGTCAGGCAAAAACGCCAGGAGGCCTGCATGGATGAACAAGGAGCTCCTGGACAAACTCAAACACAAAAAGGAAGCCTACAGAGGGCGGAAGCAAGGACAGGTAGCCTGGGAGGAATACAGAGAAATTGTCTGAGCAGCCAGGGATCAGGTTAGGAAAGCTAAAGCCCTGATAGAATTAAATCTGGCCAGGGACATCAAGGGCAACAAGAAAAGATTCTATAGGTACATCAGGGATAAAAGGAAGACAAGGGAAAATGTGGGCCCTCTCCGGAATGAAACAGGAGACCTGGTTACCCAGGACACAGAGAAGGCAGAGGTACTCAATGACTTTTTTGCCTCGGTCTTCACCGGCAAGTGCTCGAGCCTCACCGCCCAAGCCGCAGAGGGCAAAGGCGGGGACTGGGAGAATGAAGAGCCGCCCACTGTGGGAGAACGTCAGGTTCGAGACCATCTAAGGCACCTGGAGGTGCACAAGTCCATGGGACCCGATGAGATCCATCCATGGGTCCTGAAGGAACTGGCGGGTGAAGTTGCTAAGCCACTATCCATCGTATTTGAGAAGTCGTGGCAGTCTGGAGAAGTTCCCACTGACTGGAAAAGGGGAAACATAACCCCCATTTTTCAAAAGGGAAAAAAGGAAGACCCGGGGAACTACAGGCCAGTCAGTCTCACCTCTGTGCCTGGGAAGATCATGGAACAGATCCTCCTGGAAGCTATGCTAAGGCACATGGAGGACAGGGAGGTGATTCGAGACAGCCAGCATGGCTTCACCAAGGGCAAGTCCTGCCTGACTAACCTAGTGGCCTTCTATGATGGGGTGACTACATCAGTGGACATGGGAAGAGCTACGGATGTCGTCTATCTGGACCTCTGTAAGGCCTTTGACATTGTCCCCCACAACATCCTTCTCTCTAAACTGGAGAGGTATGGATTTGATGGGTGGACTGTCCGGTGGGTGAGGAATTGGTTAGATGGTTGCATCCAGAGGGTAGTGGTCAATGGCTCAATGTCCAGGTGGAGATTGGTGACGAGTGGCGTCCCGCAGGGGTCCGTATTGGGACCGGTACTGTCTAATATCTTCAGCAATGACATAGACAGTGGGATCGAGTGCACCCTCAGCAAGTTTGCAGATGACACCAAGCTGAGTGGTGCGGTCGACACGCCAGAGGGACGGGATGCCATCCAGAGGGACCTGGACAAGCTTGAGAAGTGGGCCTGTGTGAACCTCATGAGGTTCAACAAGGCCAAGTGCAGGGTCCTGCACCTGGGTCGGGGCAACCCCTGGTATCAATACAGGCTGGGGGATGAAGGGATTGAGAGCAGCCCTGCCGAGAAGGACTTGGGGGTACTGGTGGATGAAAAGCTGGACATGAGCCAGCAATGTGCGCTCGCAGCCCAGAAGGCCAACCTTATCCTGGACTGCATCAAAAGCAGCGTGGCCAGCAGGTCAAGGGAGGTGATTCTGCCCCTCTACTCTGCTCTGGTGAGACCCCACCTGGAGTACTGCGTCCAGCTCTGGAGCCCTCAGCATAAGAAAGACAAGGACCTGTTGGAGCGGGTCCAGAAGAGGGCCACGAAAATGATGAGGGGGATGGAACAGCTCTGCTATGAAGAAAGGCTGAGAGAGTTGGGGTTGTTCAGCCTAGAGAAGAGAAGGCTTCGGGGAGACCTTATTGCAGCCTATCAGTACTTAAAGGGGGCTTATAAAAAAGATGGCATCAAACTTTTTAGCAGGGCCTGTTGCGACAGGCCAAGGGGGAATGGCTTTAAACTAAAGGGGGGTAGATACAGACTAGATATAAGGAAGAAATTTTTTGCGCTGAGGGTGGTGAAGCACTGGCACAGGTTGCCCAGAGAGGTGGTGGATGCCCCATCCCTGGAAACATTCCAGGTCAGGCTAGATGGGGCTCTGAGCAAGCTGATCTAGTCGAAGATGTCCCTGCCCACGGCAGGGGGGTTGGACTAGATGACTTTTAGAGGTCCCTTCCAACCCATACTATTCTATGAGTCTATGATTTAGACAGCAATCCATCATCTTTTCATGACCAGTGAGAGTAATTGCTGTTGTGTCAAACTGGTAACTGTCATGTAACCTATACAACCACAAAGAGTGGTCCCAGCACAGTGCTGCAGTCCAACTTCTGGCACAGCTATAAGAGCACTTGAAGATGACAGGATTTTGGTATTAAGGAAATGGGAAGACAAACAGATGCAGGGCTTTTATTCTCAGCTTCACTCACTCATATGACCTTTAGTCACCACCACACACATGCATCACACACACTCCTACACTCCAGTCCTTTACATTGCCTGTACTCATGTAGACACATCTGCATTAGCTTCAACCTACAGGAGCTCTGCTAAAGGATCCATCTTTGTCAATGTTATGTCAAAAATAACATTGGACTACATAACACGTAACTGCACCCTGCTGTTAGACTGACATTTGACTTTGCAGGTATTCCTGTTCCTGTGCTTGTGATCCCCTGGTAGCATTGATGGGAATAACAATGCCAGAGAAAATATGAAGGTACAGAGCAGCATGTTCACCGGAGGAACTGGACAAGATAGATAATACTTGTATCTCCCTTGCAGTACATTAGTTGGTCTTGCTGCTACCTATGGCGATCCATCCACTTGGCACAAAAAACCCTAACTAAAATAAATAGGTATTCCTAGAAACTCTGCATTATTGATGAGGAACATTCATTTAACAACAGTTTCTTTGGGATTGTCAAAACTGATGACCTAAAGTAAAGTGCTCACTTCCGAGGCATTATGTATTGATAAAAGCATAAACTGGTAATACAATTTAGAGTGAATTTTCTCTACCATGCTGTTTAATGACCCATGCTAATGCTTAAAAAGGTTATTTGAATTATTCTGGTTTTATTCCTGGAAGGAGAAATGTCCATTTTTTGGCAGTTCTTCTAGCTTGGAAAGATGGGGGAGGAAGATAGGCAGGGAAAAAGACAGATAGAAATAGACCTGGTCCATTTGTGGAAGTCCATGGGAAAATAAAACTATGTCAGTACAATATATGATTAAGTATACCATTATATTGCCTATATGGAGAGTAATTTTGGATTCAGGCCATTTCTAGGAATCAGGGCAGTTCTTAAACAACTTTAAACAGACAATAATCAGAACTAGAAGGGGGTGTCTAAATCCTGTATCTTTATGGGGAAAACTGTATTAGTATAGCTATAGTGACACTACACCAATGCAGTTCTGCCATTAAAATTCCATAGGAAGACAAGACTTCAGGTTACAACTTTCTAAAAAGCCTAAAAAATTCCCAGTCATTCCAAATTTCAGTGGGAGCTGACATTCCTGGAAGGTTAAACTTGTACAGGATGCTAGATTCTAATCTTCCAGGCACTGGGCAGCAGGAGCAGAATACTGCAGTGAGCCAGGACTCTGTCAGAGCGTCTTGGCCTAGTTTTCAAATCCTCAGCCACAGCAAACACACAGATTCACTTAACTTGCCATACGTAAGTATAACCTAGCCCAAACCTCATGTGTCACACGGATATCTCCCAATGTGAAGTTCAGCACATGGCCTTTCTCTCAGTGATGTTCAGGTCTGCCAGGAGACCCATTTAGACATAAGCTTAAAACCAAAGCAATCCTGAACTAGTCTGATATTCACAATTGCAATGAACTGATACGTTCAGAGTAGTACAAAATCAGTGGCCATATCATTGCAGGCCTGAATCGGAGGGTCCTGAATTCAGTCAGGATTGCTCTACTCATTCCCAGTCTCCAACACCCTCACAGTGAAGGAAAAAAAAAAAAGTTTCCTAACATTCAGAGGGAACCTCCTGTGTTTCAGTTTGCGCCCATCGCATCTTGTCCTGTCACTGGGCACCACTGAAATGAGCCAGCTCTGTCCTCTTTGCACCCTCCCTTCAGATATTTGTATACATTGATTAGACTCCCCCAGCCTCAGGGATGTTGGCGCGTTTTTCACCCCAGGCCTCAAACACCGTGCCTGCTTTCAGAAAGGAGGTGTCCAGGATACCAGCAGGGAAGAGCAACTGTGCTTCTTAGTAGAAGGCTGGTCAAGTTACATGAGACACAAGACAGGAAAAAGGCTCATCGTTCTTCTCTGCCCTGTGAGTCCATACATAGTCCATTCATAGTGCAAAACTACCACCCTTGAAGCAACAAGACACAGTATGAGGTCACCACAACAGAAAATAAAATGAAATTGAATGTCTATTCTAAGTTTAAGCGGCAGTCTGTTTAACTTATTCGGTTCAAAAAACACATACCTGGTATTTTTTATCTCAAAAGAAACCAAATAGCAAGACACATCATGATCACTGCATTTATTCCAAACAAATACCCTTTGTTTCCTCAGCCAGTGGCTAATTGCCAATTTGTTTCATGAACAAAACCTGACACAGAAAACAGAATCCAGCTATTATAGAGGGTTACAAAAGAATGCAGGTAGTATTAAGCTTAAGGCAGAACTGTTCTGCCAGCAAGCATCCATGTGCTAAGCACAATCCCACCTTCTCTATCTCCTGATCTGAATCTAACTTTTTTGCAGTAGATTATCTCCCTCAAGGGCAAATGTATTCCAAACATTTAAGGGCTCTTACAAAAGGCCAGCACTGATCTCTGTGCTTGAATAATATCCCAAATGGACCCTCATTGGTAACACGATAACAAAATCAGTGTTTCAGTCAAAAGAGAAGAGCCTTTTTGCTCCTCTGTTCCTTTCTTTTTGTGCATTGATATAAAGATCAGAGTCATCTGCATGAATAAGATTTAGAATTCTGATGAAAACAATAAGAGATACTAAACACTTTCTGGCCCTCCCAAATTTGTATTCAACCTCTCCCTTTGTTAAAGCTGTAATCACACTCCCATCGGTATTCAAGGGATTTATGCAAACAAGGTCTCTTCTGTCAAAAATCATAGCAATTTAATGCAGTCACAGGCTGTTTGGTTGTGTAGATTACTGGTGCATGTCAGCTCTCTATAATACAGATCAGATGGTCTTAGCAGTCTCACCTCAGCCATTCTAGCATAAGATACTGTATCTATACATGACCAAACCAGAAAAATAAGGGAAAATAACAGAAGAGGGGTGACTTGAAGCTACAGTCATAAGGAAATTTAAAAATTAAGCTAAAACTCAGCCTGCTGCTTAATTGTAAATACAACATTAGCTGAATATCTTGTAAGTTTTCTCTCCATGGAATGTCACCCACTTGCATAAGGATGGACTTAAATTAATAAAAGCCTGCCATCTTTACCTCTGTGTGAGTGCTAGCTACTGTTTGTGCATATTACACATCCACCTTATACACCCAATGCACAACGGATTAAAAGAAGTCCATTACACAGCTCCCAGACACAAGACTTAACTCTTTAGATCTAGCTGTAAAAAAATCAACACTTATAGGTCTAGTGGCTCTCTGGCTGACATTCTCATCATGTGCAGTATCGCAGCTCCTCCATCACTCAGGGCCATATCCTGCCTCCTTTGGGAAAGTTGTGTAGTTTGTTTCAGTGGGCAAAATTCAATCACTTGAAGTGAAACAAGCAAGATTTATCCATGACCTACCCTCCCCACATTATTGACTATATATAGACAAATCTGGCTCTGTCAGAGAAATTCTACCTGCACTTGCACAGGAGACTATGTTGTCTGTGCTCACTGCCACTCTCTCAGGAATGAAGAATGGGTCTGCCTTGCTGGCTTAACACCTCTTTCCAAAACCAGTTTGATGCTGTGAGGAAAGAGAGAGAGAGAGTTGATTAAAAGTCGTGATGAAATGCATGCATTAGAGAGGAGTATCTGCAGTGCTCTGTCACCTCCACCCACTTTCTCCCCAGGCAACCAATGGCACTTTACAGGAAAACCATTACATCATCAGGGTAGTCTCTAATTGGCTGTATTCTGGATACAGTTTCTGACCCAAAATATACGGGTTAGATAAAAATATGCCATTCCAAAAGTATGCTTTAATTGAGGCAGCATATTACCAAGCACCCTGCAGACGTGCAATAACTTCTGCAACTCCCCTGAGTAAAAGAAAGATGAGTTAGGATCTGACTGAATACTCTCTATATATAAAAAAATATTTTTATATATATATCTCTCTCTTTAAGCCTGAAAATATGCAGACAACTTGCTTTGACCACACAGACCTCTTTTGAATTTACTTACCAATATGTTTATGCCACTGAGTTATACTAGCAGAAATGCTTGAAACAGAATTTAAGGAGCTTATTTGCTAAAAACAAGTGTTACACTTAAACACAGTTCTTGGTGCCAAGATGATCATACAAAATTATTTAAGCTTCATGTGCATCCATCCACGTAACAAAAATAATACCAAATGACTTACCCCAACTCATCTTCCCAATTCAAACAGCACATAAATGCCAACAGAACTGGGTTTATGTTCAATCTATTAATACAAAATATTTACTGAGTAACCACTACAAGAAATCACGAGTTGCTCATGGATTTTCCATAAGCGGAAAAATAAGATGCTATTTGCAGGAAAAATCATTGATTGTGCATTATTTACTCCACTCTAGTACTATAATAGCTGGTTGCAAATAAGGACATTGAGGTATATACAGCACAGAGCCTTAGTATAAAGGGCTCATTCTGCCAAGTGAATTGGGGCCAAATACTTAACTTAGTAACGAAGGACCATTCAAATCTAATGGGACCAGAAGTAAATCAGGTTCTATTCCTTACTTCATTCCAGTCCTTATCTCCTTTCCCCATACACACCACATGCATAATCCAAACATTATAGCATGCAAAAATGAGCCTCATCATGTATAAAGAGAGCCACATTAGAGAAATCCACAGAAGTGGATAAAAAAGGTGGCACTCATCCTTTTTTCAGGTTGGCTTACAGGTCCTTAGAGCAACGATCACGTTTGAGTTCTGTATCCACAGGCTGCATATTACTGGTCCCTTTACTGGCTGCTCCATGCACTAATGTAATCTAAATAAATCAGCTAGTAAAACACATCATGTAATGGTGGGGAACAGTGGCTGTCTGAAGTTCTGCTGGTCTCTGTCAAGAGATGTTATTAGGCCTAACAATAGAGAAATACCTACTTTAAAGAGAAATAAAAAGTTTGGTTGATTTTGCCCTATTTAAGTGCCTTATCTAGGCTAATAAAACATGGAATCAAATCCTGCAAACTTGCATTCTCTTTGCAAGCGTTAAGAGAAGGTGGGAGCTCTGTCTTAAAAGTGCCCTCATCACACTGTATCTCTGTATCGCCTTCACAGGAGCCTGACACCTCAATACTCATCTACTTGACCTCAGTGTAGCTGCAGAAGTTTTAGCTGCTTTTAACATTCAGTCTTAATTAGGGAGACAAAAGAAGTTTCCTTAGATGTTTAAGTTTACTTCAGTGGTGAATAAGATGTTAAAGAGTAGGTGATGGACCCTTTAAAACAGCTTCTCTGATCTCCCTCACTCTACCGGCACTCCTTTCAAGTTCTTCGCTGGCCTGCCCCACTATTAACCTCCCTCCACATTGAGAATTAGCTATTTATTATCAGCCTTTGTTCCCTCTCTCAAAGGGCTCCTCCTCTCACTCTTTACCGAAGAATCCTCAGCGGTCTTTTATGAACGTGTATAACAAAATCCTTTTGAAATTCAAAATAAATTATTGCCACTGGTTGGAACATAGAGAAGCTCCTATTTTGACCACTTACAGCACACTTTGAAAGTCTTGATGCTGATGTAATGCTGCTTACTGCAGTCTTACGACTTAACAGTGGTATTAGAAGCATATCCAAGTGAGCTCTATAAAAATCTCTCTCTAGCAAAGAGCAAGCTCTTTGTCCTTGTGGTGTCCCAGCACAGGAGCAATACGTAGCTAGATCTCTCTGCAATCTTTAGCTTCATACATCCCAGCAATTTATCTTTTAATTGAGAATTAGCTCCTGTTCCTCCAGTCCCGGGATCTCTGTCAAAGAGGTACGACAAGGAAAAAACATCACTCAAAACCCACTTAATATTAAACTTAAAGTTATGTGGAAATGTAGGAATCAAAAAACAGTTTACCGAAACCTCTAAAAATTGAAACCAGCAAACTGGGCACAAACCCAACAAAGTAACAAAGTGCAACACAATCTTTGTTAAAATTGGCAAGCTCCACATTTGTCACAAAGAAAACTGCAAACTGCCTGAAATGCAATCCCTTCCACACCCGTAGGGTGTGCCTGCGAGGAGTAAAACAAACTAGGAGCATGAGGCTTGGGTGTTCAGTAAACCAAGAGTGAACTTTATTGGGTACAAAACAAATCTAACAGTTAACTAATTCAGTGCCTAAGGGCAAAGCCTCATTCCCAGCTCCTGCACGTCACAAAATGTCACAACATTTGGCTGCCTCCTATCAAGCAAGAGCAAAATACCATGACTTCTCTCAGGGCAGTATTAAAGGACAGTGTCAGTGCTTCATCAGAAAACTGGCAAATGTCTTTTCTTGTTTTGCTCAAAGTCACCCTGCCAAAGTAGCATGGTGGTAAGAGGCTGAATGGAAAAATGGGCACAGGGGAAGGAAGATACATATTCCATCTGCCTGGCAGTGTCTGATAACAACTGATCTCCTTCTATTTCCTTTAATCATTGTGATTTTCTAACAGAAAGATAATATGTGTAATACAGCAAAGCTCTTTGCCGTCTTTATAGTCCATTAGAAAACATTTCACTGATCATTAAAATGCAGCCACGGGACAACGTGATAATACCTGATAAAAACCTTCCTTCAGCAAAAAACCAAAATGAAGTGAAACCACAGAATCTATTTTCAAGACTCAATATTTGGCCTGAGTCTCAACAGTACATCACATCTGAAAGTGGAAACTCCATCAAACCTTATCATACTTAGCACTACCTCAGAGACTTCAGTTCAGTTTGGACTAGGTGGGAAATGACGGGTTTGAGTCACCAGGACTTCTTCCTACCAAACATAAATCTTCTCCGGAGGTCTTCCACCCAGGCACTGACCAAGAACAGTCTGTCAGATTTGATGAGACAGGAGGCCACAGAAGTAGAACTGCTCAACCGGATCTGAGGGTAATCAGACTTCCTACAGCATGACACAGCGTTACGGTAAAGCAGTACTGTGGAACATTGCATTCAGGCTCGGTAATCAAATAAAACTGTCATTCAAGATTTACTATACTCCTGTGCATAGTTATCCATTATCTGTAACAAAGCTTGAACTTATTAAATTACTTCATATTTTCAGTTTTATGCTGTTGTTTATTACATAGCAATATAAAGGAATGCAGAAAGAGTCATTTTCTACTAATACTGGACAAGGAACATTATTAGATTAAAGACAGAACATTACCCTTGAAGCTTTTCTCTCAGCTTTGTGCCACTGCAGAACATCTAGTTATATACTTCTCCCTGACGCCTCCTGCCGCAGATTTAAAGAACCAAGGCAAATCACTTCCATCACTCCACTAACACTGTGGGAGAGGCACAGAGAAGGAAATACATTAATTCTGGTAACAAACCAGAAAAGTACATTGGTGTCATATTCCTTCCATCTGCAGAGAACAAAAGGCCAGTTGGTTCCCACCATACAGCTATAAGATGAGACAGGCAGAAATGTCCTATGATAAAAGGGTGTTTACAAAAAAAAGAGAGAGATGAAAATTGATACACATGTAATAGCAGTACCTGGGTAATGGACAGGAGTGAAAACATATTTCAGACGAGGCCCCAGAATTCCCTTTTTGGTGTTTCAGAGACAATGCACAAGCATGGGGGGAGGAGGCACAAGAGCCCAGACTCTCTGCCCTTACTCCTCCCTTTCCAATCTTGGATGAGCAGAAGCCCCAGGGATAGGAGTTTAGTTACCAGCATTTGCCCATGGGTTACTCTTCTAGTTGTTTGTCAGTCTGTCACAACTGGTAAGCTGCTTGCAAGAGTTGAGTGCAGAAGCACAGAGAGTATGGACAGTAGTGCAGAGACACTGCAGAAGCAGCTTTGCAGGGAGTCTTACCTCCTTTGCCTCCTACAGTCACACCAAGAGAGCAACAAGTCACAATACTTCAATTCTCTGGTCCCCCCAGCTTAACACACTGAGGCAAATGGGAACAAAGTAGAAGAGGGGCGGAGAAGCCCAAGCAGATCCACTTTCCAAGTGGAAGTCAGCAAGGTGATCTCAAGGCCTGCCAAATTCTACTCTTCTCTGGGAAGTCTGTCCATAGCTGTATGATGAGGAAACAGCTCTGCATGCAGCTGACAGTGATTTCCATTTAACCCCATCATTTGGCAATGCGCACATGTGAGGCTGTCGTTGGACGGGGCTCTGAGCAACCTGATCTAGTTGAAGATATCCCTGCCCACGGCAGGGGGGTTGGACTAGATGACCTTTAGAGGTCCCTTCCAACCCAAACTATTCTATGATTCTAAATAATTTTTTCACTCAGTGTTTCCATGTGTTACTGGCTCATTATTCAGAAGCTTTCTGGTCAGACAGCATTAGAAGTTACATCATTTGCCAACAGTATTTGGGGTGCTCAGTACCTGTGAAGAACAGATACAAAGTATAATCAAAATGCTACAGAAATAAGGATCACTTTTCAACCTTAACTAAGCTTTTTCTGACTTCTGGCCACGTCATTTTATTGAACAATGAGGGAGTTCTGCAATAAAAACCTTCTCCAACCCCAAAGTCCTAATGAGGACTTCTTAAGCCTTATTCCAAGATCTTGGATCAGGAGAAGGAAGGGATACCCAAGTGAATGTTGTCTCAGGACGCACGGAAACTTATGCTGTTTTTCTCCATGTCCCGGGCAGACAGTGCACAGGAGGAAACCACAAAAGACAGCATACTAACGGCAAAAGCCCAATCAGCCTCTGATGTGGATAACCTAAAAAAAAAAAAAAAAAAAAAAGACTTGGATAACATTTTAGCCTGAGGTTGCAGCTTCTGTAGGCAGAACAGGAGGCTTTATATGGCCAAAGGATCCAGACCTAGATTTAACACACACTATAACCACAGCCTACCACGCAGGCAACATGTCTTACCAACTCTGGTACTGACTGCTGTCACCAAAGTACGAGTAAACTGAATTCACACAACAGAGCTCTTATGAGACTGACAACACCCTCACAGCCTGCCCTCAGTCCCTAAAGCAAACTCAGTGAGGAAAGTCCATCCTTCCAAGCGACCTTGACAGAATAAAGCTATTTCTGGCTTTCATGCAAGAAAAGAAAAAGACCTTATGTTGTTTCAAAATTTAAAACAAGAGACAGAAGACAGGCATGGAGATATCTACAGCTTCTGAATTAGTGTCATGAAGAACATGAGAAGATGAAAACTGAAAGGAATAGTCTTTCTGACAAATGGAAGCAAAAGGAAACTGCTACAGATTGCTCACTGTAATGTGCAAGAAAAGAAATGGGGCATTCCAAAGCAACAGACAGAAAAGGGGAGAGAGTTGCTGTATGTGCTATCAATATGCTGCAAACCCTGATAAAATATGGGCAACGTCTACTCTACTATCTTCTGGACTTTTTGGATTACACCATATGTTGGAAGTGCACATCTGCTCTTTACACAAAATGGATAGTACGTACTTTAAAAGCAAATTTGAGGAATCCACAGGGTAGAAGCCGATTAACATTGAGCTCAGCACATGAATTTGTCAGTCCAGAGCCGCATGTCTGACTCACACTGTCATACTGGTGCAACATTCCTTAGCTCCATTGCTGTGAGCCTGGAAATCGAACATCCATTTAGTGCTAACAGCAACGTTTCCAGCAAGAAGCTCCTGGGACAAATGAACACTTTGCACTGAAGTATTGGGCTTTTAGAAAAAGCACTTCTTCCCTTTTACCAGGTTATTCATATCTCAATCTCATTTGTGTTTAAGAAGAAAGAAACCTGGATTGTGCAACCATCTTTCAAACAAAACTGTGCTACCATTCTGCAGTGAAAGGTAAATGCATGAATCCATAATGGGCTGCTGATCAATTTTTGACAAACTGATATTCTCATGACAGATTAACAGAGCATACATTTCACAATTTATAGCACTGAAAGGCACGTGCAAATGCATACAGAGCAATAAACACTTGGGGTAGAGTTTCGTGCCTAGGAAGCTTTTGTACAAAAGCCTTTTTAAATATTTTCTTGTCACTAATATGTCTACCGCCTTAATGTAGGATTGATCTAAAAGTGGATGTTTCGGCAGATCACCACTATGCTCAAGTTTTCCTTGCCTAAAATACAAGTAATTTTAACTCAGAAAAGAGGAATTGCCCCAATCCTGTAAAAATTTTAACAGAGTTTATTGTTATTACTGTTAATTAGGGATGTCAGACAGTAGAAACCCTGCCACAATAGTAGAAACAATGCATACCCATATTTTTTGCATTTTGGGACGTAATCCCATGACTACAGAGTGTCAGGAAACTACTTGAAAGAGCTAGATGAAAACAAGTGATCCCCTCCCTCTCAAAAAACCACTCAACACCATAATATTTTACAGAAGTATCATTCCTTCTCCAAAATTTCCACAAAACACTGACTTGTTGAAACTCAAGATTTAATAAAGTTAGTCACAATTATGTAGTTTCTGTTTTTCAGCTCTAGTAATTCCAGACAGAAAACGTTCAAGTATTTCTTGTATCCTAACCATCTACAGTTGTTTTGTAGCATACATCTAGACAAACAGTAGCATCCTCTTTGCACTCCTCAATGTTGAGTGCAACATTTCATTCTAGGAAGCTCTCTGGGTTAGGACAGCATGAAAGAGGCAAAACAGCCTGTTTGTCTTCCTGAGCTCTAACCAACTCCTGATATGAAGGCTGGGTTGAAAATAATCTCCCATACAGGAAAACTACCTTCAAGTCTGGAGCTGAAAATTCAGATAAGGAAATTGATTTGTAGACAATCATGGAAAACTACCTCTTGGTAGTCTGATTCACATTTTGTGGAATATAACGCAGAGGGTTTGAAAGGTATTGCACAAAAATATTGGTTTAACATTTAAAGAGCCAATAAAACAAGTTTTTCTAGGCCAAAGGTCTCTCTTGAAAAATCAGATAGCTAGAGACACAGAACGGGGTGGGATAAAAGGGGCAGGAGGAGCTGCCAAAACCAAGGGCTAGAACCACAGCACCGCCATATTAAATTAGTTTTATATTGATCTAATTCCATTCCTGTACCATGATAAACCTGAAATGATACCAAATAAGATCCAAACTTGAAGCTAATTTGACTTTTCAAAGCATTTCCTTCCAGGATGTTATGCCTACACAAAGTTTATTTGAAGATGAACTGCAAAGACGATCAACAGTGGAAAAAAGATTATTTCCTTTTTTATTATCAACAGGCACTTTTAAAAATGTATTTTATACAATGACCTCAATATTTTGTGTTGTATGCGTGCATATTTCTGAATACCAGCACCTGTAAAATATCGATATCCACATCATTTAAGTGTTATATTCCTATTTTAAGAGTTGAATTAAAAATTCTTATGCAAATAGCAACCACAGAGCATGCGTGTGTGTAGACTGATGGGTAGATAAGTAGATGTTACCAACTGTAAAAAGTGGAGTTTTATATATCTCTAAAAACACGTGAATTTTTAAAGTTACAGATTACCCCTAAGGGAGAACAAGAGTCAGTCCAATTACTTTTTGTGAGTAAATGGTCTGATGATTTCAAATCTATTTTTTCTTTGTGAGTCATTCACGAACCAAACCCATTCTTTCCCAATGTATTTCCTGTTTGCAAATTATTCACTGAATAATTTATATGAAAGAAATTCACCCTAAGGGTTTGTCTGCAAGCTTGTTTGCTTTTACTGTTCCCCACCTATTATCCATTGTGTTTGAGCAGGTTCCCAAGTCACACAACATTATTTCTACTCCCCAAGTGAATGAGCGAAACTTTAAGCTGCTATAGCCATACAAGAGGAATAACAAATCATGAATCAGGAACAGCCAATTTTGTTTCCTAGTGAAAAGTGATCTTTGCCTAGCTGTTTAGGAGCTGACAATATTCCCTCAGAAGGCACATCAAGGAGTGTGACCAAACTCACTAACCACAGCAGTGGGGCTAGCAGTGTGCTTCATCAAAAGGCAAATCCCATTTCAGACACATACAGCAGCAACAATGCTACATGAGGCTCTCAAAATGGCTTTTCTTTCGTTTCCGAAGCCCAGAAGCACCTTCCAGACCAGCGAACTCTCTATGGCAATGGCAAGACTACATACTTCGCATACAATCATTAAGCAGTTATTTGGCATCACTGTGACCCCACGGTTCTTTTGTGCTATATTACTGCTGTACTGTACAAATTATGAATCGGAAGAGCCCATCCAAAATAAGTGCATCACATTCTCCAAAAGCTTATAATTGTTTTCAAAAGGCATTGCATTCATAACTATGCAATATTCATAAAGCAAGCTAGTTTCTAAGATTTCTACCCAAGCTGAGATAGAGAGCAATCAGAGTAGAAGAACTGAGTAGAAGCCTCAGGAGAGACAAGCAGGGAGCAAGGTGACACAAAGAACATGCACCGTTCAAAACTGGGATTCAATTAAAATTCAGGTAACTGTTCAGGAAGACTGACTGGGAGACACTGCACAGACCAGTTTACCAGCTATATTTAAGGCAGGATCCTGCCTTCTTATGGCTTCTGTGGCCCTTGAGCCTGAGAAGCAGCAAGCACTTAGTTATTCTGATGAGAGCAATGACAGTGACTCCCACGCTCTGCTGCATTAGGAACAAGACGTTTAGCGTTTGGCAGGCTTATGCCCACCAGGTAGAAAAACAATACTTGGGAAGTGCCATTTCCCTCTCACCGGATCTCACAGCCTTCCTTTGCTTTTGATCCAAACCCAGACTGCATCACGAGAGAATATTACTTTCAGAATATTTTTATAAAAATAATCAGTTTTTATGACTTGAATGCTATACGCAAGGCCCAGTGAAATAGCTACATTACATTTTTGGGAGCTTTTTTCCTCTTTTCCTTTGTGTGTGCATATAATAGAAATTTTTTCACTAGAATCATGTAATAATAGCAATATTGACTTCCTTTTCAGTCTACGTAAGATTAACAGTCCTTTGAGGGTTATATTGACCCTGGCTTTGCTCTCACCAATATTTACCTCTCAGGTCAATGAATCTTGATGCTGAATACAAAAGAAGTCAATACCTGCTTATTACAGTTAGAATAAGAATTACTGAGAACGGTTATGAACACTAGGTTGGTGCCTGTCAACACTACCATAGTTAAGGAGTCTGTCAAGGTTTCCATCATATCTGTCTTTTTTCTAGTAAACTTGTCCCAAGTAACAACAAAAAAAATGCCATTTGAAGACTCAATAATCAAGTCTGTTCTTATAAAATGAGTTCTGACAAGCAAATTTTAAAATTTAAGACATGCGAGTATTCAGAAGTACATAAATTCAAGTGCATAAGCCCAGACTTTATATCAGAGTACTTTTTTTTTTTTTGGGGGGGGGGGGGGGAGGGCTGGAAATTGTTGTAGGTTTTTTAGTAGTTAGTGCAACTTCTAGGAATTAATTTAAGTCTCTTTGTATTTAAAGTCAAGAGCTGGTCCCCAAGGTAGGCAGTACATTCAGTCCTCTGTTCCTATTTAACTTTATATTTATGATAGACTAAAAAATGAGCTCCAGAGTTCAGTTGTTCACAAGTTTCCAATTAGAGAGCCCAGAAGACTAGCAAGGTAACATCTTTACAGTCCTAAGAACACCGGAATCCACAAAATCCATCCATACATCCAAATCCGGAGGTAGGAGGAAACAAAATTGTAAGAGTATATTGTGGAGGTAAAGCATCAGGGAAGGAGTATAGCTCAGTAAACCTTGAGAAGAAAGGTGTGATGAGCGTGCAGCTTTGACCGAATTTGTGGCAAACAAGCAGACATTCTCAGTTATATGGATCTGGGCTGTCCATCCTTACTGCTCCTGCTAGCAAGATCTGTCCTCATTGCACAGATAAAGCTCAATGACAAATTTATACTTGTTCATGTTTTATTCCACTAGTAAGATATCATAAGTGTCTCAAAGCCATAGATAACAGCTAAACGTACATTAGACATTCTACTTCCATGCATTGGTTGAATGCAAATTCAGACGAGCACTATCAAAATTCTTAAGACCTTCCCACCTTACTCATCCCATAGGCATGTTCATCTCCGGTGCATTCAGTAACACTTGCCTCTTTGCCCACTGTTTGTGTTAATGGCTCTCAGTCAAATGACTGAGAAACACTCTGCTTCATAGCTGAGCTTTCATGAGCATTAAGATGTATAAGGTATTGAAGCTTTGAGCAAAAGTCACCAGCATAGCTTCAAGAGAAACATTCCAAATATCTTCCAATTGCCCACTTCCTAACTGCCTTAAAAATTTGAGAATCTGTAGGGGAGGTTAGGTCTACGCTTAGTCTTAAGGTCTTCTGATAGGCAAGGACATTGTGTGTAGTTGAGCTGCATTTCTCATGAGGTTCAACACCCTTCCAGAGGTTGCAATGTTTCTCCAAGGACTGGTGTTTGCATTTTTGCTTAATAACCTGCCCACTCTTCAGTCTTTGTACTAGAGGAAGAAAGGGGTGTTGCTAAACTGTTTGTTATAGTTAAGCATAAAAATTCAGAATAGATTTTTCTAGTCAGTTAACCATATTCTTGAGGGAAAACATAAGGTAGTATGATTATTAAAAAGCACTCTCAGTAATACTCACATCTTTATTATGTCAACCTTTTGCCAAAAAAAATAAGATTTATAGTAAAAGCCACTTACATTTCTTCTTTGCAGAACCAAGCCATCTGCCTCAAATACACCATCAGCCCCTGCTAGATGAATTCACACATATTTTAAAGCCCCGGAGTAACCATTAGAATGGAAATTGGACACTACTTGTCATTTGCAAAGCTTTCTTAACTGGAGAGGCTTCCCATTTGTTCAATTAAATGTTTGTATATGCAATACACTTTATGAAATTTATCCCAAAACAGCGAGGACTGAAATAATATCGGAGGCAGATGGCACAGCTGTTCCATTTAGAGAGCTATCCTCAGCAATATATGAAGTGATGGATGGGACAGGGAAGTGGGAGTGAAAACTTGGTACTATGAAGAACATCATCCATGGATATTAGCAATAAACAAACCATTTCAGCTCCAATCTTCTCTCCCCTATCGTATGTAGCTGCTTGCCTCACTTGGGTTTATCCAATTAGAACATATTGATTTAATTCAAGAAGTCAACCACTGAAGCCATGTAAGGTTTGCCCCTAAGAGAATACATCCCTCTGCCTTAAAAGCTAAGGGAGTCTGAAAACGTGTCTGTCACGTTGAGACAAGGAGGCACGTATTTGTATGGGTTGACGAGGCAGTGTGCATGCAGAAGAGACACAGATACCATTAGGAATAGGGAGCAAGTTCAAGCTGCTACTTATTTGCATGCCTCACACAGAACAGAAATCATTGCACCGTGTGCCAGATGCTGCAAATCTCAAGATGCACATCCAGGGCGCATAATTAAAACTGGCAAACATTTTCCACTGAGGAGAGGGAAGAAAAAACCCAGAGCTATCCCAGCCAGTTTGCATCTATTTTGAGATTTCTGGGGTGCTGGCCTGTTCTACCACCTCAGTATCAGGAAGGTCACCTTTTCAGAGGAAAGGACATGCAAAAACACTTCCTCGCAAATTGAAGACTTGAAAGAACCTGATGAGAGCATACCTCTTTCTGCACAGCACCTAGACTAGGGCTGCAGATTCAGTAAACTAAATGAGCAAAGTAATCAATCATTTCTTTAAATAGAATTTCCAACCCTCATGAAAGAAAATTATAGACAATATATGGAAATAGATTTAAACCAAAATAGGGTGGCAGGAAAGGTTTTCATCTTGGAAAGCACTGCTTTACTGGAAAACAAGGAATGAGGATCACACTGTCCATCACAAGCCAGCACATAGCTCTTAAAAGGTTTTACTTAAGCACCTAATAGAAACCGCTTGGGGCCAGAAAGCAGATCCCCATATCCATGAGCAGGCAATGACACTAGCTCTGCAGGACTGCAGTCACCTCTTGTGTAGATTTAACATAATGTCAACAGTCAAAAATTGTTACAAGACCAAACTCAGTTAAAGAACCAGAGACCACAGGACAGGTCTCACCACCTTCTTCTTCCTCCTTTCCTCCTCCCCAGCCTTCTCTTTCCCTGCTTTCCTCTTCAATCTTACAGCCTATTAGAGACTTTCACAGCTGGAGTGCTTCTGGGAACTCATTTTGTGGCAGCTAAAAACTAAGAGAAAGAAAAGTCTGTTTTGTATGGACTGTCAGTGAGAGGAAGAAAGTTCTCTGTAGGTGCCGTGCGACAATAAACTGCTAGGGGAGGGAATGCTGAAAAGCCAAAAAGTACATCCCAGTTCACCAAGACATCCATAAATATTTGCCATGTTTGAATAGGTTCAGCTGGAGACTTTATTATGCCTAATGCCTCAAGAATTATTAGAGGCAAAAAATATTGTGCCACTGCACAAATAAGGGAGGTGAGAGGGCACTTAAAGAAATCCTTCGCTAGGCAAAGTGCCATTCATTTCCTGTGACAGTGAAGGGGCACCAGGTTGTACATTCAGTAGCATATCACTTAAAAAAAAAAAATTTCTGACCTTGCTGTTTCAGTATAAATGCTTCCCTCCCAAACCAGCTCTTTCCCACTGGTAATACTATAAAAGACATGCCCCAAGGGACAAGTTCCTAATAAATGTTCTAAACTTGCTTTCCAAGCACTTACAACAATTGCAGTAGCAATTTTAAAATAAAAGTAGTAAATTCATAGGACTCAACCTCTTCTTTGTTTGCAGGTAACTTTGGCTGTGCTGGAATTATTGCAAACTATATCACCACAGAGAAATATCTTTAGTTTCTAACTCTCATTTTCTCATAAGTCATAACCACACACTGCTGTAAACAACACAATACATGGAAACTCCAGACAAGCTATGAAAAGTAAGTGTCCTACTTTACTGTTTTTATACCCTGGCTTCATTTCAGCTACATCTTAAAAGGCCAATATCCACATATGATGTCCAATAACTCTAAATACATAAAGCAGCTAATCATAATTAGTTATTTTCCACCAAAGATGCCCCACAAGGGCATAAATGCACAGCTAATCCAGAAGGAATCCAGCTTCTGCAGAATACCTCTACAAAGCATCAGTGGGAGGCAGACTTAAAAACCTGCCAAACCAGAGGGTATTGGTGTACTTTCTAAAAAGCCTGTCCTCTTTGAAGCACCACTCCCATAAGAGCAGTTCTTCCACTCTTTCCTGCCATCCCTGCAGCCTTCTCATTCTCAGGGGGGCAAGATGTGGAAACTGGTTACGCTCACAAACACAGTGCTACGATAATGGCAACTGCCCACTTTCAAATGCTTGTCTAGCTCTACCCTGACAAGACGCCTCTCACAAGCTTCAGGTCCCTCAGTATATGCCCACTACTTGCCAGCTTCTGCTCCTGACTTTTGGAGAAGGAGGGGAATTCAGCTCATGTCTGCACAACTGCCACCCAGTAATACTCAAGAGTTCTTCCCTTCTGAACAGCCAAATAACGATGACAGATCAGGGCAGAAACTTGGCAGCTACAGTAGACATTACCCTGACGGACTGGGAACTGAAGGAGATTCAGAGAAGATTCCCACCATGAGGCCTTGAAGTAACGCAGGAGGTGGGAACCAGTCCACTGACGCATCTGGGAAACGTGCAGTGGAGCACTGACTTTTGCTTACCTCCTCTATACCTTGTCTGGGAGACTTTTCACTTTTGTGCTACAAACATCAAGGCACTGCAAGTAGTCGGAAGAAGCTCTCCAGTTTTTTTTTTCCCTCTCCACCCCAATTACCTTCAACCTACTGCAAGTTACCACAGTGGCAAAATGCATTTCCATTTTTTGGTTGTTGGGATGGGGGTGTGTGTTGGTGTTTTGTTTGGGTGGTTTTCGGGGGGTTTTTTTTACTGTCAATTAGAGGAAAGCTTCAGCTCCTTCAAACAGAACTGAAATGAGCTTTTCACCACAGGAACTGTAGATATCAGAAACAAAGAAAAACAGTAGTTTCATTTTTTCATTAGTCCTGCTGGAGCCTAATGTGCCCTGTCCTCCCTTCAAGCTACAGGGCGAAGCCTCAGCATCTTGGGAGATGGATGTCCTATTTCTAAAAATGACCAAAGAAACCTCACAGAATAGCCAGATTCCAGTGGCATTCCTGAGCTCTTCAGTGGCACAGGATCACGGTGTGACTTTTACAATAAACACCTTTCTGCACCTCTGGAACAGCTAAAGAAAAGGGAAACTTAGACTGGATATTAGGAAAAGTTTCTTCACCGAAAGGGTTATTAAGAATTGGAAAAGGCTGCCCAGGGAAGAGGTTAAGTCACCATCCCTGGAGGTATTTAAAGGACGTGTAGATGTGTGCTTAGGGACACGGTTTAGTGGTGGACTTGGCAGTACTAGATTAATGGTTCAACTCGATGATATCAAGGGCCTTTTCCAACCTAAATGATTCTATGATTCTATTCTATGAAACAGCCAAGCTGGCTCTTCATTTCACTGATCTTCTGTTACCAGAAGTGTCACTGGCAGCATATGGATGCTATAATTATTTTTGACCAATTGATCAAAAGCCAAGGTCTCAAAGCCATATACATAATCTGACCATAAAGGCTGAAGTCTGTATTCGTCCATAGGAATCACCAAGGAACGAAGGTGTTCCTCACTTCTACCCAGAGAACACAACTAACTGCTTGTCATCAGACTCTCTATTTTGCCTTCTGGGAAACCCTGATATCTGGCCTTAGGCTTTTTCATTACTGTCTCTGTTATAAGGCTACTTGCCAGGTTACATCGTTGTGGATCCAGCAGCTAAGAGTGATATGACATTAAGCACAATTTCGGCAATGCTTAGAAATTATTTTACCCAAAGCGCAAGATACAGTTTCTTCTAAGTTCTGATATCTAGCCCCAAACCCCCTTGCTTAAACCTCGAGTCACTACACCAGACCTTAGTGTGCAAATCCTACCACTTCTGCACAGTACTAAATAACTCCTATTGAAACACTTACAAGTTGCATAGTTTTTGATTTAACCAGAAAAATATCTGTAAGAAGGATTAGGTCTGTTCGGAATTTTAAAACCATTAAGCTGGCAGTAGCACTATAATGGTGCATTAAAAAGGGATAAACTTGTGTGAACGGTGCTCCATGCCAGCAGTGAGAAGTAAAACTCTTTATTGCTCGAACCAGAAGTGTACAAGCTTACATTTTCTAGCGTTTACCCTTGACTGTATCACAGAAAGGTCTCAAGTTGGGGAACACTACAATCTGCCAGAGGTTGAAACAAATTCTAAGTCCTGGACTTCTCATAAATTATTATCTCATTCCTTGAACAATGAAGCTGCATGAATTTTGCATGTTTCCTCAAGCATTTTACTTTATTCCAAGAATAACAGTTCCATTTCAAACCACATTAAGCTGAATCCCCTTTTTATCACCCATACAAAATGGCTGCCAGATTAGATAAGCAATGAGCAGGAGAGAAGAAACAGACATAAAAATAATACTTACATCACTATCTGTAAGGAAATCCCAAATAAATTTAGAAGAATATATATCCCCTTATGACAAAACACAAAGAATAAGTTTTCTAAACTAAATTGAACCCCTTGCACCTATTTTAGGTGTCTGTGGAACGTTCCCATAAAGTTAGCAGAACACCAAGTATATATTTAAACCTTTTAGTTAAGTGAGAGAATTTATCACTGTCACTGAGATAAGGCTGTGCTTAAAAATGAGTGGCTTGGTGCACCAAACTATTAGAAACCTTGTTCTAACCAGCAGAATCAAAAACTTTGTTCTGAACAGCACAAAAACGCAAGAGCAAAACTGATGGAGCCTGACCCATGGTGGTTTGCATCTGATCCCCATTCTTCACCTCTTCTCTCACTAATCCTGGTTTTAATTATCTACAAATTTGTACTTATTCAAGGCTAACAATTTATCTATGGAAATTCAAATCATCTCATGTTAAAATAAAGTTTCTAAAAAGGACAGGTTTGTCAGCCCTTAATGAGATCATTATTATTCATATTAAGTATAGTTGAAAATACATTAATAGCAAAATACTTCCCTTCATTTCCAGGGAACAAGAGGCAAGACACTGTTTGCAGATAAGTTTGCAGTTTGGGACCAGTTTGCAGACAAATCAAAAGGTCTTCCAGCCCTGCAGAATCCTGCTCTAAGAGACATGCAGTACATCCCAAATATTTTTCCTAAGACAAAAGAATCTAACAAAGCAAAACAACAAAAACCTTGAGGCTTTGTTCCCCGCCCCTGAGAAGGTGACAATGCTTGGAAGTGCTCATACAAGAAAAGATTACACCTTCAGGCTGAGGTACTTAATGCCTTCTTTGCCTCAGTCTTTAACAGGCAGACCAGTTATCCTCAGGGTATTCAGCCTTCTGAGCTGGAAGACAGGGACGGCGAGCAGGATAACCCCCCCCCCATAATCCAAGAGGAAGCAGTCAATGAACTGCTACGCCACCTGGACACTCACAAGTCTATGGGGCTGGATGGGATCCACACGAGAGTGCTGAGGGAGCTGGCAGAGGAGCTCGCCAAGCCACTCTCCATCATTTATCAGCAGTCCTGGTCAACCGGGGAGGTCCCGGATGACTGGAGGCTTGCCAATGTGACGCCCATCTACAAGAAGGGCCGGAAGGAGGATCCGGGGAACTACAGGCCTGTCAGCCTGACCTCGGTGCCGGGGAAGATTATGGAGCAGTTCATCTTGAGGGCGCTCACAAGGCATGTGCGGGACAACCAGGGGATCAGGCCCAGCCAGCACGGGTTCATGAAAGGCAGGTCCTTGATCTCCTTCTATGACCAGGTGACCCGCCTAGTGGATGAGGGAAAGGCTGTGGATGTGGTCTACCTGGACTTCAGTAAGGCCTTTGACACCGTCTCCCACAGCATTCTCCTAGAGAAGCTGGCGGCTCACGGCTTAGACAGGTGTACTCTGCGCTGGGTCAAAAACTGGCTGGACGGCCGGGCCCAGAGAGTTGTGGTGAATGGAGTTAAATCCAGTTGGCGGCCGGTCACAAGCGGTGTTCCCCAGGGCTCAGTACTGGGGCCGGTCTTGTTTAATATCTTTATCAATGATCTGGATGAGGGCATTGAGTAAACCCTCAGTAAGTTTGCAGACGACACCAAGTTGGGCAGGAGTGTTGATCTGCTCGAGGGTAGGAAGGCTCTGCAGAGGGACCTGGACAGGCTGGATTGATGGGCCGAGGCCCACTGTATGAGGTTCAACAAGGCCAAGTGCCGGGTCCTGCACTTCAGCCACAACAACCCCATGCAGCGCTACAGGCTTGGGGAAGAGTGGCTGGAAAGCTGCCTGGTGGAAAAGGACCTGGGGGTGCTGGTTGACAGCCGGCTGAACATGAGCCAGCAGGGTGCCCAGGTGGCCAAGAAGGCCAATGGCATCCTGGCCTGTATCAGAAATAGTGTGGCCAGCAGGGGTAGGGAAGTGATCGTGCCCCTCTACTCGGCTCTGGTGAGGCCGCACCTTGAATACTGTGTTCAGTTTTGGGCCCCTCACTACAAGAAGGACGTCAACGTGCTGGAGCATGTCCAGAGAAGGGCAACAAAGCTAGTGAAGGGTCTGGAGAACAAGTCTTATGAGGAGCGGCTGAGGGAACTGGGACTGTTTAGCCTGGAGAAAAGGAGGCTGAGGGGAGACCTCATCGCTCTCTACAACTGCCCGGAAGGAGGTTGTAGCGAGGTGGGTGTCGGTCTCTTCTCCCAAGTAACAAGCAATAGGACGAGAGGAAATGGCCTCAAGTTGCGCCAGGGGAGGTTTAGATTGGACGTGAGGAAAAATGTCTTTACTGAAAGAGTGGTTAAACATTGGAACAGGCTGCCCAGGGAAGTGGTTGAGTCCCCATCCCTGGAAGTATTTAGAAGACGTGTAGATGAGGCGCTTCGGGTCATGGTTTAGTGGGCATGGTGGTGTTGGGTCGACGGTTGGACTCAATGATCTTATAAAATCATTAAGGTTGGAAGAGACCTCTGATTCTCTTAATATTGAACGATAGAGTTAACCATGTCACACTGCATTTGAGATTGTCATGTGCTAAGCTACTAAAGGCCTCAGTAGTAAGAATTTGGAGAGGAGGTGGTGGGTTACCAGGGCAGGTTTACTCTGTCAATGACCAAGTTTTCAAATTCACCCAAGGGATGCTCTAAATCTCATTCCAAAGAGGACAGAAAGTGTCTGAAACCTAAAGGCACAGAAAGGTACTCAAGTACCTAGAGTGACAGCTATGCAATCAGCTCCTCAGAAGTCTGGACAGCTAATTAGAAAAATGGGACTAGCATTTGTAAGGAACTTCGGAGGTTCAAGAGAAGAAAAAAAAGAAAAAAAAAAAAGGGCTGGAAGGGACCACCAAGAGATCATTTAGTCCACCCCCTTTCCAAGGTGGAGTGAGCAATTACTGTGCACATCCCGACAGAAATTAGCAAATCTTCTCTTGCTAAATAGGCTGTTGGTACAGTGTTCACACCCCCTGCCTTGGGAAACTTCCAGTGCTTCGCTCTTCTCAGGCGCCAAAAAGGTTTTCCCACACATGACCTACACACCCTCTGCTGCAACTTAAGCAACCGCTTCTTGCCCGACCACCCAAAACACAGGCAGCAGATGATTCCCTTCCTCTTTTCAAGAGGCCTCTCAAGAACTCATCTTCCCCCACCCACCTTTCTCTTCTCTCAACGGCGCTGGCTCGCTCTACCCGCCTGCTTTAACATCAAACAGCAGGCCAGAGCGCCGCTAGCCTTGACTGGCAACAGAGGGGTGGGAGCACGGCCATGCCTAGCGTGGGGGCGCCCCCAGGCGCCGCCATGTGCCTCGCCACCTGCCATCTCGGTCTCGACCGACACCAAACGCCGCGGGCCCCTCCGCGCCGAGCGGCAGCAGCCACCGCCGGGCCTCAAGCGGCCCCCGCGGCCCTCCCAGGGGCCGCCCCGTCCGGCGGGAGCGGCGGGAAGGCTGCTGCTCCAGCCGCCTCCTTTCGATGCCGCCGGACCCGATCTCACCCCGCTGCCCCACCGCCGGTGCTCGGCCTGCCTGACGCCCCACCCCGAGCGGGCTTTAACGGCCACCGGGGCCACCACGGCTCCCGCCGCACGCCCCCCGCCCCGCGCTGGCGGCGCCGCGTTCCTTGTCGGCCAGCGCCCCCTGGCGGGCGCCCCGCCCGCTGCCGCCTCCTCCGCGGCGCCGCGCGCTTTCCCGCCGCGCCGAAAGCGTTGGTTTCGGTTGGCCGCTGCCCCGCCCCTCCCTTCCAGTCAGCCCCACACAGCCGGGGCCCGGCGGCGGCCCCGCGGCCGCCAAACGCACCCCGGACATCCCGCCCTACAGGCCCTCTCAGCATCCGTGGGTCCGCGGCAAGTTCTAAACACCCTCAAGATTACTGGGGGGGGGGGGGGGGGGGGGGGGGAGGAAAAGGCAGCAAATCACCCCGAGTACTAGATCGAATAAGGACTCCCTGACAGAAGCATTCACAGGCTGAGCAGCTGAGGAAGTTCAGCGAGCAGCACGAAGCAGCTCTGGCAGGCAGGGATGGATTGCAGTAGTGTGAAGGTGTACTTGCAAATGGAGGAAAAAAAAAAATCCCACAAGCTTTAAAAATTGGGAAGGATGGAGATAGTGCTCAAATAAAGTGATGGAGGCAGCCCACAGAAACACTGTAGCAGGAAGATCATCGGTTTCTGGTGTCGCTCTTGACAGGTGTTTATTCTTGAAGGCCTCCAATTGCAGAGAGCGCAATTGGTCAGAGAGCACATGGAGTCCCTCTTTCCATCCTTTCCGTCTTCATCACTGCAGATGTCTCCTAATGCCTTACTTAAATCTCGCTGCAGCAATTCAGGTCCATCAGGTCTCATCTTACCCACCACAGAGACCAGATCATTTTCCTCCTCTACAACAGCCTCTTGGAGATTTAAAGACACGCCCCAACAGAGGAATACTGTTTTCTGAGCTAACCACTATCAGCTCGCTCCATCCTGTCACAGGTTGTGTTTTCCAGATGTCTCAGCCTCCTTGGTGCTCTCCACTGAGCTCTCCGTAGGAGATCACATCTTTCCTGCAGCACTCCGTGCAGAACAGCTCACGGCACTCCGGCAGCACCAGGACAGAGCAATACTGAGCAGAAATACTGCTTCACATGTCTGATGAACCATAATCCCTTCTACTATACGCTCTAGTAACATATTCGCCTCTTTTCCTAGTGGCATGGCACTACTGACTCATACGCTGCTTGTGACATATTATCGTCCCCTACATCATCTTTTGTAGAAGAGACTAGAGTTATTCCCATCCCTGAGTTATACCCATTGAGTTACTCCCCCGTCCTGCTTCTGTGCAATTCATTGCTCCCGCTTAAGTGAAGTACCTCATACTTGTTCTGCTGAGTTGTATTTTGCTTCTTTCCTTCCATCCTATGCTATTTCTATTACACACATGATTTTCCTGATTTCTCAAGCTGTTTTTCATTCCTAACCTACCTTCAGTTCTTTTGAGCTCAGGAAATTTAACATCCAGCAGCAATAGATTTAACAACCATCTTCTCTACCTTCTTAGCAGTACAGGCTCCAGAACACACCCTCCAGAAGTCCTCCCATTTTGGTAGCAAACCACTGACAAGTATTCTGAATTCTGTTTCTGTCTATCTCTGTACCTGTTGTATTGCTGCCTTCATCTAAGACACGCTTCTCTGGCTCACGGAGTTGATTGTCTTGACTCAGAGATGGCCTACATGATCTCTTGAGGTCCTTCTCCACCCTGCATAGCCTACAGTTCTACAATGGTCCTATACATAAATGCTGTTCAGGGGGAGGTGATACAAGGGAGTTACCCTGAGGTCTTCTGGAAATGGTGAACACTCAGGGAAGTCCCATTGCCTTAAAAACTTTAATGGCAATAATATCAATGCTCCTTTTCCTCGCTCCTTGCCTCACTGCCAAGCTCTCCTAGTGGTCCATACTTTGTTAGAAATTGTCAATATCGTTCTTTCCAGTTGCCAGTGCCTGAACTTACAAATGCATATAACAGAGTACTATGCAAACAAAACCCTACATAAGCCAGGATTCTTGCATTGTGTGCCAGGCTACAGATATTTCATCTGTATTTTATATGTGTGCTATGGCACACCTGGAATTACCTGCATCTTTGCAAGGTGCCATATTAGCTAACAAGGAAAACTGTTTCTGGATGAGAAGTAGCTTGAGTCAAGCTAATGCAGCACATGAGCAACACAGGCAGACAGCTGGCCACCTGGGCAGAACCCATGCCCATCTCCATGAGCACCAGGGCTCCAATATGAAAACTAGCTAAACTTCCGACAGCATTCAAGGAATGCATTTCAAGGCCAGTGACTAAAATGAGGGGAAGAAAGATGGGAATATTGTTTCAGAAATGCTTCCAAAACAATCTCTCAAAGTTTGGTCACTTAAAACTCAATGCTCCATTCAATCTATGGCAAGTCATCCACTTCCCCCTCCTCCCCAGCTGATGGCCACTTTTAACAGAGGCAAAGGGCTAAGCTCAAAGAATTAAAATTTTAAGATTTTGTGACTAAGCAACAGTTTCAGTGTGATTCCACTTGCATAGCCTAGGATGATCCAGTGCTTGGGACAATCGCTGGATGCGAAACACAGACAAGCTTCCTCTGCAGAAGTATCCTCATGTCTGCATCACCTTCCAAGAGAAGTGCCCAACTGCCAGCTAATGTATAGTGCTAAGTGGGACCTGCCTTCTGTCTTTTCTGCTGACCTGTTTCCTTAACTACAAAATTTTGGAATCTTATATCGGAAGTAAGATTCAAATCCATATATTTCTTGTGCCAAGGAGTGCTGTCACCACTGAAGACAGTCATTCTCTCAAATTCTTAAGTATTTTAAACAAAACAGATCAAGACCAACCATACAAGACCGTAGGCAACATCTTGCAATATCCGTTAACCAACAGGTACTCTTCTGAGACAGAGCCCTTTTCTCCAGTCTCTACCCAAGTCGAACCTAGATGTTTAAACTCTACATTTCTCATATCACAGCTGAAGTTTTGGATTGTGATCCACTCCTTTTACTCCTACACCCCAGTACTGTGGCAGCCTTAAGTATCAAACCAACTTGGGTCAGGAAATTGATAACACAATGGCACTTCTGAGATTCACCATTTTTCATTTGGCTAAAAGTACTTGACTATTTTGACTTGACAGTACTGCAAAATATTAGGAGCGAGATGAAGCTTTTTGTTATTTAAAGCAAATAAATGGGGGGAACATCCCCCTCAGCTGACCATCTAGTGCTCTAGAGGTCAACAGGGGGGCTGGTAGGTATAAAGCAAAGCACTCATCCTGCTGACCCTTATGTTGAAAGCAAACTCAATTTTGAGCTCATTTTCAAGCCAGCGAGTACTACAGCCATGACTTAGAGGTATTTGGCAGCACACAGATTCATTGATCTGTGTGTTACTGCTCAATATGCCTAATAAACCACATTATATAGAACACTGCCTTTTGTTTAATTTTTACAGCGATTGTGAGAAATCACTAGCAGAAGCATGACTGCAGACATAAAATTGGTATACTGGCATGAATTCTGAAAAGAGTGCAAGTACGCTGTTTAATTGCACATATTCCAGAGGTTATGTACTACCACCTGCATGTGTATTAAAAATACATAATAAAAATGCTGCTGAAGAGGAGTTGTTTTGCGTGGGCGATAGCCTTTTGTCATAGCAGCCTTATTTTGATTGATACCAGAACACCGGATCCATTGCTGTGGGGGCTTTTACTAACAGTAAAATATACCAACAAATAAAACCAGCAGTTGTTATATACAGTAAATGGCCTCTTCAGCCTGCTATAATGATTACATTCTCCCACAATAATAAATAATCATAACAGACACCCAGAGCTAGATCCTGGCACATAAGCTAACCGTGCAAAACAGGTTCATTACTGGCTTCAGCAGCTGGCTAAAGAATTTCGCAGAATAAACCGAGTACTCTGGAAGCGATGGAAATTCAAAGCTGATGCCTGCCTCCCACCTTACAACACGTGTGGGAGGACAGTGATCAGGACAAGGTACATTGAGAGGCCTACGGCTCTTGCAATTCATCCTTTAGCCCCAGCAGCAACAGCCCCTGCCACTCAACGGTCAAAGGACCACTCATGATGTTACTTCAACTCCTTTCCTGTCTGAGGGCTTCTGAACTTATATCTCAAGGGAAAGTGCCAACTGTGAGGCTGGAGTTACTTTGGGAGTAGGTTTCTCCCAGTCTGTATCACTGAACCTGTTTTCGCTTTGCAGAAAGCATCCCTCAGCTCAGGCTGAGAACAAGAGCGTTCATCATAACCACAGTTAAGACACCCTCATGGGAAACAACACCCTCATTCGAGTTCCTTCACCAGTGTTTACAAGGTAGGGCAATAACAGGACACACTGGGAGGACACCACCTTATAATACACTATTAGTATGTACTCTGTGTTTGAGGCATTTTTTTTTCCCTCCTCTTTATGGTTCACTTTCTTCCAAAGCATTATTTTTTGCCATGCCTGAATGCAATGTGTTGAACTCCAACACGGGACCTTCGCACACGGTTTGAATATCTGAATTCGCTGCCCTCCCCCTTCAACCTCGCAGAAGGATTCAGCGCGAAGCTTTCTAGCTGAGGCAGAGTTGGGGATGCTGCTGCGCCAGGTGGACCGGGCTCTGCCTTCGGTGCTGTTCTGCTGCCATCTGCAGGGCCTGGCTCGGCTGCAGTTCTCTGATTTGACTCATTCCTCCTGGCACGCAGCAGAGCCAGTCCAGGCTAACGGCTAGCTTGGACCTGAGGCATATGCCAAAATATGCCGACAGTCACACTGCGTGCTCCTGACCCGCCTTGGTAACAGGGATGCTTCTGACCTGACACACAAGGGATTTTGTTTTTAAAAAAACACCAGCACACAACACAAATCTGAGTCCTTGCAAAGTGTTCAGTTTTACATTTCATCGGGTCAGAACGCAAGGACTTTCTCTTAGTCCCTCAACCCACAGCTATAGTGAAAGCAAGTTGTGGGGCAAAGAACAATTGCCAGCTTGGACCGCACAGAACCAATCTGCGGGACTCACTGCCTCTGAAAATTAAAGGAGGACTATGTTACCTGAGAAAGGTTGAATCATTTTATTTACATTAATAATGTTTTCAGCTCCACAAGCTACAATAAAGGTTGGAATAAGATGATAATCAAGTTTCATGCCTCACTGCACAGGCAGATCACCCTTGCAGACAAGGAAGCGTTTCTCACGCATAGCTCTCCACACTTTATACAGATGTACTACATTTTAAGGTGTTCATTTTGTTTCTTTGCCTTTCCCTGAAGCGTCAGCTAATACAGAAATCAGAATACCAGATGAGAACAAACGAGAGAGATCTGAGCTAGTAGAGAAAAGACAAATGTAACAAATCTTTGTTCAGTTAAAGGATTTCAGAGGTACTAGTTTCTTGCTATAAAATAAATTGGATATCGAGTTTATGCCTGTGAAGAACAGATATGCTAGAAAACACTGCTCAGACAAGGGTCTGCTTTCATATCTTGTGTCCTATTTCCTTATCCTTTCCCTTGCACAGATCCTTTCCCTAGTCCCGGACTGATAGGCGTTATCATGCACATACACCAGCAAAGCTGACTCCATCCTGCCTCTCCTGAGCATCCATCTGCACTCAAAAGGTGGTGAGAGCACATTGTCTATTCACCAGGAAAAGCAGCTCCATCAAGAAGCCCAGACAGGGAGGCAGTTTTCCCTGCTTGCCAGTTACCGTCACTTTTCAGTCTGCCATTTGAATACTTTTTTGTTCCAAAACCTGTTGCTTTTTCCACATATGAAGACAGCCTGCTTCTTTCCAGGCAACATCCTAAGCTCTCTAGGAATTAGCTGGGCAATATTTTTGTGGCTAAAATACAATTTAGTAATTTCACCCAAGCCAGCTTTTGCCAGTCACGTCTTTTCAGGGGTATCTGAGACATCACCATTTCCCAGTCTCATTACAAACAAAAATAACGGTCTGCAGATGTCAACATTAAAATAGTTTCTACTGTACTGTGCAGGCAAAACCCAAAAAGTTCTCCTTTTTTTCAGCACTCATCCCAGCACAACTTTAAAAGGAGGGATGAGGGTGCTTCAGTCCAAAGAGAAAGCAGCTGTTGAAGTCTTTCCTGTGCCCTTAAACAGCAAGGAAGAACAAGAGAGCAACAGGTATGCTTTTTCATCTTCTCTACCGTTTCAGACCATTCTCACATCACCTTTCTGCAGGGGTGACTAACCTCACCACAGAGAGCATCCATGTCCATGTTAGACAAGGACAAAAAACTTTAAAAAAATTCAAGCATTTGTTCTATGAAGGAAAAAGTCAATTGACCTGGGAAAAAGCCTTGGGAGACAGATACTCAAGAGGCAAGTTTTAGAAACACCAAGTGTTATGGAGTGTGCTTTATACACTTCTGAAAACCTGATTGTGCCCTAACTGGTCCTCGCAATGCTCTTGCAGGCATACGTTGTTGAGCACAGTCACATGAGGAACCACTGCAAGCAGAAAACCAGGAGCTTCACTCATGCTCAAAGCTAAGTTGCCATAGCAGACACTAGGCAGAGACAGAAGTGGAGTTAAGCTCTATTTTATTTCCCAGGTTTCTCTTCCACAGTAAGGACGGCTCTCTCTAGCTGCTGAGGTACTGAAATAACACAGGGCTCTGGCTGGAGAAAGGAAGAGCATGACTTGCAACAGGCCTTATTCCCCATTACCTCAGACTTTTCTGGGCCAGCTGCAGGCATGACTCAGATGCTCACGAAGGAGCTGCAGCATATTAATATATAATCAGTGCCAGTTTCAGCTTTCCTCAATATTGCAGGCTGTCATTTGTGGCGTTCAGCGCCACAAATAGTTGAGTCACTGCTGAAGCAGTCACTGCTGAAGCAGGGCCAGATACCTCAGAGGGAAATAACCTCTGAGTCAGGGGTGCAATGGATGGCCATTGAAGGCACACTCTGCACCAGCGTAATTTTACAGTTTACTCATGTTTGTGAGTCAGCACCACAGATCAGAAGTACAGAATTATGAAAGTTTCTTATTGCAAAGAATGTTTTGCACTTACTGAGCACTAGTAATAACTTTCTTCAATGATATCAAGGTATATAAGCACCTCAGAGTTGCAGGCAAGCACAGATGCGAACACATCTATGGAAGGATGCTATGGAAGATGAGAATATTCGCCACGCACACATCCCCCAGAAACGAAAAGCAAGACAAAAATGCCACTTGTTCCACCTTACCTGCTAGATACAGGTAGAGGAGGTTGTAGTGAGGTGGGTGTTGGTCTCTTCTCCCAAGTAACAACCGATAGGACAAGAAGAAACGGCCTCAGGTTGCACCAGGGGAGGTTTAGATTGGTTATTAGGAAAAATTTCTTCACCAAAAGGGTTGTCAAGCGCTGGAACAGGCTGTCCAGGGAAATGGTTGAGTCACCATCCCTGGAGGTATTTAAAAGACGTGCTGATGTGGTGGTTAGGGACATGGTTTAGTGGTGGACTTGGCAGAGCTAGGTTAACGGTTGGACTTGATGATCTTAACGGTCTTTTCCAATCTAAACAATTCTATGATTATACTCTTGGGATTAAAATGAAAGATAGCAGATAATGCTTTGGCAGTGAGATACAATTGCGGCACCATTTTAAAAAGTTTGCACATGCCTTATAGTGGCAGCTCTTCTAGTACAATACAGATGCCCACAGTGCTGTTTGATCTCACCTGCACAGGTGCTTGATAGCAAGCAACCTAGTTATCCCAGCTCTCTGGTGGTCATTTTCTTTTCTTTCACAGATTTGCAGGTGCTAATTAAGAAGGACCATCAAGGATCCGGGCAGAAGAGCAGCCCAGCAAGCCCTCGCTGTCAGTATCTGATATTAACAGGCCACTAGAGGCCACACTCAGCTCACTTGGTACCTTTGCACCAACTGAGAGACCCACAAGACCCTTCCCATTAAAGGCAGGATTTATTGACTAGTACAAGATACAAAACAGAGGCAGCTCTAGATATTAAAAAATATCGCTGACATTCACCTGGATCAGGTGGCCAAGAGCTCAGCTGACCAAAGAAGAAAACCTTTGCTTGCCCTCACTGTACCATCATTGTACCCCAAGTCCTAGCCTACCCTGCCATCCTGATGTCACACCACTTTCCCTAGCTCAGCAAACCCCACAGGTATCCTGTCCCCGCCCCCAGCCACCCACAGCCCATAGCAGGGGTTCTGGGAGAGCCTGACCTGAATCCTGTAGGTAAGATACTTTTTCCTTCCAGAGAGGAGCCCTTCTCCAATAAAGCAGAAGGGAACCGGTCCTAAACGCTTGCTTCAGACATCAAAAGGTACTTAATAGGACCAAGATTATTGCTCACCATCTTCCCCTGCTTTTTTGGGGGTATGCTCAAGCCCAGCATATTGCTTGGATATTTAGAGGAGTGCCAGCACTGTACTACAATCAATCCCATACAACCTGCTATAAAATTAAAAAAAGAGGGATGAGTGTCCTGTCAGATGCAGAGAAACTACTTTGACCGATCCTGTAGCCCCACCCCACCAGCCACAGCCAGGGGCTTCACCAGCCAGTGCTAAGGTAGTGAGAACAAGACCAAAGACAGCAGTGTCAGGGCAGAGCTGGGGCTCTGCAGGGTTGGAGCTGCTGTGCTGATAGAAGAGGAGAGCACATCTGCTAACCCAGAAGGACAGTGGGCACAGGGGGAAAATCCTGAGAGCCCAAGCACTGACCAGTTATGGAAGTAGCTTTTGGTAGCATGGAGAGCCACAGCTTGAACAAAGTCACAGCAACGTGGCTCAGGCAGAGTATAACAGGAATGCATCATCATATGTTTCTCCTGTCCTTGTACTCCTCTCCAGTCATCCACTATCCATTACCACTGCAAGACTAGGTGGATCTTTTGTTGAAATCTAGATGTCCTCCTCTAGCTATTCTGAACAGGCTCTAGAGCAAAAACACGAAGTGGACAAGGCCCTTACCTCCAGGGAGATATGTGATCTCTATGCCTGGCCCAGGGAGCAAATAGAAACCACATGAAGGACCACCAGCCTAGGCCTTCTGTACAAAATATAAAGTTCTTTAGATCTCCTGTATCCTATTCACAGCCACAGAAGGCTAAAACACAGCCTGGATTTAGATAAAAGAATGCAAAAAACCCACAACAATCAACTACATGACAGATGCTGAGAGAAAAAGCATTGTTAAAACCCAATTTCTTTGCGTGACAGATAATCCTCATAAGGAAAGGCGAGTGCTGAAGTTAATGGAAGACTGCATGGAAATGGCATTTAGCATCAGCCATTTCAGCATGCAACAAGGAATGACACTTTCATTAAGAAGGTACTTATTAATCCAGGTTGAAATTTGTTATTAGACAATAGATGAATGGACTCAGTGTGCTGACAACATCTTACATAGTTGCGTTTTGGTCCCACCATCTAATACAAACTGAACATACATTGTAAAGTTAATTAAGCACCAAGTACACAGTTTCTCATTCTGTTATTTTCTGTAACATTTCAATTAAAGACCATCTTGGGCATTTTAAAACCACTATGTGGAGAATTCTGTGCTTTGGTTTGATTAATAATATAATTTGTTTTCATGGAGTATCTTCCAGCAGTCAGCCCTTATGTTAATTTAAAAAAAATTCCCAAGAGTATTCCACAACACTAGATTAAAATCTTGTAGCATGTTTTTATTACCAGGGTAAGATACACTATATTGAAGCTATTGCTATAGATTATGGGTAGTTTTCTCATTAAAAATGTTGGAAGGGTTGAATTGATTAATCTATAAATTACAGAGAACTCAAGCACACCAAGGAAAAAGTTAGAGATGCAAAGTGTTAGAGATGCAAAGTTTCCAGATTTCTTTTAGGGAGGCTAGAAGAGTTCCATGTTTCATGTCTTCATTTAATACAATCACCCACTCTACCTCGTAAGTTTAAAAAGCCCATGACAGCCTTGATATACCTTATGATAAATATTTGGAGGAAGGGAACAACAGCAGCACACTCAAATTCAGTTTTACAAGCCACGCTGCAGCAGAGTAACTGTGATGGGAACAAGGAACACTTCCCACAAAGTTCATTGTGACTTTCTCAGAAAAGCACCTGCCATGAAGACAGCCTCTCATCTACCACAAGAAGGACACAAAAGGAAAGTAAAAAATACATTATCAGGTGGGAATGAGATAGAAATGCAGCTAGTGGTTGGGGAAAGAGCAGAAAGGATGTCTTAAGCAGACAGAATCCGTGTACCTCCACCAAAACAGTTGTGGTTTTTTGTTTTGTTTTTTATATATACTAAACTCTCCCTCTAGTTGCTTTCCAACACCACTAAGTCAGTCCATAGCCAGGATCCATAAGACACCTGTTACCCTTTGTGATATTCCCTGTTTTCACTTATTCTCAAGCCTTACCACTGAGGCATAGTTCCCACGCTCTTTCCCTCAGGAAGGTACATATTTTACATTTTACAGAGCAGCCCTGCAAGCTTTTCCTTCAGTCTTCAGTCCCACAGAACAAATCCACCTGGTGAGGCCAGAGTTGTGCCTGTGGCAAGGCAGCCAGAAGGACTACCAGAAAGCACCTAGCCCAAGCCCCAACATCTGCTTGCTCTTCTGCTCTGGACCCATGCAATGAATGGACAGGCACTATGGTTCTGCCAGTCTCTACCTTCCATGAGATGTAAAACCTAGAGCCTGTCTAAACGGCTGCTGAAGATCACACAGTTCCCTCAACATTCCTTTCCTTCCCCACATTCAACAGCTGAGGTAGTATCCCACTATACCCTGTCTCCTTCCCAGAAGATACCATTCTGCCAGCATAGTGCCACCTGAGTCAAGTGGCATATGTATTGGATCAGGGCTGTTATAGTCTCACACTTAACTGAGCACTACATTCCTCCCTGTCTATCCTAGAATTGGGTTGTAGCTGGTACAAGCCAGGAAAGTAGGGATATTCAGCCTGAATTTAACAGCTGTAAAGGTATCTTTAGAAAAGCGCTTTGATCTTTAAGTTCTAACGCTTTAACCATTCTTCCCCAAAAAGTAAAACCCACCAATTCCTTCAGCAATGCAGTCTTGCCAGTCCTGATTTCTTTGGGTTATTTTTTTGTAGCAAGACCAACTTCACTCTCCTACCATTACCAGAGTGCTGACCTCTTTAAAAGTTTAAGGAAAGACTAGTTTACTTAACTGAAAATGATGTCAAATTCCCCTGTTAAGTCATAAATTTTCCCTGGGGCAACTGAGTTGATTACTCAGTCTGTACTCTACTTGTGTTTCTCATCCCAAAAACAGGGCTGAATCTTCCCTAAACATGAGTTCTGTCAAAGATACTTGGAGACACACATTGTAAAGCTTTTAGTCTTTAATAAGCTCAGTAGGAAACCAAGATCCAAATTGTCTAAGAAGGCCTCCTCTTCTCCTTCCTCCCCCAGGGGAAAAAAAAAAAAAAAAATAAAAAAGATTTTAACATGTTTTCTTCTTTCCCTGAAAATAGATTTAGGTCTGAGCTTGACTACAGTAAACACTTCAATATCTTCAATTCCCAGCATATGCTTATTGCTTCACATTTAAATGTCTCTCACATTGCATTTGATATCCCAGTCCTTCCTGCAACGCATCAGATTCATAGACAATGTTCCAGAGAGCATGAAGTATGCCTTGCTGGCATGTTTAGTGGTAACTAGTGTTACTTGCTATAACTGACTCCATTGAGAAACCAGACTGAAAGGGTGAAGCAACAGTTTAGAAAGAAAACCTCATTATTTTTCTTTCACATCCAACGTAAGTTTTGTCCTGTGGCAGCAAGAGACGTAGGCCCTGTTTGCCTTGTAAAGATGCGCTTCACTTCTATCTGCCAATGCTTGTTCTCAGTGGCTCTGGTAAAGGTACATAGGCATCAGGAAGATTGTCTGCCATCATGGCCCAAAATTATTAAGATCATCACTAATGATAGGTCCCCTCCTTCACCCATAGAGCTATGCAAAAACCTCTAAGAAAATGTATTAAAGAACGAACTTCTCATTCTTCCAGCCAGCAGAAACGAGAAGGCAGAGCTACAATTAGGGAAAGAGTAACCTACCAAAAGTCTCACCTTCTCCCTCCCTCCACAGTTAAGCAGAAGAACCTGTTCTCCTCAGTCACGTTATCTACTTTCTCATTTTCCTTTTCCACCCATTCATCCCCTTCCAAAACACTCAGGAAAATAAATAGCTATTTAATAGCTTTTATCAAGTCTTATTCCAACAGTGAACTCTCTAGGTAATGGCGATGCGAGTTCAACGTGTATCCAGCCCAACAACTTTTAATGATGCAGGCAGCCTCCTGTTTAAAACTACACTGAAAGAACACATATAAAACAGCACACACTGTACTTTTGCTTCCTTTTTATCAATACATCTCTAAGAACCAGCGTGAAAAAAGCAGTCTTTGGGAACAAGTGGTCTAGCAGACCTCACACAGTAGGTATGTGCATCTATTAATCTTTATATTTAATCATATATAGCCAAAGAAATAAAACTATCTCCGTTTTGGACAGAAGCTGTAAGAAAGAGTCTACCACAGAAAGGCAAAGGGCCTGCATTCATGTATCTGCAGTACTAACTTCAATCAGTCTGATTCTGCTTGGTCTGCTCTAGAGATAGAAAGCTTTCCCAGGAAACTGCACTTGGAATCTAAGTGATAATAGAGAAGGAATTTGGTGATCTGCTTTGGATTTTCACCTAGATGCAGAAACATTTAAGTATCTATTTTCTACTACGCAATGCATATGCCCAAGTATCTCTTTATTATTAGGGAATTTTGTACCTTATCCCCTGCCAAAGCTTTGACATGATCCAAGCTAGACATTTTAACCAAGAGCAACCAACCTGAACAAGACACTGAGTTGGATTAAAGGTTCCCTGTCACCTAAACACATAATAAAAAGTTCATAAAAGCTGTGAAATCAGAGCCATAATTATTATCAATATTTACTGAAGACACATGCCTGCATTTATACAGCTAGCACAGCATACTTTAGAATGAGGCATGTGTTTCTTACTAATTGACTTCCTGCTCGCTGATATTGGGTATCCAGAGACCTGAGACTATTTGGGCTTTACAAGGTTTGAAGAAGGTTTGACAGTTTTATCATTGATTTTATATTTTATACTTTCACCCCTTTTGCACCTGTATGAGATTTTTTTAAAACTGTAGACAGTCTTTGCAGAAAGGCATGCGTCTGTGCATATACACAAGTGTTTGTATGTACAGAAATGTATACGACTATGCACACCTCCTCCGTACATTTGTGCAAGTGCGCAATTATACACATGCTCTGTCTTAATATTTAAGAATGCTGTATCATCTCTTTCACAATCTGAAACATAGCTTGGAGAAATACCCTCTTTTTTTGACTGTTTTATGTTTCTTGCCAAGTCTTCCATTTTATCTGGATGTACAGAACTTCAAAGAGGAACTCCCCTGAACAAATTCTGTTCTTGGCAGGTTATTTTGGATGGAGGTTAATAAGCTATTAGTATCATTGATTAAAGCTACACTACCCAGGCTTTATTTACTCGAGCTTCAGGGGCATTTCTACAAAATTCTTTAAATCTGGTCTAACAGGATCCCACTTCAACTGATATTAGATACTATCTCTACGCAGGATTTCATTCTTCCAGAATACCAGTAGTATTGCTGTAAAGTTACCCTCATTTTCTATAGCCTGGTTTATTAAACTAATCAGCTAAATTCAGAATGGTATACGGTTTTCTTCTCCATAGCTCAGCAGTCACTGAAGCCTGCTTTACTAAGATCTTCTACAGGGTGCTGCTCCTTTGCAGGGTACCCATGAAAAGCATCACTAGAGCTCCCTTTCCTCCTTGTTCCCACTCCTGTTCCTTGTGTGGGTATCTCCTGGCCACTGCAAGAGCTTTCCCTCTCCAGCTTTTTCCGAAGTGAGCTTCGCCTCTCCTTTTACAGTCCATGCTCTTCCTCTCTAGGAAGAATTGCTGCCTTAGAGTTTCTTTTCCCTCCCTGCAAACCCACTGTCCCCTAACATTGCTCCACCTCCTTACAAGCATGTCCCCACAGTGGGAAGATACTCCCATCACAGCCTACCATGCAGGTGGCAATTTCCTCCTCATTTAGACTCAAAAGCAAAGCACAGCTACAAAGTCTTCTGCATGTTAGAAGAGGCAGTCTGAACATTTGAAAAATATGATCAGTGATGTTTGGTCAGAAAGTAAAGAGACCCCAAACCACCAGTTAAGACTCCTTATGTCTTCTATAAAATGGAGATAATGTCCCAGGGCATCCAGGCAAGTGAAGCAACTGAGTTTAGTGGTGTTTGTGAGCTTTTTGGGGGATTCCAATCAGAAAGATGCTGGGAAAGAGCAAAGATTTTTCAGAAATATTTTAGTACAAGGCAAGCTAAATGAAGTGGCCACATGATGCCAGCATTGTCTGGTAAATAGGAGAAGACTCCAGTCCCAATCAAAGTGTGTGTGGATTAGTTTCTTTTTCATTCTGATCAGGGTGTTTTTTTCTTTAGTGTGCACATATCCACCCTCCCACTTTTCATTTTGCTGCAACCTTTTCACCCAGCTTTTTGCTGCCTGCTTAGTCCACCCCATGAAGTGTAAAAAGCGGGGCTTCATGCTCTTTAAGTCCTACAGTCTCAACAAGCCTATGCTTAGCCATATTGCAGCTCCCACCCACTCCAAGGCTTGTTTCTCCTTTCTGCTTTACATTACAAGCATCAGCTCAAACTTTCTGCTTTTACATAAAAGGAAATCCCACAGAGTGGTGGCATTGCCACCTCATTGCGCAAGTGTGCTTTTAGCAAAAGTCTGATTGAATGTTCAGTATGTTACTGCAGGTCATTACAAATTTTAATTTGGATCACAGGAAAGGAGAGAATAAGGATGTTTATTCCTCCAAAATAGAGTCCCTCCCCACCACTGTATACCTCACTTCAAAGCTATCTTTGCAAGAACGCCAAAAATATATTCTTGCTCCCTTCCATGACATCTTACATTCATCCTCAAGATGTACACACACTTCCATAGTTTTCCCTTCAGTGTTGAAAACCTTCAGGAAGAATAAGAGAGAAGTAGTGACAAAGGAATATCAGGAAAAGCTTCAGCCATGCTCAAAGCATTTAGAAAAGCCAAGTGGAAAATGTGATCTGCAGGCCTTCAATTCACAACTTAGCAGATGCAATTGCATACACAGTGTGGTTTTTCCAGGAGTCAGTGGGCTGCCTGCATAACAACCAGCACAGCGTTCTGCTTCACTAGCCTACTGGCTGGGCCACCATGGTCTCAGCTTCTAGCAAAGCTCAATCTTTCAGCACCAGCAATTTAGTCTCCCTGCTCTGAGACCATGACCTGAAGAATTCAGGAAGGGTTGTTACACTTATGATCAGAGGACTTAAGGTCTTTTTTCTTTTATAAAAATGAAAGAGACCAGACACTTACCTGTCTTTTACAGTGATACCCAGCAGTTAAAAAAGATTTTTTTTCCCCAAAAAAGCATTTTATTTGTATGTGCATATGCCCATACTTTTATACATACAATTTCTAGGTGGAATCATAGAATCATTAAGGTTGGAAAAGACCTCCAAGATCATCGAGTCCAACCATCAACCCAACACCACCATGCCCACTAAACCATGTCCCTAAGCGCCTCATCTACACGGCTTTTAAATACCTCCAGGGATGGGGACTCAACCACTTCCCTGGGCAGCCTGTTCCAATGTTTAACCACTCTTTCAGTAAAGAAATTTTTCCTCATGTCCAGTCTAAACCTCCCCTGGCGCAACTTGAGGCCATTTCCTCTCGTCCTATTGCTTGTTACTTGGGAGAAGAGACCGACCCCCACCTCGCTACACCCTCCTTTCAGGTAGTTGTAGAGAGCAATAAGGTCTCCCCTGAGCCTCCTCTTCTCCAGGCTAAACAACCCCAGTTCCCTCAGACACTCCTCATAAGGCTTGTTCTCCAGACCCTTCACCAGCTTTGTTGCCCTTCTCTGGACACGCTCCAGCACCTCAACGTTCTTCTTGTAGTGAGGGGCCCAAAACTGAACACAGTATTTGAGGTGCGGCCTCACCAGAGCCGAGTAGAGGGGCACGATCACTTCCCTACCCCTGCTGGCCACATGATTTCTGATACAGGCCAGGATGCCATTGGCCTTCTTGGCCACCTGGGCACACTGCCGGCTCACGTTCAGCCAGCTGTCAACCAGCACCCCCAGGTCCTTTTCCGCTGGGAAACTTCCAGCCACTCTTCCCCAACAGTTTTATCCTACTATTTTTGTATAAGTGCATTTGAGATACCCATTGATTGGTAGACCAGCTTGCCCTACTCAAATTAAACCTCCCTTCAGGGTCTGAGCTTTCACTTGAAATCCACACAGAACCACACTTGTCCCCCCTCCCTCACCCCCCAACAGGGCCTTGCTTTGCCTACCTTCACTTCTCACTGTGGCATGCTGAAACAGAGCAGCAGAACATTCACACTTGCTCTTTCCAGGAAGAAAAGCTAGCAAATCAGTAATCAGAGAACAGCAGCATTTCAAGTGTCACATGTTTTAGAGGATAAATACACAACACCCAAGTCTGGCATAGCAAGTACCAGCCATCTTGCACAAGGAGAAATATTTCCCTCTGAAAGTCTTCAGCAGAGATTAGCTAGAGTCATTATTCAGTTGCACCTGCCACACAACCCCGTTATTCATCTCTCCTCTTATCAAGTAAAATATTTTCAGTTGTTTACAGCCATGCTGATCTCAAGCCTCGCAGGCACAACAGAAGTTGATCCCTGGGACCTCAAACTCTGGGGAATTGTGTCAGTGTAGATTTCAAATGTGCATTCAAATTCCCATCAGGGCAACGGGAGGATGAGCATACAGCTACATGAGATATATTTATCTGTTTCATTTCCTCAGTATGTGCCCTAGTGCCATAACAAAAGAGGCTGTTTCAAAACGGAAGATGCTAGACAGAGCTGGCCAACAGCAGTCTCCAACACTCCCAATCTGTGTGCTCATCATGCAAATGGCACCAGCCTTGGTGGAAGAGACAGATCCTCAACCCATCCAGTTCTCATTCAGTGTTGCCCCCAATAATGACCAGTTGCAATACCAATTGTCGTAATACCACAACCCATGTTTGCTACACCTTTGAAAATGCAAACACATTATTTTCAATTTCTTCAATTAAAAACCTCTATTCTTTCTACACAGTGGGATAAGCCCACATTAGGAAAACATGATCAGTATGAATTCAGATAGGACCTTTACAGATGGTGTGGTGGGTTGACCCTGGCTGGACACCAGGTGCCCACAAAAGCCGCTTTATCACTCCCCCTCCTCAGCTGGATAGGGAAGAAAAAATATAATGAAAAGCTCATCAGTCAAGATAAGGACAGGGAGAGATCATCCACCAATTATTGTCACAGGCAAAACAGACTTGACTTGGGGAAAATTAAGTTATTACCAATCAAATCAGAGTAGGATAATGAGAAATAAAACCAAATCTTAAAACACCTTCCCCCCACCCCTCCCTTCTTCCCAGGCTCAGCTTTACTCCGGAATTCTCTACCTCCTTCCCCCCCAGCAGCACAGGGGATGGGGAATGGGGGTTGTGGTCAGTTCATCACACCTTGTCTCTGCCACTCGTTTCTCCTCAGGGGGAGGACTCCTCACACTCTTCCTCTGCTCCAGTGTGGGGTCCCTCCCATGGGAGACAGTTCTCCATGAAATTCTCCAACGTGAATCCTTCCCATGGGCTACAGTTCTTCACAAACTGCTCCAGCGTGGGTCCCTTCCACGGGGTGCAGTCCTTCAGGAACAGACTGCTCCAGCGTGGGTCCCCCACGGGGTCACAAGTCCTGCCAGCAAACTTGCCCCACCATGGGCTCCTCTCTCCACAGGTCCTGCCAGGAGCCTGCTGCAGCATGGGCTTCCCATGGGGTCACAGCCTCCTTTGAGCATCCACCTGCTCTGGTATGGGGTCTTCCACAGGCTGCAGGTGGATATCTGCTCCACCATTAACCTCCATGGGCTGCGGGGGGACAGCCTGCCTCACCATGGTCTTCACCACGGGCTGCAGGGGAATCTCTGCTCCGGCACCTGGAGCACCTCCTGCCCCTCCTTCTTCAGTGACCTTGGTGTCTGCAGTGTTGTTTCTCTCACATATTCTCACTCCTCCCTCCGGCTGCAGTTGCTGTTGCACAGTTGGTTTTTTCACACAACCCCTTAAATATGTTATCACAGAGGCGCTACCACCATCACTGATTGGCTCAGCCTTGGCCAGCAGCAGGTCCATCTTGGAGCTGGCTGGCATCAGCTCTATTGGACACAGAGGAAACTTCTAGCAGTTTCTCACAGAAGCCACCCCTATAACCCCCCCGCTACCAAAACCTTGCCATGCAAACCCAATACAGATGGTCAGAGCTCTTTGGGCAGCGTCCATTCCACAAGTTGAGCATAACAAAGTGGAAGAGCTGGGTTAAGTGACACGAGGCAGGAGAGAGCCAAGCCTAGGTACTGCTCACCACCAGGACCCTTCCCTAGCCATCCCACTGGCATTGGTGGGGTATGGCAGCACAGCTGCTCCTACCTCTCTTAGCCAGACTGATGAGAGCAGGAGTGGTGTCCATGTCCTGACCATCACCCCACAGGCACCAGCTTGCAGCAGGGACTGAATCACAGTCCTTAGAGGCCCTGGGTACCAAAGTGCCAAGCTACCTGTTGACTCCAGCTTCACCCAGTGTTTTGGAAAGCCTGATCATTTCCCTCCAGCCCCACCATCTCTTAAAAAAAAAAAAAAGCTAGCATGCCTAATTTCCACAACAGGCAAGTATGCTTTCCTATAGATGAGCTGCATGTGCCCTGGAGGCAGATCCCAGGAGAGCCCTGATATACAATTATGCCAGAGAACCAGGCACCAAAACCAAAGCACCTCTGTGTTCCTTGGCTGCTGCTCATCACTCCTTCATACCAGAGTACACCCATCAGCTCTTCCTCAAACATTTTTTTAAAGTTAAAAACACAACTAACACTCAACTTCAACATGCTAAATACCTTTTGCCCCAGAGGTGTATGCTGTGAGATCAGGGCACTTCCAGGAGATGAGAAGACCATCAGTTTGTTCACAATACAAGAATCCATCACAACTTTATTCACTCCACTACAAATAAAGCATCTCTGCTATTTGATTTACCCAGGCGTTCTTGGTTCAAGATTTAGAGTGTTTGAAACAACTTCATCTTTTAAGAAAACTTTTTAAATGTTGTCAGAGGGAGGAGGATGGGTGTTCAAGCAGGCTAGATGATCCTGTTCCACATAGGAAATCTGAAAAAGGGACATAATTGAAGTGTCTGAAGGGTATTAGAATCACTTGGAGCTCATTGTCTAGCACGCAATACCACATAAAGGAAGTTGCCAGTTAAGTAGGGAAAGAAAGGGGGTTTGCATCAGAAGTTGCATCAGTGTATAGATCATAATACACAAGTGTCAGCATCTGCCTTTTATTCAGGCAATGAAGAAGAGAGCAGAGACCCTATCTTAATGTGAATGTCTTTGAAAAGTTGCATGCTTTTGTCAGAAAAAAGAAAGTTTGATTAAAAGTCACAATACAAAAAAAGTCATAACACTCCCATTCTCTGCAGGAACTGAAATTCAGTTACACCTTACGATATGAATATTTGGTTACTCTAAAAATCCCAGAAATGCAAAGTAAGTAGTGCAAGAAATTTCAGGTAATTTTTTTGTTCATCATACTTCCTCACCTCAACTGTTGAAGCAGATACAGCTCTGCACCTCTGTTTTTTCTTTTCATTCACCGATCTACTCCTTGAAAAAGGAGCTACATGCAAAATTTCCAGTCTTCACTGGATGCTGGATAAAACTCCACGAGCTGAAGAAATGCTGATCTTCAGTATTAAGGGGTTTGCTCTTACTTCAAGAGGAGATTGGGGAAAGTAACAAAAGTCTCAGTTCACAACTGAGATTTTTCTCACCTATAAAACTTAATTATTTCAAATATTCATATCTTGGCTACACTATGTCTTTCAACAGCATTGAAATGGAGAATACATACAATGGAATTGAAGTGTTTTTCGAACAGTTATTCTGGTCCAGATAGCTACACATTGTTATGCTTAAGCTTACGACAAGTATCTGTCATCTATTACACACAAGCGTTTATTTAATGTGTGTGTTTTCATACAGCTATGTGTCAGCTAGCTATTTGTTCATAAAACATGACTACATCGTCACTGGAAGAGAGTTACATGTCCCTTACCATATCATGGCATTGCTTCAGTTTCCTGGCAAAGATGCCTGATAAAATATCATCTGCCAAAGCAGCTTTGCAGAGTCTCTGGAAACTACTTTGCTTTCATAAGTGACTTGGCAAATCTTTGCTAGTAAGGCCAGAGCCTGTTTGGATTCCTGTGGGAGTTCATGTCAGCGTTCATTTAGCTTACAGGATGCCAGGAGCTGGGACCACGTTTTATTTGTACATCGCTTAGCACAGTGAGGTCCCAGATCCATAGTGGAGAGCAGTAGTAGTGTCTAAGAGTAGATGTTTCCACTTTATCCTGCCAAAAGCCCATCTGGTTGGCACTGCACACCATCTGTGAAGCAACAGTGGGCTTGACTGAGCCACTTGTGAGGCTGGTGGCCACCTGCACCAGAATCAGGAGCTGAGCCTCCTCTGCCACAGCCAGCCCAGCTCTAAGGGTTGGGGATCACAAAGGTGAGGGAGAAGGAAAGTGGGAAACAACGCATTGTTCATAGAGGTTATTTGCTGTTTAAAACCTTGATTCACAGGGAGTTCCCTGTAAATGCAGGGAAGACAGTAAAACCACACGACCATAAGATTGTAAAATCCCTTAGTAAATGCACAACAGAAATTTCTGAATTACTTTCAGGAAGTCAGGTTACTGTGAACAACCCCTTACAAGAATATTGGGGAGCAGTAACATACACACTTGCCTTGTTCTTCCTTCCACCAGGGTGCCTATTTATATGGCCACTCTTGGTGACAGGACAGGGGCCAGACAAGCCAGTACAGCTGTTCAGGTATGCTCACCATGGCATTAATGGAGATACTTGCCCAGAAGAGTTTCCAATCCTGACCTTCAAGTGAACTCCCTATGACCACCCTGCATACAGCACATGGACAGGGCAGGTTTAAACAGATATGAGTACAGTTACATGAAGCCCCACATTTAAAAGGGCTCCATCTCTCCCAGATATATCCAGGCCACAATGTACCACCACAATTTCTCCTCCCCACCACGTGCTAGATAGCACAACCATGCACACAGCACATCTCCTGCTCTGCCTAGAGCTACCTGGACTGACAAGCTCATCTGCCACTGAGAAGGGTGTTTTTTCACTCCAGAACTAAAGTCAGATAATATTCTAACCATGGTTGAGCGAGCACACATTGATTTGTCTTTTTAGGTCCCTCAGCATCTTCATCCAGCACTGAAGCATTTTGCATGTCATGCATTAACACATGCAATGTGTCTATTCAGGCATGAATGTATTGATACTATTCAAGACAATTAAGAGGCAGTACTGATTACCCCTGCCAGAATCAATTATTGAGACTGGCAGTAAATCAAATCAGTTTCAGATCATGACTTGAAAACCCTGAAGCATGACCCAGTTGTTTCAGGCTCAGGTGGAATTTGTTTCTATCATTTACAAGATGTATCTCCACCATTTTTGTGGCTGTGCTGACTGCTGTGGCCATGTAGCCAGAGTTGCTGTCCCAAGTGCCCCAAAAAGGAGCAAGATACCCTAGGGCCATACTGCCACAGCATCATATATGCACACCACTTGCTCATACAGCCTTCCACCCACTAGCCAGGCAGCAGGCCAGCCTCAGAGGCAGAGACAACCAAGGAGGACTTTGTCCATAGTCAACGACAGTGGAGTAGCCCAGGTGATGTAACAAGGATGACACATCAAGCTGTAACCATTTTATGTGGGCACAAAGCTTTCCTTGTTTCTAGAAACAGCCCTGTCACTACTTGGTTAGGAGCAGCACAAATATCCCTGAGCCAAGGCAGCCCCGGGCATCCACACAGCTCATGCCTGGCTGGGATCTGAAAGCCATCCAGCCTCATATGTGTAGACCCACACCCCAGCAGTGTCTTGCTGGTGGAACAACAGTGCCTCCATGGCCAGCACTGACTCATGCAAAGCCAGCCAAGACATCTGTGCACATACAGCCCCATCATGCCTGTAACTATGCAAGCCTTGTCCTGCATTAGATGTAGGACACAGCAATTCAGGAACTATGATCTCTCTCTGAAGGATATGGTCATGGATAAGCCTACAACATTTAACTGTTAGGAGGGCCTCCAAAACATCATTGATGAACCTTTTGTTAAAAGGTTAGTTGGTGCCTATTGGAACAGCAAACTCTCAAGAGCCCCCCACTAAGCAGCCAGTGGGCAGGCAGCTACACAGCACACCACCAGGTACATGAAAAACTGGACATGACCCAGCAGCGTGCACTTGCAGCCCAGAAAGCCAATTGTATCCTAGGCTGCATCAAAAGTGTGGCCAGCAGGTCAAGGGAGGTGGTTCTCCCCCTCTACTCTGCTCTCATGTGACCCCACCTGGAGTACTGTGTTCAGCTCTGGGGCCACCAGCATAATAAAGACATGGACCTGCTGGAGCAGGTCCAGAGGAGGGCCACAATGATGATCAGGGGGCTGGAGCACCTCCCCTGTGAGGACAGGCTGAGAGAGTTGGGGTTGTTTAGCCTGGAGAAGAGAAGGCTACAAGGAAACCTTACAGCAGCCTTCCAATACTTAAAGGGGGCCTACAGAAAAGATGGGGATGGACTCTACAAGGGAATGTAGCGATAGGATGAGGGGTAACGGTTTTAAACTGAAAGAGGGTAGATTTAGATTACATATTAGGAATAATTTCTTTACTGTGAGAGTGGTGAGACACTGGAACAGGTTGCCCAGAGACGTTGTGGATGCCACCTCCCGGGAAGCGCGCAAGGCCAGGTTGGATAAGGCTTTGAGCAACCTGATCTAGTGTAAGATACCCCTGCTCATGGCAGGGGGGTTGGAACTAGATGATCTTTAAGGTCCCTTCCAACCCAAACCATTCTATGATTCTGTGACGTTTGCAGAGGGGCCTGCTCCTTGTGGACAGCAAAGGAGGAAGCAGAAGTGCTGACTTGGTCAGGGGAAGGAAAAAAAAAAAAAAAAAAAAGAAAGATATTGGTCACTGCTTGGTCAAAGCTGGAATTTTTTTTTTTTTAATCATAGTGGGAACAAAGCATGCTGTATGCGTCAGCCATATCAGCCACCTATGTGTAGTGAGCCGGATAGCAAACTATTCTGAAGACCTTCTAGACCTACTCCATTTGCATCCATAAAGATACACTTTCTCTAACCCAATATATACACTAGCTTCCGTGCATGAAATTAGTAAACCATCAAATATTTTTGAGTTTACTTAGTAAGGAAACAAGCAGTCTTGCACTGAGCACAGAATTCCCCAGTTGGGCAGTCACATTATCTTTTGGAATAGCTGCTCCAGTTGACATCTTTTTAGCCCAGGACAAAGTCATCACAAATAACAGTCTAGAAATTTGCTCTACCAGTGAGTGGAGCTCTTTCTACGTAACTAAAGCAGGCAAGCTCCAGCTGGTGTTTGAACCAAGAGTATAACTCATTCCTCTTTTGTGCCAAGTATTTATTTTGCCCCTCCCCTTTCTATTATCTGTTCTGAGAAATATCAAAGTCTTCATTACAGAAGATTAACTTTTTTAAAGGGATTAAGTAAAAAAACAGTTCTCAAGAACAGCAATCCATTCTTGCTGGTTTTATTGGTATGAGTTGGTTGACATCAGTCTGCAAAAATGAAGATTTGTGATACTCTACAAGTGCTGCATAGCAACTGTGTTTAGTATCTGTAGAAGGCTGGATTCTGGCAAGCTTGCGCACTTTTACACCAAGGAGGAATGGACCATGTGCCTATGCACACAGCCCACACAAAGATGAAACAGATGTTTAAAACTGCGGTGTCATTTCAGAGACATTCCCTACAAGGTGAAGTGTCACCTCAAATAGGGTAATTAAGCAAAGCAAAGCTCCTTTACCCCATGTGTCAACAGTGTGACTAGCTAAAACACCAAAGACCTCGATGAACCCCTCTTCACTAGTGACACAGCAGTTCACGACTGCCCCAGCAGAGGAAGGAGCTCTGAGAGCCTCCCTGAGCACCTCCACCTCTGTCCCCTCTTCCTCTCAGCCCTGCTCCAGATTTTGTGCAAAGGCCCACGCCCTAGCAAAGCATGGGTCAAGAGCACTTGACAAGCAATCACCCACCCTTCACATCAGCCCTATGAAAGTGGCCACATTTTACGGTCCAAAAGCTGAGAGCTTTTTCCTAAAGCCAAGCTACAGCGTGCAAAAACACACACGGACACACTGCCTGTTAAAGCCTCTGAAAAATATCCCAGTCAGGGAAAACAATCACTGCAGCTCTATCACAAATAAAAATGCTACAAATCACAACAGATCTGATGATTCAAAAATAAGTCCATGAACAAGCTTTTACTTTTCTCCAAAATCTTTCTATAATGATACCTTGGCATCCAGATCTTTTAAGTAATACTTTAAGAGGGGACAGAAGGGTGTTAATTTTGTTTTTAAAAATATGCCTTTGAGGAAAGAGCACATTTAGGCTACAGTTCCCATACCACGGAAAAATCAACAGTACTATACCTGTATAGCATCTTAGGTTAAAGAAGAGTTAAACAACATGAATAAGTAGGTCATAGTCCGTTTAATGAGAAATGGGAGCAGGAAAGCATTTGGATTCTGGTCAACAACTAGAGTCAAGACAACTTTAATCTTTGCTTGAGGAAAGAGGTTAAATGTTTTTTACCTTCTGAAGAGCTGATAAAAGTTATGGTCTTGCTGCCTGGTTGCAGAAGACAGATAATCTGACACAGGTCAGACAGACCTTTACTCTCTGCTATGATTCTGGATTACCTGCGCTTCCCTCTCACATCATCCCTCAGCCCCTCTGCTGATGTTTCATGTATCTATCACCTGTTGTTAGCAGATTTCCAGGTAAACAGCTCCTTTTGAACAAGATGAAGCAGCACACAGCGATAACCCACTTGGGATGAAGCAATGCTTCCTCTGACAAAGAGGACATTCTTGAGACCCTAATGTGTTTTTTTGGTAGAAGACTTCAAAATATATCTAAACATCAGTATGTCCATCAAGCTGTTACTTTGAACAGTCATCTTCGGAGCACTAGGCTTTGAACTGCTTCTCTGACATTGTGACAAGGAGGAGGCATGGATAAATTCATGAACTCAAAGTGGGCAGGAAATAACCAGTGGAGAAATCAGGTCTCAGGGTTTGTTTCATTGGTCACTTAAAGAGATAGACGGGGGGGGCGGGGGAGGGAGGCAGGGGTTAATGAAACAAATTTAGAGTTCTATCCATTTTTTAAGCTATTACTGAAAATCAGAGAAAGTATCTGATCCTGTGGACATCAGAAAGTGGTGTATTCAGGCTGTTCAGATTGCTTTAGAGCTCCAACCAACACAGAGGATTTGCTTGGGCATTACAAGAGACCCATAACTCCACCCCTGTAGTCCATCTCTGCTGGATCTGGAATAAACAAAAGGGGTTGTAGACAAAAAAGGCGGGGGGGGGGAAATCATGCCCTTTACTAAGCAGATATGACAGGAGTGAGGCAGTGCTTATGGGGGACGGCCAGCATCCTGCCCTCAGGGCCAGGCAGCCCTGGCAGCAGCTCCCTTGCAGCCCCGCAGAGTTCATCCCACGGGGTCCTCTCTCCTTCCTGCACCCGGAGCACACCAGCCTCCTCAGCCTCTTGCGTGTGCTTCATCAGACTCCTGTAGCTCCCAGCCACTTATTACTTAGATAATTAAATATTATTACATTTAATTAATAAGATCCCTCAGAAAACACACACATATGCACAAGCTTTCTCCTGCAGCCCTGTACAGGTCAATAGATTACTGGCCTGGACTGTTCTGACTTTCAAAACTTGCCACCTGATGGGCTGTTCCTGGCAGGGCAGGAGTAGGCAGCAGTTACGGGAATCCATGTCAGCAAAACCATTACTTAACCTTGCACTGCTCACACCCTTGGCTGGTTGCCTCTGAGGTTCCTCCCTTCGTCTGCCCTCCAACAACACAAAAAGAAAGAAGCACCACCAAAAGGAAAAAGAAAACAAAGAAAAACCCAAGAGGCAGCAAGCAAGAAGGCTTTGTGACCCTCAAGGTCCATTCATGGGGAACATGACAAAAGTAAACACACTGGGAAAGGCTTTTTAGAGTAATTGACAGCTGGGGAGATATGAAGGGTCAGAGAATGAGAGAAACACTTGAATCGGAAGCACTTTTTCTCACTCAAGAATGTCAACATGGGTTTGGGGGTTATTTTTAACTTGTTCCTTCTGTCCAGGGACCCAACCTTAACCAAATCAAAGCTGGTACCGAGATCTCAAAGTTGTGATTCAGAAATACTGGTTTTGAAGTTCTTGGCTCAGACACTGATTTCCTGCATGACCTTGGGCAAGTCATTTAGTCTGTGCAACACTTCAGCTTCTAATCCATAAGGCAAAGACAACACCTTACGGGCAAGTTATGAGGTTATTAGTGACTGCAAATAGCCATGATGATGGGAGGCAGAGAGGTGATCAGGGAGATAGGGAGATCCACCTCCTGCAGGATCCTGATCCTTTGGGGATTCTGACAGAGATCAAACCTCCAACAAGTAAAATGGCCCCTGTCTAATTAGCACCGATTTCTAGTGATGTTTCAGCCTCTCATACTGCAATTGCATTTATTATTGAAATACAGTTAAATCAGAATAAGGTGGACTGTGGGTTCCTCCCTACGCAAAAAAGTTCTCCAGCTGCCAGGGAGAGAAAAGGCTTCGTCCAGCTCTTTGGTCTTCACCTTCCTGACTCCATGCTCACTTTTCATACCTACCTGTCTCCCTCTCCATTCCCCGTCCTGCTAGAAGGAATACAAACATCCATGATGTCCCGATTATAAAGGGTGGTTAAACATTAAAGTCTGAAGGCTGGTAGGGAAGCAGATGCTCTCCAAGCCATTTTCAGGTTTAATGTTCTGTTCAAACTGCACAGCATTGTTTCAGAAAAAGCACAGAGAAGTGGCTATCATTGCAAGTTTCTTGGGGGTCTCCCATGAGGGCCTCCACCTTGCCCAGCAGCTCCTGGGCCCTCCAGAGTATTTCATAGTTGCTTCAGCACAGCTACGGCACCACAGCCCTCACCCAAACCTGGAGCTCAGTCACGGAGGTCACCGCTTTTCAGGGAGAGGCAAGAAGTGTCCCTAAGGATACAGCTGATTTCTGACCCAACTGCAGGGCTGCCCTCCAGCCCCAGCACTGCAGCCAGCCCCTGCTCCCAGCATGGGGAGCACACTCTAGCAGAGCTGGCTCCTCTCCAGCGCAGAAGAGGCTTCCTCTATATTTTATCAAAACTGAGAAGTCTTTCTTTCAACAAACTGTTACACTGAATAACTTTTCTGACCTGCTCCAGTCAGGAACAGGCTCTACTAATTTGTAGCTGCTGAGTTCTCAGCTTTTTTTGGCTGTACATACTATATGATTATTCAGCGGGCATGTTTATAACCAGCAAGGATGTTTTACCGAAAGAGCTATGATACATGAAGTCATAAATTGGGAAGAATCCGGTAACTAGTTGTTCATTAATAACTTTGCTCAATTGCAGGTTTTTGACCTTCACCCCTTGAGCTGGAGCCCTAGAAATAATCGTGTTTGCATTCTCTATTTTTGTTAGTTTTAGAAAGCATCCCAACTTGTGCCATTTATTTGAAAGAAGTAAAAAGAAAGTGAGTGAGAAGACTCCAACCCTGCAATCTACAACACACAATGTTCTGTGCAGACACAGCATCCCATTTGGGAACAAAACCTACTGCAAGTTACAGGATCATGACTAATTTAACATCATTACTTCAATGATGTTGTTGACTGAGGCAGTCAGTCAACAGTCAGTCAGATTACAGCCAAGTTATAGAAGGCAAATATTTAAGTTAAAAGGGATGGCTGAAGACATTCCCAAGCACAAAAATACCTTTCAGATTTTGAAATCCCAGCCTTCACTTGACGTTAAGTCACTGATCAGCCAATTGTAAGGCAGGAAGAAAACCCACAGTAGCATTCCATGTTACCACTTTGAAAACTTAGTAACAAATCAGGCTAACACTGGAATAATTTTGGAAGATATCACCAGAAAGATGAGCACAGCATGTGAATTGTACTTGTTTTTTCAAGAGAGCTTCCACTAACATATGTTGTTTGTATTTCTGTTCTGCCTAGCAGACCTCATCAGGAACCACAATATAGTTGTCTCTTCAATTTTCATATCCTCTTGGACAGCATATCTCAAATTCTTAGACCAAGCTTTTGGGAGCAACTAATGATTTTGCTGCTTTCCTGAATGTATCTTAGAGGGACAAGTTGTAGGAGCCAAATACCTGCTCTCTGAGAAGGAGCTCCCTCTACCTGGACCCTCAGGAAAACCTAAAAGCCCATAGGTCATTTCTGAAAGTGCTCCAGCAGCACAGCATTGCCTTATTTTGGAGCCCAGAATGTTGTGCGTCTCTTTAGCTTCTTTTATTCAAAGAGTCAAGAAAAGCAAAATTCTAAACAGAAACCCAGAGGCTGTGGCTTGTTGCATTCCTACAGCATTCATCAGCAAGGAGGGGAGGAGTGCAAGAACTGAAACCACTGCTGCACAGAAGGTGTTGCAGCAACAAGCATGCTCATTTCAACGTCCCAGGCTTGCCCTCACTCCCAAACAGCTCCTGTACACACCATGACGACTCTTTCGTGAGTATCTGTCAGGGGTGGTGCAACCAACTTCCAGTTTGGGCTCCATGAAGAGGAGAGGAGGGAGGAAGGACAGGAACCAAAGGACTCCCAGAGGAGCACAGCCACTGCGCTCACGCTGGCACCACCATCAGGATCCTGGCACAGGAGAAACCTTCCTTCCAGGGCTGGCACAGAGCACCAACACACCTTGCATTAAAGCATCCTGTCCCCACTGCTGGGCAGCAGCGGCATACGTGCATATCCAGATCCTTCTGCCAGTGCACTGTTACTCCCAAGAGGGGCTTTAACAGGAGAGCTGTGGTTAGTAACCCTCCTCTTCCCCTCTTTCACAGTGTTATCCCACCTTGGCAGGTCAGTGCCTGATGTGGCCAGGGCTCTGTGCTGCTACATGCGGTCCCCGGTTAAGAAAGCAAGATGCTTCCTCCTTCTATGCCCATCTCCAGATCACAGACAGGTAAAACGAGCCAAGCATGTGTCAGCAATAAATGGAGGTGATTAGGAGCAGCATACCACAGGCAAGCGCAGAATAACCCTTCAAAGACATGGGAACACCTCAGCAATTTAAACAAGATGCTAAACACAAGGGTGATCTCTCCAGAAATGGAGAACACAGGCAAAAACACCCCAGCAGTCCTGCTGCTTGCTGTTCTGTTTATATCTTGGTTTGGATTTTAGGCTGAGATCATATTCATAGGATAATGTAGAAAGCCTCAGGCAAGCAAACAGCAGCAGGAGAGTTTACACTGGAGAAGGGAGGAAGAGTACCTGGGAGAGGGGAAGGAACAGTCACCTTTGTAAGCACAGGCACCAAAAATTGTTCTCTTAAGCTGTAGCAAGTCTTGCATACCAGGGTTACCCGTGTTTGATGAGAGACAGCGTAACAGCCAAATCAATCCTCTTCTGCTCACAAGAGAGGCACAGAACTTCCTCATAACCGTAGCCAAGCAGCACTCAGCAAACAGGTTTATCTTACACAGATATTCAGTGCCTAGACCCGAAAGATTTATTTGCAGATCTGTGGATCTAACAAGCCTGCAAATCAAAGGGATTTGGGGGGTGAGTCCCATTCATGCTTCTGTCTCAGGCTCAACTCACTATCTTGAATCACAACTACAAAAATGTTTTGTCCTCCCTAGGCTCCTACCAAGTGTTAGCTAAGTCATACTAGGAGTATCCCTTTTTTATAGCAAAACCAAGGCCAAGGCTCCAAACACCTCTTAAAGCAGGGCTTTTTGTCAGAAGGAAATAAAAGCATAATTGCCCAGTGACAGCAGTTATCTCTGTTCATAGCTACTACCAGTTCAATAAGTACAGGCAAACAGTAGAGGCAGCTCAAATTAATTAGCAAATATTCCTTTAGAAGCCACACTAATATAAATTCATTTACCTCTTCACAGATGGCTCAGAAAAAAACAGGGCATTAAAGAAACTGCAGTTAAGTTGACTCAAATGATTCACAAAAACTCAAGAAAAATTAAACAAAACCTCACTGAATTATTGCACATAACAGCAAGCACAGCACCAGCACAAGAAAAGGCACTTGCTTCCTGGAGAACACTTGCAGAAAGAGGAATAACCATACCTTTTAGTTTCATTGCTTTTGTTGCCATCTGCTTTCAGAGCCAAGGAGAGAATAAACGCATAAACACCCTCTTGGCCAGAGCAGACGGATCCCATCACAGCTTTCTGTCTTTATTCTGCCCTTCAAGACAAGAAAGCCAAAGTGAGACAAGACCTTTCATACCCTAAAGGAGGCATCTCAGAGCCCACTTAACTCTTCTTCACAGGTGATTTTCCCTTCTGCAGCGCATTCATGCAAATACCCACAGGCTCTTCCAGCCTCCTCAGCCCCACTGCTGCCTCCTGCTCCTGATGAAGCCCAGCTGGTCCACTTGACATCGTTTGCCCCACTTCATTTAAAGAAACAGCAAGGTTTACTAATGACTTACTAGCAAATGGGAATAACAGTAGAGTAAGGGGAAAGAGAGCCTGGAAATGCTTAGTCCTCCAGAAGAATCTCATGCTATTAAAGATGGTGCCATTTTGTCTGAGCTGGAGGTGGGTCAGCCTCCACGAGCTGTGTCCTGTTTTGCTGGAGCCAGCAAAACCAAGCCCATTGCCTCCAATGGAGACAGAATCCAGCTCCAAGGGAGTATAACCAAAAATTAGCATGTTTCTTGACATATGCTGTTATAACCCAAACAGCACAAGCTCTCCAGTCCCTTTAACTATCATTTTTGCCTTCTCCCATCTCTGGGGCTTTGAATTAATAGTCAGAGTAATTAGTGTGGCTTGGGAAGGAGAAATCTGCTAGTGGTGATGGGTGCCTACAAACACATGTGCTCATGCACATGCATTAAATGAACTGACAGGGCTTAGCATCATAATGATAAATACCAAGACAATCAGCTATAGCAAAGCAGTTTTTTATACCTTCCTTAAAAAATAAACAGAGTTTTCAAGCACTGTGTGTCATATCAGATGTAGAAAACAAAGGTACTCATGACTAAAGTTCATGTCCACTAACTGGAAAGCATTAATAGTCAGCCACACCTGAAAACTGGGCTGGAGAATAAGACACATATAAAAAATTACCCACAGGTTCTGGTACACCTCTGGCAAGTATCAAAGGTCTCATGATTTTTACTATTTTTCTCAATGCTGCCAAGTATCATGCAATTAAGACAATCTGGACTCTCATTAAAACGAAATTAAGTTCCTGGAGCTCAGAAGAGCTTCAAAGCAGGTATCTTTTAAGAATCAAAATCAAAGGCAAATGAAACCTGACTGTGTAAAAACATATATTTTCAAATAAGTCTCAGAGTTTTAGAAGCTCAACTGCTAATTTGTGTGTGTGTGTGTTGGTGTTAGAAATACTGGATTTTGATAGCATTGTGGGATATACACTCATCACTGACAAAGCCCAGAGATGAACACCAACATGAATGAGAAAGGGGATATAACCCTGCCAAACACCAAGGCCTAAAATCATTATAAATATGGAGTTTGTTTTTCTAGCCCATAAGATTGCCCAATTGCAAGAAAACTGCCCCAAGAAGCATAATACTGAGAGGCCAGCTGTGCTCCCACACTACTGCTTGGACATCCTAGGTGTGGGTAGAGGGATACTAGAAAAAATAACCGAGCCCGCAATACACTGGTTGTTTAGGAGCTGTGAGTCAGCCAGCAAGAAAACTGATATTAATCAGTACCTGCACAGAAGCACAAGCCCTAGCACAGGACAGCTAATTCCACTCTTTAATCTCAGGTTTGATGCTACTAAGGGCTCCTGCTTGCCCCAATACTACACAGCTCTGATATTAACTGTGGAACATGCCATTGAGTTCAAGCATTTTCCAGTATTCCTCGTCACATAAGGTCCATTCACTTTTCTAAACCTCAGCCATGCAGTCAGCAGGAGCAGGACGGCTGCCCGCGCTGCCTCTTTCCTCTCAGCAGCGTGAATCACTGGTTCTGTGAAAGCCGAAGTCTCCCTGGCCACTGCCAGATGGCTGCGTGGCATGCCCTGCGTGCCACGTGGGCAGGTTCTCCACTGCACGCCCCCGTCCCCGCATCAGCTCCCCACCACCAAGCTCCTGGCACACCTCCCCTCGCACAGCCTGGCCAGTGAAACCCTAAAACCCAGGGAAAGTCTGGGAACAGGGAAGCAGACGCACACAGCGGTGCTTGATAAAAAGCCAAGGACACTTTGATTTTGCTTCCAGTATGAATTTCTTCAGTTCAGGTCAAACACTGACAACAGTCACTAAAAGTGCAAAAGTGGAAACTCCCTTTTGGGTCATCTTGTCCACTCTCCTGGAAGCCAGCTCAGAGAAGGAGAGCACTGCCCATCTAACGGTTGTTGTATGGCTCTCAGATATTTATTTATTTACATTATTTATTTATTTTTAAATAAACTTTCAAGGAGAATCAGTCAACCAACACGCAATGACAAATTGGCACTGTTAGTACTTTCTCTAGCCATTTGTCCAGTCCTCTGTGAAAATCCAGATGAGAAGGAGCTCTTCCCCTGGGACTTTGCTCTCCAGGCTGCCTGCAGGTGCCTCATACTCTAAAATTTCCTTCAAGTATTTCATTATTCTCAGTTGCACACTCATTTGCTTCACAATATGTTAATCATTTACCAATGAACCATGACTTCAGTAGACACCTTCCTAAACTGAAACTTTGTTATTTGGGGTGGTGGGGGTTACCTGTCTTCGTATATAATTTTCTAGGCTCCCAAATACCTCTGGGCTCTGTCTTTCATGTCAATGCACAAAGCTGCTGCCATCAGTAACTTTTCGTTAGATGGACCTGTGGAAATGGAATAACCCAGATAAGGCAGAAAAATAGATAATGTAACACCTAAACCCATTATGCTTAGAATAGTAAACTACCTTTGCCAAAAAAAAAAAAAGAAAAAAAAAATGCGTTGGGGATAGAGACCTCAAACAGTCATATTTCTGCCTGGGAGATCTCAGCTGTGAGAGAGCATCAGCAGTAGCACTTGTCAGCCCAGACTTCTCAGTCCGAGCTGCTCTGTGGAGGCAGGGTGAGCACCTCTGGGATTTCAGGACACCCAGAGGCTCTGGCAGAGCAGCTGCAACTCCTCGCCCTGCTGCACTGCCAGATGTCAGGAAACTCACGGCAGATGCACAAACTTACCACATTTTGGGGAGTCAACAGCAATATGCCCTGTCCTTGCTCCAGAAGGGGACCGCAGATGAGAATTATTTTAGGGTGGCTGTTTGGATCCACCACCCAATTTACTCAGAGCAAAGACAGCTGTCACTCCTTGGGGTGACCGCAGCAAAGACACACTGTGGGAGTAACACACCTCTACCTGATAAGGCTGCTGGGCCCTGTTACCACCGTCTTACCATAAAACTCATAGCACCATCCCTATGGCACTACGTCAGTGTCCCAGGAGAGGGCTGAAGGAGAGACGGGGCGTGCAGGAGTCGCAGCACCCACAGATAGAATGAAGTGGGGGAAGAAAAGGACCCCACACAGCCTTGGAAGGATCGGAGCAGGATTTAGTGTGCAGCTTGCCCTGCTTTTCCTGGTGTTTAACCACATGTGCCATCGGGGACGGCACACAGAGCTCAGCCCCGCAGGGTGCAGTCAGCCACAGCACCAGCTGGCACAACCATGCACAGCGAGGCGGCAGCATGGGAACCCAACGCCGGGGGACATCTTCCTTCCTCGCACCCATGGCTGGCAGGGACGCTGGCAGCAAAGTGCCTGTCTCCTGCTGGGCAGGGTTGGCAGGGCAGCTCAGCAGGAGCGGGGTTAATTCATCCCTCCCAGCCACAACTGGAGGATGCAGCAAAAAACCAAGCAGCATCACCACCCCCACATCCCTGTTTATTTTGGACGGCAATGACCGAGGTTCAGAGTTTGTTTTCATTTCATTCCCCTGTAACGCTGAGAAGTCCCAGCACAGGGACAAGCCACGCCAAAATGGGAGAGTGTTTTCCAAGCCTCCAGCTCAGTCTCCTCCAGAATAATGACATATTTGGCGAGGCAAGAGCGCCGAGCCTTTTCCTTGGCCAAGCGCAGACGGGAAGCGGTGTCCAGCCCTACCGCTGGCTGCGGGCACCCGCACCTCCCGCCCGCCGAGCTCATTTCCCCCCGGCGCCCAGCCTGACGCAGGGAAGTGGCGCTTCTTGTGCAACCGAAGACCAACGGTGCGTGTGGTCCACGGCCCTGGCTCTCAACGCCACCAGTGCCTTCTCCATCCACAGGGATTGCCAGGTCAGCACTGCTGTGTCGGTCAGAGCTGGATTTTGGATGAGACTCCTCATGGATGTCCAAGACCATACCCAGCCAGAGCTTGCTCGCTCAGGGAGAGCAACGGCTGTGTTTTATGCAACACGAGCTGCAAGTGAACGCCAACAGTGAGCAACAGGCTTAATTACCCAGCCTGACAAACCCCACATGGGCAATCCCAGACTAAGAGAAAGAGTGGTGTGGGACAATTATTTTCTCCGTGTGTCTTAGTAATAAAAGGCACGATGCCCAGGGAGAGGGATTGTGCTAGTAAGCTAGGGTTTATGAAAGAAAGATTTTATCATCTTGCCCTGTGAGAAACTGGGTTCAAAATATTGATGTTTTTCAAGCTTCTCTCCAGAAGTAAATGAAGAAAGCATGTTAGTGGTCTCACATACAGTCACAGGGATGAAAACTCTGCTTCTGAACACACCCAAATTTTGAGAAAGCTTGGGATTTTATGACTCAGACACTTTTTTCCACCCCCCACCTCCTCACACCAAAATGAATAAACACCACCTGCAGTTGCTATGTGAGACTGTGTTTCCTTCACACATCATGGATAAAATCCACACGCCAAGAGGCTGGGAAATGCACAGTTAAGGACATCGTCTTTGCTGTGCCGGCTGTAACTTCACACCATTTTGGTAAATTCAAAGAAACAATATTCTAAGCCAAACACTGTACTTGTGATTCCAGTGTATGCATTCACAGCAGGTTAAAAAATGTTTCTGACATTTTAATAAGTGCTAAATCAGTGGCAGAAGATAGTTACATAGACCAGCGTAACAACAGCTTGTTTATAAATATCTGTGTCATGTTACCCAAATGACTTCATTGTAGTCTGGATCACTTTTGTAAACGAGGTGAAATGGATGTGAATACACTACTTTCTATTGCTGGCAGCAATAACCAACACTACAAACTCAAATATAAAATGCTATATTGTGGTAAAGGTGGCAAATTAACAGAAAACAAAGAAAAGTCTTCTTGATCCAACACCCTCAATCCCATTCCTTTTAATTCCTGAAGATATCTACACTAAAATGACGCCTGACTTCTTTTTGGTTTTTTTGTTTTTGAGATCAACCCATCACCCAGACAGATTTTGAGCCTCTGTTTATTTCATGGTAGAGCCGTTTGAACTGTGGTCCTTACTGCGGGTGGAGCAGTATGCTGACAATTTACCACCACCTTCAAAATCGAAGGCTTACCTAAACTTTGTGAAAGCAAAAATAAAAATCTGAGTAGATCATCTTGCATGCTGTTGATACCAGCGCTTTCATCTAAAGCCAAATGAAACTTGGGTTGAGGTTTAACGGTCGCTATTACCCACATTCCCCCCTTCCTGTTTCATGGTCTCCCCGCTCAGATGCGGACAGTGTGCATTATCCTGGGTTTGTCCTGGATTTGCCAAATATGGTCATGCCACACATCATTCTGGCAGTGATGAGGTTGCAGAGAGAAGTCCTGAAGCGATCAAAAGGGACTTCAGGGCACTGGGGCGACTGGTTGAAGGGTCAGGAGCACAGGTAGTGTCTTCCTCAATCCCTACAGTGGCAGGGAAGAATACTGGAAGGAACAGGAAAACACACCTGATCAACGCGTGGCTCAGGGGGTGGTGCCAGCGGCAGAATTTGGTTTTTTTGATCATGGGGAGGTTTACACGGCACCGGGCCTGCTGGCGACAGATGGAGTTCAGCTGTCTCACAGGGGGAAAAGGATTCTCGCTCATGAATTGGTGGGGCTCATCGAGAGGGCTTTAAACTAGGTTCGAAGGGGGAAGGGGATAAAACCAGGCTTACTAGAGATGAGCCTAGGGGTAGCATGCCAATGCTGGGGGCGAAATCGATAGCCCAGCTCAAGTGCATCTACACCAATGCACACAGCATGGGCGGCAAACAGGAGGAGCTGGAAGCCATTGTGCAGCAGGATAGCTATGACTTAGTCGCCATCACAGAAACATGGTGGGGTGACTCTCACGATTGGAGTGCTGCAATGGATGGCTATAAACCCTTCAGAAGGGACAGGCGAGGAAGGAGAGGCGGTGGGGTAGCGCTGTATGCTAGGGAGTGCTTCGATTGTATAGAGCTCAACGATTGTGCTGATGATACGGTTGAGTGTTTATGGGTAAGAATCAGGGGGAAGGCCAACGAGGCAGGTATCCTGCTGGGAGTCTGTTATAGGCCACCCAACCAGGATGAAGAGGCGGATGAAGCATTCTACAAGTGGCTGGCAGAAGTCTCACAATCACTAGCCCTTGTTCTCGTGGGGGACTTCAACTTCCCGGACGTCTGCTGGAAATACAACATGGCAGAGAGGAAGCAGTCTAGGAGGTTCCTGGAGTGTGTGGAAGACAACTTCCTGACACAGCTGGTGAGTGAGCCTACCAGGGGAGGTGCCTCGCTCGACCTGCTGTTTACTAACAGAGAAGGACTGGTGGGAGATGTGGTGGTCGGAGGCCGTCTTGGGCTTAGCGACCATGAAATGGTAGAATTCTCGATTCTTGGTGAAGTAAGGAGGGGGGCCAGCAAAACCGCAACCATGGACTTCCAGAGGGCGGACTTTGGCCTGTTCAGGACGCTGGTTGAGAGAGTCCCTTGGGAGACAGTCCTGAAGGGCAAAGGGGTCCAGGAAGGCTGGACGATCTTCAAGAAGGAAGTCTTAAAGGCGCAGGAGCAGGCTGTCCCTGTACGCCGTAAGAAGAACAGGCGGGGAAGACGACTGGCCTGGCTGAACGGGGAGCTCTTGCTGGGACTCAGGAGAAAAAGGAGAGTTTACCGCTTGTGGAAGAAGGGGCAGGTGACTCAAGAAGAGTACAGGGATCTCGTTAGGTCGTGCAGAGAGGAAATGAGAAAGGCAAAAGCCCAGCTAGAACGCAATCTGCCCACTGTCGTTAGGGACAACAAAAAATGTTTTTACAAATATATTAATGACAAAAAGAGAGCCAAGGAGAATCTCCATCCTTTATTGGATGCAGGGGGGAACGTTGTCACCGAGGATGAGGAAAAGGCTGAGGTACTTAATGCCTTCTTTGCCTCAGTCTTTAACAGGCAGACCAGTTATCCTCAGGGTATTCAGCCCCCTGAGCTGGAAGACAGGGACGGCGAGCAGGATAAACCCCCCATAATCCAAGAGGAAGCAGTTAATGACCTGCTACACCACCTGGACACTCACAAGTCTATGGGGCCGGATGGGATCCACCCGAGAGTGCTGAGGGAGCTGGCGGAGGAGCTCGCCAAGCCACTCTCCATCATTTATCAGCAGTCCTGGTTAACGGGGGAGGTCCCGGATGACTGGAGGCTTGCCAATGTGACGCCCATCCACAAGAAGGGCCGGAAGGAGGATCCAGGGAACTACAGGCCTGTCAGCCCGACCTCAGTGCCAGGGAAGATTATGGAGCGGCGCTCATAAGGCATGTGCAGGACAACCAGGGGATCAGGCCCAGCCAGCACGGGTTCATGAAAGGCAGGTCCTGCTTGACCAACCTGATCTCCTTCTATGACCAGGGGACCCGCCTAGTGGATGAGGGAAAGGCTGTGGATGTGGTCTACCTGGACTTCAGCAAGGCCTTTGACACTGTCTCCCACAGCATTCTCCTCGAGAAGCTGGCGGCTCACGGCTTAGACAGGTGTACTCTGCGCTGGGTCAAAAACTGGCTGGACGGCCGGGCCCAGAGAGTTGTGGTGAATGGAGTTCAATCCAGTTGGTGGCCGGTCACGAGCGGTGTTCCCCAGGGCTCAGTACTGGGGCCAGTCTTGTTCAATATCTTTATCAATTATCTGGATGAGGGGATTGAGTGCACCCTCAGTAAGTTTGCAGACGACACCAAGTTGGGCGGGAGTGTTGATCTGCTCGAGGGTAGGAAGGCTCTGCAGAGGGACCTGGACAGGCTGCATCAATGGGCCGAGGCCAATTGTATGAGGTTCAACAAGGCCAAGTGCCGGGTCCTGCACTTCAGCCACAACAACTCCATGCAGCGCTACAGGCTTGGGGAAGAGTGGCTGGAAAGCTGCCTGGAGGAAAAGGACCTGGGGGTGTTGGTTGACAGCCGGCTGAACATGAGCTGGCAGTGTGCCCAGGTGGCCAAGAAGGCCAATGGCATCCTGGCCTGTATCAGAAATCATGTGGCCAGCAGGAGTAGGGAAGTGATCGTGCCCCTGTACTCGGCACTGGTGAGGCCGCACCTCGAATACTGTGTTCAGTTTTGGGCCCCTCACTACAAGAAGGACGTCAACGTGCTGGAGTGTGTCCAGAGAAGGGCAACGAGGCTGGTGAGGGGTCTGGAGAACAAGTCTTATGAGGAGCGGCTGAGGGAACTGGGGTTGTTTAGCCTGGAGAAAAGGAGGCTGAGGGGAGACCTCATCGCTCTCTACAACTACCTGAAAGGAGGTTGTAGCGAGGTGGGTGTTGGTCTCTTCTCCCAAGTAACAAGCAATAGGACGAGAGGAAATGGCCTCAAGTTGTGCCAGGGGAGGTTTAGACTGGACATGAGGAAAAACTTCTTTACTGAAAGAGTGGTTAAACATTGGAACAGGCTGCCCAGGGAAGTGGTTGAGTCACCATCCCTGGAAGTATTTAAAAGACGAGTAGATGTGACACTTAGGGACATGGTTTAGTGGACATGGTGGTGTTGGGTTGATGGTTGGACTCGATGATCTTGGAGGTCTTTTCCAACCTTAATGATTCTATGATTCTATGATCACCTTCTTTATGTCTATTTTATGTGCCACCACTAATCACCACATCATAGACCGAGACATGTTTTTATGATCTGTTATGAGAAAATTTTGCACATTATTCCATTTTCCTTATCCTGGTCTTATTGACGAATTTCTTGCTGCATAATCATTACTCAGAAATACAAAGTAATAATAATCCCTGTGAAAAATATTTACAGTCTTTGGGCTGTTTATAAATTTTTGTTAATGGCATAGAGACAATTCACATTGTGACCTGATTATCTAAATTGCCCAGTATTGCTTCTGTTTCCTGATTGAATGCCCCTCGTGAATGGGAGGTGTTCATAAACATGCTGCAAGGCACCACCACTGGTACAGGACAGTTACCCAAATGTGCACAAACAAGGAAATATTTTTACAAGAGGTCAAGGCAGATGATCCTGCAGTATGTGAGGATCTCACTGATATCTTCTACATGCCAGCATAACTGTTCACCTGCAGGTAGCCAGTTTATTTTTTAAAGACAGTAGCTGTGCCCAGCACATGGTTGCTGCACATGGAGGCTGTAGCTGAGGGACAACAGGAGGTACTCGTGCAACCACAGCCTTTCAAAATCGTTTGCAAAGGGGCCAAATTGCACAAAATCCTGAAGTGACCTGGAGAAACAGATGTGCAAGATGAGTGTATACCTACCACAGGACAGATGAGAAGAGTTTAAGGGAGAAAGCAACTGGAGAGGGGCACTGGGACCGGGATACCAGCAGTGCCTGCATACAGGGCAGCCAAGCAGGTTCGAGGCTGACGGGGTTTGTAAGACGCTGGTGCGAACAGGGCCATGCTAGGATGTGCGCTGGCGTGCGTGGTGCTGGCGCGCGTCCGTGCTTGCAAGGGGAGAGTCACGCAGGCAGGCAACCCAGCCTCCATCCCACGCTCTCCACAAAACCCAGCAGGGACCCGGCAAGGGGGAAAGCAGCAGGTTTTAGCTCCCCTTTTTGCCTCCAGCCCTCTGAGAACTGGCCCTGGCACCAGGCAACACGGCTCTGCAGCTGCCCTGCCTCCTCACCCTGTGCTGCCCCACATCATCACCACCCTGCTCCTGCCACCGTTCCCTGCAGGCAGTGCGAAATGGAAGCTGTCATCCTCCTCTGGCTCGGAGCGGTTAAAGGGCTATGAAGGGAGGGGGCACAGGTCTTCCTTCCTTCCCTCTCCCCCCAGAACTAGGTCGCACCACATCGGCAGCTAAAGGAGAAAAGCAAAAAGGGTCCGGGACTGAAGGCACTGTCTGGGACTCAGCGATGCTATCTGGATTCTGGCTGAGACCTTCTGTTTATTTAAGTTATCAGATACTTTGGTTGTCTTTGGTTTGCTTTGTTTATCACTCTAACCTATATATATAACATTCTAACTTACATTATTCAGAGTCACAGGTCTGATCACGCCCTGGGTAAGCTCTTTGCTATTTGTGCCTGTGTGCATTATTTTTTTTTTGTTGTTGGTTGAAACCAGAAACGCTATCCACCCAACTATTGCAAAGGGGAAACTACAGCTTTGCAAAAGGGAGTATAACACAAACAAACAAACCAACCAACGATCCTGTCCATTGTAACAGCACCTCTAACCCCTGAACTGGAACAGGAGGTCCATTTAGGAGTCAGTAGGGGATTTGGGCTCTGTTGCGATCCCCAGCATCTATCCCAAACCGGGAGCCTGTCCTAAGTCCAAGCACATGGTGGTGTTTCTGGAGCCGGAGCTCGGGCACAGACTTGGGAGCTGACCCGGTTTTGCAGAGGCATTGAAACCTGCAAGGCCAACAGCACGGATCTCTGAGGGCCCATGCGAGTACCTGCCCGCAGCTCTCCCACCCCATGGGGGTGCCAGGCTGAGGCAGAAGAAGTGATACAGTCATCTGGAAAATACCCACTGCCCCAGACTGCTAAAGCCCCAGTTCAGGCAGTTAGGCCACCATCAGCTGTTGAGGTAAAGGTCTGCTGCTCCGTTAGGGAAATTATAGGGAAATTATATACCTGCAAGCTGGGGGGAAGTGCCTGAAGTTATACATGGCTCTCAGACAGCAGGATTTCCAAATTGCACCGGGGCTGCTGATTGCCAGCACGTGGCCACGATTCACCCTCTCACAGGAGCCGGCAGTGATGTTAGCCCCAAATGTGGCAAGTTTTGAGGGGAAGGCTCACACAAAACGACGTGGGAGCACTGGCAGAGGTGCCATGCCAAGGGGATGGGGCATGTGTGAGTTCGGAAAGGCTGGGTCCGATCCCTCCCAATGGCACAGTAACTGGGAGCATGGTGCTTAGAGGAGCCTATGGCCCCTTGGCAGGCGGGTTTTCCCTAACAAAGCACATTCTCTCTTCTCACCACCTTTCCCACAGCTGGCAGGCTTACCACTGAACATGCCTCCAACAAAGCAGAGCTCTCCCTTTTCCCTCTGAAATGCACCCGAGGAGTGTAAAAGTGGCTTGTCAGACAACTAGATACCATCAGAGCCTATGAGATCATTCAAACACAGCTTTGATCCAACCTCTTCCTATCTCTTACATCAGTGTATGTCATGCAGTGAGGTTTGCTGCAGGCCAGCTGTCAGGGCTAACAGAAAGAGTAGGAGACATGCTGCTCCAGCCGCAGCTGAGCCGAGAGCAGTGTGTGTCTCCTCCACCCTGACAACACGACAGCCCACGGAGCCAGCTCCTAAGCCACTGCTACCAAATGGTCCAGATGAACTTCTGTTACATTTGGGTTTGTTTTTAAAGCAGATCTTTCTGACTGAACTAGATTGCAGAGCCTATATATCTATTTACCTGGCATGTAAGATAACAGAGGCAAGAGGCTTGGCTGATTAATTCCTCGCCCATGTGTACTTTAGTCCAAAAAGTGCATTGTGCAATGGCTTAACAGGAAGAAAGATGAGAAGCCATGGCTAAAAACACAGCAAAACAAGTGTAACTTTTACCCCCACTGTCCGGTCTGTGTTTGCAACAAACATAGAAAGCCCTTGGCAAGGAAGTCCATGAAAACAGTTATAAATAGAGACTTGCTTCACCTGTTAACAGTGGGAAGGAAAGAGGAAGGCTGCAAGTTTTACAGGAGTTGTAATTAACTGAAATTGAGAGCCAGCAGGTCACAACCTCGTCAGATTGGCCCTGCCAGAACAGTGCCGGAGTCTCCTTTGAGGGCAGCAGAGGGTTGCTCACTTGCCCTCCTCCAGGTCACTGACTCCAGGGCTGTGAGCTGCCAGCACAGCAGCAGCCCGGCGCTGCGTGGGCACGAGGGCGTGCTGGCTGATTTGGTGTAAATGCAGCCTGTGCAGCGCTTACAGGGGCATGGGAGGCCACACTGGGGTCCCATCTCCTGCAGCAGCCCCTCGCCCGAGCCTCAGGAGCAGCCTACGAGCAAGGCACACCTGCAGTCAGGTCTTCCGTACCCACCCTCCCCACACGGAGTGACTGGCAGCCCAAAAACATCCCGCGTGGGAGCAGCCCTTCTGTTTTCATGCCCTCTTGAACCAGTGGGACAGGAGTTAATAGGGCATGAAGTGACAGAGACAGTACTTTGCTAAACAGTATTTTACTGAGCTTTCCAGTGCTCACGATACATCTCTTTGTTCTCCACATGCAGCTCTGCTGGTTAAACCACAGAAGGCTTCACCAAGGTAGTTTCTAAATGCCTTCTCTTTTTCTGCTCCCTGCTTCAAGAGCTCAAGAAGTGTTAGTTCACACACACCCAGATTATTCCACAATGGCTGTGTTGTTTCGAAAGCAATCAAAACAGTGAAATCAATTTGATGCGATTGTAGGTGGAAGTTGGAAGATTAGATGATCCTGTAACAAACAGCAGAGACAGGTCTGTGTCAAACTGAAATCACCATGTTGTTATAACCTTCATTGCAACATTCACTTTGCAATTTAACTTCCAGATCAGAATGTAAAACTACAGTAAGGGTATAGAGCAACTTAATCCTGATAACAGTGTTTTATTCTGAGGATGCCAATGGTGGAGCGCAGGCTGCCTTAGCTGAGCCAACTATGAGAGAGGCCAGACAGACTGAGACAACAAAAAGAATAAATTCTCAGTAAAGGTCTTTCTGGAGGAAAGGGATGTGTTTTCTCATCCTGAATCCTAATTCAAAGAAGAGGGAGGGGGTTTTTGAAGGCGAGCAGTTGCCTGACGCGAGAGGCTTACCCCAGGCAGAAGGACCTTGAGGTCCTTCTGACCTCGAGGGTGAGGTCAGAAGGAGCTGAGCAGCTGAGGGCCACCACGCAAAATCAAACCTCTGAAGAGCAGCAGCATCCTACCTCAGTAGGCGTTCAGGATTTGTTTCTCCTGGCTGCGTAACTCTCCAGAAGCTCTGTTTTAAGCCTGGGTCACCCCCTTTCTGCCACCATGTTGCTGAAGAGTTGAACAGGAGCCCAGGCCTCCCTCAGCCAAGTGGATTTTTGGAGGGAAATATCCTAGGCAGGAGGCCTGGGAAAGGGGTGGCACTGTCACCAGTGCCCAGGGTGGCTGAAGGCAAAGCTGGCACAGGAGACCACATCTCCCTGACAGGTGAAAGGCCACACAGTTTAAGAACTGCTGATGTGTGCTCCAGGTGGGATGGCTCAGCCATGCTGTCCCAAAGAGCATGCAACAGCTGCTTCTTGGAGTCATGCATGGTTTTCCATCTTCCTTCCACACAAAAATCAGCTGAAGGAATGGATTTGATCCTAACTTCAAATTGTAGGGGCTGAATGTAGTTCTTCAGCTAACAACAGCAGCTGTAACCACTCGTGGCTGTGGCTATAAATCAAGGCTGAGTTTTTGTTTTATCGTATCAGTTGAGCTGGGGTGGAAACTTTGCTTTTCTCCCCCTCCACCCCCCCTTCCCCAGGCTGAGCCCCCCATGATCCAGTTCAAACACGTTCAGACTCTGGATGGAGCTGTCAGTCAGCAAAGCCAAGAGAGTAATTTCTCTGGGGAAATGACTGGCACCTCAACAACTTAAGGATGGAGTTCATTCACAGATGTAGATTGTTTATAAAGGCAGGTTACACCTTCCTACTTCGGGAGGTTGTATCACACAAAACAAAACAAGTGTACTAAAATAAGGAAATGTTTTCTGGTAGAAGAGAATACCTTTACAGCTGGGCAGAAGCACGATCCCCAACACTTGCCCATACGAGCCCATACACAGTGTCACTCGGGAGATTATTCCACATTCACTGCCTTGCCTCCAAACAGAAGTGAGTGATGTGCCAGTCTGCGCCTCCGATTCACTAGTTCACATCTAACCTGATGGTTGACTGAGGGCACTTTCTGCCAGCTTCCTAATAATACAGCTTACTGCTATTCCAGAAGAGGTAGGAGACTAACACAAAGAGGCAATGAAAGAACCTCAGGAGGCTTCCAGGTTGCTTTAATTCATAAGTCTATCTCAGTGCTGTAATTGAGATATAAATAATCTCCTTGTTTCCACTCTAGTTACTTTCAACCTCACTGATGCCAGAATACAGTCTTGCATCTCTCAGGTACCTCAGGAAGAAAGTTATTGCACCAGAAGACAAAGATGTTTTTAAAAATAATTTCCACATCAGTTCAAGTGATGATGAAGTCATGCAGGTGTTGTATAACTGATATTATATTCTTAGTAGCTTACCTTTTGGAAGCGAAATATAAACACTTCCAGCATACATACTTATAAGAAATATGCTTGCAAAACAAGATTACTTCCTATAAGAAAAAATAAAACAACACTCTCCTTTTTAAATGGGCAGACAAAATACATTTCCTCTTCCCATACCACAGTAAAGGCTTACACATGCATGTCACACACACACACAAAAATAAACATTCACATGTGTAAGATCCACCACAACCTAAAAAGGAAAGTACCGTAAAAGGACCCTGTAGTAATTGGGCAGCACATCATGATGTAAATGAGTATATCTCAGGAAAGCTGCAAGCCTCGTTGCCTTGTTTTGCAATGCTAACCACACACACAGCAAACTACTTTCATGTTAGCTCAGTTCTCCTTCCTTAAAGGCTGGTGGTAAAGCCCTCCCTGACGTCCATCAAAGATAGGGACTGATGAGGTGAGAGCTGATGAAAGTTTTGAATAGCCAAGGAAACTGATGATTCGAAGAATTTAATTCCTCCCATCTTAAACAAATGCTTGTTTCCCTGGGAACTCATCAGAGCAGCTATTCTGAGAAAAAAAAACCTTTCTTCTCCTTGCCATACCCTGTCCTCAGGACAAAAGGATTCTTCTGGCATGTAACTATCCATCTCGACTCCCAGTATGGGCAACAAAAAGGGATAAGTAGTTTTGGGGCACTCTTTGTCTCATCCCAAAGTAAATGTGTAAAATAGGTCAGATGAGTCACTCCCCAAAAATGGATCTTTCTCTCTACTGATGGTGGAAGGAGGTTACTTTGACGAGCTCCCACACAGACCTTGGAAGTGGACCATGCCCTACCCCCATGGGCTGAGGGCAGGAAGGAAGCACTGCTCACTTGGCTGGTAGGAAATTTCCTGTTCAGCTCTAAATCCAGAGACTAAACCCAAGGACACAAACAGGGTGCACCATCCCTCCACCAGAGAGCTGAACAGGACCAGTTTTTTATTTCACCATACATCCTTCTGCTATCTGTCCATAGTCAACCTCCAGGGTACTGTTGTGGGGAGACGAAAGGGTTTCCTCCCTGGCTCCTACATCCCTGCTGCAGAGGCACCCGAGCACAGGTTTAATACAAGGCAATGTGAACAGTGATCTAGTCTCCTTTCCAATCCCTTTGGACATGCTAGTTTATGGTTATCTGAGGACACGTCTTGTTTCTTACTAAGAATTTTCTTTGTCGGCTGCACAATCACTTCAATAACACAGTACTTTCCATTTTACAAAGGATTTAGGTCCTTGCTCTCATTACACTGCTTAGGAGACTGATCCAGAACTTCAGTCCTTGAATGGTTTTACTGATTTCAAGCCTAAACTCCCTTGTGACCAATTTCTAGCCAATTGGGTTTGTGCCAGTAGTGTCATTTAACTTAAATACTTCTTCTCCCTCTGTGATTTTTGCCCTCTCCCTGTTCCCAAAAATATATTTATAAAAAGCCATCATTAATGTCTCCAGTTCCAGAAGCCAGCTTCTTTTCATGGTTCTTCCAAAGGAAGACATGCCGTTCTTCTCATGTGAGTAGCACATGTTCCCATTTAATTAATTAATCCTTCTGGAGCATGGGTAACCAAAGCTATATAAAATATTTCATTGAAGAATGCCTGTAGAAAGGTACCAATACTTCCCTGTCTCTATCCAGAAAAAACCCTCACCTGGTAATCAAGTTTATCATTGTCTTTTTTTTCAGCTCGGTGGCATAGTGGTGGTTATGGCATCCTCTCACTGATCAATGAACCAAAGCCTCTTCCTTCCTTCAGTGCATCCCTTCACAATAGCAGCTGCTGTGAAAGGAAAGCTGGACCGAGAGCAGCGTCACTGCTGAGCACTAATTGCAAAGCAGGGACAAAAAGAGACTTAAAGGCCCGCAAGGTTGGACGCTGGAGGTGATGCCCGTGTTAGCTGCCGGGAGCAGTGCTGTGAGATCCTGGGCTCCAGAAGCACACCTCCATCCACCAGCCCTACGCAGCCCCACACTCCTTTCACTCCGCACTTCCCAGTCCAGTTTTCCCTCCCAAAAAAGACATGGCCACAGCTGAATCGATGTTCTTCTCCCTGATCCCCAGGTGGACGCCACGGAGGTGGGGGAGCCAGCAGCAAGCCCTCCAGCCATGCCATGCATCCCTACCAGGCAAACAGGCACCGCACTGTCTGGAGGAGACATGATCTCATGCTGCCCCCTCTCACACCTTCCCATGGGTTTCCCCAGGAAAAAGGATGAAGTTAGCATGTGTTGGTGTAAATTAAATAAATACACATTTAAAACAGAGCCTCACTCGTCCCTTGTTTCCTCACAAGCCAGTGTGATTCAGCCTGCAGCTCCTTGTTTATTTTTCACAGAGAGGCCTTTCTCTCCTCTGTGATGAATGAGGAAAGCACAGGGCATGGTTCAGCCTTTCCAGCATGTCTGCTCCTCCATGCGATGCTGGAGGCATTGCAACATCCACTGCCAGAGCAGCGCACCTCCTGCCCTCAGCCCCACACAGAAATGCTGCCAGAGTACGCGGGACGAGTGTATGGTTACAAGGTCCAAAACCAGTTGCCCTCTTGGGACTTTTATTTAGCCTGAGAATAAACAGTACTTTTGGTTTATGGCCTGGATTCGCATCAGGAGAAAGGAAAAAGAGGGTCTGAGAGGCTTTTCTAACTGCTTTCCCCAAAATCATCTGATTTTATTCGTCTCCATGGAAAGCATTTGTGGGTTTTATGCTGAGGAGCATGTTCACCAGTTCTCCTCAATACAACTAACAGCGATGTGAATGGAAGTTGCTGGGTTTTTTCTAAAGGGGAACAGAAGTGTGAAAAACAAAAATATTTCATTCCAGTTATAACTGCAGGAGTTTTGCAATGTCATTCATTTTCCTAAGTAATATCCAAATATTTTTTCTTGCTGTGCTCTAGCCAATATCCACTTGAGCTTTCATATGAGGAAAATAAAATAGATGTGAATTATGCAAAGCTAAAAAACCCAAACCAACCACTATACAAGCTTAATGGTGCATACAGGCAATCTCATGCAAAAGTATCTAACCTATGTCATTATCCCCTGTTAAAAGGTAACGAGGTGGGGGAAAAGAACTACAATGACATTATTCATAGAATTGGGTATCTCACAGGAGGTTAGATTAGCCCACAACATAGGCATCAGCAGTGTGAATTAATGGGATTATTGTTCCACTGAAGAAAGACCCCCATGTCTGATCCTCGACTAGATTAGCACTGCTCCATGTACATCAAAGGAATCATATCCCATAGGCAGTGCTAGTGATCCCAGCTCCCTCAACCTTTTTCTAGTTTACAAGAAAAACAAATGCGTTTAGAGCAAGCTACTAACCTTGTTCCAGCCTACTCTGTTCCACCCCACGCCAGTCCTAATTCCATTAATTAAGGCAGGGAGAGCTGGACAAGGTGGCCTTTGTTATACAGCCCAACAGCCCGGACAACTGCCTTCCAGAAGGAAAAGGGGCAAGGAAGATTTGCAATCAGATGAGGCGTTGTGAAATAACTTACAACTCTCAATACATAAAATTTAAACATTTCATACCCACCACCGATGAGGTGCAGCTGGTGACAGCAGTCTGCGTGCTGGTGGTGTTTTGGTAGCTGAAATATGGTGGCGGGCAGGCCTTCCAGCAGCATCCACAGCAGAAAAAGCTTGTTGACATCATGTTGTGTGCAGCCTCGGTCGTTCAGCAAAGGCTTTCAGCAAGAGCTTTGAATTGAAGCATGTAATTGTCACCCTGAACAACATGCTCAAGAGGATGAGTGAACCTGGATCACAGAAGAAAGTATTTTTTCTATCAGAAAGTATTATTTTATTCTACTTGAACCTTCTGTCTCCTAAGACAGAGAAATGAGAATAGCCCTTTGGATATTTTTCTGGAAACAAGGGAATGAAGATTCAAAGATCTATTTCCTTGCTGAAAGCATTGTGCTTGACTATTTCCTTGCCTCTAGCGGCAAACTTCACATGTTGCTGCGGAGTTTATGGTGTAGGTAACTGCTGGCTGAGGACTATAGCTTTACTGATACAGTTAAACTACAGCTGGTGTAGGAGCTGTTGTGGTGGTGAAGGCACCATTACACGAGCCCTAGGCACCTGTGCTAAGTGACCAAGCCACATGAAACACACCTTTTGGTTCTTTTGCTGAATTGACATCACAGGCTCCCAAGCCACTTGTGTCCTTAAAAAAATTCTTTAAAAGTGCTAATGGAGTTCTGCTCACAGCTGTTGTATAAAGCAGGGCACTAGAGACTTTTGAAATGAATTATTGAAAAGAATGAAGGGAAATATTTTGCAAATATTTTTCTGTCTGTAGTTCATTTATTTGTGGGACAGTCCTGATTCCCAAGAATGTGTTAGTCATTCAGTTTCTTCCACCACAGGGGTGTCAAAACAGCTTTCAGACCTCCAGTTGTTTGCAAACAGTTTTGTTCAACTGTTTATAATTCATTAAAATTGTTTTGTCATGCCAGCATTATTTCTGCTTTTGTAATCTTTGACTGAGGCATTCTGAAAGGAAAAATATGAATAATGATCAATAAATAATAGCATACTGACTGTGGAAATAAATGCTTGCAGCCACGCACAGATCGAGGCATTCATCTGATTGAAAGACAGCTTGCTGAACACGCAGGCAAGCAAAACCCAACCTGCCTGGAGCAACTACCTCTCCCTGTAAGCCTGGCCTCTTCTGCACCCCTGCCCCTTCCCAGCGGCACCACTGGCATTGCAGCAGCGCAGCAGCGCGTGGGGTCGCGGTGGCTGACTCCCCACTGACTTTTCAGCGCCGTCTTGCCACCGTTCCAACGGCAGGTGCTTTGCTATTGAAATACTTTCAGGGCTAAAGATCACCACCTCTTATTTATGCAAAGTGACATGGTCAGACAAGCATGCTGAGGGCTGGGCAGCAAGGAAGCTTTAAAGGCTTGCCTACCTAACAGCTTCTGGGCGCTTTGTGGAGCGGTGGAGCAAAGTTTGGTTTTGCCCAAGCCCAGTGTCTGTATCCAGCTGGTCACCAGAGGCTCCGTCCCTTTCCATCTGCCTGGCACACAGGTGGCCTTGCTGTAGGACACTGACATGAGGACTTTCTGCAACATGGAGGGGAGCCAGCCCTGGCTTGTGAGGCTGCCATGTCTCCCCTCTCTGAAACCCAGGTGGTGGCCACCTGCTTGCTGAAGGTGGCCCCCTGGACAGACTGTCATTGCTGAGAAATTCCTGATTAGCAGCTTCCAAATTCAGATTGTGCTGGTAGGGACAGAATTGGGTGCTCTTATAAATGGAGATGGCCTACACGGCGGGGGGGGGGACAGGGGACACGGAACAGAAACATTCCTACTGCATTTAGCCCATTTTTCATTTAGTTTTCTAAGGAAATTATGTTCATGCAACCATGAGCTGTCTCTGGGCCTCTTCACACATCTGTTCCCATCCATCCTTCTATTGGCCCATCACCAAACACAGCAAAATTTCACCAACACCGAGCTTTCAAAGACAGCAATTTCCTAGAATTTTCTCAAGGAGGCAACCGGCAACAGGAGGGAGAGCAGCGTCCCCCAGGTGCCCCCGGCCGAGGGAGGGAAGCGGCACAGAGCCATCCCTGGCCAGGCAGCAGATCTCCAGGATGCTTCTCTCCAGCGCAGGAGCCACGTCAGCCGGCACCTGCTCTGTCCCGGGCCCCAGCGCAGCAAACCACAAGATGCAGAGCTGTAGGAAACTAGGTTTCACCCGCTCTGGAAGTGGGTTACGGAGAAGCGCGTCATGACCCGGTTGCAAACGCGCAGTAGGTGCATGCCTGTACAGCAGAGTGGGTCAGCGGCAGGAACTGCTGAGAGCATGCACCACCTAGGTTTCCACTGCAACAGAGACTGGGTCTGCTTCATGGGCAGGGGGCTTGGTTTCCTATTGCTGCTGACCAAACGCTCGGGCGAGAGCAATGCCAGGGTGCTTTTGAGAACGAAACCGCCCAGCTGTATCTACGTCATGTGGTGCCCGGTCTTTTTAGCGAGAAGAAAAGGCATGGGGATGGGGGGAAAGAGGAGAAGTACTTACAGAGTAGAAGCATAGAAAAGGCTGGCAAGTGCCTAGCACTTATTAAACAGCCACTTCCAGTCTGCTGCTCTTCAGGCCCATCAGACATAAAGAGTCAGCCCAGGGAATGGCAGGCCAGGGCAAGCGCTCCTGCGAACAGACAGTTCTGCACAGAGGAAAATTACTTCGGAAAAGGTTTTGGAGGAGGCTCAGTGACTGCCATACACAGTCCAACGCTGCATCAAGCTGTCTGCAAAAACTCCCTAATTACTGGTTAAGACCTCCTAGGAGGTGCTTAGAGTAGCAGATGGAGCCATTTCCCAGTAATTTTTATGGATCTGAGTGACTTTGGCAGTGGGATACAGTTACTATGGCGTTGCATTGGGTTATAAAGAAAAGCAGGAAAAGATTTGTTCTGCAGGAGCTTTTTTGTTAGTAGGGGTTTGAGGGCTACAACATGGTGATGGCTGAGTTTCTGCCTCCACGCCTGGGAGCAGAGGTATCTAACAGGGAGGGCCAAAGGTATAACCAAGACAGTGGAAGGACCTGAACATGCTCCTGAGCACATTGAATCTATGGGCAGGGTCTGAAGCCATGGGCGGTCCTTCTACCTTGCAGGGAACTGATCTGCTTTCAGATCAGTTTTCTTTGAAGAACATTAGATCTGAACAGGCCATTGCTACCACCAGGATGCTGACAGGTGCGTAGGTGCCGCAGATCACAGAGGGGATACGGCTGAGTGTCGGAGCCTACCTCAGACTAACGCCATCCCACGTCATGCCCGGCAGCTGCAGCACAACGATCAGTCTTAATGCAAGAACCATACGATTTCTCTCCTCTCCTCCACATCCATTCCCTAGAAAAATAATGGCTGGAAACTTGGGCCAGAGATACTTTCAATACAAGTCAGGCAAAAGAAATTGCATCCAGTGTCGAACCTTAAAAAAAACCAAACAAAACCCAAAACTTTCCTGAAAAATTAATGTCTATAGTAACTCCACACCATCCATATGTTTTTTCAAACCTGTGCTAACGTTTGCATTGGAATAAAAGACTGGTTTCCCTGGTAACACAGGACAGCCCTTGGCAGATAAAGAGGCCTGGGTATCTACCATGTAAAGCTAAGGGAGCTCCATTCCTTTGCAACCAGACAGTGAAAACTGAAGTACTCGGGGCGGGGGGGGAGAAACGAGACTCAGTAGGTGTCTCAAGTAAGCAGTTTTTGTCAACCCGATGTGAAGCCGAATGTTCTTCTGTTTCAGCTGATGCATGCTTTCCACTGCTGTCTGAAAGTTTTCATTTTCCATTTTCAAAGGCTATAGATTTCCATCTCTTACCCTAGCAACTGTTTCGGTGGTGTATTATTTTTCCAGCCCCTTCTGATTTGCTCAGAAAATACAGATAGGCCAGCTATAATAAGCTCTCCCAGGATGTGCAAAATCTTTTCTTCACAAGAAATAAACATCTCCAGCCTCTTGTTGCACCCACAAACAACAAAATCACAATGAAATGTTAAACAGAAACCAGTCTGCTGTGCATGGGTGAGATCGGATTTCAAATCTATCAATATATCCCTTGATATATTGATATCTATTCAAATATCCCTTAAGCTTTCTGAGCACTGTTGAGAAGTACCTCAGTTGGCCTCTTCTAGGGATAAAATGTCACTCAGAGGTATAGCATTGTTTTGAGTTGACCGAAGCCTTCAAAGGATGAGGTCTTGCCTCTCAAAACAAACTTATGATGAACCAAGAATATGAACCGTGTATTCTACTTTAAGAAGGGTGCATGGGCTTTGTTTTTCAATACTTATTCATCATTATTGCTAAATTCCCAGAAAGAAATACTGGAGCCATATTCATCAGCTCATTACATGTCCTCCTGAAACAGCCCTAGGCAGCCATCCCCTCTGGCCACTCTCCTGGGAGTCATCCACTTGATTTGGCAGCAGACAGCAGACCTGTCACTTTGATGTCCAGCAGACTTCTCATTATACAAATTATCTGTCATTAGCAAGCAGATACAAAGCTCCAGCCAAATGTTAATAAAAGTTTTCATAAAAAAGCAAAACACTCCAAACGGACCAATGTTGTACTGTTTTCCACCTTTTTGCAACCATTCATGCCAATGCAAAATGATCAGATAGTGTTTTACATGCACAGCTCTTTAAACAACTGGTTTAGGTTTTTTTAAACACCTACACAGAAAAGCACCCCTGCGATTTGGATGGTAAGAGAAGTCAGGAAACGTTGCTAGTGGCTTTGGTTTAAGAAGTTTTAACCCCATAAGGCTCAGCTACCCAAAGGAAAGTGTGATACTCACCCAAAACTGCCAAGCACCACGTTTTCCACTAGCAAAACCATAGCACGTTCAAGCTGAGGAGCCTGTAGGAAACTCGGTAAGTTCTAGTTAAAGGAAAAGAAAAATCAAATTATCTGTTCTGCTGACCTATTTAAATTGAACCCGACAGATGGGCTGATCCTCAACAGACACTCCTCTGCCAGAAATCACCTCAGTGACTTCCAAGGTGTTGCTAGCCTGGCCATGGCAAAAGGTGATGACTGTGGCATTACTAATGACAATCAGGCATGTCTAAAATCCTCCTAGTTTCTGCTATTTGCCGTGTTTTGGTCATAACTGTTCAGAGGGGCTTCAATGCTTCACCGAGCTTCCAGGAGGCAACACAACTTTGATGAACAGGCTGATATTTATAAAAGGAGGAGCAGCCAAGTTTAATGGCCTTCTTCTCTAGAGGAAGCTTTGAACAATAAAAAAAAAACCATGTTCATCAATAAATTCTCTGTATGCTTTCTCACAGACAAATAATTCTTGACGCAAAACATTTTCAGCATAGGAGCTGGACATAGAAATAGGAGTGAAACACTGGCAAATATTCTTAAGGAAGCTCTCTCTCTCTCATATGTCTGCCAGAAAGTAAAACAAGCACAGCCCTCCCTGTCCTCTCCATCCATGAGGAGTGTGTAAATCTTTTAGAAAGAAAGGCAGGCCACGATCATTGCTCAGGTCTGTTCAAAGTAAAGCTAAGAAATTGCTGGAGAGACACTGGTCAGTAGTTTTGTCCACACACCATAGAAGACTGGTGCTTTTTTTTTTAACCCCTATTGAAAAAAAAGTGCCGGTTTGCTAGGGAGCTATGTAAACTTTGGTGTTAATGTGACGACAGCCCAAAGAAAGGGCTGGTGGATTAGCTGACTGCTTGGCCCAGGAAAAACAGCCTCAGAGACTGATGTGGAGAGATTGAAAAAAAAATCTTCTAAGTCAGAAACTTAACTGGGAATGCCTGTGTTCAATTTCCAGCTTGGTTTCCCCTGTCACCCTGGGAAAGTCTCTTAGTCCTTGTGTCCATTACCAGCTGTAGGAGCTCGGAGGCAGCAAGTCCTAGCAATAACCTAGGGTGGAGAAATTATGGTTGTGGAAGTCAGGTAACTCTCAGAAACAAAGCGTCTAGTTCAGGAGAAGTTGGTGGGGGAGGATTGAAAGAGAACACAAAAACAAGATAGTTACTGAGCGTTAGCAAGCCCATAGTAAAATCCTAGAGGAGATAAGGTGGCTGTGTTTTTTACCACAAGATAACTAACGAGGACAACTTGCTCCACTCCACCCATGACTAACCTCACCACCTTCTTCGCTTCACTGTACGTATGGTATTTGCAGTGAGTAAACCGTATGTAAACTGCAGATAGTACATCCCTAATAGGCTACCGCAATGTGCATGCTCTTTAAATCAATTATATTAATCTTTTAATTAACATAAAAAGTCTTAACTGATGGTTTTGAAAGCTTCATTTCAAAAGGCTTCATTTTCCTAGGTGTGGATTTGCTTGCTTCTCCCATAGACACAGACGTACAAAATCAGAGCCAGCCTTTGAAATGGCAGACCTTCACTTCCACACACACGCTTTCTTAAAAAGATGAAAACCAGGGACTGAGCACGGTCGTTCACAACCACGGCTCCACAGTGTTTTTTCCACGCTCTTTAGTCAGTAACATCTCAAGGGGAACATGGTGCCAAAAGGTCATATACCACCAACTGCCTGTATATGGAAGTGTCACAGGCTGTGGGGTTTCCTTGTCGGGGCTTGAGAACAGCTGTGCTAATAAGGTTTGGTGGGGTTTTTTTAATTAAAAAAAAAAAAAAAAAGTAAGGGCCCACCACTACCAGCTGTTTCATTTAATGGGGCCTACTGTATCCTCTTGTGCTTGAAAGCTAAGGAACAGAAGCAGAGCAGGGTCCCTGGGCAGGACCAAGCCCAGAAGTGAGGACAGCCACCCAGGCTCGGCTTGTGCTCCCCACAGCTCTGCCTCTGCTCCTACCTCTCCTGCAGGGAGCACCTGGCTTTGTCCCTTCTGGCAGGGAAAGCAGTCCAGACCACTGAGGCAATGAGAGAAAGAGGTTCATCACGGCTTTTTTTCAAGCATTAAGAAACCTTTCGAAAGCCCACTGCCTTTCGGCGTGGGTGGGGAAGGAGCACTGTGCACTGCAGCACCCAGGGCAACTTTCCTGTCCCACAGCGGGTCTGGCGAAAGGACAGAGCAGAAGTTTGGGGTTCCAAGAGCTTCCAGCTCCCCTCGATGGATGTACCAGGCTGACAAGCTGAATTAAAAGGGCGTGGAAAAAAGTTGCTATCGTTCAGAATTGCGGAGGAAAACTCAGCAACAAGAACGCCGTAAGAGCACTTGTAATTTCCTAAAATCTTTTGCAGTACTAGGACCCTGCAATTTTTGAGTCACAGGACCGGTAACACAGGACATGCGATTTGCATCACAGATCCTGAGGCTGCTTCTGATGTCCAGCGAGACACCATGACAGCACAGGGCACCAGAGTCCTGCAGGCTGCATTTCCCTCCACGACCTGCATCTCACGCAGCTCCCCAGCACTGTACTCGGCCACTCAGGCTAGGAAGCAACACGAGCTTGTCCTCTTGGAAAGACCCGAACAGACTTGGAAACACAGTGTGCGGCCTGTCATCGCAGCTGAGAAGGAAGCTTTGCTGGGGGTACTGCTCTTTGCATAGAGTAGCCGAGTTTGGGTCTGTTTGGGCCAAACTGGCTACTACTGTTAGAGCCAGGTCTCAATTATTTGCTACAGCTTGCCTGGAGCACACGCTGCTCCCTCTCCTGTCAGCAGCCCTGCCTGTACCTGAGTCAAGGGGTACCTCCTCCTCTCTCCTCCTGTTCCCATCCCCATCGGGCAATCCCCACAGGCTCCTGGCCCTTGGCAAGGCAGGCGGCGAGGGCAGAGGAGAGGGGTGGCACCGACCCATGAGTGCCTTGGTGCGTCCACTTGCCGTCAGCAACTCATGTCCCGGGGCTGTCGGGGTTGGAGGTGGTGACCTGGCCACGCGGGGGATTTGGCAGAGGGTCAGTGGGCTCTGCTGGGCCACCTGTGGCTGGTCAGCACAGCCGCCACATGCTGGAAAAAGACAGAAGTGATGCTGGAGGCGTTCAGCCAGAGCAGTACCAGGACTTCCCCACCAGGACTGGAGCTGGGCTGACCCGGCGGTGCTCTCAGTCATGCGGAGGTAGAGGACACACCGCAGTTTTTCTGGAAATGACACAGCGAGTGACCCACTGTGACGAGAAACCCTGCATCACCCCTGCGCCGGCATACCCCGGGAGGGGAAAACATGGATTTTCTCACTGCTCGGGTCATGCTGAGATGGAGAAGGTGCTGTATTTACTGACTTCCCAGTTGGAAGAGTATAAAACATCCGTGATTTACCAGGATCCCTCCTTAATATACCTAATATACATAAACTGGAAACTCTGCCTTGCTGCAGCACCTAGCTGTGGAATAGTAGCTGCCACTTCTCCAATTAAGAGAAAAACAGAGCGGTTTATTAAGCACGGTTGTGGGAAAGTAGTTTCAGCCTTCAGTAGGTTCATCTGAATGTTTTTCCATTTCAGTTCATGTAAGTTCATGCCCTTTGGGTTTCACAAAGCCGTAGGGTCTGAGCGACTCGAAATCTCAAAATCAAAATGTCAAGTTGAAACGAAACCATAAAAGGTATTTGGATTTGCATGAAAACGGGCCCAGATTTGCTTCAGGAGTTCCTGAAGCCTGGTAAAGCTTTTGAAGAGCCAAATTTGAGTTTTGCGGTTTCAGTGCAGACTGAAACCAGCGCGAGAGAGCAGATGGGCTCCTTTCAGGAAGCCAAGGCAGAGAACAATGATTAAGAAGCTATGAGAACAAGAACCACAGGGGGGAAAAATTTTTTTAAAATCTCCAAAACCAGATTTTCAAGTGCTGAACACCATGTATTAGGAACTAAGAGGATACGGGTCACGATTAGGCACTACAAGATAGCAACTCTTTCTGAGGATCAGGCCCTGAACGGGCATATGGCAGTCTGGAGGAAAGTCCAGCCATAACAGTGCCATGTACCCTTCTGCCCGTACATTGAACATCCTTACTGTTGCATCGTATAATGCGTACCCTGAGAAGCACAAATCCTCCAAAACTCTTGTTTTCATGGGGGTCTTGTCACTTTATAAGTAATCCCCTTCCCACAGTACTCCAGCCACACATGAGGTAGGAAAACAAAAGAAAAGAATAATCTACCAGTTTTATGCTCTCTGGTTAACATCTAGAAACCTGTCCCAACATCAAATATTTTAAATTCTGGCTTTGATCTATTTTTTAAAAGAGTTCTTTTAATTTCATATGCTCTATATTTATTCTTATTGCATTTTTTTCATGACAAAAAAATAACACCTCAGAGTGACAAGCCAGTTTAGTAGCTCACCTGAAAAGATGCAAACACTAGAATAAATTTAATTGAAAAAATAACTTTTCTTTCCATTAAGTCTATACATCGTATTCATTTACACTCCTTACGTTAACATCATTTACATTGACAGGACACAGAGGAGGCAACTTCCTGAGTAGACATTCATTGATTACTTGAGATTTAGCCTCCTGGCTGAACAACTGGGTGTTTTAAAAACGATAATATCACGTCATGACTGACATAATGTGGGTACAAAACATTATGAACAATGTAAGCAAAAACTCTGAAACTCGCAAGTATCTTGCTTTGAGAGCATTTTGCCTCCTAACCATGCAAAAATTGAACTTCTAATCTGCAAATTAAACTTTCAGTCCCTTCTTTATGCCTTTTCTGAAAAAAAGACTAACAGAGGAAAATATAAATTTGGCTGAAATACTGGTTTTTTTTCCCCCCATCAACAGGATATTTAGTTTCACATCTGCTCAAGAGTTCATCTTGCCAAAGAAAATCAAATGGTTTCCCATAGCCTCAGCATTCGCTTGAATTCACATGAACTTGGAGTGCTACTCGAATGCTGTGTTATCCTCCCAGGAGTGTGCACTGGGGAGCTGTGACGCTCCTCACTGACGCTCTCATGCAGCACCGCTGCAGATCAGCCAGCGGCATTTCCAGCATCCGCACATTTCATGTCTACGGTTTGCAGAATAGGATAAATCAGTATTTTAGCGTCCAAATTTCATCTTGCACCAACATTTTGCACACTCACCGGTTTCTTTTTGTGCAGTACGTTAAGCTCATTTAATCTATCAAGCCATTTACTCTTCTAATGCTTTCAGCAGCATCTTCTGCAATTTAAACAACTTCCCATTGGTTCGACCTGTCCTGATGGCACAGACTCTCGCCTTGGCCACGTCTTCTGTTTAAAAGTCCATCACAAGTGCTATCGCGTACTGCAGCTATGCTTTGGCTGCAATCCTTCCTCAGAGAGGGTGATTAGTTCCTTGCACTCTCAAAACCTTTCTGCATCCTATTAGCTAAAATCAGGCCCTGGCATTCAAAGGATGCTTAGTCACACCATTTCCATTGAAATCAGTAGGGGTTAAGTGCTTAAACAGGTTTACAGGTTGGGCCAAACAGTCTCTGTGCCTCATCTATTAGATATGAAGACAAATACTCCGTCCCACACTCCTGCATTGCAAAGGTAACTACTAGGTTTGTTTGGAAAATTGTAATGGGGCTGCTTTGCCATCTGACAGCTCAGCCTCAATTTTGCCAATACCCTGGGTTGGGGTAAAAAGGACTGAGGGGCAAAAGTTCCTATACCCCAGTTGCAGCCAACCAAACTGCTGAGGGATCTTCCTCTTTCCAAATGATGATATTTCAATATGTTTTCATTTAATTTTGTAGAAATAGGTTATAGTAAAATACACAATCTTAAGATGCAAACCAAAACCCAAACCACAACAATTTACTCCATCTAAACAAAACTAAAGAGTTTAATTTTCTCTCTTGGCAGGAAAGGTTGCAGAGGGTAGTCTGAAGTCCTATTTTTCACACAGCTTGGACCTTTGGGGAGCAGTTTCTGAAAGAAACCCCAAACAATCCAAATTCTCACACCTTCAGCAAGTAGGATTTGAGCGTCCAGCCTGGCCCCAGGCAAGGACTGCAGAGCGTGCAGGAAGCGGGCTCAGGCAGCTCTCCATCCCTCGCTGCTGGCATCCCAAACAGCTCAGTGCCTTGTAGGGTTACTGGCCCTTTTATGGTCACTTCCCACCCCCCCCCCCAAAAGAAGCATCAGCTTCAAAGGACCGGTTGCTGTGGCAGCCAGACAAATAGGAATTTCATTTAAATAGCTTCTACGTGGACTTCAGCCTTCTCCTCAGAGAAGAGAAATAACAAGCTGCCCAAAAAGCCAAGCACCTCTCTCTGGGTCCGTGAGCAGCTTGGAATGTGACACGGGCACCGCCGCGGGTGTTTCTCACCCTACAGACGTGTATGGTCTATGTTAGGGTTATTGCTGCATCAGGGGGTGGAGGGGGGCCGTGAGGAGGGTCCCATAGCTGCAATCATAACTGAATTACAGCTTCAGAAACTGGATGACTATGAAACGTGTTACCACAGGGTAGTGAGCAGCTGGTTCTGGCAACATCTCTGCCAGTTTCACAGAGTTTCTAGGAGCCGTCGCCATAAAAGCCACCATCCAGATCTCAGCTTCACTGTAGATCATTTAGCAGTCTTAAGTGAAAGAAGAGGTAGAGGGAGGAGAAAAACTTTAAACTGTATTAAAAAAAAAAAAGCAGAGAAGGAATCCTTGCATTATCCATCCACTAACATCATCTAAAAGTTGCAGCAAAAAAGGGGGAAAATGGGAAATAAAAATTTATACAGGGAAAGGGAAGACACAGTAGGCCAAAGGTGTGACCCGAAGGGTAGCTGATCCCCACTGCGTGGCTGGATGCATGAAGCAGAGTCTCACTCACTTGATCACCGGTTGTAGGCTCGGGGAACGCTGCCAACAGTCCACTGGACTTACAGTACTTGCTCTGAAATTCGTCTCTGCCACTGCATCTTGCCCATGGCCTAAGGCAAAAAACAAAAACCAAACAAACAAAAAGCAAAACAGAAAAGCAGTGAAAATGTTACGCCTCAATATTATACAAAAAGAGAAGTACAGCTGGAATCGTTCTGAGAAGATTTGGGGTTTTGTCCTGTGACAGCCTCATCTCTGTGGTTTTTCTTGGTATCGATGCAGTGAGGAAAGCTCTATTTCCCTTTTAAAAAATAAACACGCTGTCCTAAGCAGAAATTGCTTGGTATGCGAGGGAGCTGATTCTGCCTGATCTCACCTAGTTGCACGGGCAGTAACTTCCCCAGTGGCACCACGTTGGTCCCCAGGAGAGCCACACGTCATTGCACAGCCCCGGAGCAGATGCACAGGGGCACTGAAGTCTGTCCCACTTCATCTCCGCTCTCTGAAACTGGCCAGGCACCTGTTTGGGAAGAGCACACGAACACTGCAAACATACGGCGATGCCTCCCCTGAATCCATTCCCAACCTCCAGCAATTTACGGCTCAGGGACTTCCTCAGCCAGAAGTAGTTTCTGTGCAGTTAATAACTTCCACTGGACTTTTTTTGCTCCATGGCTGAACAGAGTGTGGTGCGAAGACCCACCTTTTTCTATTAATTTTAAATATGCCACTGGCAATGCCTGGCTCTTCCCAGGCTTTGCAGGGTGCAGGAGCGGCCTTGTCCCCCCTGGAAGAGGCCCAGAGAGCTGCAAAGGCCAGCAAGGGCCAGCACTTTGCCTCTCCAGGAACGTGGCCAGCTGGAGGTCATCAAAGACAATCTGCTGGAAGCATGTGATCCCACCCAGAGCTGGGGCATTGTGCCAAGGGATACGGCACACAGGGCCAGGGCGGCTAGGCTCAAGCCTGAGCGGAAGACGTGAGCCATGGCACCCAAGGAATGCAGCTCCTGCAGCAGGGCACCAAAATTTCTCGGGAGCTCAGCGCTCCAGCGTACACCTAAACACAGGGCTGGTTTTTCCCAGAGCTCAGCACATCAGGCACCACCGGGCTCTTTGGAAAACCTGACTCACAACGTTACAAGCAACGTCAGCAGCTCAAACCCTGTTATTTATCTGTAGGACAACAACGTCTAGAGGCCCCAGGCGTGTTGTAGCATTGCTCCGTCCGGCACTGCGCAATCCTGCTGGCTGTGAGCAGTAGCTCCAGGAGGGCTGACCTGGCATCGGCAACCATCGTCAGCTTCTTGGGATGCTCTTGAGCAGACACGGCTTCCCGCCGGCCACAAGCCATCCCATTTCTCTTTTCTGATCAACCGCATCACTGCAGAGAATATTTAGATTTGAAACCACAGCACCAGCCTCCAGCGGCTCTGTTGCTGTTGGGGAGGCATCCCAAGCACATATCACTCGGCTCAATTTCAACCCGTGCAGACTTAGCCCCACTGGGTTTGCGTCACAGGGGAGACAGACACTGGCAACCAGCATCTCTTTCTGTGGGTCATGTATGCGCTCCTAATCCTCCATCAGCCTTTGGGGAAGAAGCTGCCGCTCCCTCCCTGAGCTCATGTTTTGCCTCAGCCCATCAGGGGTTTTTCCTGACATGCACTGTGGGTAGGCAGTGTGGCGTTTCTTGCTCTCCAAGACCTCCTGAAAAGATCCAGCTGTGACTTCTCCCATGCGCAGACACTCAGAGGATGTAGTAAAATAAAGCTCATGCCGAGGGGGAAACAGCCAGAATTCAGCTGGCATCAATTTCACCATAAAAGGGACATGGAGCAAAACTGGGAGGCTGCTCAACCTTCTGGCCAACACGGGGACAGAAGATGGAGCTCACTGGCAGCCTCTCCCAGTGGGGGATGGACACTGCTCAGTGACCTGCATCAGTGATCCCACAGTTTCAGAAGCCCCATGCAGAAGGAAACACTCTCTACCAGCTGCAAGGGAGGACGTTTTGAAATACAAAGGAAGAAGGGGGCTTCCTCAAGCAGAGGAAAGAGAGGAAGAAGGCGGGTCTGGCAGATGGGGAACCAGTGTAGCACATCAGGACCTAGATTTACTTCTCATTTTTTTGCCCGATCTTCCTTGTGACCTGGGGCAACCTGCCATAATCTTCTTTGCAGAAGTTTTGAGTGTTTTCTGCATAAGCTGGAAGGGCCAGTGCTCAGCACCCTGGCAGATGGGCTGCATGCCCACCTGGTCCCCGTCAGCCATGCTGGGGACAGCACCACATCACAGGGACATGGAGAGGAACCCTGGCTGGAGCAGAGCCACAGGCAGAGACACCTTTTGTTTGCAACGCTTTACAAAACAAGAAACATCCCGGCCTTCCAGAACATGTTGCCGTCAAGAAGACTGTAGTCAATGCCAAAAAGGCCTAGGAGCCTTCTTCCAGAAATCAAACTGTTCCTCGCCATCCTTCCAATCCTAAAGTACAAGACAAGAGAGGGGACGAGTACCACTGCTACAAGACGTTCTAAGTCTCCCCAGCCCATCTAGCCCGTAGCAAAGTAGACCAGAAGAGGAAAAAAAAACCTTGCTGAACCATAACGAGTGGCATAGCATGCTTCCTCTGATTCAGACCCGATCTTGCAGCCCTTCCGCCAAAATTACAGGACATCTACTTACCCTACGTGAGTCAGCAGGAACACATGGGTTTCCGTGGAGAGGAGGAACGGTTCCCACAGATACATGATAAGATGTACCTGTACACTTTTGGTAGGCATACCCATAGTAACCTGTTAGCCAGAAACATGTGCTTCAACAAGTTATCCAAAGAATCGGGCCTGCAATTTAACTTTTGGCAGAGAATGAGCAATAGGATAGGTCCTTGTTTCAAACCTACACCTCTAAGACAGGCCTTCGAGATTTATTACCAAATGTGAAACTATTAGCTCAAGCTAAACAATAGCATCGGGAAAGTAATTTGAAGAATTATTTGTTATATAAATACTCAAGTTTCAGAATACACAGTTGAGAACAGATGCATCTCTGAGGGCTGCAGCACGTGGGTAGAAATACAGTCAGTATTCTCTGTACGCTGCGTGCCACCATCATCCCACTCACATTTGCCTTGCGCACCTCCCAGTCTCATATGAGCAGGAGCATGAGAATAAGCCTTAACTATCAGATGGAGATATTTGGCTTGTGTGTTCGGGGGCAGCGGGGTTGCTCACCCAACTTCATCTCGCTGCAGCACACGGACGTTTGGATTCTGCTTTTGCATTGCAAACAGGAACGGCTCTGAGCTGATTCATGCTAAAAGCGACAGGGGTTTTTTGCTATTGTCACAACACAAGACATCATCTTCCTGTGCTGGCAAGGGTGATTGAAAATGACCGACCTGACTTCATAAAAATATCAGCATGTGTGTGTGGTGTGTGGTCTGTTGCTCTTCCACGCTCACTCTCCCTGTGGTTTCTGGGCACACAGCAGTAGTCTGCCTGCTACAGACTAAACCGAAATACAGGTTGGGAAACCAAAAAGGTGGGAGAGGATCCATGCATGCATAGATACAAGATTTCACAAGGAGCAAAAGAGAAATGCCTGGACAGATCTGCATCCAGTTGAGGTCAGCTAATATTTGTGGCTGAATCAGTACAAAAGAAGTAAACGAATAGGAAAATAATCATTTCCTTTCCTTCAGAAATAGCAACAGTGTCGGGCACAGGAAGTACACATGCTCTCATGTTTAGATGTTCAAATAAATGTCAGACAAAATGACATCAAAGAAGAGATGAAAAAAGCCTGGGAAAGTCCTTTTTTTAGTTTTTCCTTTGCTTTCCTTTGCATAAAGGCAAAGTTTTGCCTTATTTCTACATTTGCAGTTTCGCTGAAATCATTTCAGTGATACCTGAGATTTGGAGTACGTCACTACAAACTATTCAGCAACTGGGCAGGAAAATATTTGCATGGGTTAAAACCACAGGTTACTTCAAATGAAAGTCTATTATCTCCTTAGAAAGACTTCGCCAAGAGGAAAAAAGTGACAGGAGCCAGTGCACAGGGATTACTTTCTCCAGTAAAAGCATAAAAATAATTTTTTAAAAAGTTGTTTTTCCTTATATAATCCATCCCCTGTCCTCCTGCATGTGGATCACTTTCTACACTACTGGACCTGGTGGCACCTTTCAGAGGTCCTTCACTGCTTTAAAGTGTTCCTATCAAATTTAACAGGCTTGGTGCAAGCAAAGGCAATGTTATTTGTTTCTACATTGCTCCTTTATTTCTCTTCAGTTTCCAATTCAGCCTTGGGTGGCTTCCATTTCTTTTTGCTCTAATTTAATGTATTCCTGAGTATCGTTTCGACTCCACTCCTTTAAAGGCAGCTTGTACAGACCTGGTGACCCCTCTCTACCCCACTGATGGGCTGAGGGAAGGAGCAGAGCCCTCTGGCTGAGAAGGGTCCGGCCTTGGGGATGACAGGCAGTGAATCAGAGGTGGACTCATTCCCAGCATTTCACACTGAGCAGCAGCTGCTGGAAAGTTTCTGTTTCACGGACTTGCTTCTCGGGGATGCTCCAATCCCACCGGGTCTTAGGGCTAATACTGAGAAACCCCATTTCAGCACCGAGAGGTACAATACAAACACCTCTTGGATAGCTAAGGTTGTGACATATGCTACCTGAAACCAGAGATAATCTGAATTCCTCCACTCTGCTCAACCTCAGACCGATGGCCAGCGTGCACCAAGTGCTCACACTGACAACTGGCGGAAAGGATAGGTACAAAAATGGTAGCGCTGATGATAAAGTCCCGCAAGTCAGGTCTTGCCTGTAGAGATCTGGCACTGCACAGGAGGCAGCAGCAGCTTGAAGTAAATATCCAGCAGCATCTTGCTCCCTATATGGTCTTCTCCCCAGTGCACCAGGTTAGGGACCAATCTGTGAAAAATAGTTTTAAAAGGACTCATACCCCAAACTAGCCTCTATCCTGAAAACTAAAACCAAACTCTGCCCAGGTTCACTTTTTGAAGAGCAGAAGAGGGGATGGGTCACAGCCCACTGCCCACAGTCCCACAGGCTTTTTCCTGGAGAGTCCTTCTCCCTGCCAGTCTGGGGTGGCATCTGTACTGACTGCAGCCTGCCCACACGCCATGGGATTTTTCTATCAAAGGATCCCTCTTCACTGCCTTTGCTCCCTAGCCAGCGCTGAAACACTATCAGCTTCTTTGCATCCATCAGATGGCAGAGGTATTACTACCTTTAAAACAGTGAGCACAACCTCTGTGCAAGATTACAGCCACGGCAATTCAACTTGGCTCAGCCAGAGCAAGGTCTGAGCAAAGCAAGCAGCCTTCCAGCAGCAGCCCTGAGAATCAGAGTAACTCATCTCTAGGAAAACCCTGATTTATATACCAGCTCTTTTTAAATCACGGTGCAGACTCAATTTGCTTTTAGGAAGCAGACAAAATGTGCATATGTCTCAACCTATTTCAAGGGAGCTTTTGCTGAGTAATTCTTCTTCAAATTAGTTTGCAGCAAGATGGCTTAACGGGGCCTCCCACGTCATGTAATAGCGTGCAGTGATCCTCTTCATCAAACAGCACTTTCTGTTTTTAGAGAAAGAGAGAAACTGAGAAGATCACTCTCATTTTTCTAAGATACATTTGTTTTAAGTGTTTTCAGCAGTGTAGGAAGCTAACTTCAGAAAGGCAGGCTGGGTGATTCAACTGAGCCAAGCATCTGGTAGTCACTGGTTTCCCCTTTGCTCTTGTCACTTCCTCTTTTGGTGGCATTTATGCATTTTAAAAGTGTAGCATAATGCCTATTTTGAAAGGTAAAAACCACACAGATTTGTGTTTTTCTTTCCCTTTCTTGAAACCAAAGCAGCTTCCAGTGGGTACTGGAGTTGGAGAAGCCAGCTGGAGCTGGGGGAACAGAAGCATTTTCAGGTGACCTGAACACCCTGAAATGAGAGGTGCAACCTGCCTGCATGCACAGCGCTTCTCTGGCTCATCGGAGAGAAACACAAGAGTAAGAGTGAGATGAAAAGCAGGGGAAAGGGCAATACTAAACAAATATCCTTGAACCAGCCTGCTTCATGGTTTAATGCATAGCATCCAAAGCAGGGCAGCTGGTGTATGGGTAAGAGGTTGTAGGGTCTGAGCCCTGTCCTTCTCATGCAAGAGCTCCACTGGGCCCTTTAATGCCTGGCAATGCCCGTGCTGGCACCTCACGCTCAACCTATTCCTCCTCCTCCTCCCTGCGCCGTCTGTGTGTCATGCCAGTCTCCTACCCTCAAGCAGAGGCTCACCAGCAGCCAAGCACTGCAAATGGGACTGACTCAACAGATCTGTGGGAATTGCTCTGCACACCCACACAAGAAGACGGCAAGCTTCATTCCATTGCCAAATCCCATCTCTTGCTGTCCTCAGCTCAGCACCTCACTCATCTCCACGGCACAAATAAGGAAGCGCCTCTCGTGAGTCAGCAGCCATCACCTCCAGCCCCGGTGCAGCAACACAAGCTGTGAGGGAGGATTTGCCACCTCTGATCAAGGCTGTAAGCTCCTGCTTGCTGCCCATGATCTGCCTTGCCAATGCTCTTTCTAAGAGGGGGAAAAAAAAGCTTCCCATGTAAGAGAGGAGAAAGGGAGAAGCCTCAGGGCGAGCTGGTGGATTGAAGCAGGACCCAAAGGGAGCCCGTAGCACCCCCGGTCCAGGGGCAGCTCCCGTGCCAGGCAAAGAGCCGGCCGGTGAGGGGGGTCAGCACTCCCTCCTCCCACGCCATGCAGGGAGCAGGGAGCCCACGTGGGGCTCACTTGGCTGCTACTGAAGCAAATCAGAAAGAAAAGAAAATAGGAGCTGCCTGCAATGCTTTGGTTCCTGGGTTTGGTTTGGGTTTTCGCTTCATGTTGCAGATGCCTGGCTCCTCTCCCCTGCACACCTCCCTCGTGCCGCCGTCCTTGCCCCGCCAGGAGCTGCTGCTGCTGTGGTTGCTGCTCCATGTTTCTCTTCCCTTTCCAGTTACGCAATCAGCAAAGCTCTTGTTAGAGTGTGAAGACAGCTATTGTCCGCCGAACTACCCGGATGTATCAGATGCAATGATTAAATATTTTGCAAGACCTGATCCTGTTTCTGTGTAAATTTGGTTTAGATGAGAGCAGTTTTCACCACCTCCGTCATGCAGAACATTTATGGAAACAATTCCTCAAGCCAGGGCAAAGTCCTCCAGCTTTGCTTTGACCAGCGGCTCCTGCAAATCACATCATGCATGTCCAGAGAGAGATGTGGTGTCCTTCAACAACCCCACAAATACCATCCCTGTCAGAAACGGTGAAGGGATGAGCTTGGTTTCCCACTGGGCTTCCTCTTCTCTTTCCATCCCCTGCTGCTGCCAGATCCCTCTCCTCCCTCTCTGCTGCGCTGCGAGTGTTTCGGCACAGCCCCAATGCCTCACATACATGTCAGAGCCACTGAAAGGGCTGGCGAGGGGCATCGGGCCCTGATCACTGTTTCAAGGCAGATCTGCATCTGGAGCAGCATGCTGAATTGCAGCCTGTGCAACCTGCCACATTCGCAGTTGTGTTTGCAGATATGTGTGTTTTGGGAGGAAAGTTCATCCTCAAGCCAGAAATTCATTAGGGCAGTGTTGAGCTAGTTAGGATGATAGCAGTCTGCTTTGGCCAGCTTATCCCTCCCTCAGATGCAGTCAGGCATGAAGAGTTTTTGTTTGAATTCAGTTAGCAAGCAGGGTATTTTTCTGCAGTGATAATGATTACCTTTCATCAAAGTGTGCTTCAAAAGTTTGTGTACCGGGCAGCTGCTGAAGGGGAAACCCCTTGATACATGACTTTTCAGTAGAAGACAACAGACTCCAACCACGACATCTTCTGCTCGTTAAAAAGGACTCCAGGAGCCTCCCACACGAAGGTTAATTGCAGGCATGCAAGGAGACCACTGGTTCCTGATCAGTTACTTGCAGAGGAAAATTCCAGTGTTTTCCCCTCCTTTCCTCCTGCTAAAACCTGTGAAAGCCTCGCCGAGAACATCAGTTAGGGGGAAAAATGCTAGCTTCAGCTGTGGTAGCTCCAAAGTGCTTTAGAGTCAGAGAGGCTCAAAGATCAACCCCAGAAATGATACATCTGATAATGAGAAACTACAGATTCCCTGCTCTCCAGCAGCAGAATCACTGCTTTCATCACGTACGAGATAAGCAGCTCTCTCAGCTGTGAAATGTCTTGTTTGATGCTGAAATGAGGAGTCACCCTAATACATAAAGATCACGGGCACGAGTTGAAATGGCTTTGGTTGGCATTCCCCATATCCTTTTCACACAGCCCATGGAAATCCAAACATAGACGCCAGTGTTGCTTCCCATCAGATGCAACGTCATTCTGCAATTTAAAATATCTGAGAGCTCAGGGTCCACTTTAACCACAACAGGCACTCGAAGATTTGCTGCCCTTTCCCTCCTCCACCATTTAGAAATACCATCGGGCACCTTCCCATTGCTGGGGATACAAGCAGCCCCTCTTGTTTCCAGCCCAAAACTACTTGGGGTTCGTTTCACTGCTACCCACTGCAGCACGCTTTAACTCTGGAGTCACGGATGGACAAGACTTCCACATCTTGCTGTGTCAGCTCAACAGCTTAGCATCCCAACATGCCCATAACCTGCTTTCCTCCTTAATATACTGCAGCCACAATGCACTCATTCAAAGAGTTTAAATAGGTAAACAGGGCTCCTTTCATCTCCAGTGGGTTACAGATAACAAGCAGTTTTGCTGGCAGATCAAGTCAGGGCTTCATGTCGTCTTCCTGCCCAGTAGCTTGCCCTGTGCACTCGTGCTGAGGGCAAACCCTCAAACCACCAGAGCCAGCTGCTTGCTCTAGGCAGGGGGATTGTGCCTGGGAAATGCTCACAGGGATCCCACCATGACACACTGGAGAGGGCTGTCACTCTTGCAGCTGCCTCTGTCTGGCACAGAAGCAGTAACCATCAGGCAGGCAATGGTAATATCTTCCTTTAGCACAGCTGGTTTAGAGTGAACTTGCCTTAAATTATAACTCAGCAAGCAATATTGCTCAGCCAGGTATTTAAAGAAAAATAAAAAGCCTTCTCTGAAGAAGCAACCAATTTACAGACCAGCTGTTGCTTATACAATTACAGCTTAATTTTGAGGTTATTAATTTTGAGGTTATAGACTCTTTCGTGTAAGATTCAGATGGGAAGTTCACTTCTAACACAATAATAGTTTTGAGCAGATATTTTATCTATCTAAGCTAGGCAAGGCATTGATACATATCTAAGAGGAAGGGGCTTTTGGCAAGCAGAATTTCTCTTTCTCCACTGATGCAACAGAAATTGTATTTTTAAATGTTGTCTAACATTGACCATGCATCTCAGACCACTGTCTTGAGGCAGACAAAGAATAGATGAGCCCTCGTTTCAGGCTCCAGCAAAGATTTGCAGAACAATGTTCAGCGTGTTGCAGTTACTCAGGAACAGGCCACTTCACAACACTGACTGTATGTGGAAAGGCCTTCAGGTGGAAATGAATGGACATAAATGAGACATCAGCCATACAGAAACATGAATGTGGGTAAAAAAGAAATGCGTGTGGAGAAGGGATGAGGAGGATCATCACACCATCTTAGGTTAATTTTATGCATCTAACTTAGGTGCTTATACCAGCCCTAGGTAGTCAGCAGAGTATCCAGAAGGCGACTCAGATCCCCAGAGCCCACGTTTGGGCTGTGCCTCCCCGGGCGGGCTGCCCACCTGCGCCCCTGGCACAGCAGCTACCTCAGGTGCCCATGGTTCTGCAGAGTGAAAAGCTCCCACCCCCTAGAAAGACCATCAAATCAAACCAAGGCTTCATGGAACAACAGGAAAATACATAGCACCCAGGCCCAAAGAGCTTGCCATATAAGTAGACTAGTGGTTGCAGAAATAAAAGGCACATCGCTTACGGCACCTTACAGTGGAGGATCTGAAAGCAGAACCTGGAGCTGCCAAAACCCTGGTCTCTGCTCAGACGCCCTCCCTGGGGTGCTGCTGGGAGGTGTCCTGCTCAGCACCTCCACCCACCCTTACTTTGCTGACTGGGGACCTCTCCAAAGACGTGACACCAGCCCATATATTCAGTTGCTCTTCCGAGTGCTGAGACCCCGTCTCCTCAGCAGGAAGCAGCGCTACTTGACTCAAAAGCGACTCCCAGCCGGTCTTGCCTTCCCTGCCAAAGCACAAACACGGTCTGCATGTCACAAACTGGAACAAACACTTAAATGTGGGCAGCTTCGGAGGACCACCAGCTACCTGACACAACACCTCTTCCAGAGAGGTGAGGGTCTAAAGATGGAGCTCTACCCGGGCCAGCATATGCTTCCTCCCAGCTTTACAGGAGCCACTTTTTGCAAAGAGGTGAGACTGAGTTATACCTCCAGCCAGCCACCAGTCTCAGCTCCTCTCCAGGATGCACATGTACCTATCCCAATTTAAGAAACAGATATCAGACGTTGGACTGCAGCCAGAAAGACATGCTGAAGAGCCTTCTTTTCAGGAATAAACATTATTCTCTCTAGGCCATGAGCTGGATTTAAGCCACCCAGTTACAAGGGAGATTCGTTATCAATGCCCAAATTACCTACTGGCATGTGCAAGTTTCTTTTTCATCTCTGCTACATACACACACACACACACAATCACAGCTTGTTTCCACCACTCCCAGCAGCACCTGCAAGTGTAGTTCACAGGCAGCAGTCACAGGTAATGCTCATGGCACCCACAAGCTGATCAGTGATCGCCACCGTCAAGCATGGCATGCAAAGGTGCAACCCCACACTCCCTGCCCCTCAGTGAGCCACAGGCCAGACACCACCACACTCTGCAGGGAGGCCATTTCAGAGATGCCAGTGCAGATGGTCAGCTGGCCACCCCCTGAGCCAGATCCAGCACCCACTGTCAGCTGGCTGTGGAAGACTCTGCATGGATCCGCAGTGTGAAAGAGAGGAGCAGAAGAAGGATGCTTGAAGTATCTGACCCAGACACTTGGCGCTGTAAGGCAAGAAAGGCTTTCCTGCTGTAGCAAAGCTGGTTAATGCATGGAGGGCAATCTTGCCTCAGGAAAAACCCTAGCAGAGATGCAACGAAGGGCTCAGCATTTGGTATTGCCATGGTGAGCCCCAGAGTCCCTGAGCCCGGAGGCAAACTGTTATCCTGAATATCCTGGCCTGTCTAAACCCGAGGTGAATGTGAAAAGTGTGGAAATGCCACAGACCTGCGGGGTCCCTCCCATGGTGACGGGAGGGAAGCTGGGGGGGAACGGTGCACTGATTTGCAACAAGTTGGCTTAATTCCCTGACAAGCTGCTTAAACAGTGAGAGCTTCCCTGGAGCACATGCTGGGCCTCCAAGTGTTTATGAAACAAAAGCCATTGGTGTTTCCCATGTCATTCGGGACCATGTTCCTGCTGCTGTTGTAAAACAACAAGGACCAGCAGGAGTCAATGGAGATCTGCTGTTCCACGTCAGCTGGAAGAGCACGCTTGAGTTACAACAGCTCTGTTCTTCTCACATGACTACTCTATATGATAAAACTTCTAATTAACTACATAGTAAATGCGATGGGAAGACTCTTCTGCTAATTATTTCTATACCTTTAGGCAACAGAATAAAATCAATATGTAGCAAGAAAATGATCGTTAAAAAACCCTGGCAACTTGTGCTGTAGGTAAATTAACAGTGTGGCAGCAGATGGGAATGCCTTCGCAAATCAGGGTGCCAGTGAAACTGGGCTTCAGATGTGTGTCACCCACCAAAGCCGCCTCTGCTTCCTTCGGTACAGCCTCGCAGCTCCCTGCAACAGGGTCCTGCAGCCCCCTCCTTCACAGCTGCTCTGGGGAACCTACTCAAAGCAGAGTAGGTTTCCCTACGCTTTCTTGTGTTGAAAAGTCTATGCTAACAGTTACTTGCTTTAACTCTATTGGAATAGCCAAAAGGAGGGGAAAAGACCTTAGCAGCCATGCAACTGTACTGGCGTAACATTGCTTGTCATTTCTCACAGGGGAATAAGTTTTTGGATTAGTCACACTTGTATAAAACCAGGGCTCACCGTGGTGTAATTCTATGACCCCTCATTAATAGTATCTTCTCCCACATGCAATGAAAGACCAGATCTAAGGATTTAAATCCAAGGAATTTCTCATTTCGGACCCTCTGTTTTGCTGTGCCCACTTCCATCATCCTTGAGAGGATCTGTGTTTCCAAAAGCTGCTGAAAATATGGTTAAGTTGGACACCCAAAACCTGAGCCAACCTGAGTTTATGTACGACTGAAAGCCTTAGTACGTTAACTTTGTTTGTCGGCCGCGGAGTTAGTTTCATTGATCTGAAAGCGAGATAACGATTTACAAAACAAAACCACAACCACTTGTTAGCTATAAGCGTCTTCATATATTCTGCATTAATTCAAATGTGAATTAGACCAATTAGACATGGAAATGCAGCCGAAGCGCTCGGTGCTGGCGGAGCGGCGTTCCTTTCCAGACTCCTCGCATCAAGTCCCATCCTGCCATGTTCCCATGCCAAGCTGGCAAGGGCCCGCGCCCTGCCAGGAGATAAAGCCGGCTGCTGCGCGAGAAGGCGCATGCAGAAGGCATGTCTAGCGAGTACGCTCTCATGACTAACATTTCGTTTCTGTGATAACACGCTCGGCCACCTACACAACTAGCCCTCTGAATAAATACTTTGCTGCACGGGTTCCCATGAGCAGCAGACCGATGGAAGAGCAAGATAAGCTTTTGCTGTCGCTCTCACAGGGGTTTGCTAGGTCTGGACTATCTTCCAGATCTCACACACAGCTTTTGTAGCTCCATTTTCTATCAGCATTAGTTGTTTCGGTCAGGTCCACTGCTTCACTACCGAGGCACTGGACTGCTTCTTTTGCTCATACCAGTATGTCGCTGAGCTCCCAGAATGCCCACGTGAGCACAAGCTGCGGTGGGGCAGACAGGATAGCACAGTGAAACCCCTTCCCATTAGGTGACAGATAGACGTCCATCAAGCCAGATGGGCTTTTCAGACCCAATGCTCAACAAGCCCCTGCATGGTGAAGGCACCCCCCACCTCCTTTCCACCTTTTCCTTCCCTCCACAATGTCCCAGACCAATGTATTTTGAAAGGCGTATCCCATGGATCCACACTGTCATCACACACACCAACAAAAGCCTTTGCAGCTTCCAAATCTTCAACAACAGAAGTTTCCTGGTTTTCAAATATAAGATCACAGACTTGTTCACAAGAGTGAATTTACATCAAAGTGAGTTGTCAGCATAATTGTGTTAACTGGCACAAAATAGGCATGTCCAAGAATTGGCTTTTCTATCGGCACCAGTCATTGCTTCCATTTCCTCCGTGTTATGCTCTCAGTGCTGTGGGCAAAGTAACCTACTCACTGCTCCCAGGCCCTGAGCACCATGGGATCATTTCCACGGCACGTGACGGGCTAGCTGGGAAAAGCCATGTAAAAATCACTGTGTCCCACACCGGGGGTCACACTCTGCAGAAGAGGAGTTGGACAGCCCGCCTTCACCAGGCATCAGGGAAAGAAAAAGCAGGGGAGCCCTGCAGAGAGCAGGAACCGGGTAGGGAGACCCAGGACCATGCCCACGTAAACAGACAAAGTCATCCTGCTGTAACTGGTGTGGAAGGAGTCCATCCTCCAAAACACATCGCACATTTGGGAAACCCCCTGGGAGTTTGGGGATGGTGGGATCTCAGCATGGGCTAGACAGGCGGGCAGATAACCTAGGCAGGGGGCTACAAGGCCACGGGCAGAGTACACCCAGAGTGACCAGCTCAGAAAGCAGATTGACAGAAGCTGCTTCTACGTTGGGGTTTCGGTTGCCTGCCGTCACCGGGCAATGAGGGGGTTGGTGCTGAGTGGAGGAGGTGAGAGTGGCATGGGCATGCCTGCAAGCGTCCCAGCCACCGGCACTCGCTGAGCCCAGGCTCTGTGCAGGAACCTGGGTAGACCACCATAGTAATCATGGGCAGCTTTATTTCTCAGGGCTTTTTAAATCAGAACCACCTCACCTCTTTTTTCGTTTGTATGAGGAGCCTCCTTCCCCTGATATCTTTAATTAAGAGGGTTGTGTGTTGTTTTTCTTTTACTGTGTGGTAGCTTTTATCTAACAGGTATATGTAAAAAGTGTGCCTGAGGAAAATCATATTCATGGGAACAAACTTAGCAAAGCCACTTTAACCCAGCTGCTTTTTTAAGAAGCACCTCAGGGCAATCCCTTGAAGATATTTATGCTCCTCCGGTGAGTTAGAGGCTTCTGAAAACTCCCACTAGTCCCGCTTCCCTTTATCCCCCTGGGTACAAGCAGTGGGAAGCGCCACTGTCCCTCTGCTCTCAGTCTACGGCATTCATGAGGATCTGCTTTAAAGCAAGACGACGAGCTCCACCCGGCAAACTGCTGAGGGCCCCAGCCCCTTCCAGCACCCAGGGAGCGCTCCAGCAGCCCAGGGGCTTCAAATGCAATTGTGAAACTCATACAAATCTAAATATCTGCATAAACCTCTGCTGACGAGACGCCTCGTGGCTACATCACATAGGCCAGGTACACATTGGAAACTTTTTTTTTGCCAGGGAAGTTGTCAGTCAGGGGTTGTGATATCTAAATGATACAACTTGTGCTGGCAAAACACAGCACAGCTGGTACAACAGTTCTAGCAAAACTCTAGGAGGAGGAGAGGTTTTAGGTTAGGGCTGCAGATTGGAGAAGTACGAGGTATTTTTACAATATTTTGTCATTCCTTTTGGATAATATCAATCTGCAATATCACTTCTAGAGTAGACTTAAGTTTTTGTTAAAAGTCCATACCAGCTACCTTAAAAGCTTGATGCAGATCCTCCTGAAGTCCACATCAAAAGGGCTTTCTGGAGGGATCAGCCTTTTCCCAAGCAGCCCAGGAGCTCAGGCCCGTGCTTTTGTGGAGGAGAGACCCTCAGCAGAAGGAGGGGGAAAACCCATCATGGTGAATGACACAGCCCTGTTGCCAATTTCACCGGCTTTAAGTATTCAGAAATTTGGGGCTGGCCCCTTCCCTCTCCCCCACAAAGACCTTTCCCATACCCGTTGAAAAAAATCCCCACAAGGCTAGCTCATAAATTCAGAACTTTAAGGAAAAAAAAAAAAAAAAAAGAACAAAACCAAAAAACCAAACATCTGGGCAGTTTCCCTTTAGGTGCCTGAGCGAGGGGAGTTTTCCAGCCACAACCCCAAGCGTTTTCACCGCAACCCCAGGGGCCAACGCAGCTCCCTTTCGATGGGCACAGCGGGGCAGGAGGCTGGGAAGTCAGTGGAGGCTCCTCAGCAGCTGAAACCCTGGGCTGCAGGGTACGAGGGAGCAAAGACAAGCGAAACCAGCCCAGCGCAGTCGCCATGAACCGTGACCCAATTGCAGAAGCTGGCACGGCCATGCAGGACTCATCGGCGTGTTTTCACCATCTGCAGACAGGGTGCCCTGCAGGGAGGGGGAGGGAGAGGAGACCCGTTGGGCATCTTTCTTCAGTGGAGGTTGGTGGGGTTAAAAATCGTCAAAACCAGGCAAAAAAATGGGGAGGGTTAGGCAACTTAAATTCAGGCTGCATTGCCCAGCAGATGCAGAACAACCCTCTATATGGCACTGCCGGTGGAGAGGGAGCCACGGTGTGAGGGCCCCACCGGCATTGCTGCTGTTGGGTTTTATTGCCTGCGCTGCGCCCAGACAGCAACAGCCCTCAGGAGAAACAGTCTCAAAGCCCTTCCAAAAATGCATGCAGGGCCTTGCTGCCGAGGAGGCTACGGCCGGCCCCAGCTGAAAGAGACACGCTCGCGCATCTGCTCCCCTGCCTGCGCCCGGGGCGGCACTGGGGTTGGTGCTCCCTGCTTCTGGGGCACGATCCTGCTCCACGCACGCTCCACTGGGAGCGCTCCGCACCAGCACCTGGCCACAGCACTGGGAGCACGGGGCGGGGGGGGCAGCAGTGGGGCGCAGGCTGCTCCCCTGGAGTCGGGCGTGCTGCAGGAGGGGAAATCTTGCTCGCCCTCCCGGTCCCATGGCCGCTGCTGTGGGGCAGGGGCAGGACCCTGAGCCAGGCAGACCTTTGGCCTGATCCCTTACATGTGCGCCTTGCATTCACGTCACTTATCCCCCATCTCTGGTCTGAGGCAAGCTCAAATTTTTACATCTCTGCTGAAAATGCTCGATGTGAACATGACTGGTTGCTTCCAGATGACTCCCCTTGGTTGTTTTTTTGGCATTTCCTATCCTTTTCCTGGCAGGTTACTTCATCACAGCACTTTTTCTGCTCCTTTTCTGGTTGCAGCACAGGAAGACGTGGCATGAGAGGAAGGAGCAGAAGTGGGGATCGCTGCTGACAGAGGTGTTTCAGACCCTCTCTGGCTGCCATGGTGAGTTGAGATGGGTATTCGCTCAGTGCATGGGTATTTGCTCAGTGCACAGCCGCCCTTGCTATCTCTGCAGCACCACCACCAACAGCCAAATCCTCATGTGCAGGCTATTTGTGGGAAAATGAACAGAGGAGTGTGAGCATGATAAAATAAAAACCATTGAGCATTCACACAATTTTCTTGCGCCTCATTTACACTGCAAACATGAACGGCCGAGGCTGGTCTCTGACTGTTGTTAAGCCAGGAAACAAAAGGGGCCAGGTCCGGAGGCCAAGTGTCACAGCATGGCTGGCTCCCCTGCAGCCAGCCTCTCTCCCCCCGGCCAGGAGATTGGGACCGGTCTGTGCTGCCGTGGGGGACAGCCCCCACAGACACACTGCCCTTGCCCGGCCCGGGGTCAGCGCTGTCCTCACTAAGGCACTGCACTGGCAGAAACATGGGGTGGCTGCTCAGGGGACGTGCTCCTGAGCCTGCACTGGCCCTGCTTCGGTGGCTGGTGCAGATGTAATTGTTCTTTCTGTGTTTGTGCTGGGCATTTTACATGGGGGCCTCTGAGGACCTCTTTGGGAGTCCTTTGCAGTCCAAATCCCTGGCTGGCAGCTCTGAGGCTGTGGTCTCACCTTTGGGATGATACACACATGCCTCTTACACTCACAGGCACAGCAAAAACTATCTTATAGAGCCCCTTGCGTTGCTAACACCAAAGGTAACCTCCTGGCAACACAAACAGACTTCACAAGACACCTGGAGCATCTGCTGATGCCACCCTAACACCACTCCTCTGATAAGAATTGGGCAGGGAGTCTGCTGAGGTTTCCAAACTAGGATACCAAAATACAAGTATGTGCGTATTGGCCAAGTTAGGGGTTTTGACACAGAAGGTGGAACAGAACTACTACTATTATTATTATTATTGTTATTATTATTATTATTATTATTATTATCATTGTTAAAAAATTACCTGTTTCCAGTCTTACTCTGGACTCCACACATAATAGAAGGATGTTCCTGTCCCAAAGAGCTGCTCAGCTCATCCCAGACCACAAACTAGCAGCCCGAGGTAGCACAGATAAAATCACGGCTACATACCTTTATGTACCAGTCTGGGCCGTCTGGAACAAGCGTCACTGGGCTAAATCTCCTAAAGCAGGCACTGGAGCCCTACTTGAGCCATACTTTTGCATGGGAACAGAGAGACAGTGGTCTAAATCATGCATCCAGGCATTTCACACTGCAAAACACCTCCAGCCCAGCGTTACATGTTTAAATGTCAGTCTGAGCTTTTGTATCAAAGGGCAAATGCTGACGGGAGAGAGGCAGAGAAGTGCAGCAGAGAGGTAAATAAAGGGAAAGGCCTTAAGAGGCTCACAGCTGCCCTGGCATAAAACAACCATCTTTCAAGCTGATAAAAATAATGTTACAGGCTGTGATAAGAATAATCTCCCAGGCTCTGATAAGAATACAATGAGAACAAGCCTTTTACAATACAGCATTAGTGAACCACAACCCCATCCTGCTCAGAAATACCCTTTCTAGGTGCCGCTTCCTTTTGTCCTCCAGCAGCACAAGCACTGAAAAGAGCTACTTTAGCTTTCCTCCCCATCTAGCAAACTTGAGCGGTGCAGCCAGGAAAGGACTCGATGGGTTCCACCCTATTGAATATGGAGCAATTCACTCCAAAGCAACTAAAGCATGCAAATAATTGCATTGACTTCAAATGAAATTATTCCTATGTTTAAGTGCTCTACTGAATCGGGGCCAGGGTGCTCGGCACTCTGGAGTATCAAGTCTTAAATGTTTTGGAAGGCTTTAAGCGAGAGGGAATGGTTTGGGAAATAGGGGGGAGGAAAGTGGGTGGGAAAGGAGTTCTCCCACTGAATAATAGGTCAATTATTTCTGAAGTTTGTGATGGATACAAATGGAGAAAAGAAGAATGGCAAAAGGTCTAAATATGTTTGGACATTTCTGTTAACAGTGAGCTACCACCTCATATCCACACTGACCCAGAAGCTGGGCTGGTTATACGGTTATGAAATTGCATTAAGAAATACATCCGGTAGTAGCCTATGCATACAACCTACCTGCTTTCTCTCCCTGTTTCCATAGAAATACAAGAATGTATTCAGCCAACCTGCTGTTCTTGAAGGGATGGGATGCCTTCCATGGCACTAAAAATGGCTGAAATTCTGCACGTCTCAAGCTGAAGAAGGTAGATTTTTTTTGGGGGGGGTGGGGGCTGGAGCATAAAATCCATGAAGCTCCATGAAGCCAGCTAAGCATAAACACCTACCCATGCACTTGGGGATCACCTGTAACACCGGGGGACAGCTCAGATGCCTAATGCCAGACATGGAGCTGTTTTGCTGGGTAGGTCACGTTCACAGTGGCAGGCGCAGGTATGGCTCCCCCAGAGCCACTGGTTTGGCAGGAAGGAGCAACACAAAACCCCATGGAAATGACCTACTGAGCTGGGCCACAGCTGAGTGCAACACGGGCGTTTGGCTGCAGCCACCCAGGGGGGCCTGCAGGAGAAATTAAGGAAAATGAGAAGTGAGAATGGAAAGCCATAACCTCAGCTTCATGCCGAAACACCAAGAGTATCCTTCGCCACGTTACTCTCCTAAAAGGTCTCATCCCAAGGACCTGGACGTACCGACCGGTTCATTCCCAACCTCTCCCAGCACATCGCTAGCTTCCTCCTGCCTTAACAGACGTACTTTGCACTTCTCACGTCTGGTCTCAATTTATTCCAAAAACAACAGATGAAAGCCAGCAAGCATTAAAGTAAATAGGAGTTTTGCTCTCAACCACATTTGGAGCAGAATTTGACCCAGAATTAAGAGGACACTTTCTACTGGGGATCCAGCAGGTTTCTGATGCTGTTCCAGTAGCTCCAGGAGGCACACCTGCTCTTGGATCTGCATGGCAATTTCTGTGGTTTGGCCACTGAAGGTGGTTTTACATTATTTTTAAACATTACCATTAAAAACAAGGAGCTTTTTTTCTCTTTTCCCTCCACTTCACTTGTTTTGCAAAAAGCTTAGACAGAACTGAAGAACCATACAGGTGACAAAGCGTATAGAAAATATTCTCAGGTTGTGCACAGAAAATATCTACGGCAGTTGTCCAGGATACTTCACCCAGCCTCAGCCTCTCACCCAAGGCCCTTTCCCCCAGCCACCCCCCTGCCTCTCGGGACTGACCCCAGGCAAGCCAACTGCCGCAGAAGTTGCACCACTGGTGCGTGTGGTGTGCTCCCAGGGGACCTCAGTAGCCTCTGCTCTGTGCCTCTGCCTCGCTTCTCTCCTACTAATCACAGGAGTTAACTGGCAGGTGATACCAGGCTGATAGACCCGTAAGCTTTGCAATCCACCCATGTTATTGTCCCATCTTACACTTAGGGAAACTGAGGCACAGCTGCTGACTCACTCCACATCACAGAAACAGGCTGGGTAGGAGGCCAAGGCTGCGGTTTAGTTCTTCCCATCACTGATCCTCGGGATATGTCTTATGCTTTGACCACTGCATAAATAATATCAGATGGCATTTGCTATAAATGACCAAATCAGAAGTTAAAACATTTATAAAAACATATAAAACTGCCTGAAGTGCTATTGAGCAGCTGTTACAGCAGTTTTCCACAAGTGTTGCCAGTGGTGCAGAGGACAATTCCAGTTCAACGGGGAGCACACAAGTCATGGTGAAACAATCTTGTATGATGTGCCTGCTACAGGAGAGTTAGGCCAGGTACCTGGGTGAAAAGAAGAGTCTTTAAGCCATTGAATATGGTTTTAACAGTTTTGGACAATAACAAAAGTGTGTAGAGCAAGCATACATGAAATGATGCTCAGACAGGCACCAGGAACAGTTTCTACATACAATAGGAGTTGGGAGCGGGGGGAAACACACAGGTTTAAATCAGAGCAAAGGCCACAGGAAATAGTATTTCACTCCGAAAGAAATGAAATGCACCTTTCAATACAACCTACCTATGGCAGGAGCGCAGCACCTGGGGAATTTGCAGGCCTGCCTACCACCAGGATATGGAGAGCAATAATAGTCGAGCCGGTCATTCCTGCCTGGGAGCCGGCAGCAGGGCTGAAATTGGACCCCAGCATTTGCGTCATCACCAAACAATTAGTAACTGCTTCAGGTAACTCGGGCCACCGGCCAATGCTTTTGAAAGCGTCTGTGGCCGGATAAGGGCTGTCATATTCCTGATGTCAACACAGAGGCTTTGCAGTGAACTCTGCACGGTCACGTAAGAGCGGCCAGGCTGGCGGAGAAAAACGTCTCCCAAGGTAAATTGCTGCTCAGGGTTATCGTAGGATGGATTTGGGACTGCACGGAAGGAGACGCCGGGCCAACTCGCTTCCTGCCAGCGTGCGAAGGTCGGGTTACAGCGGGGATTTCCATCGTTAAAGGCTTATAAAGACAGCTAACCACATTCACAGATGAAATGCCCACAGCTCGCTGATGCTCATGTTGGCCAGTAGAAATCATAACACAGGAGACGCTCCTTTAGCCAGCTTAATTTTTAGCACTTCACTAATCAAACTTGCCGAAAAGCCATTTCTTGAAGTGGGAAGAGCAATAACATAGCAAAACCGGAGCCATTATGGAAAACACTTTGACATTTTCTTTAATGAGACGTTTTCATGATTCACCCTAGATCCAAAGGAAAACATTTCTATTACGTGTCGCAAGTTGGCTGATCCAAATAACATCTGTGAGACGTGGTGTCTGTCTCTCTGGCTCAGCACCTCTCAGTTCTTCATTTCTCCATCATCAGGTAGATGTGTTGACAACCAGAAAAGGCTGTTGCCCTCTCAAAGAAACCTTCAGACCCCAGTTTTAACCCTACCAAAGAGGCAAGTATTTTTTAAATCATGTACGTAGGCAATTTTTGGTCTAATTTCAAAAACAAAGAAGGAAAAGATAACATTACTGCCATTTCCACCAGATGTCCTTTTGGATAGACTTGGATAGACCAAATCAGAAGTCACCATCTCCACTAGCAACAAACACTTGTAACCTTTTTGCCGGGTCGAGTTTTCAACTAATCTTGCACTTTTCTGGGGTATCAGAGAATCCCCCCAGCCAGATAGGATAGGGGTAGGTGATAGGGAGAGGTGTAGGGGAGACATTCAGAGGATTTTAGACTTTTAGTGTGGCAGTGAGTTACCGCACCAGATGCAGAGGCATCACTGTGCATCAAGGACACGTGAGGAGCGTGAGCAGGTGAGGCAGGCTAAGGACAGTGGCTCTCAGCAGGCGGAGTGCAGCAGAATTTACAAACCAGAGCTTTTCAGATATTGCTTTTTCCCCTCAACAACAAAACATCAAAAGTTGGCTGGGGGACCAACTACAGTTCATGTAAAATTTCTTTCACTCCAAATCCACAGTTTCCCATTAAAATTTATATAACATTACCATTCAAAAACACTTTGGTAGAAGTGAGGGAGCAAAGGATCAACTACCCCAGTCCATATGGATAAAAAGACTAGCCAGAATTACTGCTGTAAACGTATGGAAGAGTTAGTTAATCTCTGTTTCAAGTCTTAAAATAATCCTATTATTAGCTTGTTAGTCTAGTCCAACTATTAGCTTGTTAGTCAGCTGAGCTCATAGGCAAGATAATCACCAACTTTCACAGCTTTTGGATTAGATCTTTAATAGGGTTTAGGCCCTGGCACCTGCTGCCCTGTTTACAAACAAAACCAGAAAAAAAAAATCCACATAAAACAGTAAGAAAGGCAAAGGAATACAAATATTACAGAGCTGGAAGGGAGACCAACTACTTAGCAACACCACCATTTTCCAGTAATCACTCCCAGAAAAAAAATAATTGCTATTAATGTGCACATACTAATTCTAGATCCCTCATACTTATAGCCCTTAGATGTTTTCTGTGAATTAAGTCCTTTGCTGATGTAATAGTCTGGAGCTGAGTGGAGCTACACCTACCGTGGTTTGGGTTCCACCTGTTTTTAGGTAAACCCTGACTTCCCACTGTTAGGCATATCCCTCTTCCAAGAGCCGGAACATGAAGACAAACTGTTTGTTTTCATTGCTTTGCCGTCGCTGAGTTATATTGTCATAACATCCAGACCCAGTTCCAAAAGGCAGCAAAATCGTAGCAAATAGCCAGGATAGAGGACAGTGCCGAGCAGGCTTGATGATCCATAGGGTGCATGTGCAAGTGCTTATTTGCTTTAACATATAGAAAGGGTGTACTGTAAGGGTGCAAAAAATACTTCTGTGCACATACAGAAGTTTTAGAGAGAGTAGGGGAGAGGAAGAGAGTAGAGAGCTGTCAGACTAAGCTATTAGTGCCGTTCTTGAGAGGACCTTGTATCACTGCTGTTCTTTTCCCATCGCAAAAGCCTTTGTCTGGAGAACTCAGAGTATATATCTACATAACTTACCACCAAAAGAAAATCTCTATGCAGATTAATGGTAGCACTCACCTGCAAACCCAGTCTCACAAGATACCGCGTGTCCAAACATCAGTTATAACCCCCAGTCCCCTTGTAGTAAAGTAACATGATAAAAGCTAATCCAAAGCAAGCGGTAGGACTGAAGTCCATGGCAGCCCTGCCATTACACTGGGGACCACTGTACACATCCTTGGGGTCATGAATCAAGGCATATACAGTAATCAGGATATCTGTCCAAGTGTGGAGAGATCTATACTTAAGGGGAAGGCTTAACCTGAGCTAATAACAGGAAAATGCATGCCTGTTAGGAAGATCTCTTCAGTAGCAAGTAATGAAATCCATTTGATGTAAATGTAAGCCCCTATTAAGAAATACAGACCAGACATTGCATGTGCATTTCCAAACCAGCATAGGTATTTTTACTTTCATTCTGCATATATCCCCACAGATTTTCAGAAGAGGTTTTCAGCCGTCTGGATTTTGCTAGTCAAGACATCCTCAGCATCTCGTCTTTTTGTGCACAGAGTGGTTTGTTCTCATAAGCAGCAGTATGTGCACTTTGCCTCTTCAAGTATCCAACATTTCTATCTTCCATAAGGAACAAGTCCTTTTTCACTCAGTTCAAGCAAATTGTCAAGGGAGATGGATGATCTTCATGAGCTCCCAATGCTTTTGTGTACTTTCACTGCTTACTCTAAAGCTAAGGTCATTCTGGGCAGATATTTTTCCATCTGAGAATATTTTTTTTCCATTTTAGGGTTATAAGCTGTTAGCAAACCATGTCTTAGTCAGGAATTAAGCCCTGCCGGAAATGAAGTGCATGAAGTGCTGGGAAAAGAAGTCTCTAATCACAAGAAAATCTCTCTCAAAAAAAAAGGGGGTGGGGGGGGGTGGGGGGGGTGGTAATGTAGAGCAACTGGCTAGTTTAAACTAACCAGAGTATCAGCGAGCATTTGATGCCTCCTCTTCTGCCAGATAAGGTTGCCTACCAGAGAAATAGCCCATTAAAAGTTGCTTCTTACCATTTCATTTTCATCGCTTCTGGCCTCGAGGAGGTAGTGGGAGTGAAAGAGGGCGGCAGGGTTTTGGATGTACCCACAATGCATGACTTCTCATCTCAGTTTCCAGTGCTGGTGGCCCCCACCACCTGCACCCGACCTCCCCTCACCAGGTAGCGAGCGCCTCGGGGCTCCCCCGGCAAGAAATGGGGAGCGGCACCATGCCCGCAAGTGGGAACAGGAGCCCACCCAGCGCTCTTTTGGCAGAACGTGAAGCGCACCCTGGCCACCTAAACTCTCCCTTGCATGCGGCCACGGGCCACTGGGCTGAACTCTGCCAAAAGCTGGGCTCCCTGTGGCCAGGCTGCGCGTTGGTGCCCTGCTGAAGCCACGCTCTGCCTCTGCCAGCTGTCAGCTTTTCTCTGCTGGCGTCGACTGACTTGTTGGTGGAGTTGAAGTTGCATATTTGCTAGCGCTCCGTATTTCCCAAGAAAACCAGAAGCACAGCTGTGCCATAAGTTTGTAAGCTGATATGGAGAAAAAAAGTCAATACAAGAAATAACCAAAAAAAAGACGTCAATACAAAAGATAACCAAAAGCAGCACACTATGTCTTCAGGGAAGCAAATGCAAAAAGCTAAGTTTAAATCATTATATTTTTATTCAGCAAATAAAAGAGCAGTTTCTTCCACTTCTGTCCAAAAAGTTTGTCAAGCAGCATGTCACACACAGTAGCAGCTCCACTTCAAGAATTAACTACATAGATACACAGATATGTGTGTGTGTAAGTGTATATAAACACTCACATTACCCAAGATATGGGTGTAGCTTGGGTTTATAAATTGTATAATAATGCTACCTGCTCTCAGTTTCTTTGCAATTCCAGTTGTTATGCAGAATCCAAATACTTAACTGACTGCATGTTATTTCAGCTAATAGAAGCATCCACCATAGAGCACAGACAGGGTTTATTCGTAATTTATATGAGGTTTTTTTTACCCCTGGCCAGATCCCACATGCTGTCCAGCTGCAAACGCAGACACTGGATATCAGTTCTGTAAAGGGATGTGTAGCAAGTCAACAGTACATAAATTCCTAAGCCTACTAAGGATTTCGTCTGAATAGGCACAAATTAGCTAGATTTATACCAGAGCGAGAATTCATAAAAGGCACCAAATTGCTTTTAAAAAGGAGAATAAAGTCAAACCATCCACTCTCTGACGTCCGCATGATCATCCAGCAGCACTGATTTTGACAGCATGGAAAGAACCTGGGACAAGATAACATCTGAGTTGCTCAAAACGCAAGCTCACCCTGCAAGACACAGCTGGAGCTCACGCAGCTCCTGCAGCCTGTGATTCACCCCAGCTATGCAGAATTTCGTCTCCATCCAAATTATCCCAGCGCACCAAACACAACCATGATGTGCAGCCAGCGGCAGAGCCAACGTTACGACACGATGAAATGGCCTGCCATTGTGCTGGTCAGCCAGCTATGATTTCTGACACATCTTTCTGAAGCCTCTACCTGACCTGTACATGGCAGCTTTGCTGAGTTTTTCCTGAAAAAGCAGGGAAGAGGAAGGCAGGCTGACCAAGCAGGAATCCTGCACCTGGGCTCTATGCAAGAGCTAGAGCAGGAGGTCCCTGAACCCTTAGAAAGCCAAGTCAGATAGGATGCACAGCACACTGCCACGCTGCTCCCTGTCACCCTCCCTGGTGATGCAGTGATGTGGCTGGAGACATCCAAACTCTCAGCCTCCGTGTGCTGCGAGCTGGCAGAAAGAGGAGCCCTGAGAAAGATGCGTTTCACACAGTGTCAGTATTGAAGGCAGGGAAATACCCAGTCTAGCAACAGGAACATCACCCACCTACCAAGAAAAGGATGAATTACCTAGTAGTAGTTCACAAACTACGTGAAACCTTGATTTATTGGTAAATTGCGACAAGCAGGCTGGGCGGTTCATCTCCTAAAGTGCTCTGCTGTTCAGGTGAATACCCCTGACATCATTTGCAGTGTGAAGAAGTGCCGACACAGAGCTCATCGGCGGGAAGGACACGGTTTCTTCAAGTGCGGTTTTACTCTGAAGAGTGACTGCCTTGAAAAATTACCTTCCCTCTGTGGGCTGTGTCTCTGCAGGGTGAGTCAGAGTTTAATAGATGCCTTTGGTGTCCAAGATAAGTTTGCATGGCCAGATCCATACCGTACTCTTCATCCTGAGCTCAGAGCCCAGCCACAGCTGGGGGGCAAGACGACCGCCCCCCAGACGGGCTCGCACCTGATGATCCAGGTGACACAGCAAAAGCTATGCCTCATGTAAGGAGCCTTTCATTTTCAACTGCTTTGTATTTAAAGTGCCTCCTTCTATTGCCTCCAGGTGCTTTTTACCTTGCAATATTAAACACAAAAAGCACGCCATTAAAATGTGGGAGACCCAATTTCTGCTTTGCACAACTTCAGAAAATTATAATAATATAATAATAAATGTCACCACGATTTCTTAACAAACTGGATGTTCAGTCCTCAAATGAGAGATGTGGCAGGTGTGGAAACAAGCCCTCCCATTTTCTTTACCCTGCGTGTGCCACATCGCATAACTGGGTTACTGTGGATTACAAAATTTCCTCTGAAGCATGAGGTTTTGGTCCCCTCCAGACCCACATACATGGGCAGTGGCCTGAAACAACAGATTACTGTCACAAAAACATGTTGCATTAAAAGTCACCTGGAAGAGGAGGGAAAATGCAAGTTCTCTACTTTGCTTCTTTTTTGACTTCGATGTCCTTCTTGCTTTTCCTCAGAAGAGGAGGTGGTGGGATTGTCCAGCTGGCTTCTGCTGTTAAGCACCAGTCTTGTCTGCCATGCTTTTCGCTGAAGGCACCAGAGCTAACACAGAGAAGAAACCCTGCAAAACAGAAAAAAATGCTTGTTGGAGACCTTGTTTTACCACATAGCTCAAATACCTGAAAATACTTAGGAAAAAAGTATTCTTGCTTTAAAAGAAAAACCTGCAGATTATCCATCAAGGCTCAAGGAAAACTAGTTAATGTGCTTAATTCTTCATTAAGCCCATGAGCATTTTCCAAGAAAATCTACAGACACACACTGTGTTTTTAATGTAGCCAAGTTATGAAAATGGGGAACACTTCAGATCTCAAGTCAGTAATCTCTTTCTTAAGACATAAACTGCCAGAATCAGGCTGCAGCTTGAAAATGTCCTCTTTTATATTTAATTTTAAAATCCTAATTAAAGTTTCTTCCCTTTAGAGTTTCTGAAAGGGAAAAAAATGCTTGAAAGTGGGACATGGGGGATACCCTAAAAACAGAGGGAAAAAAGCACTGCTCCAAATTGCCTTCAGATCAAGTCATTCTCCTAAACCCAGGTTCAAGCTAACCCTGGGTTAATACTGGGTTGGCAAGATCAGCACTCTCTGTGAAACCAGTCTCCGCTTACACATCAGGGTGAGGAAAAAGGAATGGGAAAAAACACAAGCCTATGTATGAGGTCAGATCTGTCTTAAGAAACCAAGAAACACTTGATTTTTTTTCATCTTCCATCTTGCCTTTCTTTTCTTGGGTGCTGCTTTGGAGGACACATACATGTTTACGTTACCCACGCTTATGGCCCACACTGGGGGCTTGTAAAAGCGATTGCAAGCTTTAGTCAATTCACAGAAGCAGTGAAGAGCCGAAGCCTGTGCATGAGGGCTTCGATATGCTGAGATTTGACAGCAGGCTCTGTGGCAGAGCCAGACGCAGCTGCTGAACACGCAGATTTCACAGCTGGAGAAACATCCTTGCCAGAGGGGCAGCAACAGCTTTGGTCGGGGTTTGCACACAGTGAGGTGCAGGCAGGGGGAAGCCCTGTGAATCGCAATGGGCACTTTCCCAAGGGCTTCTTGGGAGACTTACAAATCTAATCCTAATCGTAGTTTACTCAAGCATGGCCACTAGCGGAGCTGCAGGCACGCCACCCCCTCCTGCTCCACCCTCACATCCCCCAGGAGATCGTCCCAGCTCCCGGCCATCTCTTGTCCCAGTACACCCGCGTCCCCAGGCTCCAACCCAACGCTTGTATCTGCTTCCACTGTCTGGGACCCGGCCCCATCCCTTACCTTTGGGAGCCGGGAGCTACCCACACATCCACTTCACCACCAGCCGTGACCCATCTCTGCACTCTGTGACTAGGGATTTTACTGGAAAAGCAAAATAAAATTTACCCTCATTTTGCACATGGTGGAAGTCTCGTTGCTGGATCCACCAGTTAGCACACTGGTGGACCTCTTTGAGGCACCCATGATGCTTCAACAGGACTTAACCTTGCTGCTGCCGTCTCCTTGGCAGGCCAGCTTGCCCACAGCTGCTTAACTCTCTGGAGATAATTCAGTGCCGTGCAAAACGGGGGACAGAGAAAAATGTGAGCTCAGGTCCACTGGTTTACGCGGAGAAAGGCTGACGATGGTGGGGTGACCTGCACAAGGGGCCCAGCCTGGGCTGTGGGAGGCAAAAGGAGGGGGAGAAGCCCAAACCAGCACCAGCACATCTACAGGGGCGGGAGGGATGGTCCTGGGACCAAATGTCTACAGCTTCAGCCACAAACTGATCTCCATCGGCAGATTTCTGGGTGGGGAGGAAATATTGGTACAAAACACGCTGGTCAGAAAAAAATCACCCCAAGAATTTGGGCAGACTAGGCAGAGTATATGAATCTTTTTCTCTGAAAATCCCATCGATGTCATTGATAGACTAAATTGCCGTCATTTAACAGTTTGCTCAGACCTCCAAATTGTCGCTGACAGTTTTGGTTTTTTCAGCAGAATTAGTCATGCCATAAATTGTTACACTTGAAATGAGAACCACAATCACCAGATTATCATCCATCTAATTAAAACAAACCTAAGTATTCCACACTATATATACGGTACAGTGTTCATTTGCCAAACATCAAGACAGAGAGTGCTTTGGAGTTTATATTGATGTCAGGTTTTTGCTTCAATCAACATTTACCCTTTAGGTCAATACATTTTTATGTTTGCCATAACAGAAGCTAGAATCAACATGCTTATGCCTGCAATTATTTCATTTAACTCTTTCGGTGTTTGAAATAACGTTTGCAAGGAAAAGGGAAAGCTAAATACAAGTGCGCAGTGGCTTTGCCTGGCCTTTCTCTCAGTTAAATCCAGACAAATGCTATTGCAGGGCTGCTATCTGGAAGAATCGTGTTGCTCTTTGCCAGCGCTGGCGCAGAATATATAGCAACGTTGCCGGTGATATAAAATACCAGTAATAGCCTACCTGAATAGCCAGGAGACAAACATTCACTTATTAAAACTGATGGTACAGAATTGCCTCATTAGGCCCAGTAGCTCGCTGTTTACAGTGGGCTAGTGCCAAAAGAAGAACACAGTTTTACAGCTTTTATTGCTGTTGTCTCAGTGCATTGAAAAAGTAGTCTGTTTTCAGATAACCTACAAAAAAACCCCTATTTTAATCAACGTGAGGTATTTGAATTCTGCGGCCATCATTTGATTCAGCCCTGCTGAGATAAGTAGTAGAACAAGTGTTCATCTGTTTGGTTTATACAAGAAGTAAGTAAACTGTTTGCTTTCGTTTACCACACTCCGCTTGCCAGCGTTACCCACGCCAGCTCAAGTACTGGCGGAGAAAACAACATCTGCCCAGGGATGGATGATCCGTGCCACGTGTGCCGCAAAGGCCGGTCGCAGATAAACCATGACCGTGGGTACCGATGGCTTCCTCAGCACCGCAACCACAGGGAAGGATTTCGTGTCCCCAGCCATTCAAGCTTAAAATGGGCTCAGGATGAGAAGAGTACATAGAAATGGCATAAAATGTGCAGGCACAAAGTCACATGTGCCCTGCCAAAAAAATAGGTGCACGCACTCACATGGCAGACTTGTTGGCAGACTCTCTCCCTTGCTTTCTCTCTCATCTGTATATGTATATATGCATATATATATGTGTATATATACATATGTGTGTGTGTGTGTGTATATCTTTTCTTTTTTTTCTGGGCCGCAAGTCTTCCCTGCAAGCCTAGAATTGCCAAAAACCCCTTTCACTGGCCTTGCTCCAAATTGTTGACAAGACCAACAGCTGTTCTGCTCCAGCAACAGCAGGGAAGCGAGGAAAAGGCATGCTGTACGTACAGGGGGGAAGGAGAGACATTAGTGGAGAGAAGAGAAAAAGCACAGAGGAGGTTTCACTCTCCACAGGTAAAGCACACCATCATGGAGGTGCGGTACCCTCTGTCTCCATTCCTGGGGTGGGAACACTATCCGGGGTGTGGGCATGGGGTGTTTCGGTGGCTGCCCATGTCCAGGGCAGAGCCCTGACACCGATACCGGGGCTTCTCTCATGCAGCACCAGTTCTGCACCTCCCTGCACTCATCCCCATCCCAATTACAGCTCCTCAAAGCAGAAGGGAGGAGGAAGGTCAGTGTGCTCCATTGCAGCCTGAAAATAAAGATAAAAAAAAATGCAAAATTGGCTATTAGCGCATGAAAGACAAACAATGTATCCCTCGCTTGCCAGTAACTCACTAACTTAATGGCAGAAGATAGACAATTAATAGTGTGGCTTCCATGTTAAATCACATTGGGGGCTATGGCTTAAACCCACTTTAAAGAAACTAGGCCAATCATTTTATGAGGCGTGGGAATTGTTAAATTGGGCTATCCCTTCTGCTTCATACAATTGCATGAAGACTGATATTGTGGAGAGGTTTTTAATGAAGGCCTTATATAGCTCTAGGTCAGGACATTTGCATTTGTGAAGATTACACTGAAAGCACAAGAAGCGAAACAGCATGAACAAACAGCAGTGTTTTCATCTTTAAAAAAAAAAAATACATTCCGTCCGTGGGAATATGGTACGAGGGACTGGGAAACAGTGGTTTCTATTTCCAGCTCTGCTGTCAACTTACAGGAGTCTGACCTTAAGCAAATCATTTTACTCTGGAACCTCATTTATCTGCCTCGGGTGTGTAGAGGCTCATTAGTACCCTTACTAATGAGCTTCATATAATCATATGCAAAGCAAAGCATTTTAGTAGATTTTGGAAGACTAAGATTTGTAAAGCCCTTTGAAATTCAAGATGATGTAGATATGTAAAGATCTCCCTCTTGCTCTCTCTCTCTCTCTCACACACACTCTCTCCAGGTGATAAAGACAAATTTCATTTAAAAAAATTCAATTCCCAAGCACAAACAGTGTAAACTCAAAGTCCAGTTTTTGAAGTTTTATTACTTCTTTGAAACAACAGTGCTAATACGCACACTCAAAAGAAACCCAAACAGCAGCAAGTTACTGGAACAGTTGTCCTGTGCGAGCAATAAAAGCCTAAACAAAGTTGAACTTTGGATTACATGCCATGTTGAGTTATTGAATTTCACAGGTTAATTTGTTCATTTCTTTGACCTGATTTCTACATTCACTGTGTACTTGCAGAACTTGCTTCTGTTCAGGTGTTACTTTTATACTTCTTGCCCTGTTTTAGCCTCAGTAGTACAGAGGCAGTCACCTGCTATAAGCGCACAATTGCAAGCCTGTGTCTTTTATTAAACTAATTGGTACAGGTGGAAAAAAAACTAGTTTTCATGCCTACAGCCCCAAAGCAAAGAATGACTCTGTTCCCAAAAGAGCGTCTTAATTTTTTGCAGTTATAACAGTTGGTCTAATAAAAGATTTTAGCTTTACCTACAAGTCTTGTCCACCCAATGTCCTTTGAACAATGCACTTGTAACAAAATACCAGGACAAAAGCTCTGACTTATTAGTCCTCCTCACTGAAAATAACAGGTGCACAGGTGTTGGCTGGGATAGAGTTATTTTCTTCGTAGTAGCTCATACGGTGCTATGTTTTGGATTCATGACCAAAACAGTGTTGATAACACACTAATGTTTTAGTTACTGCTGAGCAGTGCTTACACAGCATCAAGGGCTTTTCTGCTTCTCAGGCTGCCCTGCTCATGAGTAGGCTGGGGGTGCACCAGAAGCTGGGAGGGGACACAGCCAGGACAGCTGACCCCCACTCACCAAAGGGATATCCCACACCGTATAGTGTTGTGCTCAGCAATAAAAGCTGAGGGAAGAAGGAGGAAGGGGGGGGACACTCGGATTTATGGCGTTTGTCTTCCCAAGTCACCATTATGTGTGATGGAGCCCTGCTTTCCTGCAGATGGCTGAACACCTGCCTGCCGATGGGAAGCAGTGAATGAATTCCTTGTTTTGCTTTGCGTGTGCACACAGCTTTTGCTTTACCTATTAAACTGTCTTGATCTCAACCCACAAGTTTTTGAACTTTCACCCTTCCAATTCTCTCTCCCATCCCTCTGGGGGGAGTTAGCGAGCGGCTGGGGGGGCTCAGCTGCCCACCAAGGCTAATCCACAGCAACAGGCTATTTCTAGCAACCTAGTCCACAAAGGGCTGGAGTCCATCAGTGCTGCTTTAACCAGAGCAAACAAAAATCAAGAGGGCTTTCTAGGAAGTGTGCCAAAAACTACCTTATAAGCAAACCGCAATATCCTTGCACAAAGCAGTGTCTCATTTCCCCTTCCATGCGCAGGGGGCAAAAGGCATACCCCACTGATTTTTATTATCCTTGGGTCTAAACCAAGGATATGTCTCCCTAAGAACATGTCCAGTAGAGCATGCTGGTAAATCTCCCCTGCACAACCAGATGCATGAAATCAGGGAATAAAATAACTCTTATCTGCACATGGAAAGCTAATTTGGACACTGGGCACTGAGGCAGGACTCAAGTGATCCATCTGCTACGCTCACACAGCCTCTTCCCTCTCCCTCCCAAAGCCCCCAGGGAAGAACCACGGCCATTTCATGGACGTGAAGCTGAGGCCCCAGTGCCATGGGCTTTTAGGATATGTAGGTACGCTGCAGAGACTCCCTGATCTCCATCAAGTGCCTAACCCTCATAGGCATCAATTGCTTTCGGAGGTACAGCCTGGGAAGACTTTGGGCAAGTCTCCACACATGGGCACAGAGGAGAGCCATGTACCAGTTTCACCTCTGCTCTCCACCAGCACAGGTGAGCCCTCGCTGCTCGGGGAGCCATGTGCCCACACTAAAACCAGAGCACTTTCCTGGGGGAGAAAGGAAGGATTTGCTGTGGGAAAAGCGGCAGGAGCAGCCCTGTACAACACCTCAGGGCTCCAGTGAGCCACAGCCTCCTTGCAAGAATATTCTGGCTATTTGAGAGCAAAGAATGGTGTTGGAGGATAATTACAGTGGTGGGGAATTGGTCCTGGTTTGTTTGGTGCAAGCTTTGCCCACACTAAATATTTGCTTGGCCGGAGGTTTTGGGTATTAAAATTAAAGAGGAACGATATTTTTGAATGATAGACAAGGCAAAGGTCCCCTTGGCAATTGAGGTTTTGCCAGGGCAAAGAAGTAGTAGAAAGACCACCATTTGACAGGAGATTAAATCAGATTCTTATCTCTGATCAGTTTTCTACTATTTGTTTTTTCATTGAACCTAATTGCGTTATTTTGCATTTATCCTTGGGTAAGGAAAAGGAAAGTAGATTTAAGGTTTGATTTAAGAGAAATTAGGTAAGGCAAGGAGGTCGGAAGGCTTTAATTCTAGCCTCATCTCACCAACTGACTAGCTTTGCTCACCCTTTGCACTTGCCATAACCCCTCAGAAACACAAGGAAAGCCCTCCGCAACTTTCTACAGCCAGTTCAAAACCTTACCTCCCTCCGCATCCCAGAGGAGCCACAAAGCTCCCTCATGGTTTCACCACATCGGGAGCAGATCTCAGCCCATTCCCCAGATCCAGTAGGCTGCAGGGCTCCTCGAGCCAGCATTGCTTTGCCTTGACTGGCCGAGCGATCTCCAGTGCAAACCCCTCACCATGCGATTTGGGGAAAAGGCGACCGCAGCACAGTAGCCAGCTTTCTCCTCCTGTCGCCTTCCTCCCCGTGCTGCTGCTTATCCATCCCCGTGCTGCAGGGCTCATCTCTCTTAATGGCAGGAGTTGTCCATGGGACCAAACCTGACAGTGAAGGGGCCTAGGTTAAAAACAATCCCTTAAAAAAGTAATAAAAGCGTGTGGGAAAAGTTACTGAGGCCATGCAACACCTGGCAGAGCTGAGGAGGTGGCAATCGGTGGGAATGAGCATGAGGAAAGATGGGGCAAAACCCAGCAACTCAACCCGTATCCCTGGAGAAGCCAGAGCTGGGATCTTTTCCCAATGCTTTCTGATGTCCCCCGTCCTGCAAAAGCAGGCACTGGTGCTTGAAGCCCTGGAGGGGTTGGTGCCAAGATCTCTTTGGTGGAGACAGGGCTTTCCCTAAAGGCAGGGTGCTCTGTTCAGAGAAACAGCCTTCATGGAAATAAGATTTTTTTTCAACCCGGGGCTGGCAGCTTGCCACGGTGTCCCTCCCTGAAACAACCCCATTTAGCATTATTGACCCCCACCCCACGCCAGCACCCACAAGAAGCTATGTGCGACTGACACGGGGATGGCGCTGGAGGAGTCACCCGGACTGCTGCCAAGGGAAGCAGACAAGCCCGAGGGCCCAGCGCCCAAGGGAGAGGGTGCTGCTGGTGCCCAGCACCTCAGTAGCCTTTCCCACGGAGGGAGAGGAGAGTTGGCAGAGCCCCCACGCCCCTCTGTCTGCCCTGTACTGAGCTACCCCCACTATGCATGATTTCTCCTGGGAGAGAACGCCCTTACTGTCTTCGTGCCACTAAGGCAATGGCTGATGTATTAAGAAGAAATGTCAAGAAGAAAATGGGTTTAAGGCATGTCATCCTCCAGCAAGATGTGCCAGAGCCACTCCTCACGCTGTAAACTGGATGTGGACCAAAATGGAGAGGAGACCGCAGTTCCCCTTCCTCCGCTGCAGAAAAACACCCTTTTCCTTCCAGAGACGGGTGAGCTAGTGTGGGGTAGGGCTGTCAAAAGTCCCTGCGCAGCTTGCGGTATCAACACAGTTGTGTTGCCTACTTCTGGAGCCAGGACTGACGCTGGGGTGTTTCCTACCTCTCAGGCCCAGACAACTAACAGGCCCACCCACTCCTACCTTAAGGGAAGGCTTGTTCCCTGCTGGGTGCATGAGCTGGCTCTGCATGCATTTGCATGTCTTCTGATAGCGCTCAGAGAGTCGCTCTTCCAAAATCCTTGTACTAGAGATACCAGGAGTCTAATGTGATGGTTGGTCCCCATCATGCAGACCTCTATCCCCATGCATGCCTCATGAGTTTGCACGCGTCACCAGGACCGGCTGTGTGTGATGATACGCTTTTCCTCGCAAGACAAACAGCACGTTGTTTGCCCTTCAGCCCCAGCTTTCCCCACACACTCACACACGCATTTGCACAGACAGCTTTGGGAGTGGGGTCACCACCAGAGAGCAGCTTGGGATCTGAGAGCACCCTCCTGGTGCCAGCATCCCAGGCAAGCTTCTGCATGGCCCTGGGTTGCAGGAGGTGCTTTGCTGCTCTTCTAAGAGCAGAAAAGGGAAGGCAAGAGAAGGTTTTAAGAACAGTCCTCCTCTCTCCCCACTGCTGAGGGCCTCTTTCACTTGCACCAGTGTCCCTCCCTCTCCAAAACAAGGTTTAGCTCATCAGGAAGCAAAGAAAAGCAATGGAGAGAAGGGGAAATGGGAGCAGAGAAGCAGGGAGAGCCAGGGCCACAGGCTGGCATGGCAGGGGAGAGCAAGCCGAGCCATGCCGCTGAGAGCTCCCAGGCTCACATCACCTCCCACCCACTTCCACTGGCACAGGCAGGGGCCACGCTGCTTATGCTGCTGGGGTGCCAAGGTGTATTCCCCCATGCATACCCCTCCTGCTCTTCACCCATCCCAGTGCAGAGCGTGCCAAGGCAGACAGGCATTGGGCTGCGGCCAGGCACAGATTTTTTTTAACTTAACTCATCCACCTTCTGCTCAGCAGCCCAGTCTCCACATTTGCAGCTTAACCATCCATCTCAGCATCACAGCCCGTCCTCACCCCAACCAGCCGCAGGGCACAAGGGATCTGCAGAAAAGAGCACCCTACACTGATGCTCCAGAGTTTTTTAAGGGAGTTGTGTATCGTACAATCAAAATGACCAGGTATTTCCAAAACTGTTCGATGAGGCCTTCTTTTCTGGTTAGCATGTCTCATGGAGAAAAAGCAAAAGGTGGTCTTTAACACCACTGGAGAACAGAGCGCTGTGGTGACGACCAGGAAAACCTCCCCTACTGCCATGGGTACTGTGCCAAGGTATTATCAAGTTACGCACCAAAAGAGAATGGTGGTATTAGAAACGGGATATGAGGATGGTTGCAAAAGCTGCAGTGTTTCTCTACGTTGCCTTCCCCTCAAGGCACCTCCACTTGGAAAGAAGTTTCCAGCCAGGCTGACAGACTTGGAAGCTGAACTTCTGTTTAGCAAGAGAATAGGCCTAACACAGATTTCCCCACGGCTTTCTGATAAGGACATGACAGTCAGGAACCACACCTAGGGAGGCTTTTTCTGGGCTTGTTGAAGTCTGCAAGGGCTCTGCCAGCCCTGGCCGAGGATGGTGCCCATTGGGCAGAGGGGGTCTGCACTGTCCCCTCCGCAGCAGCCCACTGGGACGCCCCCGGGCAGCAGCAGCCTCCCATCTGCTGGGGTACAGCATGGGGAGAGCCGGGCACCACACTCGCTCTCGGGTGCATTTCTTCACAGAGGGAGCAATTTCCACAGGGGTGCTTTGAGAGTTTGCTAAGATTTGTCATTAAGTCAACAACTCGTTGTGCAAGAGGCCCTGCGAGATGTAACAGGAGCTGGTAGCTGCCGTGGCACTACAAAAGGAGAGTCAGAAAGCTGTGTCCCCCGCTCCAAGATATCACAGCGTTTTTATACCTTATGTCATGCACTTGATGTGTTTCAAAGAGACAAGTCACTGGGCTACATCCTGGTGACCCAAGATGTTAGCACTTTATTAAGAGGAAGACCGAAGACAGGCAGATAAGGACATGCAAGGAATACATTGCTTAAAAAAAAAAAAAAGGGGAAAATGTAACTTTCTGTGGGAAACATAGTCTCCCCACAGGAAGAAGTGGAGGGTTTTTTTAAGTGGGTTTATTTTTTTTAACATTGCAAGTATTTTGTTTTAAAGGAATGGTGTTTCACCTGCAAAACCAGAGTTCACTTTATCTCCACCCACTCCTCATTAATCAACCTCAAAGAGCATTTTTACAATAAAGAGATACAATATTAGTTAAACTAATGACTTACATAGGCAGAATCATTCCCGCAATCTCACCGAATGCTTGGAACAAGCAGACAGGTCCTGAGAACTGACAGCGCTGGCCAGGGGGAACGAGGCTCTTGAACAAGGGTTGCACCACAGAGGACTCCCTGGTCCCAGCAAAAGCCCCCGGCCTCACCAGCCTCCATCAACAACATCGATGAGGCACACGACCTAGGCCACGAAGACGTGACACAGCAAAGAAAACACTTCTGGGTGCACACAGATAGCAGCTGGAAATTTTCACAGCCAAGTTTTGGGAAAGAAATGGCAATGCCAAGCAATTGCTGGTCCCCGTGTTGAGAGGCAGGATGCAAAGCAAGTCAGAGCGGGTATTCTAGATAAAGTCCCACGTGCAGGGTGGGCAGGAGGGTGAGCTGCAGGCTGTGGCCAGCCGCCAGCATGGGTGAACGAAAAAGCACAAGGGCTGCGGGACTGCATGAGTGCTAGGACTTGTGCATGGGGGAGAGAAGCAGGCACTTGACATTTCAGCAATGGGTTATGACCAGAGGAATTTGAAGAGGAGACTAAGATGGTAGAATAGGTTAATTCTAGGCACATCAGCAAGGTTTGGCTGTTTCTAGCTTTGGCCACTTTTCCTTCCTCTTCTAGTCTCCCTAAGTTTCAGTTTGCCTTCACAGCCAACAATTTAGTAGTAGCAGACACAAAAGGAAACGCGTTGGTGGTGCTAGAAAGGAAAGCTTAAGCTGGTAGGATTTGCACAAATGGAAAAACGCGCAGGGGAGAAGATGGCTGCAATGGCGAGGCTGGGAACGGATGCATCTCTGTGAATAGCAACACTGAGCATGACAGAGAGGGTGGTGATGGAAACTGAACACTGTAACAACACGGGAAGCCTGAGCTCCACAGAGGTGGAGCACTCAAAGGCACCAGGAGAGGCAGGATCTGACTGCCCGAGCATAGGCACGGTGCTCCAAGGAGGAGACTGAGCAGGACATGGGGAAAAACAAGTACCAGAGATAGACGTGGTAGACTGAATACAACAGGATAGAGGCTGTTGGGAGCTACTCAAGAAAAGAGGCACCAGAGAGCCATCGGCACCAGTCTTGAGCAGAAAAGCAGGTCTCAAAATGAAGTTTGCCAGCAAAAGGGAGGAGAAAGTTGCAAAGTGTATCCCACCAAAGTAATTGGGACACCAGCAGAAAAAAACCCAAACCACTAGCAAAGCAAGAAGTGAGAGATGGGGGAATTGGACAGGCAGAGGACATCAGAGCATGCACAAAAGCAGAAAGAGAGAAGACAGAGCAAAAGAAATCCACCAACACCCTCCAGCCCCAAAAAGGCAGGTGTGACGCAGGCTGTGGAGGAATAAGGCAGCAGGGAGCTGGTGGCACAGGACGAGCCAAAAGGGTTGCAGTAAGATCATAAAGGTTCACAGAGAAGGATGGGGATGATGCTCCATAGTATCAACGCAAGACACAAGGAGGTGCAGAAGGAGGGGCTGGGAGAGATTGGAGAATGGCCAAAGCAAGCTGACAGCAAAGCTAATGGATTTAACAAAGGCATGGAAGAGTCTCCACCAGTATGGCAACGCTAATTAAGAGGATGTGGCACCAAGATATGATGGCAGCAAATAATTAAAGGTTGGCAAGAGACAGTAATTTAAGGTTAATAAGAGGCAGTAATTTATCAGGAGCCAACAAGAGTCCAGGAGCAATAAATTCAACAATGGAGTAAAAATAAACAGGCAGAGCAAGAACCAGAGCCACCAGCATGATAACAAGGACAATGCTGCAGCAGCGTATAAACTCTGTACACAAATGGAGAGCAGCTGATGGAGGCCCAGATGGAGCTGCCAGGCCTCCTCCCTCTCCTTATTCAAATCTCCCCTGAATACCCATCTGTACCAGAGGGCCTTTGGGAAGACATCGAGCCAGTAACCAGGGAAGACATGTCTTTTTGAAGTCGGGCCCCTATTGCACTTCTCCCTGCACCTAGCGTCTAGACCAAGAGCTCATTGGGGCAGAGGCCGTCCAAGATCCCCACTGCGCATGGGGTGGACAGGGTGGGGACGGACACAAGGTTGGCGTGGGGGCATTTCCAGGGGATGGCAGCCACCAGTACATCCCTGAAGGAAGGTGCCGTTGCTGGGCTTGCGGAGCACAGGCAGCACAAGGAAGGGGCAAGAGGGCTTAACAGTTGCAGCCCCAGCTAAGGAGCGACAACCAGGCACCTCCCTGGAGAGCAAAGGACTGTCCTCCCATGGGAGTGGGGAAACAGGAGCCCAGGCATCAGCTGGGGACTGGGAGGGCAGGAGGAGCAGGCTGCCTTCCCCACAGCTCTTGCTGCATCTTTCCAGCACCTTCCTAGAAAGCACATAAAGCTTATTAGCCATGCTCCTGCTCCGTCCAGCCCAGAGTAACAGGGGACAATGTCCCTGTTACTGCAGCAAGGCTACCTCTCATTCGCTTATGCCGGGCAGCTGGAGGTACGCACCCGCCCTATTGCTCTCTGCGTCCAAGCTTGACAATCCTGATCCTCAGCTCGGGCCGCTCCAAAGCGGGTCAGTGCCCAGCGGCCACACGCCAGCAGTCAGGTTTGCTCCAGCACTCCCTCCAGTCAGCTGTCCCCGGGCTCAGCCACAGCCACCGCAGCGCAGCCTGCGCTTACAGCTGGGGACACGAGGCGTGGAAAGAGCGAGCTGCCATGAAGTCAAGAGAAGCGCCTTGAGACACCGATGCAGAGAGCGTGGGAAAGAGGCTAACGACATTCATGTTCATCAGGAGACAGATAAAACCACTACAATAATAAAATTTCATTATGACAGCTAAGGAAGAAGAAACAAAAATTCTTTGTTTACTGTGTCTATAATAAAGTACAAAGGTATCTGCCTTTGCACTACTGGTTGCACAGGCGGGTTTCAGCCCTGGGTGAGGGCCAGAAGTTGCTTTATGCACTGTATGTCATTTTTCAGGCAGCAGATCAGCCCCTTGCAGTGTTAACTCAGCCCTCCATGCCACAAGGTGCACACGAAACACCTTTCCTGGGGTCCTTCTCCGTATGGGAACAGAGAGAGGAGACTGCAAGATTTACTAGTTCACACAGACTTACACATTTATGAATTTATTGAGAGAGAAATGGGAAGGACGTTAGGGTGTCCTATGGCTGAAGGATACCATAGGATATGGATATCCTGGATACCAAAGTATACCAAGGATACTTCGGCTAGGATGGCCGAAGACTGTGCTTCATCCTTACTAGGCATGGGAGAGTCAACATTGGCATTCATTCTCAGGACAGAAAACCATTAGAAACCTGACTTTTATTCCCTGTAGAGCTTTGTTTTTTAATACAGGTCTTTACTAGTGTATTCAGTTTGCAAATCCAAGGGAATGGTATGGGAAAAGTTTCTATTTTTAACAAAAGAAAGTAAAAACTTCTGAAGTAATGAACTACTGGATAAAAAGATTAATCTTCTTGAAAGAGTTTTGCTGCCTTATGTACTCCCACACAATACATTTTACATACTTACATTTTGCATGCATATATACACACAGTTCTCCTACAGAGTACAAAAATAAATTGATCCATATTATAAACTTACTCTACATATGCATGTTTTTTATTCAGACATGTGTGAGAAAGTTTGAGAAAATGAAAAACCATACCAGCCTGCGACTAGGGCCAGGGGCAAGGACAGAGCTGAATAAAAGCTGTATATTCTAGGCAGTAAAGCATCCTCTCCTCTCTGCTCACTTTTAAAGACACTCTCCCCCCCCCCCCCCCTTATTATTTTTGTTAAGAGAAGTCCGTCTATCCTGAGCACCAGGGCAGCTGACCCAATGGCATAGTTACCTCCTGGTGAGTCATCCATGTCCTGAGCTGCATCTTGCCACCCCCATCCCAACAGGAAGACTTATTTTATATAGCTCCATCAGAGCCATTCATGGTGATGTCTTAAGCACTATTAAAAGCCCGTACCAGTAATGTTTATTCCTCAGTTTGAATCATCTCCCTTCTTTTTTGAGAAATCCATTAATGACTAAGCATGTTTCATGACCAACTTTTTAAAATATCTTTATACGATTTCACCTCACTTAGAAAGGCTTTCATAGTTTTGCCTCAAATGTTCACAAAATGCAACAAGACTAGAGACATGGGTCTAGCTCAGAGTTCCCTGCAGTCATAGCATACTGAATTTGCTCTAGTGCATTTTTTCCTAGTCTGGGTCTGCTTTTTCTCTTCCTGTTCCAGCAATCTTGGCTTAGAAAGACGAAATTTTTCAGGGAAAAAGAGTTTGCAGCTCATTTTTGAGTTTTTGTCCAATGGCTGACCTGAACAGTCTGACAGTCCTAGCAGTGAGCAAAAGCAGTATCGCAGGCAGGGTCTCTGATCAAAGTGAGTGCGCAAAAGACATGAACTAAACATAAATGACCTACAGATCAGTCATTGCTCCCTGCATTATTCAGCAAATTTAGAAAGAGCAGGCAACTAGAAAGATAATTGCAAGCCTGCACTGCCTTTGGATGAAGATCTTGTGGTTCTCTGAGTATCTTCAGACAAGCTTCTTTCTTTCTCCCTGCCTCTGGTTTCTTATCTAGCTGATGGGATTAGTGATTATTACTGGCTTTTGAAGCCACCTGGAAATCTACTGATGAATAATGATAATAGCACTCTACTGTCTTAATGGTTTTCCTCAAACTGCTCCTAAAACACCTCCCCTCAAAATGTACGTGGGCTGCCACTGGTGACCCAGTTCTTACTCCTACACAGTATGCCCAACTGCAGTGCAGTGCAAAGGACAAGGTCATAGTAGCACCGTAAGCAACTCTCATGATCTTTCAACGCTGTGACCTCAAATTTCCAATTCTTCTTACAATTCTTCTTGGCACCACTTACCGGGCTGTTTTTAGTGGAGTGAAAGTCCTTGGGCAAGGACCTGTGGTCTGCCTGAGGATAATAACAACATGTACCTGCTCAGCTCCGCAGGGTTTATTGGCTGGCCACAAACAGCAGTGTTTATGTAGTCCCAGTCCTCTTTTATGGCAAGCCTGAGTTTGAAGCTTACAGGGCAGCTCTGGGCCTTCCCAGAAAGGCCTCGAGAGCCACATGAGCAATGACTGAAGGCCGTCTCAAGGCGCCACAGACTGAAATGATCCAACTTCTACCCCTCTCCCAGGTCGAGTCAATGGAAAGAACTCAGCACTGCTGAAGAGATCTTTTATTTGGGGCCTAAAAACCAGCCACAGGCAGCCAACATGCAGCATTTGGTACCATGACCTACCACAGTACCAAATGGTACCTACCATGGTACCAAAAGGTCACACAATGTGACCGAGACCACCTGAACAGAGCTACAAGCTTTCATTAAACATATGCAAAAGCATCTCTGCACTGCGTCCACGTGAAGACATTTCACTCAGATTCTTCACAGTCTGGCTCGCAGCCCAGACAAGTTTACAGAAGCAATGGGCAACTTCTTTCAATTGTCTGCTCCCTCTCCCAAATCTAAAGCACCACCTTAGTCATCTTTCCCTCAGGCTTTCTGACTAGCAAAGGGGAAGGGAGAAACTTCACCAGAAACTAAGAGGAAAACCACGTGTGAAGTATAGGTTGGTTAGTGTAGCAACCACTTTCTCAAAACAGCCTAGATTGAGTTTTCAGAGCTAAGAGTAAGGTTTACCAGGTAAATCAAAGACTTAAGTCAGCTTCTTAATCATGAGAGCTGAAAACAAATACACACTAAAACACAGCCCAAGGTATAATATCTTTCTCCAGCAAGACCAAGATAGGCGTCTGAAGGAGAAACCAACCCCCAGATCCAACTATTTGAAAAGAGACAACCTCTGGTGTAGCATCTCTGCACTACTGCGGTTCCCAATTTCATTAGTGCTGCCTTGAGTTTTTTTTGCTAACGGTGATCTGATCTAAAGAAATACTGTAAGATTAGACCCTGGTCCATTAGCCAGCAACACTTGCAAAATTTTGCCAGGAAACAGAGCTGCCCATATAGGCTTTGTGTACGGATGAGCATTCCCAGATAGCAAGGCCACCTGTCAGGATCAACTTCATTTAGGGGCTAGTTCTGCCTCATTTAGAGGCAGAAATATCAGCAGTCCATCCCTTGAGCAAACTAAACCTTTCATCTCAAATTAGTATTTCATCTTCTAGGAAAAATTCAAAGATGCTAAGAGAGGCTTCCTCTCAAAATAGCAAAATGCTGCCAGGCAAGCCCTCACTGCAGCCGTGGGGGCAGTGGGGAAAGGAGACGATGAGAAAGAAGCACCTTTCAAGATACTGCTTGAAAGGTGCCCTGACCTCTGGGGGTGCCACTTACCTTTCTAAACCCAGGCACAGGCCAGTGTCTGCACCAGCAATGCTGGTCCTTGTCCTAATCATGAAAAGTGAAAGGTAGCAGTATTGGAGGCTGGATGACGCCTAACCAACTTGATGAGGAGTCAGTTATATGACTCTCCCAAGCCATCAGTATCTCAGGCCAAGACCACCACCAAACACTCAAGAAAGGTGATAACAATAGAAGAATTTGTTTTAAATGCACTGAAAGACCAGGTCAATTTTTGTCAGATGCTTAATTGCAGGAACCTGTTCTTTAGCTTCCCATGTTCACTGCACTTTAATCATCCTCAGCTCTTCCCTTACGCAGGAGAGCATATATATTTTTAAAAGAAAGGCAACCAGATAAGCAAACTGTTGGGCGAGAAGAACAAGCAGTTCATGTCGTGTCTTTGAAGTCACTTCTACCACACCCAGCCTCTCTAAGAATACACTTCCTGGATATGTTTTCTTTTTCTGATAAAAATATAAACCGAGCAATAAATGTGGGAAATGTACTTTTTCCATCCCCAGAAGCAGAACGCATTTCTTGTAAATCATGGATTGCCACCTTCCACAACTCTAGCCAGATGAGTAGTCCACAAAAATCAAAAAGGAACCCTTTCCTGAGGTTTAGCTTACTTAGACAAACAAATCAGAAACATCCTGGGAACAAAGCTCCATGTGTCTTAATATCCCTGCTCGGACCCAAGCCAGAGTCTCTTCTGCCTCTACTCCAACCAGAGAAATAAATGGTGCACCTGCATCGATGTCAATAAAAGCTATTCAGCACTTTCCCAGCACCGTAAGTTTTCAGGTAAACGCTATTAGCCTGCTAAATATTTAGTGTCACTTACCCTTCAGTAAAAAGGGATTGTTTCTAATAACTAGTTATATCATGTCAGATACACCAGAACTTCCCAGTATCATAGGAGAGAAAAAAATGAGTGAGTCATACTCAGAGTAGGGATGCTTTCTTGTGAAATTGCCTACTGACCTCTTGAGACAATGAAATTCATCTCTAGGCAGATTAAATATGGGAAACACATTTGTTTAGCAGATAAGAGTGTCGCCTTCAACACTTCAGTGTCGCCTCAGGAATTAGAACTCGGAGTGCCAGAAGTGCCCCTTCCAGAAGGGCACAAGTGCCACTGAAAGCACTGCGGCCACTTGCTAAATGCCTCTCTCCAGCAGCACCCACTTCATGCCCAAGCATTGACTGAACGCATGCTTATGCTCTGCCACCCTTTCAAGCCCAAGTTACTTTATCCCTTTGTGAGATGACTCAGTCAACACCACCCAAGAAAGGAGTGCCAGGCAGTCGGATCGGGCTGATCTGAAGGTCAGAATATCTCATCAGCAATTCTTTTTCCTGTGTAATCACCTCTTATAAAGAAAATGGAAATTAAGTGGAAACAGTACTATCAGACTCCTCATACAAAAAAAAAAAAAGACCTAAGGCAGGGTCACTTGCAGTGAGAGGTGCAGATGACAGCATCTTCAACACAATCTAGGCCCAATTAGCAGTTCACATAAAGTAGTACCATTTCATCTTTGCATACCCTAACTAGAAATTCAATTCCATTTCCAGTCTCCATCAGAATTTCTCACTCTTATCTGCTAAAAAAATGTACAGCCTGCTCTCTCCATCACCTTACCTCAGCACCAAAAAACATTTTTGAGACTTCCAGGGATGAATTTTTGCACAGAGCAGGAGCAGAGCAAAGAATCTGCGAGATGATTTTCCTACATTTTCTTCTCATGAAAGGTGCAACCGGTATCAGTGGAGCCAGATTGAACCCATGAGCCACTAAAACCCCAACCGCAATGATTTGGGTAAAGGGTATAATCTAGTCTGGTATCAAATCTGCGAGAGTGTCCCCAGGGAAGAGCTGAGAGCGGGGCAAGCCTGCAGTACAGTACTTCACCCTTCAACACAGAGAAGACTGCCTCACATGGTTAATCCCTTTAGTAACTCTCCATAAAAAGGTCCTTCTTCTAAGTATGCACCCAGGCCCTCCCCACATCAACAAATGTTTTGTTTCTACCACATTCTTCAGCTATCTCAAGGAAACGTATCCTGTTGACTGTTGTGTACTTGGTACCTTCATTAATAGCCTCCAGCTCTCACGCTGGAAGGGACAGTGAGCAGTTCATCCAGATCCAGTTTCTCTGCCCTGACATAACTCTGCAGGCCTGTCATACCTGCTGTCAGCCATTGCTTTTGCAGCTGAAGAACCCATCTGCTCTGTTGCTCCCTGCAGGGAAGCTCCTCCACACCTCTGGGCCTCTTCAATCCTAAAACCCTTTCATCCGAGGGGACTCCCTAACCACACACAGCAGCAAGGCAGGGGTGGACAACAGATTTATACAATAGCATAGAAGCACTCTCGGTTTTCTTCAGTTCCTTTCCTACAGATCCTAATGCTTCATCTACTTTTGACTGTTGCCATCTCACCAGCTCAGTGCTCAGCAAGGACAGTCTGTGATGACAGTTCTTCCTCCTGAAAGGTCATGGCCAGCTCAGAGCCCATCTTTTTATTTGTGAAACAAGGAGAGTCTTTCCCCATGTGTATAGCCTCATTTGCTCATTCAGACCTTCACCTGTGGTAAGGTGACTGCTTGTACCTGAGCTGTAAGAATTGAGGACCAAGGCAAGGAAGGCATGGGGAAAACATGACATTGTCAGAACTGCCATCATTCTTTCAAGTATAGAGGGACAGTGTTCAAGTAACAACATGCAATTTGGACAACCTGGTGACTATTAACTCTATTTGGGGTACATCTACTAAATACACAGGCAATACAACTGCATGGTGTATGACCCAAAACACCCAAGCACCAGCTTCAAAACCAGTATCAAAGAAGAGAAAGCATAAACAGCAGGATGGGAAGACTTCATTTCATCCTTAAACAGACCTTCACCAGTCTCACAGTATTACCATGCTAAATCAGTTTTATCTCGAGCTTGATTTCATCATTATTTGTATCACAGACAGTAACCACCAAAATTTAATTAGCATGTTTATTCAAACACAAGTTACATGAGACCCTTCAAGAAATACATAGCAACTAGGCCTCCGCGTATCAGATTTTTTTCCACTTAGCTTGTCTACAAGACATACTTTGTCAAAACAGCACAATCAGACTAATTAAACAGTTATGGCAGAGAATTGCATGTGATGCAAAAACAGTTTAAGAGCAGAGACCAAACAGGAACATATTACTGGATTACAGCCCAGCATGGATCATTCAGAAAGTGATGTGAGGAAGAAGTTTTTTCCAACAGAACACAAGTATAGAGCATCATCAGTATATATTTTGCATTAATACCCATAATTATTAAAAAATAGAAAAATGTTAACTTCAAATATTACTTGGCTAGCCACTATACCTATAAGGTAAAACCATAAACAGACTAACTCTGCTTAGGAGGTGAAAAACACTAAGACTAGAATTAAATAGAGCCCAATTCAGCAAACTACTTATGCATGTGCTTAAGTCCTACTGACAGTAGTGGGGCTTACACATATTGAAGTATTATAATTAACATGGAGAGATTTCAGCACACATCAACAGTTAAGTACATGCTAAATACTTTCACTGAATCAGGATCATATTCCTTAAAGTACAACAAAGTTATATACACTATAAAAATTATCTTTCTCCCTCAATCTATTGTCCTGTCAAAAGAAAAACCTCTACTGGGTACAAGAAAAACTGATAGAGTCCCCTGAAGAAGCATGGCTTTTCATGTTTTATTAACAACTCCAAAAGCATGCAAAAATCAGTGCTAGGGACAATCTATCTTAACTGTACTTTCAGTCTTCAGTCTTTCAAAACAACAAAATTCACCTGACTTGCACCAGTATAGTATTAAAACTCTATATGCAATTTGCAAGTTCAAGGTCAAGGAACTTGTTTCTTCAGTTCATTCCCCAAGCAATCAATAGATTCTTAGAACTATACAGCTGTACAATAATGCCAGTGACTATATACAATTCCGCATGAGATACTGGAAGAAAGCTACAAAGTTGCATAAATAAATGTTCAACTTCAAAAATATTTGATTTCTCTCACACTTAATATTTAAGTGTTATTAAAAACACAAAACTCTGCAATGTTGACATCTATCAGCCTTCTCTGAATAAAAAGATTTCCTGTAGAATTGTCCTTGTCCAGAAGTTATCTGTATGGCTGTTTAAAAAAAAAAGTCTTGCCGTAGCTATGAAATCCAGGTATCCAGGCAAATGTTCCACATACTTGGGAATGAAACATTCCCATTTGCTCAGAGGAATTTAATTGGTGGGTTTTGTTTTTTTTTTTTTTTTTACTTTTATATAACCCACTATATAATAGTGAACAAAATACTTTTGTTTCATAGAAACAACTAACATTTGCCCACACCAGGCAAATGGTCTATTTACAGATACATTAGGACTGCCTGACTGACAGTGAGTGTGAGTTGCTGAACTCCAAGAAACACGGAGCTTAAAATGGCGACACTCTCTGCTGAATCGCCTTCCCTTTTAGGATACGTCTTATCTGGAGAAGAGAAAAAGACAAAGCATTAGCATTCATCATCCTAAAGTGAGTCATAATCTGAAAAAAACCTAGACCCAGTTCTGCATCCTCATTTATCTGAGCCTACGTTCCGAGTTCAGTTACACCAGAATTATTCCAATTTTACAACGTTTGAACCAATGAAAGGCAACAGAATTACTCAGTTGCTTAAGTTACTAGCTTCTTAGGTCAAGAGTCACCTTTTTCATCATGTATTTGTATAGCTCCTAGGAAAAAGGAATTTTCTTCATCTGTTATTCAGGCCTAAGAACTGCCATTATTAATTATGACAAGAGCAATAAAAGCATGATCTCATCCCATACCGAGATGAACAAGAGAAGGGATATTACCTCCAGTATGTTGCAAGGTTACAAAGAAAAAACCTAGCCTGACAGGAAATAGCTTTTGCGATGGAAAAAAGAAAAGCTACAAGTGAAACCTATAGCTTCAGGTCTTTGCATATTCTGTCTGATCCTGACATTAAAACCAAAGATCCCTGAATAAAATGGCATTTGCTAAATCTTTTCCTTGAAAACTGCAACTCAAAACCCAAAAAAAACTTTTGGAGAGGAGTAAGGCTTTTGTGTAGATGGGGACAGATGGGAGCAGAGGAGAGGGTTGGGTTTTTACCTGTTCTCCTACAAGGCCATCAGGAACCAGATGAACTGGCTGCTCATTCTCCAAGTTTCTGGCACTTGGATCAGCTCCCTTTCGCATTAGCAGGCGCACAGCATCCAACTGACTCACCCGATACTGCAGGCTGGCAGCCACGTGAAGTGCTGTGTTGCCGTTGTAAGCCTGGAGAAGACAAAGTAACTCCATGAAGGAAAGGCAGGGGCATGAGCCTCAGGACACTCACGGTGCCACACATGTGCACATCCTGGATGGTATCTGCATTCCAGAAAAATCATCATACCTTTGCGTTAACAAAAGACAGACAGTTGGGCAGCTCCAAGAAGAGACGAATGAGCTCCAGGTTTGCTTCTTCTGCTGCCAAATGTAAAGCTGAGCGACCACTTTTGCGATCCTATCAAAAAAGAAACTGTTAGTCTTCCCTGAAGGTGCTTCACCTATCCAGGGTGAACATGCAGACAAATAAAACAGAAAGCAGAGTAACTGCAGAGTGTTGAACAAACACATTTGCACTACAATTCACTGAAAGTCAATCTGAATATGTATTTTAATATGAACATCTAATGAACAATGGACCAGATCTCATTTGGCAGTAAGCTTACATAGCCAAAATGTTATACCAAGTAATGATCTGGCCCAGCACAGACCTAAATTGGACAAGGAAGCAGTTTTTAATTAAAATTTGCAGTTCAAGAACAAGGTATCATCAGCACCCTATTACTACAGATATCTCAGAGTGCTCCAAACATTCTTACTTTTAAGACACAACCAGCTGCAGCCAGCATATCATTCTTAATCCAGAAGTTAGACTGTCACCTCCCTCTTTCCCCATGGTTCATTTGCATTGATAATACCTTGTTCTGAATAAAACGCCACATTCTCATTCCACTTGGGTAAATTAAGCTGTAGGGAAGCTTTCAAATTAGTCTACTTCCTTTGTAATAAAGCTGAGATGTGGCATGGGAGAAAGGGACATGTTCTGTTTCCAACTTCTCTCTGGATCTGGCACTTCAGACAAAGCTGCTGTACTTACTTTTGCTTCAACAGAGGCTCCCATTTGTATTAGAGTCTTGATGGTTTCTACCAGGCTCTTGTTTCTCAGCAGAAGCTCCTGGACCTCAGGGGAGTGAGGTGGCTGACTGTTTTGCAGTTCATGCAGCACAGCATTATGGGCCAGAACAGCACAGTGCAACGCTGTCAAACCTTAACATTAAAAAAAAAATCATTAATGAACAAATGCAATACAGAAGTATTGACTGGCTGCTTGGCTTGAAGGATGGATGAAGGAGCTTCTCTCCCTGTCGAGCCCAGGGATGGTTCCACATTTGTAAGTGACAGTGATTGCTCTTGAATGGCTCGGGATTTGGGTTGTCCATCACCAGAGGAGTTAAGTAGCAACCTACCATAAGCTCTCAGCCAGCAGATAATAAAAGAATCAATTTCTGACCCACCCCCCCCCCCCTTTTTTTTTTTTTTTTTTTTTTTTTTTTTACACAAAATGTACTTTAGAAAGAGCTATTATATGGGAAGTGGTTCAATTAAAACAGCTCTCTGGTGTCAGAAATTCTGGCTTCTGTATCCACCAATGTATCACTGGCACTCACATTTTTTAAAAAAGCATATTACCACCTACACTCTCCATGCCAATCACAGCAATCCATGTAAGAGGGAAGAGGTCCTGACAGGCACAGACTAACCATGTTTTTATCTGACAGATATGCCAATTGTAATGTAATTTCAATTGTAAATTTCAACCTGGCAAAGATATACTCCATTTCATTGCTTCTCAGCCCAGGATAACATCCACAGCAGCCATAAAACATTGTAACATCCAGTAACTCTGTAAATTATAAACTCTTAACTACTCACCATCATAGTTTGTTGCCTCAAGGTCCACATACTGATTGCTTCCCATGGCTCCCTTTTGGATTGCCTACAAAAGTGGGAACAGGTATGCATTTAGGTCTTATCCAAACCACATATTGCTTCCTCAAGCTTGTATACAGTCTTACTGCAACAAAGTTGCAATAAACAATGGCATTAAGAAGAGACTTATTTATGGTTTTGTAGACTAGAGGATTCCACCGAATTACTGTAAAATGTTGGTGAGAACCTTCATGTGAAATCCAGTCTCAATTTAAGCCATTACTGTAGAGCCCTGAGACATACTCACAAGGCTACACAAGAGAGAAAGATAAAGGGAGGAGTGGTGTTTTCAGAGTTTCTCAAGACAACTAATACGAAGTATAAGCATTAACAGTCAGGGCAGAGCTACGCCTGCCTGGTTCTTACCTGAAGGACCTGGGCATGCCCCTTCTCAGCGCAAACATGCAACGGCGTTCTACCCCAGCAGTCTGTGGTGTTGACTTGAGCCCCCAAGCTAACCAAGTCCTGCACAATGAGATGCTGATTGGCAGCCACAGCAACCTGGAAAGCACTCTGCAAACATTGAGAAGAAAATTTAAACTATTAGTCATCTGATCTTTAACAGGAAAGAGCAACTAAAACAAATAAAAAGCCTAACTACCTGGTATTATTTAAGCAGCGATTATGAATACCAGGAAGCCAGGACAAATGAAGCAGAGCATATAGTTTTACCAGCTCAAGGTGATCCCAAGAAGTATTAATAGCTCAAGGTTAATATTAGTATGCAGGCTAAATCTCAGGGTTAATATTAAATAAGCATTTCACCACATCTTCCTCAAGGTCCAGACATGCAGAAGCACTCAGGTGCACAAAGCAGGTGCAAAGATTTTGAGAACCCCACCTGGCCATTGTGCTCTTTAATATCCAGCATGTGCAGGGCAGCCATCTTCCGTGCAAGAACATAGGAGAGAGCTCGTCGGCCCTGGGCAACTGCAATGTGAAGGAAGCTGCGGGAAAGAGGGGAAAACACAGTTACACCACCATACAAACCAGGGCTCAAGTCATTACAGACATCCAAACATGGCAGCAGTGTTATGCTGCCAGCTTCAGACCTCCTCTGGGTGACTAAGACAGGAACACAGCTACCTTCTTCCCAGGGCAATTTAAAGCATCTAAATTAGAATCTTTTTCTCCCCATTTACTAGATAAAAGTCTAATGATAAGTACCTGAAATTAGACAACACAAACACCTTATCTACTCAGTGTGTTGCAACCCTGTGCATCACAGCCCATCAGCAAGACTACACGTTTCACTCGATTAGCAAAACTACTGCACTCGTGACACAAACACTGCTAATGAACTGCTTCCATTACAACCCCACAGTCCACCAAAACCCAAACAGAAACATTCCCCAACCTTCCATGTCAGAAACAGAGATACACAGCACTCACGTGTCTCCATCCGAGTCTTTTGCAAGGAACTGGTCTTGAGAGATGTTAGACAGTTTGTTTTCCTCCTGTTCCACTTGCCATTGAAAAAATGACTTGCCCAGCTGCGTCGTGCTTCTGGCAATGTTTTGGTCAGGTAGAGAGACATTCAAAGTAGCCAAAGAGACGCTGCGCTCCGGACTACCACAGATGTTATTGGCAAGCAAGCTGAAGTTCGGAGCATGGGGGTCAACATCAGCCTGTGGGTGGGCACTGGTCAGCGGCTGGAGGGGAGCGGAGATGCCCTCTGAGCCTTCAGAGTCATTCAAGAGGGAGGAGAAGCTCTGCGACGGGCAGTACTGCAGTTCGTGGCTCTCAAAGGTATTCTGCTGGTAGCCAGGAGACTGGCCATTGGCAGCAAACGGCCTGTACTCCAGGGAGGCATCCGAAGGATAGCTCTGTGACAAATCCTGGTTCTGGGATGGAGGGATTTGGTAATGCTGCGGCGGATCAAGCATATGCTGGGAGGTGTGATCTTGGAAGGCTTGGTACTTCTGGGATGGGGAAAAAGCCTGTGTTCCCGGGCTGTCCTGGTACTGCTCACTAGGCGAGCTGTGACTGGAGACAGTGTGCAACCAGCTAACCTGCACCGTGCTCAGAGAAACAGGGCTCGACTCATTCTTGATGTTTATAATGTTCTGAAGCAGATCAGAATTGCTGTCGTGCTTTGGGTCGTTTTTATGAGTCTCCTCCATGTTATCCATAGAAGTTGGTGTCTGGGGTGGTGTCTGTCAGGAAAAAAAAAGAAAAATCAAAACAAGCCCCAGAAAGTTAAGAAGTATTACTGTATCTGGCAGTTTCCGATTACACAAAGCAAACTGAAAAATAAAGGCACAGAAAAAATTACTTACCAGGAGGTGTGGGTGAACATTAGCTTGGCGTTTGAAAGAAGGTCCATCAGAAAGGAGCTCGGGAGCCTTTCTTTTGCCACTGTGACCTAGTACGCTCTTCAGCTCTGCTGAAAAGAAAATGAATTTAGAATCCATTTGGAGGTTACTTTTACAATCAACTTTTAAAATCTTATTGCAGGGTATTTAAAGAAAAGGGGTTTTACCTGTGTACTGCTCGTAGTTCACCAATCCTCCTTGTGCCTTTTGAGAAAAACCCAATTATTCCATTAATATAATGTTATTTCAGGACAAAAACAAAACCAAGAAGAAAGAAGCAGGGACTTGCTTGTATAAACATAGAATATACCTTAGAATAATTCTAGTACATGATTGTCTAATCCTAATTTAATTGCTTTAAATTAAGGTTAGAAAATGGAAAGACTTTTATGGAACTTAAATGAAAACCACCATTTTTCTTAAGGCTTTTTAAGCTATTTGTTACAATACCACAAAACTCAAGAAAATCTAGAGAAAGACACTGTTCCTTACTGAGGTCTGAGGATTTTTTTTTTTTTAAAACAAATAAGCCAGCCGATTTTATACTTCTTCAATGCCATGAACTTTTCTCTGCAAAAATTTTCCTGTGGCAACACTTATCTAGGAAGCTTGCAAACACACACTCAGAAAGACTATTTTAAAAAAAAAAAAAACCCTCCTTTAATCTTCCCAGAATTTCTTGTATTTTTTTCTGTTTCCATCTTTTCAGACCAGAGGGGTCTGCCTTTATACTGCGTGCTCCACACAGAGGAGCGCAACAGCATGACAAATGATTTTCTTCTGAAAAGATTCCCCAACCCTTACAATGACTGACCTCATTCGAGCTAACAGGGAGTTTCTGTGGTTTCATAACACAAACATATCTTTATCCAAACTCCGTTTAGGAAATAAAGCTTAGTAAGAACATTTTTAAGTGCCTCCTTCTCCCGCAGTAAACCTTCTCACTAGTTTCTTCCCAGCTCTGTTCCTCCATTACGTATTGAAAAGGAAAAACACTGACTCCATCCATATCAGATAAAGCAGCAAGCTCGTTTCTAGCGTTATCACATGCCTCCCCCCCCCCCCCCCCAACTTCAGTAACCATTAAAAGCAATTATGTCAGTGCTGAAAAATGCTGGTTACCTTGCCTTCCTCTGTGGCAGAGCCCGAGGACATCTGTTTGCAGCTCCTGAAGTGCAGCAGGAGCTCCTTCACCGAGTTCTTCACACGGACCCCTTGGAAAGGTCCTCTGTGCTGCTTTCCCCCCCCCATGTGTTGTTCAACTGTTGAGACATGAAAACAAAACCCGAATTTAAGCCACTGACTCCGTCTTCACTTAAAAAAATAAAGAGAAAATAAATAAAAACGGGAACGCTTGTGGAAAACAACCTAAATCCCCGGTTTCGCAGAGAAGAGCCGAGGCGATGCCCCCCCGCACCCCCTCCGCCATCTCACAGGCCTGCGGCTTCCTCCGCTGCCTCCTCACCCGGGGACCGACCGCCCGCTCCCGCGAGGCTGGAAATACCCCGGCGCGGAGCACGCTGCGCCGGCGAAACGCTCCTGCCCGACGCGGAGCTCCCGCTTTTCACCGCTTCGGGGGTTTTTAAGCCCAAAAGGGTCCGCGACCGGCTTCGCGGCGGTTCGCCCGGCGGGGACGGAGCGGGAACCGCAGCTTCGCGCCCTCCCCCGCCGCCGCTCCGCCGGGCGCAGGGGGCCGGGACCGCCTCCGGGGCACGCCGTACCTTGCAGCGCGGGGCGAGCGCCGCCCCGGGGGTCCCTCCGGCCGCCGCCGCGGCTGCTCACCGAGAGGTCCGAGTCGGAGCCCGGCGAGCCCGGGGCGGAGTGCGCCGGCGAGCAGCTGCCCTCGCTGGAGTGGGGCGAGGCCCCGTAGAAGTAGGCGAGGTTGATGGGGCTGCTGAGGGCGCCGCCGTCGCCGCCATCGGGCGCCGCGTCCCGGCTGCTCTCCACAATCATGGCGGTGCCGCGGGGCGGTGGGCGGCGGAGGAGGGCGGCGGGCGGCGGAGCGGGCGCGGGCGCGGGCACGGCCAGGGCTGGGCGGGCGGCGCGGCGGAGAGTGAAGGACGGTGGCGCTGGCGGCGGCGGTTATAGCGGCTCCGCCCCCCCGCGGGGGCGGAGCCGCGGCAGGGCGGGGCCGCGCTTCCCGTAAAGGCGGTGGGAGGTGGCCGCGCCCGGGACGGGGCGGGGCGACGGGGCGGGGCGGGGCGAAGAGGGCGGGGCTCGGTGCCCGCCCCGCCCGGGAGCGGGGCAGGGGAAGGGAGGGGCCGGCGGCATCGCCCCGCTCCCCCAGCCCGGGCACCGGGCAGCGCCCCCGCGGCCCCTCCGGGGTGGGTATGGGGATGATGGCGATGGCGATGGTGGATGGGGATGATGGGGTTGGGGGGGGTGGGGAGGATGGGGATGGGGATGGGGATGGGGATGGGGATGGATGCCACCTCGCACCCTGTCCTCCGAGGCTGCCCCTGGAGGCCTCCCGCAGCTTTTGCAGCCCCCGCTCGCGACGCATGCAACCCCAAATTTCCACCCTCTTGTGCAGCTGCAGAGATGGAAACCACGAGCATCGCCCTCGGCCTCCCACCGCTGCTGATGCAGGCTTGCGTCCCCACGCACACATACCCCTCGCCCTAAGAGCGACGGCGCGGGAGAGTTCGCCCGGCTTCTGCCAGGCCTCGGCTCCGGGAACACAGGCTTGGGAGTACGGGGATTTTTTGGTTGTGTGCATCAAGCGGGCAGCATTCAGAGAGAAGGGGAACGTGAGGGGTTACTCATAACAGAGATGAGTCATCTCTTTTCCTCTGCTGTCGGAGCGTGTAGTAGGCAGGGGGCAGACAAAGAAGTTATTTTGGATTTAGGTTGCACCATACTGCGGTGTCAAAGCCTCTTGGTTGAGGCCGGCAGGGAGAAGCGGGTAAGCAATACAATGCCGAAACGAAAAGTGGGTGAAACCGTGTGCCTGCGATTACTGTTAACAACGCTACTGAGTTATTACCAATATTCACAGGGGAGACTTCCCAGATTCCTACTTTTCAAACAAATATTTCTGCTTTCCTCATTTCCACCGAGGTCACCATCTTCTAAAATACGAGCGTGCATTTTTGTCCACGTGAAGTTGTGATTAGGATGTTTTTAGCACCGCAGGTGCCCCAAAAAATACGTAGTAAAACAACACAGTATTTCTAAAGTATATTATGCAAATTGGAGGTCTATAATTTAGATTATTATACACGTTTTAATTGTATTAAAAAACATGGGACAGGTGCAACATGAAATTATATTAATCAGCCCATGAGGGAGGCAGGAGGGAATTACTTTGTATTATTCAAGTATTTCACTGCCAGGTGAAGGAAGGGTTTCACTGGGAATTAGCTAGGCAGTTTTCTATTCCAAAGACTGTTGTTTTATGCCATAGATTGAATTTATGCAGTCACAGTAAAATTTGCAAATGTAACCCATAAAATGAAATCAGATGCCAAGCAGTTCCAGAAATAGCATTGCCTAATAAAGGTAAAAATTCGCTTGCTCCCTAATCAGCAGCTATCTCCCAAGCACGTGTTCTCACTGATTTCAATGAACGTCTTTATGCAAGTGAGGATTTGTGAAATCAGGCCGTATGTTTTAAACATGCAAGGAGATGGTTCTCTGTTGTTGTTCAAGCCTTAGATCTCAGTTACAATACCTTAGCCTTAGGTAGACAGTTTAAGTGTTTCCCCGTCGAAAAGCGCTTGCTGCTCAGAGATCCTTTAGACCCCGAACGCTCTTTGCACGCTCAGTGGCTGACGGGAGGACACACAACCCAGCTTTCCAAAAGCAGATCCGACTGACCAACCCTCGCATTCGCATCCCTGCCAGCTAGCCAGGAAAGCGAGTCGTTTTAATCTAGCCAGGAGGGTCTCCAACTATGGCAGCAAATGGATCTTGTCTTTTAACGTGAAAACAGTAACATGAATCGGAGAAGTCTGTAATCCAGAAAATTAGATTTGGCACCATAGTTGTGTGTAATTCCCTTAAAAATGTCAAGATTAAAAGTAGACTTCAAACCGAAAGTGGATTTCTCTCATTGTAGTCCTACTGTGTCATGGAAGGTCCCTAAACCACACGCAGGCAGGGACAGACAGCACCTTTATCCTTGCTATTCAGTACTTATTTTGGAATGGATTTAACTGAAGATTAGTCTCTGTGTATGAAAGAAAACTATTCTATAAAACAATTTAATGAGGTTTTTGTCTTGAAGAGGGTGTGGAATGTCTTTTTCTCCTCTATTCCAAAGTTTCTACTCTACTAAAGGCTGAATTGCTACTTGCTCTCATCTTACCAAGCAAAATCCACTTTGGGCAACATTCTGATACCTCAACTCATACTTGTTTCATCAGCAACATCTTATTTATCAGGTCTTCTGGCATAAATCTACTCCCAGTCAAAGCAGATTAAGACAAGTTTAATTCCACCAAGCTCTGTAACAAAAGGCTCTTTCAAAAATACACACACCCATCGGTTGCACAAGATGAGTTGGCTCCCAGCAGCCTTGTACTCTCAAAGTGCTTCCATGCAAGTTACTGGTAAATTATTGCTACATCTACAAATTGTAATTATTAATCCTGCAGACCTTAGGCATCTGTTTTTTTGCCCCAAACACTATGTAACATCTGTGGTGACCCAAACCCCATGAGGTATCTTCAGCCTAAGAAAGTTCCACCATATAGGGTGGTGACCAAAAGCACTTGTCACCTCTTCTCCTGACAGCAAACCCGGCGCAGCCCGTACAGACAGCAACAAACTGGGGAAAAGGGGAGTCAGCTGGGAAGGCATTGCAGTGCTGTGGTGTCCAGGTGGTTTCAGCTTGCTTTGGCCAGCCTGTAACACAGCACAACCCATCAACCTCCAGAGCTGGAGAAGGCTGCGAGGCGAGCACAGAAGAGGTTGCTTCAGCTCCCCAAGCGCTGCCCTACCAGGTTTTTATTGCACCACCTCCGTTTACTGGGATGTATCCATAATGCCAACTAGTGGCCAGTCCTAGCAACATTTGTCCTGAAAGCTTTCTTATATACATCTGGAAATAGTGAGGTGTGCTTATCTTGGTATCTCAGACCACTGCAAAAATAAGAAACAAAATGCATTTGTTTCCGAAAACTCTGCTCCTTCCCTCTCTTCAGTACACAGCCTGGACAAGTATTGTGAAATTAAAGCTAATCAGCCTTGGTTTAGGTTATACTGATATACTTGATCACCGAAACAGCTTTGATCACTGCTTTTGAGCGTACGACTTGTACACACCCTTGAGCTACTTTGAAGGGATCTGAAAATTCAGTTAAGAACAAAGAAAAATCCTGTTGTCTGAAAGCTTGCACTTGCTGGGTAGGGGTCTCATTGCAAAAGTCAGAGAGGTTGAAAGCCAAACACCGACTAAACATGTAAGCTAATCACAGTCCTATATCGCCCTTTCACTATCCTAATCAGAGCCAGCACGGAGAGAAGATGCACTGGACCTGCTGTGCTGAGCTTTGCTCTGCATTAGCCCTCCAGTGACTGTGTCCTTGTGACACAGAAACAACTGAGCCACTGCCCGAAGTCAAAGCAAAATCAAGAAGCCTGCTCGGTGTTTGGGGGGGGGCGGGTTCTGCTGAAACAGACTTCCATGTTTTCAACAGCCTTTTTAATTGTAACCATGAGATTTTGTCTCATATCTGGGCCCTCATACTGAGAGCAGCATGTCAATAACGATAGCACAAATTCAGACTGAGGGAGAAATTTTGCTGCCCAGCTTTCAGCCATCTCTGGTTTATCCTGACACAAGCTTTGCAGTCTGAGCTGCGACACCGTGGAGGAGGGGACTTCTGGGCCATCCTGCGGAGTGGCAGCAAGGCAGCCGAAAGGAAACCTCCAGCAGAACTGCCTGTGATCAGCCCGGCAAAGCCCACACGCAGTGTAAGGGAGCAGGGGGGGGTACCAGGCAGATGGGTTGAGGACTCTCAGCTCGGAAAAATCTGGGCTGCAAAGCTCGGGCAGGGATTTGTGTGTGCTTGCAAAGACATCCTCCCAACACCCTACGCCATCCCCTATAGCTTTGTGTGTAAGTGATCACTGCCGATCTAATCCCTGATGTAACTAGTCCCTACCTCTATATGGTCAAACGATGTGGCCCCACAGTTTACCCTCACATCCTGGTCCCAGGATTGGTACCAGTGCTCTTAGGTAAGCTCAATTCTGGGATCGATAGTGAGAGAAACTAGCTCCTTTGGGTGAAGCCTCAGCATGGTTTGCTCCAGGCCTGCTCCCTAGAGACAGCATGAGCAAGACTCTGCCAGCTGTCTCCCTCTATGTTAGCTTACTCTCCAAAAAGGCATCCTACCTCCTCTTCCCCCTCAGAAAATCCCCTTGAAGCTGTAGCTCCAAGTCACACATGCAACAGCTGAAAAGAAAAAAACCCAAATGAACAGAAGATGCAGCCTGGGGAGACCACATGGGGCTCAGAAGAGACCAAGACTGAGAAAGGGTTGTTACGCTGTATGGATGTGGCCGGTCGGCTGTAAGGAAAGGGCTAGCCTTTACAGCACCAGTGTGCCTGCACTGCTCGGTTCCTGGGGCACGTACTGGGGTGAACGCTATAGGGGATGTAGGCTTTAAATAAATAAATACATAAATAAATACATAAATACATAAATAAATCAAGCCCAGAAAGTGGAGCTTTGCCTTCCCTGTAGAGCAGCACGTAGTCACTCTGCCAGGCACGCAGTCCCTCCTAACTGTGAGTGAGGAACATGCCAGCTCTCGGAGCAGCCCACAGTTCAGCGGGTATGGGAGCAGAATAAACATCTCTCTTCAGTCCATCTCCTAAGCAGCAGTGCAGGACAAGGGTCAGCCTCTAGGTAAAGTGGCAGAGCACAAACTACTAGTAACAAGAACTTGGTTTTGCAACACATTTCTGGAGCAGTATAACCTTTGTGGTATTTCTTAAACTGGAAATAAAAACGGTAATTTACAATCCAGTTGCTTAATGCAAGTGAGTATTTGCTGTACGGATGTCAAATGTTCCTTATTCTCCAATGGGTGTAATTAGCCTCCTGCTGCAGACTGTGAGTCGAGGTGTGCGAGCACCGCCACCGCACCCCTGTACCCTAGCAGCATTTCCAGACAGCACGCCAACGCCGAGCCATCCGGCATAACGCTCGGTTTGCTTTTAGAATAGCATCAAGAAAACCAGAGGTAAAAGCTTAGTAACTATTCCACTCCTAGAGACCATTCAGGATCAATACCTGTGTTTGCTTTAACGGTTTAGGAGAGCACACGTCAGCAGGTTGGAAATGGACCATGACACAGTTTTGCTCTAAAAGCCAGTACAGAGGAGTCAGTGTTTCTTCCCTCTTTGCTATACTTGTATTGCTACATTTTTCCTGGATGTTGGTCTCCAAGACTGACGTTCTGGGATTAACCTGAACTTCAAAAGGGGGCATGTATAATTCTTCATACTAAAGGAAAACTCAGACTATTTATTTAACATATGTCTTTTGGGGCTTGCTCCTTTGAACCGAAGAATGCCCTCAATTCTGCTTTTTGCTCCCAGGCTGTTTGATATTAAAAAAAAAAAAAAAAAAGTGGGTTGCTCTTAAGTAGATCCTTTCACAATGTGCATATAAAGCAGCTGAAATCAGTACAGAGGAAAAGAAACCCCAAACCCAGCAAGTGTTACAAAGCTGGGCTAAGTGGATCTGATTTCTGTAGCAGTAAACAGTTTCCCTGTACGTACACCTTGCGTTTGTGGACATTCCTCTCAACATACTCACTGCCCTGGTTAGTCACGTTTTCTCATAAGCTTACATATCTCATTTAGTTCATTAGCACCTTCCAGTAGGAACGCATGGCTAAGAAATACATGTGCCACTGATGTCACAGCATGTAAACAAGGAGCAGAAGGCCATTTCCCCATAGCAAAGGGCAACGTCATGTCACCTGTAAAGGGTATTGTGTACATAGATGAGGTAGAAAGTGCGCGTTCTTGCCTCAAAATATTTTCCTTGTTTCAATATTCCGGTTTAGAAAGGGATTTAGCACAGTTTCTTGGTGCTGTTAGGGAGTCTCAATGTAGCTCTGAAGGGTAAGCATCAGTTTTCCTCGTGACTCATGCTGCAGACTTTTTTCCTCCTAACTCAGGCGACCAACCTGAGCCAAAACCTGTCATTCTGAGCCCACGTTAATTTTAATTTCTGCTGTCAGATGCAGGAGCCTGTGCTGTAAGCACAGCAGGTGAGTTAGGCTCTGGTGGACTTCGATTTCAGTCTTCCTACCTTCCACAAAAAAGGACCACTCCAACCACCTGTAAAATGAAATCACTTTCTAGCAGGGTCTGCAGAGCTGTCCCAATGCAGCATCGCCACTCAACTCTTTAGTACAGGAACGGGAGGAAAAACTGCTTTATCTCAGCGAGATTTTAAGCCAGAAAAATACAATTTTTCGAACTGCAATCTACCCAGGACCCTGCTTTTGTAGTCTCTCAATTTATGTGTAGTAATGGGTAACCTAAGGTTAAGGTTGCCATACATCCAGGCTTCCCAAATATGTGTTTTTCCATTCAAAAACTTTGTCCAGGCAGATTTTGAAAATTTACCCACTTCTTGGACATGGCAAACCGGTCACATCTACCGGACAGCAGATCTAACTGGGCTGACCAGTCCAGAAATCCCAGGCACAGTGGCAGCACGTGTGCAGATCAGCCGTGCTGTAGTTGTATGGCAGGATCAACACTTGCAGGAAGCCTCAGCACTGATTTGCACAACCCTACACAGCGTGTGAGCATACCATCAGCTCAAGGGTGCAAATCAGCACGCAGGAAAGCCCAGGCAGAAACAAGACAACCACAGTAAAAGACACTTGCACCATGTTAACACTGCAAAGGTCATTGAAAGGAATGCCCTCGTCTTATGTCTTGATCTCATTTCACTGTGTTTTCCAGTATATAGAGTTTAAATGCCTTCGGTTCAGACTTCCATTTGCTAGAGAAATCCCAGCTTTCAAAACACATGGCTGTCTGACCTTGGGAAAGTCCTGAAAGTCAGTTGTAGAATTGTCCTTCATTAGTCAGACAAAAATTCAATAAACAGGAAATTTTCTCATTTAAAAAAGCACCTAAACCAAGGCAGCCAAATAAAATTTTGTTATGGTAGGGAAAATGTAAGGCTGCTTCCAAGCAGCGGTACAAAAACTTCCCTGGTGCTTGGGATGAATTGCATATACTAGGGCAGGTTTTATCCTCAGTTAAATGTGTGCTGGGACAACTGGGACAACATCGCTCCATCTATGGGTCAGAATTTACTGCCACATAAGTCTCAACCACAGATGTCCTATGTCTGCAGCAAGGGTATTAATATCATGGAAAGGATACTAATACCATGTCCTTTCTTGCTTCTACAGACTTAACAGCCAGTTGCTACACATGTAGAAAGAAATCCATGACAGTAATGACAAATTTACAATAATATGTAAATCATGCACGAGTTAGCATAAAACATCAAGAAAGCTGGAAATAAACTCTTTGATTTGGTGGGGCACGGTGCAAAGCTCTGTTCCCAGGTGTTGGCTCCCTCCTCCAGTTCTTAGCTGGGAAAAGACACCGACCGAAGCCAGACGCATCCTGTCTGACAGGACACTGCTCTTCACAGAAGCTAGCCCACGGATGTTAAAGTTTCCTTTTAATTTCCTGCCAATTTCCTAAGAAGAAAGCAAGAGTAAAGGCAGCTCTTGGTTCTACCTTGCACGTTTTGTCTCAGGAGCTTGTGACTGGTAACGTGAAAAGTCACACGGGGGTTTCTCAGCAGCAGGGCCAGGATGAGTTTTGCTGCCCCCGAAGGCCCGAGGCTAGAAGCAAAGCCAGGTCAGGCTGTCCGGGCTGCGGCAGGAGGCAGAGCCAAAGGGAGGGATGGGGCTGTGCCGGCCACCCCCCTGCTCCGGGCAGCCCAGGGGTGGGAAGGGAAGCTTCCCAGTGCCCAGGAGAGCTGCTGGAAGCCCGTTTCCAGCAGCTGGTTGATGATGATGATGATGATATCCCAACCACCGCCTTCGGGGCAGCAGCGGGGCTGTGGTGTAGGCAGGGCAGGGTACAGGGCTGAGGCTGCTCGGCTGCCCCAGGCAGCCCAGGGCTGGGCCGGTGCCCGGCCCCCGGCACCCAGAGGCAGAGGGCATTTCCTCCCCACACACACCCTCCTCCAATCCACTGCCATTAAACACAACGGGAAACACGTGGCTTGCTGCAAAGAAAGTCAATAAAAGGTCTAACTAGCCAAAAAGAAATCACTTGCCTCAGGAACCAAGCTGATACTGGAGGTTTGTTTGGAGCAGAAATATGGCCTTCTTCCCAATGTCCCTAGGTGACATTTGTCCCTGACCGCTGGTCACCCGGTCTGGCTGAGGGAGAGCCCATGGTATCACCCTTTCTCTGCCCGCTACGTGCCTCCAGGCAAGCTGCAACGTCCCAGCTGAAAATACCTGGCTTCCATCTAAAGTACTTGCAAGCTACCCATCCCCAGCCATACGCAAGTCTCTAATGACACCATGGTACAAACATGCCCCCAAATTTTGGGGGTCTAAAATCCAGACTGCATTTAATCCTCTGCAAGAAGCTTAGTGCTGAGCTGCCTTCCCTGCCTGCCAGATACGGGCACGGGTAATGAACCGAGGTGCTGCATAATCGACCTCATGTGGTAAGCCAGAGAAACCCTCACCAGGCGATGAAAATAAGTTTATGTTTTGGTTTAATAAACGCCTTAGCATAACAAATTTTAAAGTGAAGTTTAAGTTCATTAAACTTACTTCTTTTCATTCCCACAGATTTTTTGCTAAATTACAAGAAAGTAGGTGTAGATCCCTATTTTTATATAAGTTTCCCTGTGTTGTCTCACACTGCACCATGACAGTTCACTCCTGTCCTGCTGAAGCTGGCAGGCTTGTATGCTGATGATGCTCTGCTATTCCAAATTTACTGTCAGGAAAGAAACTGTAATCAAGATTATACAAAACACCTGCTTCCACTAACAATGTTTCTTCCATTCAGTGCTCTCGGAGCTTAGCTTGCTTGCTTGCTTGCTTGCTTCCATCCATCCATCCATCCATTCTATCCCTGGAAAGCTACTACATCCTCCCCTGAAAAAAGACGACTGCTTCAGAGAAAATTACCCAAAACAGCTAAGTTATTTAGGGGTATTTTGCCCCTAGATCCACTGTGGGCTTTCAAAAATCCCACCATTCATCGTGGTTTGTTCACACTTGGTTATTACCCATTACCTTCCCAAAAACCAGCCATCCTTCCGTACCCAACCCCAAAACACGCACGGACAATTATAGTACAAGCCACTTGCAAGGCTATTAGAAGCCAATATTGTTCCAATCAATTACAGGTTTTAAACAAGAAAGCAAATAAAATTATAATAGTGTACCTTCATGTCGGAGGAGTGAAGTTAGAATTAGCTCTACGGAAAACAAGCCAGTTCTTTGCACCCCACTGGCAACTGATCGTTCCTTATGGCCACGTCTGTGTGAATGATTGAAAAGTTCCTCTGAGGTTTAACGGTATGAAACAGAGAAGCAGCAGCAAGGAAACTTTTTTTTCCCCCTCCCTCACAAAAGTCCTGCTTACTCTGGCTTTCTGGTCACAGAGAAAAAAAAAAAATATATATAAAAAAAAGACACCCTAAACAACCCTCCCCAAGTTTATTACAGCTCCAGGCTGAGTACCCATGGGGCTCTTTTTATTGCAGTGGATCACACACCACTTATCTTTCAGCCCTGGTTAAGGGGGGGCGGGGGGGGGAGGTGATGTTATGACATGTGAGAGGAAGCAGCAGGGTGGAGGAGGAGGGTGGTGTGAGCGTGGCTCCCTGGACTTTTTCTGTGCGGTGGAATTTCCCAGGTGGGGTAAGCCCTGGCAGGGACATTCCCCTGCCAAAGAGGCTGGCAGGAAACCCCGGGCTGGCGTAACGCTGCCAAAAACGGGTCTAGAAGATGCTGATGCGAGAGTCGCAGCAAGAACAATGAAAAAGGGCTCTACAACAAAGGGGAGAATAGAAACATGCAGAGTACAACGCGGGGGGGTTTCTTTCCTGACAGGGTCAGGTTCTCCTGCTTACCCACCTCCTGCCTGCAGTGCTGCCTGCCTGTGTGGCCACAAGCAGTCAAGCTGTGTCTCGTAGCCCTTTTCTGTCTTGGCACTACAGGGTAAGCTGGACAAGCAGGTGCCTGTGTGGCGGTCGCATAGGAAGCAAGAGAGAAGCAGTGTTCCACAGATAAAAAAAAACTCCAGCCTCTGGGAGGTGGAGCGGGGCAAACACCTCTCCTTGGCGACTGCCTGGATTTCAGTGGGATTTTGCCCTCAGAAAGGTCAGGATGAGTTTCATGGAGGCTAGTGTCAGTTAGCGTGAAAGCTCCATACAGCCAGAAGCCTGATTTAAAGGGGGGGGGCTGTAATTAAAAAAAAAAAGAAAAAAAAGAAAAAAAGTACTCCTCTTTGTCACAGATGTATCAGGTGTAAAATAGTCACCTGCTCCAGTAGATATGATAACCTTCAGCATGGAAGAAGTTTCCAGGATTTTCCTAAAAGGTGAGCAGATCCATCTGAATTCATACCCCCTTTTCTTCTCCTTTCAGCAGTGACACAGGCCAGGATTCAACATGCTTATCAAACATGGCGAGCAAGGACAGGACACCCAAATCATCTCAGAGCAAACACCCCCTGGCTTCAGTGCCTTTCGTTACCCCTTCCCAAGTGCAGTTAATGCATACGGTTCCCGGCGGCTGGCACCAACAAGGTAAAAGCACTGAACTACTTATCCCCCTACCCGTTGCGTCCCCAGTGCCTCCTGCACTGGAACGTAGATGTTAAAAACAAACAAACAAAACCCCCTCAGACTTTACCCTCACCCTGCCTCAGCAAGCTGCAGGAGGGAGGTAGGAGAGAACGTCTCCTTCCCAAAGGTGATCATTTTGAAACCTTCCCCCTGCAGGCAGGAAACACTGCGTGGGCTCCATCTTCCTGTTCGCAGATGTATTATATCACTGGAACATGTTCAACTGATAATCTTGATGGGCCAAATACTTTTCTTTGAAATAAGGGCGGTTTGTTCCAGCCAGGGCTGGTATTCAATTGTTTGCTCACCGAAGGCCCGCGGTGCCCTCAGTCTCACCTAACGCATGGCAGGGCAGTGCCCCGGCCAGACCCTTGCCCTGCTCTCTCCCGCAGCAACTGTGGAGCAAAGCGTGCTGCCGTCGGGGACCTGAGAGGCTTCTGGGTGCCTTCACAAGGCACCGAGATCTCTCTTTGCAAAGAGGGGAGGCTGTAGCCCCAGAGGGGCACGTATGGCCCAACATCACGGGTGGTAGGAGCAGCACCTGGAACACCACTCAGCTCATCCAGCTTCTCCACCCCTTTCTCCCCAAGTGTCGCTGCCTCTTGAATCAGGGCAGCTCAGGTGCTCTGTCTCCTAAAGCCATGGGGGACGCTTGTTAGCAGCCGTAAAAGTGCTGGAGGTCAGCCCCCTCCTAGGCACCACTCACTTGTGCAAACAGGCAGTCCCTACCGCAAGAAAAGGAAAATCCAAATAGGACAAGAAACAAAACGAGGCACAGAAGGGCAGAGTAACAATGGCATGGCCAAACAGCTGATGTGTAGCAGGGCAGGATGAAAAGTCATTACTTCAGTCAGAAATCAAAATATCTACTTGTAGCAATATTTGTTGCACAGAAGAACAGGGACAACAGGACATCGGGAAGAAATTTGTCAATGTAGAGAACCTACGTTTCAAACAGTGGATATGAAGTTGTTGCGATTGGAAGATACACATATATCAGACACATTTTACAACAATGTAAAATAATTGTAATATCTGCTTGTTACTGGAGCTCTTGAATTTTTTTAATTGGATTTTTAAGATGGTATCTTTTTTCTGTAAAGTAACTTTTTTTTTCTATTTTTACTTATCAAAGCAAAGGCAAAAATGAGACACAGCAGAAGCAAATAATAATAATACAGACGCACAGGGCAAAAATGATAAAGGTGGAGCAGAAAGAGAAGAAACCATTAGAAGGAAGAAACAGCTAAAGACAGAACTAGCTGCCTTGCCAGCGGTAAGTGACAATTCCCTGAAAGAAGCTGATTCAGGCAGAGAAAGAGGGCAGGCGGGACTGGAAAGCGTGACTCACCCGGCCTAGGGAAAACCAGAGGGTAGGAAGGAGTGGAAAGAACTGAGCGCAGGATGGCAAGGGGGAAAACAACCCGTGAATTTGTCATGGTTCTTTCACTGCAGGTACTTTTGCCATGCCTCTCACCTGCTGAGCTCCAAGGGGCACGTCCCACCTGGAAGCTCTTTTGTGAGATCCTTTAGAGCAGGCTGCCGTGCTGCGGCAGAGTGATAGCACTCATCATATAACTAGTCCTGATCGTTGCAAACAACCTGTGACGGAGATTTAGAGTGAAAAGGGAGAGCCCTGTTATCAAGCTGCACTAAAAAATAACAGGTTTGTACAGAGGGCCCAAGCACGAGGGCACCGGGTGAAAAGCACTTGTCTATTTTCAGAGCTAGCCAGGGAAGGGAGAGAATAGCAAGTGGAGGGGCAGGACAAAATGTTTAATGGATGGCTGAACCAGGGAACACTGACTGCCATAGCATGGACTTGCTGTTAGACCACAGGGTCTGCTAAAGTCTCCACATTGCAGGAAGAAGTGACTTGAGATGGACTGTTCTATCCCAGTAAAGTTTACTCCTCTGGATCTTTTTGTGACTTAGGGGAAAAAAAATAACCAGATTTAAGAGAGTATTTAGGGCAAAAAAATCATCCTCTGAAGGACAGTCTTAAGCCAACCTAAGAGTTATCATCTATGTCATCAACTGAATTTCATTCTAAAATAAACTCCAAGTAAAAGAGCTTCATCCAGTGGTGTTCATGCCATTTGTTTTCAAAACACAACTACCCAGGAGTTAGAAAACAAACCACCACCAAGACTATTACATTGTGGCTTATGTTTTACATTTGAGAGTCATCCCAGGCTCTTTTTCAGTGCCTCAAAGCCCTCTTCTGGCCATATTCATTAACGATTCACTAATCTATTAAGCCCATGCCAGCTGACACGGTCAGGATGTGGGGGAGGGCATGTTGTACTTTCACTTGGGTTTAGTGATGTGCTCACTCTGCATCTGGGGCTCATACAAAATAATTCACATGCTCTTAATTCTCTAGCATCCTCCCACAAAATCCCTCTCTCCCATTCCAGGCAGAGAAGCTCCTGTGCAATTCACCGTGACAGACTCACAGAGCAGACCTGCTTATTTCACTCCAAAAAAGGCTATGGAATATGCCCACAAGGGGCTAGTAACACCAACGGTGAAGGAGGACACGGTAAGTTGGACAGGATTTGAGAGAGTTGTTGCCCAGATACAAGCTAGGTTACCTTACGTGCAAGTTCAGATCTGGGTGACAAGCACCGTGGTGAATTAATATTTCAGGAAAGACCTAAATATCTAGATTCAGGGAGATGATAAAACATTTCCTCGATTTCAAATATGTTGGTCCTGTATTGTAAGAAAGACAGCTAATGTTAGAAGTTACATAATACCTTGCTAATTGGGGATGCAGCACTAAACCATGGGAAGAGCACAAGAAGCCCCATTCCAACCAGATAAGAAACCATGTGGTCTCGGCTCTTTGCCAGCCCCGGCGAGCCTCCTATCCCTGTCTGGCAGTGTGAGGCTCAAGCCCCTTCCCTGCCAAGCACCTGTGCCATCTCAGGCAAGTTACGTGCCTTCTCTGCGACACCACAGGCTCTGAAGAGCACACAACACAGGATGAAAGCCTGCCTGCTCCTTATTCTGGTTATAAATGCTTTGGGTTTGTTTTAAAAAGTTCCCCACCTATGATATCTGTCACGTCTACAAACACCTGAACACCCAATATGCATGGCTTCAAACGAACGGTAAACACAAAGTTTGGAACAGTACCTAACATATGATTGCTATGACCTTGCTGTCGGGTAGGGAGCAGAGGAAGAGGTGGGGGTGAGCAGCCTGGGTGGGAAGACCTCTTCCTTTTTTGACACGTTTGGAGAAATATATGTATGTGTATTTCAGCGTGCTATATCAGAGGAGTGACTCTGTCCCACGTGACTGGTATTTGCAAAACCTCCACATGACCAAATCCCCAACCTTCTTCCTCTCCCTGGTGCCACAGAGCAAGACCTTTGCACGCTGTCCTTCCTTCGGCCCTATCCTACCCTTTTTACTTCCCCTCTCTTTCCTACCCCTCACTCCCATTTCCCCTCTAAGCATGCCTGGGGCCAGACCTCACACCACACTGAAAAGCAGCTCATGCTTTGCAGCCTCTCTCCTCCATTTTTGGCTAAGTGAAGGCTGACGTAGGTGGGACATGATGTCAGTACACTTCACTTTCAGTTTCCAGAGCAAAATGCTGGGAATAAGGTACTTTGCCTTTGCCCTGTGACCTAGTGGCTGTCAGGTGGCATCGAGGAGAGCAGGCTGGGGCATGAACTCAGCTCTTTGTTTTGGAGGAACATAAGAGCAGCACCCTAGATCACACCACCGGCCATTGCCCCCTACCCTGCCTCCTTCAGTGGTCGCCATCGAATGAGAGGGGGAACAGAAAAACAGAGCAAACGCATAGCAATACTGCCTCGGTGCACTCTCTTCTAGTTTCCAGGAATTTGTAATTCAGGGATTTTTCTGAGTCAAACAGGCTATTTTTGGCTATACATATAGGAAATCAGCACACAGGGCAATGCTCCCTCCTTACTTGCTTCCCAGCTGTGAATCCTGCCTGCAACCTAACTCCAAGGCAACCCTGTAGCTGTCCCCCAACTCCTCCACCCTGGCCCTCCAGCCATCCCAGAGGCGCCCCGGTCTGTGCTGCGCGGCCGCTCTGTCCCTCTCCCCATCACCCTGCAAACACAGCTCTTGGGCTCACATGGCAGCGGGCAGGCAGCCAGGCAGTGCAGGGTGCCCTAGGGCCCTTGAATGCGCTGACTGACTTGCAGAACAGATCTCTCCTCGATTTTTCTTCCGTTACTTAAAGCAAAAACTATTCATAAGCTAGAGAAGGAGTGACCACGCTGCATCTCCTCTGTTCTTCATGCTGCTTTTTTAAATGAAGTGGCTTAAGGATTTCCTGTTGGCCAGTTGGGTTGCAAAAGCCCTCAAAGAAGGAAGCCTAGAGTATGCACAAGCTTTTATTATGTGTCAGGCCTGATACACTGACAACAGGAAACATCAGCGTGCTTCAGCGCTAGGTCTCATGCCAGGCTTGTGCTGCTTGCACAGACCACTCCCCTCCAAATACACATCATCAGGAAAAAAAATCACTTTTTGAAGTGAATTTAATCTATAAACCATAGTGTGAAACTTCTACCCAACACACAGCACAAAAACGTAATATGTAAAACTAAGGGAACTACTACGCAACTATAAAAATAGAAAGTATGTGGGGTTACGGCAAACAAGATAAACTGAGACTAAATCAGATGAAACAGTTAAAGTAAACTTGCCCTCTTTATTAGGAACTTTTTCTTCTTTGAGGCATTAGAGCCTTCTTTGTATTGCAAGCATTTCAATAATAGACATACAAAAGGAAAAAACCCTTTGAAAACAAGTTCTTTTTCTAACACACAGATATAGAGTCCTTTGCTGCTACCAACAGATAACAAGAGCCTTCCAAACAGTCTAAATATACGAGTGGAAAGTAAGCACGAAGAAGTGATCTGGACTTAACAAGTAAGGACTTTATTAATCAAATACACATTTGCGATTGAAGCATTTTGCTGTTACTTGAACTATCATGAGTGGAACGATGTTTTAACCCACACTTCTGCAACAAAAACGAAGCAAAACCCCAGTACCCTTGCCCTTCCCAGCAGACGACTTCAAATCTTCGTTTTTGTCACATACACGTGGAAGTGTCACCTGTAGTACACAAAAAGTCATACAGACCCTTCCAGTAAGCAAAGTTCCCATTTTTTAAATGCTTACCTCTAACAAATAAAACAATAGAAAACAGTAATTTGAATCTTGTAAAGGAGAACTGCAATAGTGCTGCATAGCAAATGAAATCAGAAGCAACTGAAAACTTGAAAAAAAGTAATGGAAACTTCTGCTTTTTATCCTCATTTTCATCAACAATTCAACTAACGTTTTCACTAAATTTCTAGAAGGAAGAAATTAGTCTAACATGGTATATATGAGAAACAAAAGTCTCAAAATATCAGGAGCAGAAAAATCATTGTGGGTCCGTCTAATCTGTAAAAGGGAGTTTACATATTTTATAAATAAATTGCTCTGAAATCTTCTGAGAAACACCATAAAAATACAATATTTTTCACTGGGATTTGAGTGAGCTGGATTTTGAATAAATAAATTTAAAAGAAAAAATCTCTGTATTGAAAGCTTAATAATCAAAAGGCTCAGGACAGGAATGAAAATATCAGAAATAATACAATTTCTTCCCTTCGAGTGAATAAAATGGAACGAAAAGGAAGACAGGGCTTTGAAAAATCTCATTAAATAAACTTTTACATGTAAAGGAAGATACTTAACTGAGAAATTCCTTTCCAGTCCTGTTTCATATTAGTAATTCGAAAAATAACCAACCTCTTAACCTAAGTCCCTAATTAAAATCCATTTAGAAGCTTCAAGGTTTGAAGAAACTGATTTAAAAATATTTTATTGCTTCTATGTTTCTATATACAGTACATACACAACTGGTGCAACTGGTAACAAGATGAGCACAGAAATGAAAACTCATTTATAGTTCAACTGAATGACATATAGAAGCATAGCGTCCCCAGTCCTCATCTCAAAACGTGAGTACTCTTCAGTTCCTCCCTTTCTCCTCCCTGTCTATTCCAGAGCCCAAAGAAATGGAATATTGGTCCTCATACCAAATTAACTGGCAATTTCCCTCAAGTTCATGACCTAAAAGTTAGTTAATGTTATTAAAAAAATTAATCTAATTAATCTAAACGGTGATGAGACATCTTTGCTAATAGCAGTCCTGTTCTCTTTCCCTCAATTGTCAAAACGTTCAAAAAAATTTGATCCTCTCTATCTGTTCTTGGCAGCTAACAGCGATATAAAGTTGCTGTTGAAGAGCAGTGGTGAGCACAAGAAACATGCCACCACAACACTTTCACACATGATATGGCTTCATGAGGAAAACCAAATGGTTAGTCCACAAATTGTTTCCTTCAAAGTAAAAGTCTGAAGTCTTATTTTCATTAACATTATTTGGATAGATTTGTTATTCAGGATGAAAGCCTTATACTCTACCTATTTTAGAAAATACACCTGGAAAAGATGAAAGGTCATTTTGCATTGTGGTGGTTTACCTTCCCAGACCTGAATTGGTGCGCTCTCTTTTTAGCGGACAATAAATTTCCATTAACATATTAAAGTAAGAAATAGTTACCTAAAGCTAATGTCTGGGCAGATACTATGCGAGGCAGTTGTCAGAAGGAACTAGAAAACTCAACCTCCTTAATCCTGATTTGAAAAGCTAAGAATAAATGCTATTTCAGTGTATGCGACTCCTCCAGTAATTTTTAAACATTTTAAAATTCTTCAGTTTATAGATGGATGCTACTGACGACTTTTACATGCTAAAAGCATTTACGTTTGTTTTTAAAAGAGTTCTCAGTTGTCCTTTAAAATGAACAAAACAAAAACCACTGTTGCTGTAGCTGGTAGCATTAGCTCTCCTGGGGCTCCAGCAATAAGAGCACAATCTTCCTAACATAGCAGCAAACCTGGCAAAGAGCAAAACATTTCTAATATGAAGACGTTTCAATTATTCCACTCTGTGCAACCTACCAATCTGCCTTATTAATCTTCTCAGTTTGCTCACAAAGACTCAACTTCCATATTCTCCTTAAGCACGATGAGCTGCTTCAGCAGCACTCCACTACTGTTCTGACACATTTCTCAGTAAAGCCACGGGTAAAGACTACCTTTGGCCTGAGTGAGACCAGAAATAAGACAACATGGAACACTTCTCTGCTGTTTAATGTGGGGGCTGAATGTAACGAAAACTTTGTTTCCAAAGCGCTACTAGTTAAAACTATGGACAGGCTCAAACAAATGAGCAGCAGAAAACACCACGCCAAGAGGCCCAAGAGCCACCAGCTTTCACACCAGCAAAACTGCAAATATTTACCAAGCATCTATATGAGAGGCAACCCTGTTTGTGTTTGGCTTTTGGGTGCGATTTTTTTGACCTTTTATATTGGCAGCAGTGAAGCTCATAAACAAATGATAAAACTGCCAAACATAGAAGGGGCATCATTGCGTGGCCCCGACACTAGCGTGTGCCAGTTGCTGTTACCCATTGCCAAACATCAAGTGCCTTCAGGTCACTTGCCTTCTCCATACAGACACAATGTATGAATGATGTACAGGAGTAATTATCAGAAGCCCAGCTTTGCAGGAGCATAACGGAATAGCTTTATTGTACAGGGAAGGGAAACAATTTCATTAGTAAATGCTTCAAGCTTCAAGTAGGCGAGCCTGCAGCTTGAACTTGCAGAAACTGCCTGAGACAGTGTCTTCACTGAGGTCATAATATACACATTTCTCCATTACAGGTAAATCAAGAAGTAGATGGTGTATCAAAGCTCAGAAGACATTCAGTAGTACAGGAAACCAAACTAAAATACTGGCTATTTGCATTATTTAGCAGCCATCTGTAAACACCAAGGGTGCCTAACTAGTGTGCTCTATTAAATTTCTTGATGACTTAAAACCATAGATATTTTGATTGTGCTTCCTTGATTGATATTAGTGATTTTGGTACACTCCCTTCATCTTTCTAATTAGGACTTTGAAACAAGAACAGACACTGTGCTTCTCTGACATACAACTGGAGGGGATGTCCCTCAAACTCTGGAACATTGAGAGAAAGACCGCTCCCAGAATCTTTCCCAGGTTTCACACACAGTTCTGAGCAGCAAGACCCTGGCAACAGAATCAGTGTCATATGGATTAAATTCAGCATACAGTGCAGACAACTAGTAAAGCTAATAACCCACATAACTTCTTATTGAATCCTGTCAATTTAACTTAAGGCGCTCTCTAATAATCTCAGATATGAGTGATAAGGTTGAAAGGAATCAGCCTCGCAGGAAGATACGGCCTGAACAGTCAACTCCTCTTTATCACCCTTCACAGCTACCCCGAGTTAAGGCCACCCCGCTTATACTGCATGCAAGTACTATAACCAGAGTTCTTCCACACCATCCAGCATAATTCGATAGCTCCAACAAAGCGCAACTTTACTTCAGCTGTAGGAAAAGATGAGAGGGATACCCACTTGTGCTAAGTTTGCAGAGGGCACACGTAAGATAAAAATGCATCTATTTGATTCTTAACAATGACTTCTTTTGGGTGCAAGTTATGTGGCAAGTAATGAGCCAGAGACATCTCCCAAGCATCCACAAAGTGCACAGCAATTCCTGAGAACATTTTCCTCATAACAGAATCAAGCTGAAAGGAGTACCAGTCACTGTTAAAGAGGCTCACTTCTGGCCCAAGCTCCTGAACATTAGCGGTTCTGATGATGATTAAAGTCTTGGGGCTGCGATCCAGCAGTTGAATAATTGATCTCCGAATGTTCCTCAGCCGCCGGATATACACCTCCACAGGGAAAGTGCTGAAGTGGGACCATATAGTTATGGCTATCACCGTGTTTCTCCCACCCACTATGCCATTCAGTTCGTTGGCGATGTAGCGCAGTTCACTGCTAAAGATGGTTGAAAAGCGAATGGGTGGCCCGTGACAGCGGAACTTCAGTAGGATATTGTGCTTCAGGTCCACAGACATGAAAGGGCCCACGTTCTTAGGACTCCCCAGGTTAAATTCCACTAGATCTGAAAACCCAAGAGCAAGCATTAGTGAAAGATGGCATAAGAGATTAAAACTATCAACAAGATGTTAGGACCACAGGGCAAAAGTAGCAGTAGGTAAGGAAACCTGAACATAATTCTAAGAACTCTAAAATGAAACAGAAGACGAGTGTCATACATGTGCCAGCTGCATATTTCAGAGTGGAGTTTATGGGTGTTGAAATTTGCAAGACTGCACGCTTCAACTTCACAATGCCTTTTCCAAGTTTCCCAAACTATTTCCTTCTCTCTCTCATAAAAAATAAATTTTCCAAATAGACTCCTTCAGTCATTGTTGCCCTATGAATCCAGTGTTCACGGGAACCCTTCTGGCAACTTTAAGACTCCATTAAATTTACAGACGACTTCAACATGTAGGCAATAAGGACTCTCAAAGTCTATGTTCCAACACAACTTTACTGCTTTAGGGGTAAGGGGAGAGGGAGGAATATCGAATTGGCTACTGAAATTCTCTTATTTAAGTTAAAATAAGGGAAATACAAGAAGGGTCCAAGACCAATCAACAGTAATGGAAGTCATTTGCTACTTTATTCCAAAACAACTTGTGTGACTGGGATGCTGCAAGGCCTTACGCAGGCACCCTAAGTGACTTCTGCCGTGCCCCCGGGTGGCCACCTTAACTCACAGCCAGAGCAGCGGTCCTCATTAGTGAAACGTTTTACAAGGGCGACTTTGCAGATACCCTGTGGCCCCACTTCCAAGGCCTACGTGTCTCCCGTGTCTGCTCAAACACTTGACTAACTGCCTTTCTGCCAGCACTTCTGATGATGTTTTGTCTTTCCTCTTCCTTTGTTTTGTCATTGTCATTCAGTAAGATCAGCTCTGTGTCTGAGATGTGAGAAATAAAGCTTTGCAAAGGTCTTTAAGAACAAAATCAAATAAAAAAAAAATAACCTGGAACAAACGCTGTCAGATATTCAAACCACTGCCTTATCGTAGAGTCTCCAAACAAGTGGATTACTTTTCCTTGTAAGCACTTGGTTATATCATCTGACTTGTTAAAATGATGGATCCAGTGTGTTCTGGACCTCCACCAGTCCTCATAATAATAACCAGAAGGGGAAGCTGTGGGATCTTCAGCTCTGTCCATACCGCTTGAATCTGGAAGAGAAGAATTCTTTGAAATTAACATACAATGAGACCAGCCTCCATAACCTCCACGGACATATAGCCAGCGATGTACGAACACCTTCCCTAGTTTAAAGCGAAGGAGCATGACGTACCGCGTAGATTAAAAAGCTGGACGCACCACACTTCTGTAAACCCAAGTATTTCACCTGCTATTTCTGCAGCAAAACCTGCAACTACTGACAGAGTTCTTGAACGATTATCGTTTAACTTGGTTCAAGTTAAACGGTATCTCTGATGATAAAGTAGAAAACGGCAAGTGCCTGACATCTTTGACACTTAGACGGCGACGCCCAACCGCGGACGCTCGCAGAAGGGCGCAGAGGGGCCACAGGCGGAAGGAAGGATCGGCGGAGCACCGCCTCCCTCCAGCCGGGGCCGGCTCCCACACCCCCCGCGCCCCACCGGCCCCCGGCCGCCGCCGCCCGCCACCCCCTGTGCCACAGCGCACTGCTCCCCTCTAGCGGCCAGCCTGCCGGCGGCAGGCGGCACGGGACACCCACGCCGAGGCGACAACCTGGCACCGCTCGGGTTTGCTTAGAAGGACGAACAGATCAAGCCGCCTATGGAATAACGCACACGCCGACACCCCCGCTCCGACCACGCCTGCTAGAGGAGCGAAGTCTGGATCGTCAGGACTGCAAAACGAGGGGACGCCGCAATGAAAGCTCTGACCGAGAATTTTATGCGTGCCCTTTGAAGGTACGAATTACGAGAGTCTCTAATTCCACGGATTTCCTACTGTCTCTCGGCTGTCCGGCCCCTTCCCCTTTTACTGCCTGGGATAGGCGGCCCTCTGAGGAGTAATTAGGCCACACCAGGGAAGCTCTCTTCCGCAGGACACCTATTTAACTTGCAGAAGTTGGACGATACGTTGCAAGCGAGGGCCAGAGATTACCGGAAGAGAAGAAGCTGCAATCTCACGGTTATGTCAGTCAAACATTGCCATATTTCTCTTAGTATCCAGTGTGATACTAGTACATCAAACTTCCGTGAGGTCATTACAGGTTCTTCCTTTACCACATGCGAATTCAAATACCTAAACTGAACAAGCACGGAGCTGTTCCCTGGCACCAACCAGCAGCCACGTCCAGCTGTTCAAACACTTTTACCCACCTTGGCGTGGAGACTACCTGTTAAGAACAGTCCCTGCCCTGTCCTAACTTGCAGCTGTTTGGGAAAGCACACATTGCCACGGCCAAAATCACGTCAGGGACCGTTCTAACTATGTAAAAGTACAGGCGGTGGAATTCCAGTGCCCAGAAGCATCCTCTGGTAGATGCTTCATTGTAACACAGGTGTAGCCAAAATCTGAACACTCAGAAAATCAGGCCTTGAGCATCTTTAAACACCCATTCCTAACAGGCGTTTTTGGTCTCACTGTTTCTATACAATATTCTCTGTGTCTTGCATTAGTAGATGTTAACATCCTTAGGCCTCACAGGGACACTGTAAAAAGCAAACTACCATTATGGTTGTATAACACAAAGATGATAATCCTCCATGAGTACCATGGAAAAAGCCGTTAGAAAATTTTGTCTTTGGATGATTCTTTAAATCAGGCAACAGGGACAATGAAGGAAGAGAAAAAAACCCAACTAGTAATGTTGACTCATCCAATACGTATGAAACAGGTATCCTACAAAGAAAAGGAAAAAAACCCTTCATGTGGTCATGTAATTAACGACTAACTCAGAATGTGAATTCACAACTTCAGTTCATTTGTTTCTTAAGTTTTGATGTAAAAACATTTCCATTTTTTACCTTTTTAATTGATTCTTAGACTATGTATAGATATATATATTTAAAAAAATGGTTCTAGAACAACTTTTTGGGGCCTCACACTAAACATAACACCAGCATTTCAAATCTGTGTACGGTATCATACCGGTTCTGCTCCAGAATTCAGAAAGCCATTACTTTTGTATTTTGTAGAGGAGAGTAAAAGCTCCAATCTGAATAGTTACAAACCAAGAATAGAGACAAAAGCTTGTATTTCAGAAAAATAAAGTTTTAAAAATCAACTTGATCTACATTTACCCCTGAAACAGAAAGGTATGAGCAAAATCAACAGCAGAACAAAGAATTTGTGTGTGCCATCAATCCTAACAAATCCATACATCCACGATCATTATACCAATGTATTAAGTTTATTTATTCAGAGACTGTTCTTAGAAGGAATTTCTCTGAGGAATACTGTGCTACTCCTATCAACCCTTTCTAACCCAGCATTACTCCTCAGGAAATGCAGGCAGGCTTTGATCATCTGTAACTCCTGAAAGAAGGGCGATAAACCAAATTTCAAATTTGCAGCAGTTTCTGCGAGGAAATATATAAGATAAAAAAAGCAACAAAAAACATGTCATCTAAAGGATCGAGAGAAAGAAAGGGGGGAAAGCGCTGCTGCCCTAATAGCAGCACTCTATTTTTTTAGTGAACAGCAAAACTAAAGGCAAGAAATGCTGTAGGCTGTTCTCTGTTAAGACTTTATTGCTCGGGTCAGGAGCTCTACCTCTAAAGTCTCCTACAACCTTATAGAAAAAACATCTGAAAAGCTTTCAATTAAGAAGTAATTCGCTGTGTACCACATTTTATGCAGGCTTTTTAGAGGCACAAAAAGCGTGCACATGGGTATGAATGAGATAAAACCTCTAAGTTTAACTTAGTATGGACTGTCTTTTTGCTCTGTTTTTAAGATGGGGTACAGAACAATTAGGTTCTGGTCCACAGCAGTAGGTTCTGACATCCTGTGGTAACAAAAATGATAGTAATACTTAAACGCAAATTATCAAAATCTGTTAGACAAAATTCTTAACAAAGAAAGAAATTAAGAAACACCACACAGCTGCTTTTGCTAGCTTAACTTGAGAGTTTGGTGAGCAGTTACTGTAAGACATTTTACATCTCTGAGTAAACGCTAGAAAAAAGTCACTTTTGGCAAGAGAACAGACTTTTTTTTAAATTATTTTTTGCTAAAAATCCCATTTATGTATGCAATTTTAGAAAATTTGGTTATTAGTACTGAACTTACATTACAGCGACAACCAAAAGCCTTCATCTTCTCAATACAAATTTAAAAGTTAATTTCTATTCCATGGTATGTAAACAAACAAATCAATTATTACCTCATGCCTGTTGTTCTTTTTATAAATTTAATTCTGAATTACAAACAAGAATCTTATAAAGTTCACTTTACCTGTAAATGCCTTGGGCTTTACAATCACTGAATCAGGTCCACTGGAGAGTATCGGCCTTTTGATATTCACATCACTTGAAGAAAAATTAATAATAATAATATAGTAAGGCTGTAAAACTTGATGGTAATATTAATCTCATTTTTTTCTTAACCCACTTCAAATAAGCACACAGGACTCACAATAAGAATTTTTTACTTTAAATTTACTCTACTTCCTATAGCTGAATTCATTCTGTATTAACTTCCTTGAGACCACTATCACTGTTCTCAGTCAGAATTCAAAATTCCATAGCACTAGGACACAAATCTGGTGCACCCGCTTGCTGGCACAAATCTAGATAAAGCTCTCAAGCTATCAGAGGTCTGCAAGAAGCTTTGGGGGATTTACCACAAAGATGGGAAGTTCCCAGCTTGTGGTACCTGTACCACCGCCAGGAGACAAACCACCGAAAGGGTATGCTGCAGCAGCAGCTGCCAGCTCTGCCAGCTGTCAATAGGTGCTTAACACCGCTTTCGGCCCCCGTAATCCCACAGCCTGCTCTGCAGTACATAGCGGAGCTTGCGGCGGTCCAGCACCACCACCACCTGCAGTTCTACATCCAGACTAGGCTAGCGGTGGTGTGTCCTGCCTCTGGGGGAGACGGTAGTACCAGCCAGCGTCCAACCAACTTCAGAGATCCCCAGCAATAAGGTCTTCCAGCAGGACAGCAATTTGCTGAACACAGAAACAAAGCTCATCCCCTGAACACCCAGAGACCTCAGAAGTATTTGTTTGTGGACATCAGTGAATTCTGATCATTTTGTGTTGGACATGTATCACTATTGTACAGCTGTGACAGATGCGGAGATTTAATACTAAGCTCTTGTTCTGTCTTTTGTTGCCGTTTTAAGGAGAATCCCTGTCTAATGTTTTTCTCTATTTAAGAAATAAATTATTTGGGATTTCTATAAGCCATTTCAGTCAAGGATCTTGGAGCTGAATGAAACAAACCAAACCAAAACAAGCAAAAAAAATTTCCCACTCCCGTTTGGAAACATCACCAATCAGTATCAGCCATATTTTACAGGTGAACTGCCTGAGGCACAGTCAAAAGACCCACTTACAAACTTGATAAGGAACAGCCAAAAAACAATTCCACTGATACTTACTTTTGATTTCTGGTCTTCAGTTACAAACATGCACACACACTTTCCTAATTAAACTATTTGGAGCTGCTCTAAAATCTTTTCCTATTTAAGCCTCAAGGGGACATACTGCTGAAACACTTTCCTTCAACACCTTTTTTGGAGAGCAAGGCAGTAGCCTACAACTACCATTCTGACACAACACAGTAGCTAACTTTGTCTAATTTCAGCTGAGGGTATATACAGAAGCAGTTCTATCACGTCCTCCCCTGCACTAAGAGATGTATTTTTTTTTAAATGCTGAATGCAGAAGAAAAAGATGACTGTGAAACTAATTTAGTTTGACACTCTATATAACACGCACCGATCATTTCCACTTGCACAGGTATTGCTCAGCAGTTTGTTCTGCCAGGTGTTTTCTTCATGACTGACTTTAGATTATTCCGAAGATTTGAAAGTCATACTGAGCAACAAGGAACACATTGCATTACATGTAAGATGACTTTTGCTGAGGATAAAAGCAATTGGTATTTTGTGTAAAAATAAGCCTAAAACCTGGACCTTTTTTAGGTAGTTCAGACTGGGCCAAAAATACATCTCAAAGCATTGTTACTGATATTGCAAGCATTGGTGTGGAAACAAAAAATAAGGCAACAGTCCCTCAAACCACCACCAGATTTAGACAGCATGCTCTTGTGAAATTTAGCAGGTGCACCAGGGTTGAATTCAAAGCATATAGAGAGAACTCTACTCCAAGTTTCTTTAGTTTAAGATCACTGTGTTCTTGCACGGCTGAATGGAGGGGAAGAGAATATTCAACAACTCCTATCAAACACCTGCTCCTGCCGATGCACACCTCCTCTAAGGCAATCTGTCATATTTCACCAATAACCTAGAGTCTGTCTTTAAAAAAAAATTACTTGACTGAGTGTATATAAATTCAACAACATACGTACCTTTGGAAAAAGAGGCTTTCCTCTTGTGTCAGAAGACCTTTTTGATATCCACCCTTGGCATGGCTGATGCGGCTGGCACAGGACAGTTTTCGAGGCTTATAACAGAACCATGGCTCACCCGTGTAGAGATCTGTGAAGTTACACACCGGTAGATCTCCAGGCAAGCAAACATTGCACTCAGTGGTCTCTGAGTACCTCCCAGACTTGAATGAGCTTTTGAAATAGACCCTGTCTGGCCTTTCTTCTCGTAAACGCAGGAGGACTTGGATTGCTTCACTCGGATGGACAAGCGACACAGAAACTTTGACCTCTCCTGGCCAAAGCAAGGTAAAGAAGACTTTGTAAAGGCCATTACGGTAATCTACAATCCTTCCTGTTGCTCCAGCTTTCAGCAGAGGAGAGTGAATTCGTGCCTGTAGATAGTCTCCACCATACTGCTTGGGTTTTCCTTGGAAATCCCTCATACGAACAAGCACCTCTAACCGATCACCCACCTTGAAGAACCCGCTGGGTTTCAAAATCACAAAGTCACTATGTGCAGGATCGGTGCTTTGTACAAAGGCAATTTTGCTATCAGAGGGTTTTGGCCACTTTATTGCAGCAAGCAACGATTCCTGTTCCGCTTGTTCTCTTTTGGACAAAATCTGCTGCTTATAACCACAGTAAGGCTTCCTGGTAGTTTTGGTTGTCTGCGATAGAGAATGCTGGACATTGTTTTCCGTTATCCAATTTGATCCTGAAACTGTGTCATCATCCAGGTGCTGGGGAGGAAAAAGATTACCTGAAACTGTGCTGTTAAATGAAACACTATGAATAATGGATGCTTTGTCAGGAAATGATCCCAAGAACTGGGCTTTGCTTTACAGAGCTTTGAAGCTGGCCAAATGAAGCAATTTTACTAGAAGACACAAATCTATTACTTTGACCGTGGGCTTTCTAAGGAAACAGGCGGGCAACCTGTGGTTATCCTGCTCTGGCAAAGAGGCTTTTAAATAAATCAGTATTTTCTGTGGCAGTATTCTGGCTACCAGCGTATTCTGTAAATATCAGCAGTGTGAAAAAAATTACAAGAGGCCGTATGATGAAATAGTAAATTGTACCTCATGTTTAATTTTCTTACCGTAGTAACATTTTAGTCTTCAAGCACAATGAGGTCTAATAGCTGCCCAATATAATGCAAGGAAATGGGATTTGAGACATTACACTACAAGTGAATCTGATGCACCCCCTGTACATGCCTTCTAGAGAAGTCTGCTGCATGTAGCAGCTGCGGTCATTTATCTGGTCACACTCACATTGCTTCTTATCTAGTTATCTGAAATGTGGGTTTCCCTGTAATGTACCGATTGAAAGAAATGGAAGAAAAGAAAGGAATGCTTCAGGGGCAATGAATTCCTGAACTGGTGGGCAAGTAAAATAGTCTAGGACAAGCTAGGACTAAACAGGAAAAAAAATTGTTTGTTTATTTTAAGATTTTAAAATCTATGTACAGCTGCTTCTACAGCCAAATGAAACACAACCAGAGCATCCCCAAATCCACACAAGAGTTTAAAAATTAAAATAGTTAAATACAATGCTAGACTAAGAGAGCGGGCTTCTGCTGTGACTTGAGATCAGTGTCCAAAACGGTATTTTTATGCAAATGACAGCAGAGATACCATCTTCTTCATGACATCACACAATTTTGCAGGTTTGCATTAAGGAAATTTAAAAAATAGCAGTCTAAGAGTCCAGAGCTATCTGTGAGATTTCTAATCAGCAAATCCAAACTTACACCTCAAATACGCACAAAATCAGCAGTTAATGAGTCCTTAATTAACAGGTGTATATAGTAGAACTTAGCCATACTTGTATTTCATAGAGAAGCAAAATACATTAAACCATTTTTCAAGCAAAGATTAAAATGATACAATGTACCAGCCACATGGCATCAGAGAATATGCTAGCTTAGATTTGAAAGATTGCTAAAAAATTAAAACTATGCTATTTAAATTTTTTAAAAGATCATTGTACTTACCAATATCCTCGTGTTTTCTGTTTACTTCCTCCATAATTACCTGCTCGGTAATGTACTAGAATTCCCAGCACTTATATTAAAGACTTATTTATTGTTATAAACCTTTCTTAGTCCATTGAAATATCACCTAGAGTACACGTACATACTAAGTAGTTCCCCCCGGCTACATTTTATTTGAATTTGCCAGTATATTAAAGTCATTTGAACAATACAGAGATTCAATATACTTTTTTAGAAGAAAGGTAAACCTAACAAGCAACAGAAACGCGCAGACTTTTGAAGCCTGTTACATAAGAAGTTGGTTTTAGACCGGCTTAAGAGGATAATGAGCACACTAGGATGTGGGATGGATACACAGAATCTTCTCTGTTTGATACCCATGTTAGCTATAAAATCTGAAATTGTAAATTGTTACATTTTAACTATAAAATGTAAATTGACAGGTACCCACAGATACACCAAATGTTATTATCACAATAGAAGCTTTTGCTTCTGTTTTACTTTTCCCCCCAGGATTTAACAAATTTTCCCTGAAGGCCATCTGAGGTAATTCGCAATTATTTCTGTTTTCCATCACAGTAGGCAAAAATACAAACATATCACTGCACATTACTTTTATTAATCCAGTAAATCTCAGGCAAAGCTGAGAATGAATCTCAGGCACAGTTCTACTTTAAATCTTGCCTACGTGGATTCTTGAATTAAGCCAAGTTTCTAGTTTTGGATACCTTCACAACTTCTTCCTTTCACTTGCTCATGCATATACGTAACACAGAAAATACCGCATGGAAATATTTTTAAAAGTTAGCTATATATTTTGATGCATACAACAAGCTGGTAACCATGTCTCAGACAGCAAAAATATTTAAGCATTTTCCTAAGGAGGGGTGGAGGGGGAGAATATGTGTGTTTGATTATTTCTTGTGTTCAGTGTAAGCTCTCAAGACAAAGTTTCTGTGTTTCAGTTGGTTCTTCAGTGGTTGGTACTTCGAGTGGGGGGCGGGGGGCATGGAAAAAAAGATCCTTTCCAATGAAGAAGAGAGATGGCTATCTAAGAAGGCCTTAAAAACAGAGCTATCACTATTTTTAACCTTCTATAAATTTCTTCAGGGTTTTTAACCCAGTCTTTCTATCAGAGATGTAGAAGATGTCGCTTATGGCCTAGGTAGCCTTTCTGAAGTCTTTCCAAGGGCCTACCTATATCTTCCAGTGGAAAAGTGTGCAGAGAACACCAAGCCAACAAACTCATACATTCAGAAAACAGAGCAGAGAACATAGTTCAATGCCTCTAAAGCAGTCCACCTACACAGCCTTTTTAGCAAAGCACCAAGCCAAAGCTCTTCACTTGTATGCAGCTGAGGTCCTGGACAAGCACTGTCACTTCAACTCCAGCATCTCCAGGTCATGACCCATTAAGCAGAATAGATCATACCACAAATATTTCCACAGTCAATCTTCAAGGGGGGGAAAAAAAATCTCTACGAAGGTAAACCATAGCTTCTTCAACATCCTGAAGGACCATTCTTGGTCCAAGGATGAACACCCTTGTTCATCTTTACAGCCCTCTCCCAGGCCCAAACAGGACCATGTATTATTGCAGAATTATAAGCTTACGTGTGAAAGTAAACTACATCATGTATGCTATTCACAGGAGAAAATATTACAGAGATTCCATTTTCCAATTAAGGCAGGGAAAGCTTCAGAGTCAATTAATGTACCGATCCTTGACTGGAATAGAAAAGCTTTCCAAACCATCTTCCTTACTTAAGTGCTTCCCAGGCTCATCTCCAAACAAGTGCTCAAGCTCTCCCTACAGATACACATGGCTTGCCCTGAGGCAGATTAATAGCTTAGTCTGTCCCCACTCCATTCCCTACCCTCTCTTTCACTGGCATTTCCAAATCTCTCTGGCTCCTGTATGTTAAGAAGTCATACTGAGCCCATGAAGAACTGTGGGCGCTCTACTCTAGCTAGCAGCCAAAATAAAATAAAATTTCTTTAAGTAGGGCAGATAAAGAGCATTTCTCAAGAGTCCTCTTCCTTTATCTTATGACACAGATTCTTTTAGTTTTTAATACAATCTCCATGTTGAATAACACTTGCCCTGCTTTGTTTATTTCCATATATACTCCATTCAAGGTGTATTGATTTTGAGTGCAGTTCCCAAGGCAGGGTGGTGGTGGTGGTGGTGTTTGTTTGTTTGTTGGGTTTGTTTGTTTGGGTTTTTTTAGTTTGTGTGGATTTTTTTGGTTTTTTGTTTGGGCTTTTTTATTATTATTTTTTATTGGCTGCATTTGTATTATTCCCTGTATGTGCTACCTGGGTGACCTCTGTACCGAGGCCATGTTTCATGTCTATATAGGGACTTCTCAAGTCTGAGAAACTTGATGGACAAAATAGTCAGAGGTTGCTGAAATGGCAGGTTTTTCGTTCAGCATCACTACAAGTACTGACAGCAGGATGGACTTGCCTCCCACATCTCTGCGTATGTTTCTGTAAAGAGAAAAAGGAGTACAATAAAGGATTGTGACCATCACCACCCATGTAGAACTGTGATTATATTCTTATTGTGGTACAGCAGAGACAGATTTTCAAAACCGGGCCTGAGAATAAGTGAAAATATTTGTTGGTCTGTAATACTTCACTCTTAAAAATGCAGGTCAATATTCTCTGAGTTGTTGAGGACCTCTAATGTTTTGCTGAGTATCTATAACAAAGAACATGGGAATTAAGTCCTCCTGGCCCTACCTGACCCTGCTTTCTATAAACTACATTTTCTTCAAAAAATGAAAAGTGACTTGAGTACCAGAAGGACATTTGCATTAGATAAGCCTAAATGTAGTCAAGGCAGTTATCCTTCCCCATTTTATCTTGGGGTACTCCTGTTCCTGTCAACATAACAGCTTCTTCAATCCACTCATCACCATTTTTTCTCTTGTTTGAAGACAAACCTAAATTAAATTCATCTTAACTAACCCTGGCTGCGTAAAAGTTAGGCATGTAGTCTAAGCCATTCAACAGTGACATAAATGCCTTCTGTGCTTAGATTCTTAGTCAGACATTTAACTTCCAGCCTGATTTTAGTCACTTATGCATCATCAAGGACTTCTGTCATCATTAAATCCTTCGAAATGTATCTTTTCCTTGACACTCCTATTCTTGAATGCCAGAGGTCAAGGCCCATGAAACCAGTCCTGTCCCTCTGCACATATCCATGTGCACAAATTGGATCAAGTCTTTGCCCTCCAATAGTCCAAGTTCACCTTCAAATTCAAGCTGAGCGTGAAAAAAAGCCAAGGCTTTGCTTCAAAATCCTGATGCTGGATATTGTCCTGCTCATGGACCGGATGGAGGATGATGCAGGAAGGCGTCTGACTTTGGCAGGGATGGTCCTGCCCTCTGCAATTCTCATCCCAGATTTCCCACTGACAAGAGTGGGGAATACACTCCCAGAGCATTCGGATCACTGTTTTTTCCTAGTTAGGCAGTCCCTAGATGGATGCTGGGTGTATAACTCAGTGCCTGTTTGAATAGCAGCTTGAGAGCGCATTCTGCACTTTTCCATTCGATGCGCAATTCAGACAAAACCTCCTCAGCGACTGGGTGGGATAAGTGGCAAACAGAGAAAGTCTGGGAGGACGTTTCACAGGAGAGAGCTGCTTTGCTGGAAATCAGAAAGCTGGGGCACAAGTCCATACCAGCTTTTATTTTTTTTATTCTTGCTTACTCAGAACAGTTGTATAAACGTTGAAGGAAACAAAAACATCAGTGTGAGAGTTTCCATAGACTTCAGTGGAGATTTTCAAGTAAACACATATTGCAAAAGCCAGACTTCGAGAGGTTATCACTAGTCTGGATGTGTTCATTTTCCTCCTAACAAGGACACCAATCTTTTTGAAGAATCCTAATTGTTCCTACTCAGAAGCCATTAAAAATTATATATCGTATTATATTGAGAATTCATCTAATTTAAATGTGAAAATTCTGTAAACATCAGTATTGTATTACATTATGTTCCGTTCATTCGCTTGATTCTCTAGTACATTGGAGGGGGGAAATATACATGCATTGCATTTTGGAGATTCTATTTTAAGGGCTGCTTTAATGAATTCTTAATTACATTATTAAAAAGATCCATTATTCAGCATTCATCTCACTTCTACATGAAAGTTTTTACCTGACGTGAATGAAATGAGTCTAAATGCTTTCCATGCCACTTAGGGATTTGTAACAGACTTCTTGCTGAATGGCAGCAGAGGGTTTTCTTTCTGTTTTAAATACTTGTGTATTGCTTGTAGAGATGGACAGGTATGAAATACTCAGCTGTCCCAAGCATCAGTGTACCCTCTAGGTGCACTCAGTCTCACCTGATGTAATGCAGTCACAGTGCTTCAGACAGGTGAAAGAGATAAAGGCTAGAGAGAAAAACATTCATAATATTTCAAAGGTTTTCATATATATTGATTCTACAGTACTCACCAATTTCATTTTGGGTGGAAAAAGCTTATAGCTCCTTGTTAAAGATTTTCTTTTTTTTTTTTTTATGGTTCACTGTGAAAAAAAGGTGGTGAACATTGTAAAAGGAATTGAGATCTGTTTTTCAAAAAGGGTAAGTTGATACTTTTTCTCATTCCCCATTCATTTCAGTAGGACTAATATCTGGTATTAAACTTGGAAAAGAGCTTAAGAGCTCAAAATACTATACTGCATTTCAGTCGTGCAGTCAGCAACTTGAAATGAGTACACGCGTGGCTGATCAGGATTGTACTGTCATTACATACATCGGGCCAAATTCCTCCATGACTCAGTCCACTCCTGATCCCGGCCAGCAGCTGGATCATACGGGAGGGCTACTTGCTCCAGACTGAGTCTATATAATAGAGCACTGCCCATCTCCCAGAAGCACTGAGGTTGTTTAAGAGGATAAAGTTATATAGTTATATTTAAAACCCTGGGAACATCTGTCTTTAAAACCACATTTATTGGTTTCAGTGAGTTTTGCCTACATAAGGACTGCAGAATTTTCATCACAGAAACTACCTGAAAAAAATCCTGCTACTCTTTTGTCAGAAAATTTTAAACATGACATTAATACTAGGGAAGTGTGCATACTGTATGCCTGTAATTGATTATTTGCCTACCTGTTCATTCTAAATATAAAAACATTTATTTTGGAAAGAATATTATTTAGAGTGTTGAAGTTATCACTGACTAGATACCACAGTATAATCTCAATTCCTTGTGAAAGGATTGAAATATTCATCTCCCGTAGATTAAGATTGTCTGTTTCATTTGCACTAAAAAGATGACAAACTTTCTTCTTTCATATTAACATGCCATAGATAAATTATTATATACATTCTCTTCTTAGCTATCTATGTTTTATAGAACAACTTTTGCAAAAGAATGCATATTAAAAGACTGTTGAGTGCTTTTACAGTCCTTAGATCAATTTTTTAAAGTACATTTCTTAAACTACATTTTGTTGCTTTTCATACATACAGATGGAGCTTTGCTAGTGTTGAGGCATTGGTAGATATATCATGACCTTTCCCCCTACCTGATTATGAAGACAACTGTGAAATTTAATATGCTGCTTTAATTCCAGACCATTATTTAGGATTCAGTACTGGAAGATGCTGAGCATGTCTCATGAAGTGCCCAGCATCACCAATTCCCACTGGCTGTCTTGCTTAGCACCGTGTAGGACAGCGTTAATAATATAAAACCCACAGCACTTGTGTGATGCAGTCAGGCATTGGTTAATGAAGCAGCCACTATATCAAGCGGGCTGAACAACCTACTGATAAAAAAGCAACATTTTAGAATGCCTAAGAAATCTCAGATGAAAAACCACATTATCCACTCTTCTGATGGGCAAAATGTGTAAGTGCTGCTCACGGGGACTCCCATTCACCCAGCCTAAAACTCCCCTCTCTAGGAGTGATTGAAGTGCATCCTTGAGGAGTCACATCACATTGTGCATCCTGTGCAGAAGAGATCCTTCAGCATGGACGAACAACTGACCCAGCCTTTGTAGCTGATTTCTCAATACAAAAAGTGCTGGTTTTGTCCTGGTTAAACTGAAAAACAGTTATACAACTTCCCGAAAGGAGGTTGTAGCGAGGTGGGTGTTGGTCTCTTCTCCCAGGTAACAAGCAATAGGATGAGAGGAAATGGCCTCAAGTTGCGCCAGGGGAGGTTTAGACTGGATATTAGGAAGAATGTCTTTACCGAAAGGGTTGTCAAGCATTGGAACAGGCTGCCCAGGGAAGTGGTGGAGTCACCACCCTGGAGGTATTTAAAAGACGTGTAGATGTGGTGCTTAGGGACATGGCTTAGCGGTGGACTTGGAGTCCAACCATTAACCTAGCACTGCCATGATCTTACAGGTCTTTTCCAACCTAAATGATTCTATGATTCACTAAGTCTAATTGCATGAAGTTATTTAATATAAATACTTGGAAACATCTTTAATGCAATTACTATCAAAGCTGTTTCAAATATGTAGCTCTGATCTTGTTTTTGGAGCCATGGCACAGTGCAAAACTGCTTTTTCCAAGCAGGAACATGAAAACTTTTTTTCACCTTCCTTCAGCTTGTATAGAAGCTAAAGGGTAGCTTTGATCGCTTAAAGAAATGTAAGGATGAGTTTCTAATGACATTATGTTCTTTTTAACTTTTATTTGAACTACTGTATGATCATAGTTCTCAGTCAAATATCTATTAGCTTTTCACTAACACATGTCAATAAGACAGCCAGTGTCCTGAAAGCTTATATGTACAAAGCAAACAAAAAAATCAACATCCTTCCATTCTTTAATCAGAATCCAAATGTGATCACAAAGTAATTTAACGGATGTCTGCCAAGTAACGCAGGCAGGACAGAATGGGTTACATGTCAATTAAGCACAAACAAATCCACAAGCTGTTCCTGGTGCATGAAAAATGTCATAAAAAGGAAAAAAGGAAGCTGTATTTTCAGGAAAACTAATGAAAGTTTCAGTTCAACTACTCAGCTTTTAGTGCTCTCACTGCCAACTAAGCAAAAATTAGATTTAACATATAGCCCCACCCAGGCAATCACACTCTCAAAGATACTCTAGAAGGGTCACAGGGGACTTGGTTAGATCTGCAATGACACTTGTCCTCAGTTAAATGCAATAATGTTGGTGGCTGTTAAAAAATATTGAGTATTTCAATTGCTGCTGAAAAGGTGGAACTCCATCTCAAAGTCCAATATCTTCCACTAGCTGTAACTCTTAGCTTGGCCTAGTACATTCAGAACAATTGCTGTAAACCTGCATACGTCACTAACATTAGAGCAGGAAACATCACAGGAGATTCCCAGGTGGCAGGCATGGAGGGGGGGAAGTTCCAGTTTGCCCAACAGAGAGTCTTAATTTATGCAGCAGACAATATTTGAAACTGAACAAATACCAATTACTGAAAGGTCAGTCATCTTATTTTCAGTAATTTTACACTCCAGGTACTTTATCCCTATTTGTTGTCTAAGACAAGCATGAGATCAATTCACTGTCTTTACTGCCTCACAGCACTGAGTGGGTGCTAAGTTCCTCTAAATGTCAAAGCCAATCCTAAAAAGCCATCACCTGACAGATAAATGTTCCAGTAATAATCCAAATAAGATGATGCAGTTATCTTTTGCAGGCACCTGCAATTTAGCAGCAAGAATAAAAAACTTTGTTACATAGTTCTTTTGTTCAGTTTCAGCTGTTTGGTTCCGCGCACCATTCCTTCATCCTTGCAAGAAACTTCCCCTCTCCCCATACACTCTAAGTGCTTGTAAATAAAAGAATGCCCACAACCAATCCTGAAGTGGCTCTCTCGCTCTAAAGGCAATTGGTACAAATATACAAACTCTCCTGTATCCTAAAGGCATGATGTTGCTCCTTGGCAACAACCTGATACTTCGTGGAAAATTACTGAACATTTTATCTGTCTGGCCGTGCTTGCAAAAAAAATATAGTAAAAAAAAATACATTTCTTCTGGTACTATAATGCAGTGGTCAGCTGTGGACCTCAAGGGAGGAGTTACTCCATACTAAAAAGCAAATTAAACAATAAGCAGGCTATCAAATGTTTTGTGGACAGCTTGATTTTTTTTTTTTTATTTTATTTTATTCTTTTAAACACAAGGTAAGAAAAGTAAAATTCTGACATGGGTAGGACTGTTGAGAGGGTATCATTAATAGCTTAAGAATTCAAGAGGGAAGATTCAAACATGAAAAAGTGTAAAATTTTGCCTGGGGGGCCAGCAAAACCGCAACCATGGACTTCCAGAGGGTGGACTTTGGCCTGTTCAGGACGCTGGTTGAGAGAGTCCCTTGGGAGACAGTCCTGAAGGGCAAAGGGGTCCAGGAAGGCTGGACATTCTTCAAGAAGGAAGTCTTAAAGCTGCAGGAGCAGGCTGTCCCTGTATGCCGTAAGAAGAATGGGCGGGGAAGACGACCGGCCTGGCTGAACAGGGAGCTCTTGCTGGGACTCAGGAAAAAAAGGAGAGTTTACCACTTGTGGAAGAAGGGGCAGGCGACTCAAGAAGAGTACAGGGATCTCGTTAGGTCATGCAGAGAGGAAATGAGAAAGGCAAAAGCCCAGCTAGAACGCAATCTGGCTGCTGTCGTTAGGGACAACAAAAAATGTTTTTACAAATATATTAATGACAAGAAGAGAGCCAAGGAGAATCTCCATCCTCTACTGGATGCAGGGGGGAACATTGTCACCGAGGATGAGGAAAAGGCTGAGGTACTTAATGCCTTCTTTGCCTCAGTCTTTAACAGGCAGACCAGTTCTCCTCAGGGTACTCAGCCCCCTGAGCTGGAAGACAGGGACAGCGAGCAGGATGAACCCCCCATAATCCAAGAGGAAGCAGTTAATGACCTGCTACACCACCTGGACGCTCACAAGTCTATGGGGCTGGATGGGATCCACCCGAGAGTGCTGAGGGAGCTGGCGGAGGAGCTCGCCAAGCCACTCTCCATCATTTATCAGCAGTCCTGGTTAACGGGGGAGGTCCCAGACAGCTGGAGGCTTGCCAATGTGACGCCCATCTACAAGAAGGGCCGGAAGGAGGATCCGGGGAACTACAGGCCTGTCAGCCTGACCTCGGTGCCAGGGAAGATTATGGAGCAGTTCGTCTTGAGGGCGCTCACAAGGCATGTGCGGGACAACCAGGGGATCAGGCCCAGCCAGCACGGGTTCATGAAGGGCAGGTCCTGCTTGACCAACCTGATCTCCTTCTATGACCAGGGGACCCGCCTAGTGGATGAGGGAAAGGCTGTGGATGTGGTCTACCTGGACTTCAGTAAGGCCTTTGACACTGTCTCCCACAGCATTCTCCTAGAGAAGCTGGCGGCTCACGGCTTAGACAGGTGGACTCTGCGCTGGGTCAAAAACTGGCTGGACGGCTGGTCCCAGAGAGTTGTGGTGAATGGAGTTCAATCCAGTTGGCGGCTGGTCACGAGCGGTGTTCCCCAGGGCTCAGTGTTGGGGCTGGTCTTGTTCAATATCTTTATCAATGATCTGGATGAGGGGATTGAGTGCACCCTCAGTAAGTTTGCAGACGACACCAAGTTGGGCGGGAGTGTTGATCTGCTCGAGGGTAGGAAGGCTCTGCAGAGGGACCTGGACAGGCTGCATCGATGGGCCGAGGCCAACTGTATGAGGTTCAACAAGGCCAAGTGCCGGGTCCTGCACTTTGGCCACAACAACTCCATGCAGCGCTACAGGCTTGGGGAAGAGTGGCTGGAAAGCTGCCTGGCGGAAAAGGACCTGGGGGTGTTGGTTGACAGCCGGCTGAACATGAGCCGGCAGTGTGCCCAGGCGGCCAAGAAGGCCAATGGCATCCTGGCCTGTATCAGAAATCGTGTGGCCAGCAGGAGTAGGGAAGTGATCGTGCCCCTGTACTCGGCCCTGGTGAGGCCGCACCTCAAATACTGTGTTCAGTTTTGGGCCCCTCACTACAAGAAGGACGTCAACGTGCTGGAGCGTGTCCAGAGAAGGGCAACAAAGCTAGTGAAGGGTCTGGAGAACACGTCTTATGAGAAGCGCCTGAGGGAACTGGGGCTGTTTAGCCTGGAGAAAAGGAGGCTCAGGGGAGACCTTATCACTCTCTACAACTACCTGAAAGGAGGTTGTAGCGAGGTGGGTGTTGGTCTCTTCTCCCAAGTAACAAGCAATAGGACGAGAGGAAATGGCCTCAAGTTGCGCCAGGGGAGGTTTAGATTGGACGTGAGGAAAAATGTCTTTACTGAAAGAGTGGTTAAACATTGGAACAGGCTGCCCAGGGAAGTGGTTGAGTCCTCATCCCTGGAAGTATTTAAGACATGTAGATGAGGCGCTTAGGGACACGGTTTAGTGGGCATGGTGGTGTTGGGTTGACGGTTGGACTCGATGATCTTAGAGGTCTTTTCCAACCTTAATGATTGTACGATTCTATGAAAATCCTAAAGAGAAAAAGCAGGGTGGGTAGCTGGGGGCTAGCTGATAATTGCCTTAGCTCTTTAGCTTTAGACAGCTAGATTAGATGATTTGGGGATGAGAAGGATGTCTGATGCATTTAGAAACACGTTTTCAACAGTAACCAACATTAAGCCCTCCTTCCAGAGCCTGAACAGATTTGGTTACAGATATTCTGTGAAAGCTTTCTAAGACTTTTTCTGACTTTGATCTCTGACTGAAAAGAATCAGCATAGATACCTATACTTGACTGCCTGGAAAGCTATGTTAAAGACAGAGACAAATAACAGGGCAGGTCCATTCAGAAAAGTCAAGGCAACAAAAGGGGTTAGAGTTGCATGTTACGGCATGAAGATGTACCAGCAACACAATACTTAACTGAGTTTGGAATATCAGGTATGTAAGGGCAACAAAGCCATGTAGATACTTATCATGAATAGTGGCAAAAAAAAAAAGCACAGAGTGAACACCCACACTCATTTCACTCTCAAAGCTCTGCCAGAGCCCTTTTCTCTAAGAAACGTAATTTAAAAAAGAAAGAAAACAGTCTAAGATTCAAAATATCAAAACTGTTCTTCATGCAACATCCTAGGCCAAAAAAACACAGAAAGAGACAACAAAAGAAAAGCTACCGTCTATGTTACACAAAAACAATCATACGAACTCAAACCAAAGGTCCATCAAACACAGTATTTTGATTTCCAGTAGTTTCCAACAGCAGGTATGTGGGAAAAGAATACAGGCCAAACATGTTGTGATATTTCCTCGTGAAGACTTAACCCAGTTTCTAGCACTTTATGGCTTAGAGACTTATTAAACACTAGGGTTGACATCTTTAAGATTTAGTATCCCCTAATGGATTTTTCTTCTATGAATACATCCAGACTTTTGGAATATATGCTTTTAGCAGCTACATAATCTTACTGCAAGGGCTTCTGAAGCTTTGCTGCAATCCATAAAAACACCCCTGCTTCCTTTGAATTCAGCGTCTGCAGTTTTTATTTAATGTCTCCACTAGTACTGGAATAGGTAAAAAACATTCATTCTTTAGTTATTGATCCTGTGCCACTTGCGATTTTAGACCTCTCAGACATCTTCCTTGCCCTTATCTGAACCTTTTCCAATTCAGCTATATCTTTTTGGGAGTGAGAGGGGATTTTGCAGCCCTTCTTTTGGATCATTTCATTTGGGCATCACTAGCCAGGAGAAAAAAAGACTCTGCAAGCAGGATACACACAACTTAAAAGCATAAAGCAATTATTGATTGGCTAACATGCATAAAAGATAGCCTAATACCTCGTTAAATTCTAGCTAAGCATTATTATGCTCACCCACCAAATGCCGCACTGGATAGTCTGGCCAGGAAGGCAGCCAATGGGCAGGGTCAGCCTCCAAGGCTCCCTGGAACGGATCCTCGGTGATTTTATCTGCCTTGACTTTAGTCTGGAGTTACTGACTAATGCAGTTTGAAAGTACCTCTGCACTAAAGTGGTAAGTAAAATGAAGAAATGTGCAAGTCAGACACAGCAGAGGGAAAAAGAAAAAGGCAAAGAAAAGTTGCATCAGTACAGGCTGGAGATCAACTAGCTAGCTAACAGCAATGCAGAAAAAGACCCAGGGATTCCGGTGGACAGCAAACTGACCATGTGTCAACAGCATAGCATTGTGGCAATAAATTAGCAAGAGCATAACCAGCTGATCGAGCAAAATGATAATTCCCCTCAACTTGACCTTGGTGAAGCCATATCTAGAACACTGTCTGATTTTTGGACACCCCATATCAGAGTCAAACTGAAGAGACCAGCTAAGAACCCCTGAGATGATTAGGGGACTGGAGTACATGACCGAAAGGAGACACTGAGGGAACTAGACCTTTTTTTTTTCTTTTGTAAAGGCTGGAGAAGACTGAGAGGTGATCTAACTGCAGTCTTTCACTACCTAAAGGGGAGTTACAGAGGAACTGGAGTCAGAAGTACACACTAAAAGGACATGAGGCAACTTCCACCTGCACGTAAGAGAAACATTCTTCCCTATAAGAGGGGTGCAGCACTGCAACAGGCTGCCCAGGCAGGTTGTGAAACCTGACCATCCTTGAAGACTGTCAAAACGCAACTCAACAATACCCTGCACAACCCAAGCTAATTTGAAGTTAGCCCTTTGAGGAGGGTGTTGGATTAAATACCTCCAGACATCCCTTCCAGTCTGAATTTTCTGTGATTCCAAGTTGTAGGTAAATGCTGTCAGTCATAATTCTAACCTTACACTCAAATGGGAATATTGTTCAAGCCCTCTTGGAGAAGGAACAGGGTCCACTTACCTCTAACTGAAAAAAATTATGCACCAGCACCACAATAGCCAGTATTGCCATAAGCAGGCAGAAGATTTGCAATCTGAATGAGTCACGCCACATTGTCCATTCATGTCTTTCCCTCCCATGTTAGACGCTGCCATGACTTCCATTCACCACAAACATGAATGTCATTTCGTCTCAGTAGTGCACAAGAGAATTCAGTTGACTTCCACTTCATTCCTGCAAAGGTATTTACAAAAATTGTATTAAGTCCCCAAAATATTATTAGCAGTAAAGTTGAGTTTAACACTGAGAGCATATAAATGGTGGAACTTCGCACGGCAACAAACTGGTACAATAGAACTGTTAAGACAGATTTTTGTGGCATTAATCTGAACAGTACTATCTATTATGTTACTTAATTCTCTTGGGCATGTCAAGGCAACACCTTATCATAAAGCCAGTCTCACCTGTATTTGATACAAAAAATGCAAAAGAAGAGTGCAAGATTTCTTTCTGGCAACCAAAAAACCAAAACACACAACCACCACCCTATTTATCCATTAGGCCACACTATCACCATCTAGCCATCATGAGCCCAAGACTTTTAGCAGAAACTTGTGTTTTTAGACATCTCCCTGTTTACCTGGTTAGAGATTCCAGTAAGTTGTTATTAAAGACTAAGGTCTGAAGCAAGTCTGGATAAGCAAGATAAAAGATATTTTCTCCAGTTTTCTACTGGGGAGAGGGATAAAAAAAATAGCTGTAACGCCTATCAGTTAAACAGGAGATATCTAACACAGTTGAATGCACTAAAAGTGAACTTCAAGAATCTTCCATAACATCAGACTACATCTTCCCTGTTGTCTGGGGTTTTTTCTATCTCTCCTTTTACATCATGTACTCTTAGGCAGCTCTAATGGTAAAAAAAGTAAACTTCTGGAAAGACTGCAAGGTGTTGGGTTTTGGTTTTGTTGTTTGTAATTTTATTTAAATAAAATACAATAATAGTCATGTTTTAAATAAAATTTAACTTTCATGAAATATATTGTTTCTTTGAGGTTGCTTGCTTGATAGCTGATCCATTATAAAATCACAGACTTAAGAACTGTTGATAAACAGTTCTCACAGCTTAATGCTTGTTTAGTTTGACTCTTGTATCTTCCTTCTTTTTTAGAAGGACAATTTTGAGGCAGTCATTTTGCAAGCAAAAAGGGTACCATTCTCGCAGAAGGAGAAGCTCTAAACTTGGAAACAGAAAACAGATGGCAAGGAGAGACAGTCAAAAGACACCAGTCTCTTCAAACCTAATATTCTCAAAGCAGTGTTACTCATGCAACCATCCACCAAGTGCAACAACATAATCAAATGATTAGATAAACTTTGTATAACTTTCTATAAATAGTATAACTGAGAAGTTATACTATTTAAGACTATATGAAGAATGCTGTGTAAATTTAAATTAAACATAATGATACATTAAATATCAAAATTAGCTAATTAAATCATTTGTTAGATGAACATAGACTAGAAAACTGAAATATATTACCGGTATAACCAGGACAGTCTCAAAATAGACCGCACATGAAATTGCTTTACAGGGATTATAGGGATTATAACTTCAAATGCTTTGCTGAGAATTACAGAGATTGTATTTCTGACTGATGAACAAGCATTGAAAGAGCAAGATGTCCATTAAAGTATCAAACTGACAAAATGCAACAAAAACACAGCTTTGCTGGAACAGTTCTGCGCTAATATAAAGTATTAGATTTGTATAAAATATCAACTCGGGTTTTAAACGATAACTGATAATGAATATACCTAAATACAGGAAAATGCTAATTTAAGGCCATATATGACCATTTGAGGAACAGAGACAAATACATTAGACAAAAAGGGAATTTCCAGTTTTGTTGCTGAGAATTCTCTTCAAATCACTGGAAAGCACAAGACACTGAAAATTAATAGAAAGTAATTTTATATACCTAAAAAGGCCACAGAGGCTATTCCCACATATTTTTGTTCAAAAAATTCTGTATTTCTGTAAACATCATATGTTCTAAAACATTGAAATGTACAGGTTTAGAGTTTTCTTTATACTAAAGGCCTTAACATACTTCCAGTTTCATCATCCCTGAATAATTGATCTAGCTGATTTTTTATATAATGGAAGCACATAGTACGCCAAAAAGCCTTAGATTCTTACCCTATTCTTGGAGCATTCTCTGAAGCCATCCACACAAAAGGCCAAAAATAACCATGTGTGTGTATATATATATACACACAAAAATATTTTTTTTTAATAAAATCTCATACATTGGTGGTTTGCTTGCAGTGACACAAAATAACATGGCCGTTAAGACTCCTTACCTGTAAAATTAATTTGTTTAAAAAAATTCCCTAGATTATTGTAGAAAGTATTTTAATTTTTTCTAACTTCAGTCCTATACCTTTGAATTTTCTGCTCTTTATTGTCAAGTATTACTCCTCTCAGCTTTTTTCTGTTATCACACGCCCCATTTTGCCCAAGGTTAAAAACAAAAAACAGCTCAGTGACATTTTTATGAACAGTCTTCAAATTCTCTCATGCTCAATTACAGGATCAGGGTTTTTTTTTGTTTTTCTAAGTCATTAAATATCGCCAGCTCTCTATCCCAATACTTCCCTAAGCCAGCAGCGTTACAAAAGCCCGTATTAGTGTAGCTACTTCAAAGAGCTGTCACGCAAACCGCCAAGGCAGACAAGCCGCTGACTCTGGCGACGGCAAAACGATCTCATTGAGGCACAAGGTTTCCAGGCTAGGCGCCTGCGTTGCTGCAGTCACAGAAAATCAGATTTCCTACTGTTTTTCCTAACTCAGCCTTGCTCCCCAAAGAGCGGGGATAACAGCCCCAACAGGACGCTGACATTCAGAGGTCACCACAGATCATTCGCAGGAGCTCGGCTTTGCGGCAGCTCCCTGCAGCAGTTCTGGTTTAGGGAAACAAGCCTGCTCCCACCCCGCGGTACGAGCCCTGCCCGACTCCACGGTTACACAATATGCACCCACGGGGAAGGGACGGGGGCAATAAAAAGCAAGCGGGAAGTACTGCCGCCGGCAGCATAAATGGTAAAGCTGCATTTTACTGCTTTGACGGTACTTTTTATCGCGCTCTTCCGGCCCGGAGCACACCTTCGCCTGCTGCTCGGCGGCCCCACGCAGCAGCCCGGGCACACGCCGCGGAGCCGGCCAGCCTCCGGCTGCCACGGCGGCTCGCACCCCTCGGGGGAGCGGCACGAGAGGCTGCCCGCGAAACTCGGCAGCCCCTGCACCGGCAGGAAGCACTTTCAGCCGCCGCCGAGGTAAAACCCGAGCGACGCACGCAGCGCGCCTGTGAGGGCAGGCGGGCCCGGCAGCGGGGCGCAGCAGCCTGGGGAGGGGGGGGGAGGGGGAGCTAAGCAGGACACCCGTCAACCCCGGGAGCCCGCACCTCAGCCAAGCAGGACACCCGTCAACCCCGGGAGCCCGCACCTCAGCCGGGCACCCGCCTCCGTCACGGCGCCCCACGCCCCAGGCCGCCCGGCCTCCCTACAACGGCCCCGGCCCCGCTGCCGCCCCTCCCCAGCGCCGCTCCGGCTTCCCCCGCCAGAGTGTCGTTCCCCCCCCCGCCCCCCGACAAGCCCCGCACACCGCAGCCGCAGGCCCCGCCGCCGGCACCCCGCATCCCCTCACCGCAGCCGTTCCCCCAGGCCAGGCAGCGGCCTCGCCCCTGGCCCGGAGGCGGCTCGCTGTATATCTATCGGTCCCGCCGCCCCTCCTTCCTCCCCGCCCCCGACACGAACGGCAGCTGCCATCGCACCACCTCCCGGCCCGGCCCCGCCCGCTAACGGTCTCTCCCTGGCCGGGTTTTGCAGCGGTGACGACGCTCAACTACGTTGACATAGCGGCCCTGCGGGGAAGAAAAATCGTGAAACCGCGCGCACTTATTTCTGGGCACCTTTTTTGCTGAGAAGGGCACCCTAACGATGAGGGGGGCGGGGGGGAAGTCCCTGTAATTTCTGAGTCACAGCAGATGAAGCCAAAGAAACCAGGATGTGGGGAGGCTGCTGCGGAGCTCGGGTTTACGGCCCCGGGTGGTATTACCAGGTTCCTGTCCGAGGCCTGCCCAGCTGCACCCCCCTGTCAAGAGATAAGGCTCATAGTTCAAACATTGCTGGGCCTGGGTCTGAAGGTGAATATGGGAGGGAGCTGGAGAAGCAGTGTCTTGAACAGCAAGAAGATGATGAAGGGGGGAGAGGCTGGCCCATGGGCCAGCTGCAGGGGTTGAGCTAGGGAGACAGGAACAGGACAGCAGAATTGGGCAAAACCAGCTGTGTTAAAGGCAGGACTTCAAAACGCCTGAGGAGATGCACGCAGTCAGAGTTGAGTTTAGCACCCTGCACCAGAGCTGTGTGGCACTTTCAGTCTGGTCACAGGACATCTGCAATTGGATTTGCCATCACTTGTAAACACTGCATAAGTTTGGGAATACCTCTTTCCAAAACATTCACCTGCTAGCAGGTGTCCGCATGAGTATAGGTTAAAGGCTCCATCTTATTTTTTACTAAGGAATACTTGGCTTGCTTAGAACGAGGCACACACAGAGACAGAGCAGCTGAAATATTCCTGTGAACATAATACTTTAGCCATTATAAATATTAAATGCCTCCTCTTGTCTCCTGCCCCTACCCCCATCAGCCACAGCTGTTTCGAATGAGCTAGAGGTGAGATCACTTCTACTTTTCTCCTCCTTTCCCCCATTACAATGGTGATTACCTGGCAGAGATGGAAAGCAAAAGTCTCAACAGGCACCAGCTTTTATTAGTACTATACCCTGTCAGTCAAGAATTGAAAGCCAGCTGGCTGTATAAGCAGAACACTAAAAATACAGTATCTTGAAAGGTACTTGGTATTGATTTTTTTTTTCTTTCAATATATTAAGTCTATCAATTTTATAGCAGTCTCATTTCTCTTCAGCTTTCCTTCATGAGCCATGCGGCGCATCAAATTCTCCCACAGACTCTTCAGTTCAAAGTGAGACCCAAGGCAAAACTATCTAATTAGTGTGCTAAATGCCAGGCATAAGCCCATCTCTGTAATATAACTGGACTGATGTTGGGGCTGAGGGCATGGAAGATGACAACAATGACAAAGCCACAGGAAATCAGTACAGCTATGCTATTCTCCACCACATTTTACATTTCATCATCCCTCAATGATGGGAAGGGATCCCCACTACTTTTCTCCATAAATTCTTCAGTTATTATTGTAGTTAGTCTTGATGAAGACCTAATAACGAATCAAATGTGCTTTTCTGTGGTAAGCCTTTGTGCATAAAGAGGGCATAAACTGATCACTGAACATCTGCCCCCCCACTCTGTAGAAGGGACCTTGTGAAAGGCTGTTTGGTTTTAAGTTATTTGAATGTCAATGGCTTTGGTGAGGTCTGTTCCACGTGCAACATGTGGATGTCATTAGCCCCAAAAAACTACAGCTTCAGCAGCTGTCACTCACATCCCTCCTGGTTTATCACACCAGAAGCACTTGGCAATTATTTTGAGATGAGTACGGAAAGATAGATAATGAAAAAGAATCAATCTTTCCTTATTTCTGTTTCCAGAATTACATGCAGTAAGGTGAAGTTATGCTGGGCCCTTGGCTCCACTGCCCTTCTATCCCTTATCTGCAAATAATCATCAACAATACACAGTATATTAGATAATGCATCTGGGATTACTAAACCGATTCTTAATTTAACGAACACTGCATTGGACAGAGTCCTGGCCAGAGTCTGCAGAGAGGACAAGCCACCCTGTTCCCTTTCTACACACATCTTCGACCGGTCCCCTTTTGCCACATTACCCCTGTATCGCTTCTCTAACCATTTTTCACTTACATAACTATCTGCTGTTGTCCCCCCGCAGTTCCTAGAACAGCGAGTTTCACTTCGACCTTGCACGCAAGTTCAGCATGTCCCCTGGTTTCAGGCATAGCAACAACTAAGGTATATTTGACTTGGTTGGAAAAAGTCTTTTGCTGATCTGGTGCTGCCCAGACCCTTTTCACATCATCTAACACTTGTAAAGGGATAGAGCTTTTGCCAGAAGAATCCTCTTCCAGCTTCCTCGAGTACTTTCCCAAAAGGTTACAGAGAAGCTTACCTACAGGCAAGCAGCCTTTCCACCTCCCTTCGGAGCCTGCAAATCTGCTGCAGATCCTCCCTCAGACAGCTGTGCTGCATTCCCCACTCCAGGGACAGGCAGGAGCACAGCTTCCCATTCACCCCAGGTAGTTTTGCTCCCCTTTGGGACTAACACAAGCTCTTCCAGGGCTCCCTTTCCCTTTCTCCACCAGACAAAGGGTGTGACCACAGCCATCTCAGCCAAAGGCTACCCGGAGCATATCCAGCGAGTTTAACATTGACACTGCTACACCAAAGAAGGGAAAGCATCAGGCAACTATGAATATGAAAAAGCAGGGGAGAAGGGTAGCTTACCTGTCCTGCTAGCAAAAGAATAGCTACTTCATGTGCTTAAGAGACTCAGTATCTGTGAGTAAAGTCAGAGACTCAAAGACCAAAAGGACAGCCAATCTGCTGCAGAAAGAGTATCAAAATTGGGAACGAGCAAGCCACAATGAGGAGAGGACAAGTGAATGAACTCCACCCCGGGAAGCTCAGCACTACAAGACAGCTGTGGAGCGGACCTTGAAAATACAGGCTCCAAGAGCACATGCGTTTGCCTTTAACTTCAAGCTGAAGGGGCTGTAGGTGCTAATGATGGAAGGAAGAAAAGAGAGTTCAGGCTGTAGAATTTCTCAGTGTCTCCGGTTTCTCCTCAGGTCCCACAGCCTCTATGCACATAAGCAGCAGTAACTTCCTCAACTCATTTTCCATGCACTTCCCACACCAGAAAACATGCTGCAAGTTCTCAAAGGACTGGAAAACTTCAGCTGGTCTAACAAAAACAGACAGGAAGAGACATCACAAAGGCTGCTGCTTGAATGCACTTTAGTACAATACTAACAAAACAGCCCTGGCTGCTAGACTGGTGTTCCTCACAAGTCTACACTGTTTGAGAATTGTTTAGGCTTTTGTAATGGTTTATTGCTTTCAGCCCAACACATGAGCAATTTCACCACAGTGTGCACGGATTTGACATTTTCCAGGGCATCCTTCGTGATCAAAGGCTTCCCAGTTTTCACAGACAAATTGAAGAGTCTTAGAAGTCAAAGGCTGTGACTGGTTTCATTTGAGCATCCTGTACATAGTTTTCTGCTATTTCTTACCTTGTTCAATGTTGTCTTGCGCATATCAGAAAGAGCAGGCGAACAGGATCTTGGCAAGGAAAAAGGGGATAGACTTGAGCAATCCCAAAGCCCTCACATTCACAGATTCTGCCAGAAACGACTTGGGCTGTACCTGAAAAGGTCCCAGCAATCCTCAAGAAGTCCCCACTGGGACAACAGGCATAATTGCCCCAGGTGGCATGTTGACTCCCTTGGTCTTGATGCTCCTAGACCAAGGAACATGCTGTATTACTTGCAGGGCTTGAGGCAGTCACGTGCACCTTTCCAGACCCCCAAGAAGTTACGATGGAGTGTCACAAGGGACATGTCTGAAAATATCCTTATGCATAGGCAAAACCCGTGCCAAGCTATAGACGGAAAATGAGAATGAGCTCCAGTAGTGACATGGATAAAGTTGAGGAAGCCCATGTATTAAGATCTGCCAAGATCTCTATGTGCTGTCCCGTGTAGGCCAAAGTACCTATACTTCTATATTCCTTCTACCTATACCCCAAATTGATGCATTATATCACCATAGATCCTTCACAAATGCAGTATTATGGCTTGAAATCAGTGATGTACTGATGCAAGCTATACTTGGACATAGTGGTTTCTGCTTTTGCAACTGTATCAATACAGTAGAGAAAAATTAGTTTTCACACCGTAACACCTGAGTGAAGGGGAAAAATACCTCACCTACCATCCGGACATAATGTTATATAGAATTAACAGGAGTTTTTCAAACACCACCACACACAAAAGGAACTCAGCTCCTAGCGTATGTAAGGATTTCAGCCCATAAAATTCAAAGTAACTATTTTCATTTGAACAAAATTCGGTCCATCCACTAGATATATTTATCCCTTTATTTTCCAACTCTAGCCAAAGATTTTAATGTCTGATCTTATTACAAATATGAATCAAAAACAGGGACAAGAGTGACCTTCAACCTGAGCTCCTGAAGTGTTATGGTTACTATCCCTACAATACACAGCATTTAAACTTAATAGTACAGCTTTAAGGTCTTAACTCTACTGCAAGAGAAAACAGCACTGCTTTTCTCTTAAGACTTGAAGTGAAGTCACTTTAGCTATGCCTATTTCTGTCTTTCAAATATCTTCATAGAAGAACAAGAAGAGCCTCACTTAAAAACCTCAGCTAATTTCTTCAGTGCAATGAAGTGGAAACACATAGCAAAGAGTTAAAAAATGCCCACTAACCTCCATGTGCAAAATGAGAGTTAAGCAAAACAGTTATTTTTGGTGGGGTTTTGGGGGGTTTGTTTGTTTGTTTTTAAACCTCTGGGATGACTGTCCTGCAGTAAAACATGACTTTCATATATGTTTGCGCTCCTGGACTGTTTGTCTGTTAAAGCCTGAAAGATATTTAATTAGTCTTCATTTATTTAAGCACACAGCAGGTATCTGACCAAACCAAAATAGTAGGAGAGGGAACAACATGCTTTGCAATTGCATTTCTCTCAATAAGCCCATAGCCTTAATTCTCTTTCTAGAAAGCTCTGTAGAGAACACTGCCACATCTTTTATTTTAAACACAGTAGAGAATTAAGAACACGAGAGAGTGGGCCGGTGATAGAAACAGAGGACTGCAAGTCATGATTAGTAGATGCCACTGAAATTGGTATTCAATTGGTGTATAAGTTTTGAGTACCCTGCCATGCTCTTACTATCTCCAACACTGGAACAGTGGGCCATTAGATGCCTCAGCTGTACCAAGTCATGAATGCTAATGCTTACCTTGTCATCACCATTTTGTATTTCTAAACTTTATCTCCAAAAGAGCCCTCCAATGGTAAGAAAATTATTATTAGCTGCAAGAGTCAGGATCAAGTACAAATTAACATTTTCAATAAATGTACAAATCATTTATTTAAAGTTCAAAACTCAGAGGTACAAACAAAATATTTAAGAAACAATAAATCCAGAAATGTAAACACTTATAGAAAATATACGAACTGTACCAATTTAACCACCCACCATTCTTCACAGAAAATAGTGAGAAGTAGAAAGACAAATCAATGCCTAATTGTTATTTTTCAGATTCTAGTTTAGAGGTAGAATACTACTGTGAAAGACTCAACAAAATTTAGTTCAGTAGAATTATGCTACAAGTGAATTTGGCCCATATACTTATAAATGTCATGAAGCCAGAAAAGAAGTTTCTTATTGAGAGCTCTTATACAAGAAAATTTGGCGTGGCACTTTCCAAGAGACAAAGCACCTTTCCTGATAAATATTGTTTTATGCTTTTGCAAGTAAAGGATCCTGTGCTTTTTCCATTACTGACATAAAGAAAGCATTTAAAAATAGACAGAGTCCCAACTTTTTGGCAGGCATACAGAAAGCAAGTGTTTTTCAGTAACTTGTCCTAGAAAGTCAAACTGGGAAAAAACCTGTAACTATCAAAGAAGACTTTTTGAAAGACTTCATGAATACTTGATGCTTGCTTATTTGGGTGGCACAGTCCTCAAGGAAAAAAAAGTTAATACAACAGGAAAAGTCTCTTTTCCACTAGCTAAAAGCAGAGGAACTGACTGGTTTTCACATTTTATTGTCATTCAGTCAGTCTCCACTAAATGCTACAATTCTATCCTCTCAGGGAAAAGTGTATCTGAGCAAGACACACTGTAACTTCAAGTCCAGTAAAAAGTACCCAGGTAGTCTCAAAGGAATGTATCTTCCATTTTTGTTCATCAAACAACCTGCTACAAAGAAATTAAGATTGGAGTTCTTCAGACAATATATACAAATTCATAAAAACCAGGAACAATTTGCAAGCTCAATGACATACAACATTATTCAGAAAAAAACAAAATTTGTTTTATATATACAGACAGACTGGCTGCTAAGTGCCTTATTTAAATTGCTGCATGCAAGTAGAATCTATGGTTCTTTAAGGAACTCAACTATAAACAGTTAAGCTTCTGCAATTTAGTTTAACAAGGACCTTCTCAAGTATTTGCTGAAAGATATTTGTGTTTTAGAAACAACAAAATAAAATTTGCAGTCTTAATGCCTTCTTGCTTTGTGGTATAAGAACACTCCTAGAGATGTAAATACGATAAAATCCCAGGTTAGACAGCCAGTTCACAAGGACTCAACTTAAGCATGACCCTGCTTCTTTTAAGGAAGTGAAAGCAGAGAGTTAGGCCAACGTTCAGTACCTTTTAAAAATTCCATCCTTGCCACACATACTTTGTTTACAAAATAGCACCACACAGGAATAGTCACCACAAAAAAAAAGCAAGAACAAAAACCACATTAGTCACTGTATTCATTCAGCAGCTAAATCTCCCATTCATTTAAATGACAGTTTTAGGTACTAAAAAGAGAGTTGTGACCATTAAGCTCAGTCCATGGAAGAAGGCAGAAACAGAAGTTTACTTACTGCCATTAATAAGGCATTGCCTTGTGTTTTTCTTTTGTAAAGTTAACTAACAGAGAAGAATCAATACAATCCAAATACCTTAATAAACCTTGAAATATAAAATGTGAACAGGCCTGCTTTCTTGATATTCTTCTACCTTCCCAAACACCATCTGGAACAGTTTCTATCGATTACTACATACAGTAGAAAAAAATGCCTTCTTGATTACATGAAAGATTGAAATTTGTAAGCTATAAAAAAAATTGGGAGAAAACTGAAATAGCAATCATAAAAGAGTTGGTGTTACCATCACAGATTAAACCTGAAAACACAAATAAATGCATTTCCACCTTCCCCCTTGTCCCTACCTTCAGCAAAGCAGGCAAAAGAGTAATTTCTGCCATAGACTAGCTGAAAGAGGTTTGCATTTGCCAAACACCTCATTTGGGGCAAAACTACTTGTGTGGCAGGCACAGTTTAAATCGTTAGTCTGAGCTATATTTAGCTGATTTTTCTGAAGCAAATTAAAGCAGCGCTTAAACTGTACTCACGGCAGAGCTGACAACATTGCCTGACAGATAACCATTAGTAATCTCTTCCATCAGGACTGGAGGATCAGCCCAGGACAGAGTACAACAGACAAGCTTTCCTTCTACAAAGTGCATTCTTCTGTTGAAGATGAAGGCTTGCAAAAGGAAAATGCTGAAGGACATACAATATTAATACAGGAAGATTTCAGACATGGATTTTCATATATTAGGTCTTTGATTCCTTTATGAAATTGCCGTCATCTCCAAAGGGAGCTGTGCATCCTTATCCAGGTAAAAGAATATTACATACCTAGATTAAGAAAACTTATACAGACAAAGAAGAGTAGATGTTAAGCCATATGCTAAACTAAGATATTTCTAGATCATGATTTTTTTGAGGTCAAAACAGACTGAAAGAAGCCATTTTTAAGTATACATCCAGTTTGATTCCTTATTTTTCCACTCTATCCCCCATTATGTCTTTCCCTGTATGTATTTTAATGGTCAGGATGAAAGCATGTTGTGTATATACAAACTAATTACATTTAACCCTGTAAAAACTAATCCAAAACTTCATCATTCTTTGTGATTTCTGTATATTTAGGCAATTCATCTTCTACACATGCAAGATACTTTTTAGAACATCGGAAAAAAACCCCATCTTTCATATTTCATAGCTTCCCCAAAAGAGTAAGATAAAGCTGATTATATGTTGGTACACACTTTGCTGTACCTTCATAAAATCAGTTTTGGATATACAGGTTACAAGTTAAAAAAGCCAACAGTTGACCTAGGCATTAGTTAAAATAAGTCATCTTGTGTTTGTGTTTGCAAGCCCTAATAACAGAGGAAATGTCAAGAAACGTCTAGGGCTTCCATGAAAAATTAAATTTCACCAAGTTTTCCCCCTTTGACACTTCCAAAATTAAAGTTGTTTCTCCTCTTTCTAATTCTGCAGCACAAGCAACCAATAATGCAAAATAGCAAAATACATATGGTCCCTCAAGTGTCTTCAGTAAGTGAAACATTTTTATCAGGACAGTAGTGTAGCTTCTCCCAAGCCTTGCATATGCTAATACAGCACTGCCACAAAAGAGAACTTACTGTTTTATTACACCTAACCACTGCCTCCAGAGTATAAGGTCCAACAACTGTTTCACAGACAGAAATAATTTCTCTCTCAAAACCCAAAGAAAGTCTTTTTAAAGGTTTACACGAGATTTTTCTTTTTTTTTTTTCTGTAATAACAGATTGACACTCAAAGAGCCAAATCTATGAACTGTGGAGATCTCCAAGCATGGCAAATTTAAATGCAAGTTGAGAACCTTCAGCGGACAAGGGTGTGATCACGTAGCCTACAAACTTCTTTGCACAGTTAATTAGGTGTTTTGATACATTAATGCACCTGTACCACTTTCAATACCCAAGCACACTAATGCTCTAAGATCTAATTATGAATATGGTTATGCTACAAACATGCTGTAACTAGACTGAATTAGAAAGGTAGCACATTAATAATCCACCACCTCAGTTGTTTGTTTTGCTTTGGTTGGTTTTTTTTTTTTTTAAATGCTCTCATGTATGCAAGGCACAGTCAAATGTCAGCTTGACTATGGTGACAGCTCTTTTGAGAAGTTAGTGCCCTAGAACTTATTTTTTGGGGGGTGGGGAAAAAGAGATGATGCTACTCTATACACAGAGGCAAGCTTTATTCTTCCAAGGTGAGCTTCACCGCTGGGCATATGGCTAGTACAAGTCCAATACACAACATTTATGTTCTAAATAAAGGCTATTTTGAGGCCTCAAGCAGATGCTGGCCTCATGCCAAACTCCTGAGTAGTGGTAAATTTCAGCTCAAAACCTAAAGTAGACAAGCAACCAAAGCTTCTACAAAAATTATTTTACATGGTAACATGGTCATAAGAGTCACTTTAAAACAGCACTAGTTGATTTTAATGACACCATAGCACCAGAAGTTAGCCTGTGGATTCAGAGAATTATAGAATGCGTGTGTCTTTATATCTGAGAAGTTAGTATTAGCATACTATTGAAACACTGGCCTTCCAGTGCACATTGCAAAATGTAGTATTAGCAAACTTAACTGACCCCTAGAAGTCACAACATCAACTTTTATTTTACTAGTCACATGGCAAAACAGATTTCCCTTGCCACTTTTGCAGTATACTAAGATACCTGATCTTTTTCCATTAAAAAAACCAACATAGCAACAGCTAGGCAAAATACAAACCCTACCACTTGCCCAGTGTTTAAGTGGAAAGCATAGCCTAGGTAACTCAGCACAGTTGCCAACAGGGAAGAAATACAGCTTTTTATCCACATCTAATTAGAATGTCAAATACTGGACATACAGAGAAAAAAAACAAACAAAAAACCCAACAGAGATGTCAAGAGAGAGTTTTAAGTCATGACATTTGCTTTTAATATTTATACCTGTAGATAGAAGTAGTTGTGATCCATCAAACACACTAATGTCTTGAAAGCCATGCAGATCCACATCCCAAAATTACATCAGCATCCTTGTGAAGGCAAAACATGTCACCAAGTCTGCGGCTGTCACCCAGCAGTGCAGTCTTGGAAACTATGTTCCCAAATCACATGCCCTTTTGACGTTCTTATTTAGTAAAGGCTGCTACTGGTTTCACTTGGAGTCTTACCTGAGAAAGCAGGGAAAAAAAGTTTGTTTGAAGCTCCCTAAGGTCTGACTTCTGTAAGTCCTTGTTTCAGTGCATATGTAAATGACCTAATTCCTAGCCAGCAGCTTCATGTAAATGACAAAAAGAAGTCACTGACTTGGACACTGGTTTCATGGAATGCATCTTTGAAACACTGACCAAACTGCTCTTGCTAAAGTCAAAAGAAGTCGGAAAGGCAACTGCTTTCATCTTTCTCATCAGGCTGTATCTATACACGCACACGCTGCCTATATTGACTCCGTTTCCTCCCATACTGTTTCCTTCTCTTTTGCACAGTAAGAACTCAATCCTGCTTTTTAGAAAAAATTCAAACACTTACTAACACATTCACCGAAGTGAATTTACAGCAAACACCACCCCCACCACCCCCAATCTTCAGAATTAATTTAATGGAAGCCAGTTATTAGGATATCAGTTTTCTGTTGGAAAATAAAGTGCATAATGACTGTCACTGAGAACTTTGCTGATTTCAGGTTAGCATAGTCAGTGTCAGTCCTCAGCGACATCAATAAAATACTAATTAAAACATAAATTGGTAACATGAGTCAAAATCTGAAACAGCACACATGAAAAAAGTTTTGTATAAGCAGGAAAAAGAAAGAGAACGGAAAGTGAAATGGAATCCCTAGTCCTTTGTGGAACTAAGCCTACTATACAGCTATCCCAACATGCAGCATCTGAAATGAAGAATCACAGTCTGTTTGCTTCCCTTCTACTATTCCCGAATTCAGTTTGCAGCTTTCTGGTGTCTGACTGATTTCACCTTGGGCAGGGGAAGATGTATCTTGAGGGAGATCTACAGAGACACTGTCAGACAAAGAATCTTGGCTTTCTGCTGAAACAGTGATTTGTGGCCAGCTACCCCCTGTTTCATCATTGCAGTTTGTCCCTTCATCAGCCTCCTCCAGCTGCTGAACAGATTTCAAATACTGTTGTATTAGTTTGTCGTCCTGCTCATTACTAGAGCTGTCTTTACTTTGCCCACATTCCCCATGGTCATCCTCTACATCTGATGAATATGCTGAAACAGAATTGCCGCATTGTTTGACAGTTTCCACTGAAAGAGAGCTCTCTGTTCCTTCCGTTAAACTTTTTTCAGAGCTACATAAGTCACCGGCATGAGTCTGATCAGCCATGGAGGAATGAAAACCAGAATCTGGGAACTGCAACGAAGACTTTTCCTGAAGAACATCACTAGCTGGAACTAACCAAGCAGAACTAACATCTGGTGGGGTTTCTTGCTCAAGTGTGGATGATCGAATAGATGGTTCGGATGGACAGAAAGTACTGGCTGAAGAGATCACAGGTTGCCAAGTGGCACCTAAATTTTGTGTCACTGAAAGCTGCCATTGTTGAAGGGATTTAACCTGTAAAGTATAGAGAAAATTTCATTATAAAATGTAATTAAGAAAGTACTTTGATTTCTAGAGTATTTCTTGCAATCAGCAACAAAGCTCTAATATAAAATTTAAGACCAAGTGAACTAACAAAAGGTTCATTATACCTTTAGGGAAAATATGTTCTTCCCACTGTTAAATAATGGCTTTTAAACCTAGGTGTGCAACACTGACAGGGCACACAAGCCTCCCAGTTCAAGTACCTGAAGAAAAAGGAATCTGCTCTTAAAAACAGAAAGGATGGTGAACCTTTATGAAATGACCCATAATTAAGAAAGCAGTCAGTCTTATTTTTGGAAGAATAGCTTATTAGAAGATGTATTAATAACTTTTCTACTGTAGAAATGAACTGCTCACAAGCAACATAGCTTGAACACCAGTTCATTTGCCCCAGGCATCTAGCAGTCATATCATCCTTCACACTCCTGCTATGTTTATTTAGCTTCCCTTGCATTTTGTCCTCCTCCTCACACCAGGCTGTAATTTAGCCTTTTGTAACAAAGCCAGTGTTATTGCGCTAATACTTCTGAATGTTATTTTATCCCAGAATACCAGTATAGCAAACAACATGGCAATTAGATTCTAATAAGCCACCCAAGTCATCACTGGAAAAAAATGAACCATATTGACTACCTCTTCCGGATCTACAGTATGAAATAATGCCTTTCAAATTCATACGTAAGCAGAAAAATAAAAGGACTAAAACTATTTACCTGGTTCCAAAGAAATCTGACAGCTTCCTCCTGTACAAGCCTCTGAATCTTATCTTCCTCTCTTTCTTTTCTTAGTCTGCAAGAACACACATCCAAATTTATGCAGCGTAAATAAGCAACATTTGGGTAACAAGATCAACAAGAATACATAAAAATGCCTACTTATATAACGTCGCTCTTGAAAGATACAACAGAGCCTAACATTAAGACATTACTGCAGTCTGGCTTGCCATCAATATCCAGCTGCTGACTTCAAATATCTTTTTCAGAGTTACATTAAGATTCTGCTTCCTTTTGCTGCAGCACATTTATTGACTTGCTAATACTTTAAGTGCCTTTTTGTAAACTGAACCCAAGCTCTTCATTTAAGTAGACGCGCTTCTTTCCCCTGCACAACGCCCCCCCCAAAATAGTGCTTCTTCATTTCAAATTATGCTCTCCCCAGCTGATATCACTTGGATGTAGGCATGATGTGTAAGCATCGGGAGTTTCTAGAGATTCACTGCAGGCTCAACTTGATTCACAGAACGTGATAGTAAAGGAAAAGAGCCTGTCAGACTGCCAGTTCCCAGGCTGATCCTGAAAGATATTAACTAAACCTGCAATTTATATCTTACAAATTGAGAAACTTTGATAATGATCTCCTCCAAACATGGATTGATAGGATCAAAAAAACCAGAACCAAGCACAGAATTACATTTTAAAATTGTATCATGCAAGGCAGAGAGAGAATTCTTCTTTTCACCAGTAACAGAGGAATGACTCTCAATATGGACACTTCATTTACAGACTCTGTAATTGCTAGGAGACAAGTAAAATTTAAAAAAAAAAAAAAAAAAAAAAAAAAATCACACTTGGCAATTTCTATTTTGGTTATGCTGTGAAACATGCAAGTCCTGCTAACAGAGGAATAGAAAAATTTATTCTAACCCAACCCACTCATAGAAGGCACTTTGAGAGTATGAAGAGCTATGTGCTTAACTGTGCTTATCTTACAGGAAGCGATCCTCTACTGTAATCACAGTTTTATATTCCCAATTCTAGGTTCTACTGTGAGTAGTTATATCAAGACCCATTTATACCTGTTCTGAAACATCCTGGAACAATGGTTATATTCATTCAGATTTGAAAATACACAGCATGACCTCAACTTACTTTTCTATTTCATCAGTTAAGCAAACGATGTGCTCCTGCATTCTGTTTAGTCGAATTTCATACCGCACTTCCTTGGCTCGGGGATGATAGTTCCTTGTGTAAAATCCTCTCCAGCAGGATTGAAGTTTGGTAGCCGCTTTAGTCATTCTTTGCAGTTCAGCTGTGCCTTGATCAACAACAGCTAATGAATCAGAACTTTCTCCTGCCATCTGGTCAGGACAGAGAGTTGTAACTCCCGATTCAGCACCTACTGAGGTGTTGGGGTGACTATGCAGAACTTCGTCTTCAGAGGATCCTGAACAGTTGCTAGTATTAGCAGTCAGGCTAGCTGTTACTGGATCAGGAGAAGGCAACAGCATACTCTCTTTGATATTCTCTTGAGTTTCCACACTTCCTACCGCTCTGTTGGAGCGCTCTCTTGTAGCACATGAAGCTTCTTGCTTGTTAGCTGTTTCTCCTCTATTAACATCTCTCACACATTCGATCCCTGTATGGTCATCATCTTCTAGGCCCAAATTGATTCCATGTAGCTTCAGGTCTGAAGCAGGAGACACTGGAGACAATCCTGAAGCAACTGGCATGAAAGTAGACTCTGAGGATAACAGGCTGCTGTTTAGTTTGTCTTCATCTGTCTGTATATCTTCAAGGTAGAGCTCCTTGTGAAAATTTCTTTCAAGAAGAAAAGTGTTCTTTACTGCATAGGAATGATCATCGTTTGCACTCGGTCCAACCCAAGAATTCTTCTGGATGACAGGTTCTAGATAGGCAGAGAGCCATATTCAAAATTGTCATAGTATTTCAATAACATATCTTCTTTTGATTCACAGGGATTCACAATTTGGTTTAGATAATTAGAAACCTGTGTGTGTTAGAAGATCTAAAATGCTAGTAATGATAAGCATTATTTCTATATAACAATAAGGACAATAACTACTTGTCATGGTAACTTCCACAAACTTTGCAAATACTGGGTATGGTAAATTGCACAAACTGCCTCCCCCTGGAGAAGTTACACTTTTATCAGATGCAACAGTCAAAGTAATAACTCTTTAGTTTATTGGAGTGTGGTTTTTACCTAACAATCTTACTAGCATTTCAAGACACGAATAAGCATGGAGAAGTTACACTTTTATCAGATGGAACAGTCAAAGTAATAACTCTTTAGTTTATTGGATTGTGGTTTTTACCTAACAATCTTACTAGCATTTCAAGACACGAATAAGCATGGAATGTATTTTTAGAAAACGAAGTATAACTTCAGTTGAAAATCTCCAAAAAAAAAATCAATAGAATAAAATAATAACAGGGTCTTGTTCTGAAATTCTCTCCACAAAGTTACCTATGTTAAAAAAAAAAAAAAAATTATTTCCACAGGTTAGATCACAGGTGCAGATTAGCTTCTTACCACTTTCAAGAACTATCTGTGGTGGCTGGGCTGGACTGCTGTGTTCGTAAGTAACTGGCAGTGTTTTGTTGGGAGTAGATGATGTAGGTGGTCCTTCATTTTGGTCTTGATGCATCAGCTGCCTCTGGTGGAGCCTAAGCACAGAGTTCCAACAGATTTTATATTTCTTTTAAGCTTTTTTGGTACAGAAGACATCTAAAAGAAACTATCAACTACTTTAAAGGAAACAAATGATCAAATCATTCTAAAACAAGAGGCTAGTTATGCAGATCCCTACACCTACAAGACACTAACAGGACTACTCAAACTAGGATATTGCACAGACTGCTCCTGTTCCCCCTCCTCCTCCCCCTTTTTCTTCGTTTGTACATGTATAAAAAAAAAAAAAGAAAAAATCCAACATGTAATTCTGACTATAGACTGAAAACCATGAAGCATTTCTACACACAAGGAAGGAAGGAAGGAATGCAGATATTTTAAAAGCCTACTGCAGGATACGTTATACTTTATGTGTAGAGGAGTTTGAGGAATGGAGGGAGTGTCTTTTACATTTGAAAATGACTGAATCAAGGAAAGGGTATCCCTGTTACTAAAGGGACAAACTCCTAACACAAATCAACAAACATTGCCACAAACAAAATTATCCTTTACAAACTGAGAACACACACAGGTTGTTTCAGCCCGGCTAAATTCAAAGATCATGACATAGAGGTCAGAAAAGTCAAACTGCCTCAAAAATCATATATGTGTGTGCATATATATAAGGGTGGGGATTTTGGGGGCTTGGTTTTTTGGTGAGAGTTTTTTGTTTTGTTTGTTGGGGTTTTTTTTAATTTTTAAAGAGTTATATTTTGCAAGTCAACTTCCTGAATTTTCCCCAGAAACATCATGTGAATGTCAGAGCACTTAGCTGGAAATTTCAATGTCAATATGGTTCTATTGTACCTTCTCCTCTGAAATGGCCCCAAGATTTCTATAATTTCCTCCTGGAGATCAGTCCACACTGACAAAGTATTCACTAGCTCCTTCCAGATGCTCCCAAGTTTCCAGCCTTTTGATGAGATGCCGCCCTTCTGCTTACCACAACACTTTTGTTGCCCAACTTTCTACCCACGCTATGCCACTTATGTAGCCTGCTCCTTTAAGCTGAGTCTTCTGCTCTGACCTTTCTGCAAAAAAAGTTTGTCAATAGGTCCTAGGGAACAGGGATATGTGTATTGTTACATTTTCTGGCTTTTAATCCCAATTAGTTCAGCTTTTCATGGGAGGAAAGTGCAGCACGGTAACTCTCCTGATCTACTTGCAGACCTTAGCAAAATGGCTACTGCTGACAGAACCAGTAGACTATAGAGGCCTCTGCTGACAGACCCGAAGTGCCAGATACAGAGATCGTCAAGAGCATCACTGGAACAGTGTCCCTCAAAGGACATTAACTTTAAAACCAAGAAAGAACACGCTAACAACAAAAAAGTGGCTAATACACCAGTGTACCACAATAGTCTTCATTTACAATTAGAACAAAAACTAATCTAAGCTCCTTTTTGAGTTTTTCCTCACTTTCTCCGTGGCTAAAAAAAAAATCTCAGTAGGTAGTTTGTTTATTTTAATTCACTCCTAACACAAGTCACCTTCGATGTCCTACGGAGCACAGACTGCAAACTATAGAGAATTTGCCCCTAGATGGCCCAGCAAGCAGGAAAACGCTCCTGCCGCCTTACCTCTCATTCCCCTCTAGAATACATCCTGTACCTCCATTACTCTTCCTATCTCCAGCCCCCACTGCTGCTTTGAAATACTTAAAAGGAAATGTTACTATATCTAACACATAGTAAGACATACAATTATGTTCTCAATTACATTCGCTAGCAACAGAGAAACAAGAAGCTCTCACCTCTGCTTACTCAGTATTTTTTCCAGTTTGGCATCCTCTTCAGTCTGGAGACCGTATGTAGATACAAGAGGACAAACAGTAGCCAAGTACTGGACTAACTGAACATGCTGTCCAGGTCGATACGATCTTCCTTTACCTTGACTGTAGAGCCATTCTGCTTTCAAACTGTTGGGAAAAGGGAAAATGGCCACCATTAATGCATGGCGTAAACGCCTTAACTCTCCTTTGATTACTGTTCTTCTAGTTGGTACCTAAGAGCTAATCTACAAATCTAACGAAAACTTGGAACATGAGCAGTGCCCAGAGGAACTGAGATTTTCATTACCAGAATAATGAATAAAGTATTCCCTCACATAAACATGGATGAAACAAACAAACAAAAAAGATCTGACAAACACTCTGCAGTCTCTGCTTTATCTATGTGTAGTCTTTGAGCACTGAAAACACATTTGTGTGAATGAATTTATCAGCAAAGCTTTCACAGAAACAGAAAAAAAACACACAAACATGCAGAATAGCCACAGAGAGCAAATCTTGCTGAGAGCATTCAACAATTAAAATCTGTTTCTAATTTAAATGCTCTTCAGTCTGAGAAGATTTAATACAATATGTTCACATATAATAATACCACTAATACAGAAAACTATTAGCCATGAAAAAAAAATTCTAGAATTCTTACAGGCAGCTTTTTGGTAACCTCCTAATATGCTATGGTGAAACAGAAACAGAAGTGGTTTGCCTTTGACCAAAAAGGCAGCTTTTTATTAGATTAATTGGGAAATATGACAGTAATGTCCTGGAATGTGTTAATATATTGGACTAGAACGTGCTTATACTGGATAATATTTATACACTCGGACTGTTCTGATGTCAAGAACTTTAAGAAGACATCTCTACTGTCATACAGATATCATAGTGATATAATGACCACAATGGTACAGTAAGAAGTGATGTGAGCAAAGTGATATTTAACTAATTGATACCAAAAAATGCCAAATCTAGAAATGCATATGCAAATCAGACCCTTCATAAAAGGGCACATTCGAGCTTTCCCCAAGATAATAGCTTTAGTATCTGCCGATTGTCTCATTCTGCAAAATCAAAGAGGCTGTAAACTCGGAAGGGATAACAGATCATTGATAAGTTGCTACCACAGTTTTTCTCTGTAAAAGTCCTACTGTGAGTTAAGTAACAAAACCAACCTTAACTTTATACTTCTACTTAAATAAACTTGTGATTTCACATAATAATTCCAGTGTAACAGATGAAAAATTTAGCAAAAGCAGTAATGTTAATTGGCCTATATCTCATTAGCAAGGCAAACAGAATTTCAGATCATTAGTACTTTTCCATTTATTGTCACATAAAAATGCAACTTCAGGTTAGCCAAACTTTACTTCATGATTTCAGAGATTTGATGATATGATGTCACCTTTCCTTCTGAGAAATCACATATCCATCAAGAACTTTAAGGTTCAGACACCAGCTGACAATGTATGGCCTGTAGTCAAAGCCAGGGAGAGAAGGTGTGGCCATCACACAAGGATTGTTCATAATTGACAACTGTTCCAATTGACAAAGAGAGGCCAGGAAAGAAACCTTGAGAAAACAAGATATATTCGTTAACTGAAGAGAACCATTAAATGCTTACAGAATGTACCACATTTCTCTACTTACAGCTAGATATCTCACACAAAACAATGTAATTACAAATACATTGAAAATCACATTTGCTTTTTGAACATGAACATCTTCAGAGGACCTTCTATCAACTATTGCCATTTTCCCATTAATTCTCCCGTAGGTACTGTAGCCGTTGGAAAGTATTAGCTTCTCTTAAAATCTGGGAATTGGGCTTTATGTATAGAGAGGTATAGTATTTCTGTGATTCCAGTTCACTGTAACAGGCATTCAGATTTTGACAAAAAAAGGGCAAGCCAAGAAGCTGAGAAACACTGTTTGAAGAAGAGAAATGTATTACCAAAATAAGATTTTTCTTCCAACACGGAAGTCCAACTGACAGTTTTGGCTGCTACTTATATTAAAAAAAAAACAAACAAACAAACAAAAAAAACCTGTCCTGGTTTCGGCAGGGATAGAGTTAATTTCCTTCTTAGTAGCTGGTACAGGGCTGTGTTTTGGATTTAGGGTGAGAACAAAGTTGATAACACACCGATGTTTTAGTTGTTGCTAAGCGGTGCTTACACTAGTCAAGGACTTTTCAGCTTCCCATGCTCTGCCAGCAAGAAGCTGGGAGGGGGCACAGCCAGGACAGCTGACCCCAACTCACCAAAGGGATATCCCACACCGTATGGTGTTGTGCTCAGCAATAAAAGCTAAGGGAAGAAGGAGGAAGGGGGGGACGTTCGGAGTGATGGCGTTTGTCTTCCCAAGTCACCATTACATGTGATGGAGCCCTGCTTTCCTGCAGATGGCTGAACACCTGCCTGCCGATGGGAAGTAGTGAATGAATTCCCTGTTTTGCTTTGCTTGCGTGCGCAGCTTTTGCTTTACCTATTAAACTGTCTTGATCTCAACCCACGAGTTTTCTCACTTTTACCCTTCTGATTCTCTCCCCCACCCCAGCAGGGGGGAGTGAGCAAGCAGCTGTGTGGTGCTCAGTTGCCAGCTGAGGTTAAACCACGACAAACCCAAACAAAACAATAAAGACAAAAATCACTGGCAGAATATTTGTTTCTCTTATATGATGTTTGAGAAATAGATAAAATAAGACATGGGCCCAAAACCGTTCAGTTGCAACAAGCACAATTCAAACCTCTGTTCTAAACACAGCAGCTGCAGAAGCCCTCTGCAGCAGTTAATCAGCTCAGTTTTCAACCTTCAGACAATCATGAAAAGCTCACTATGAATTTAGTCCTCAAAGTATACTTCTGACATCCTTGAACAAATATAAAAACAAAAAATAAAAAAAGGTTTTTTTAAGGACAAATTTTAAGAACTATCACCTAGCTTGTGCAGCTAGTGAAAAGTATAGTTATTACATATACACCATCAAAAGTTACTTCTGTCAACATGGGTCATGTCAAAGTAGGGAGCCCATTTCTTTTTAGGTAGACTGAAAGGAGATAGTTGGATAACAGACAGGATGATATATCTTCTATATCTTACTTCATTTAAGTCTCTGATTTCATTTTCTGCCAAAGAAAGAACAGTCAGATTCTGAGGTAGGCAAACAGGGGCAGTGCGAAGTGAAGTTATAATATTTCCATGTAGCAACAGCGTCTATAAAATAAAAATATGGTGATGAAATGTATGTTTGATCAAAACCTCCATAATTTTTCTTCAGGCAATACCTGCACAATACACATAAAAGAGCTATAATTAAGGCTTTCTGGTATCATCAAAATTATTTTTTTTTTATTCCAGCAAAGGAAAACTCATTTTTATATTTTAGAGCAAAATCTTCTCATTTTAAAATGCAGAACTGAAGTACAGTCACAGTTACAAAATGTATTTGGAAACATTTTTTCTCTACAGTGTTCATGCCGAGAGAGTTAACGCTATGTTTTCTCCCGATTCATGACATGGGACAAGAGAACTAAGAGCTATGAACAAGATCTCACCATGTTATCTTTATCAAAATCATTAGAGTGGTTATAGAAAAATCACTGCCTCAGTTCCCGCAACTTGAAAACAAGGAAAATAATTCTTACATGCTTCCCTTTAGAAATTATAGTGATTAATTGAAATGCTTTAAGAGCTAGTATTTGAATAATGAATGCTTTAAAAGGCAGCAATTTTCAAAGCAAATTTCTTTATGCAAAGAATGTAACAAAAACAGAGATAAAATAGCATCTACCTTCAGTGACATAAGCTTGGAAACATCACCTAATTGAGCGATGTTATTGTCTGACAAATCAAGATGTTGAAGAGAGAGACAGGAATTGATTTGTTCCATGGCCTACAAAAATAAAGAAGTCAATTACTCACAGTAACTCTTTTTTTAGTCATTAAATAAAACCAGGTATCAATAAAACCAGGTATCAATAATTATAAATTATTTTGAAAGCTAAAAAACACCGGATAAGTAACCCAAAACCCAATTTCATTTTGAAGATGATAATTCTTTTCTTATTTTGGGGACTGTTTCCCAATTCTCATTACATTTCAATATCAAACCTTTTATTTTTTTTCCTAGACAATTCTTGCTCAAAAGTTGCCCTCTTCTATTTCATAAACAAGTAGACACAAAACTTCAACATTTATTCCAACCAAAACCAGAAACATATTCAGATTTCTTTGCAGCATTTTCCAAATTTCTACAACACTAGATTCTGGAAAATGTATAAAGACTAAATACATTACCTTAAGGTTATTTCCTGCCAAGTTCAGCCATTCCAGGTGCACCAAATCCTTCAGCCCTTCCACATACCCAATACTATTATGAGGCAAGTTTAGCACCCGGAGCTTAGTCAGTTTTGCTACACCCATCATTCGCACCAAACGATTGTTGGCTACAGAGAGCTGCAGATTGACACACAAATAAAAGAAACAGTTTTAAGTATTAAATTGCACAGACAGAATAGGCTTTTATTTTTAGTGGTTAAAAGTCTAATCCAACAGGAGCTACTTCAATCTATGTATTCCATTTTCAAGCAAATAACACAGACACAAAAAAAGTGCAAGAGCCAGGAAATAAATTACTGATCAAAGAAAATAGTCTTCACAACTCACTCTGCAAACTTAAGAGGAAATCTTCCTCCTAGCAATAGCTAAATAAATGACAATGAATGAGGAATCATGTCATATGAAAAGAAAACTTTAAAATCAGAAATCGCCAAATCATTGTGCAAATCGTTGCACCATTCTGGTGTAAAATCATACTTACTGTCAACATGGCAGAGGACAAAATATGTTTCACATGATTCTCAAAAAAGTCCTGTGCTAACAGGACTGTAAACCACAAACTTTTTAAAGGCTAAATCCTGATTAGACATACACATTAATAACATGACAACCAAGCTGGCAGACTGGTGAAGGTTTGTTGTAGCAACAAGCCCCTCCTCTCCTATCTCAGTTTAGCTTCTCTCTAGAAGTTATTAGGTGACTTCAAGTCTATCTGGAGGCACTTCCAGTGATAATTAACATGGACTCGTACAGCTTTGCCCCGGAGGGATTAATACTCCGATTTTTGCAAGCACCACACACATGCTTAACATTGTTATCACTAATACCCTCATGAGCCTAAATAGACTGTTGCTAGTATTAAAATTAAGGATAAGCACTAGCAACATCAGGGCCTACATGAATCGATATGTTAACAAGACTACATAGATCCCTCCCACTTCACATTTTTTTATTTGCTATTTCTATTTTAACCTAATCCACATGGCTTTTTTTCTTCTTGTAAATTAAGGCTACTAATCCTCTTCCTTTGTGAAGAGTTATGAAACCCAAATGGGGAGGAGAGTCCTGTATGTGTGTCCACATGTTTACAATCACACAGAGGAAAGATAAAACAAAGTTATTCTTAAAGTTACTAAGCTCAAGTATTCAAAAGCTAACAAGTATCAAAATTTGGGTTATCAGTGACTTCTCTAAGTGTTCTTATGACCCCTTCCCATTAGGATTTATTTAGTTCATTTTTAGTTACCTAGGTAACTAGCAAAACAGCCTCCCCCACTATCAACTGTAGAGCTACACTGAAAACAAAGCTTTCTATTTTAGTTGGCCATCGTTTATTTTCCTATGAAGACAGTAACTGCTAACTTACTTCAAGTACATAATATGGCCTTAAAGCAGAAGTATTTTAATTAGCACCACAGTACCATTATTTCATAGCAAATTCAAGCCAAGTAACACTAACCTGCATCAGATTCCTGCATTTCTCCAAGTGTTCCAATTTAATTATCTGGTTTTTGTCCAGAATCAGAGTGTGAGTATCAACATCACAGGGTAAGGTTGGACCCAGTTTTTGCAATCCTTGACCTGACCAGTTGACTACTGAGCCTTTCAAGAAAAGGGAAGAAAAAAAAAAAAAGCAAGCCCCAAAGTCAACACTTTATATACAAGAACACGTACTGAAAAAGCAAAGCAAGATAAACAGATTTGTTTTATAATGCATGCAGCTAATTTGCAAATACAAATGAACTTTCTTTTCCATGTAAAACTGTCCTAGTTTCAGCTGGGACAGAGTTAATTTTCCTCCTAGTAGCTGGTACAGTGCTGTGTTTTGGATTTAGGATGAGAATGCAATAACACACTGGTGTTTTAGTTGTTGCTAAGCAGTGCTCACACTAGTCAAGGACTTTTCAGCTTCTCATGCCCTGCAGCAAGAAGCTGGGAGGGGGGCACAGCCAGGACAGCTGACCCCAACTCACCAAAGGGATATTCCATACCATGTGACGTCATGCTTGGTATATAAACTGGGGGAAGTTGGCGGGGGGGCGGTGACTGCTGCTCGGGAACTGGCTGGGCATCCATCAGTGGGTGGTGAGCAATTGCTTTGTGCATCACTTGTTTTGTATATTCTTTTATCATTATTATTATTTTCCCTTCCTTTGCTATCCTATTAAACTGTCTTTATCTCAACCCAAGAATTTTACTTCCCCCACCCCCACCCCCGACTCTCTCCCCCATCCCACTGTGGGGGGTAGGGGGAGTGAGTGAATGTCTGTGTGGTGTTTAGCTGCCTGCCGGGTTAAACCACAACAAAAACTGAAGCAAATTACTTCAGACCAAACACATTAGAATAACTGATCCAGTTACTGGAAGATACGGAATCCAGGCCCTGTCCCACTAGAGAATTCTGGTGCAATTCTGGGAAAGTCAGTAACAAATCCTCTGAAGTGGGAAGCAAAGCAAAATTTCAGTAAATAAATTTAAAGGTGTGATCCTCAAAACCCCAAATTTCAAAAGCCCCTATATTTTTAAATTCTTCAAAAATTTCAAGTTTTGAGCAGCTTGACAACTACCTACCTATGTGTATCTAAATTCCTGCTTATAGGCAAACCCAGAACATGCCTAGCACACATCTGTAGGATCACACTCTACACACAACAGCAACCATATCTGTCACAAAAAAAAAAAGATTAAAAGGGGAGGGGTCCGGACAAAGGGTAAGCAGCATCTACCCTTTCATCAATCAGAATGTGGGAAACCTGATGCAGATGCAAAACTACAAACTTCACCTTCTTGGAGAGATCCATCAAACACCCTGCTAAAATATTTGAAGATTAGGGCACTTGTAAATGTGAAATGCCCGTGTGACAGTCCTCAGCCTGAGGAAAAGAAACACCCTTACCACAAACAAGTCCTCTAAAAGCTAGACCATTGAATAAAAGCCTGCCGTTTTCTCTCTCTCTGTATTTCAAAGGAAAAATAATATTAGCCTACACCATTTTTTTTTAAAAGGGCAATCTAGGTACAAACTCAACACAGAGGTTTCAACCTGTGAAACCAAAACTGACACCTCTCTGCTGTCAGAAGTTGAATGCTTAAACTTCAGAGAACAAACAAACTTAAGATTCAACCCTCCCTTTAAAATTTCCTATCAGATATGTTAAGATATGTGTCCTTTTAGCAGTTTGGCTGCTGCGAAACATAATCTTAAGTATTTAACTTATTGGGTAGAGAATGTGTCTAATTCAGAGCCAAAGATTCCACTCCAGGACTTCACTGGCCAAATCCTTCAGTGTATCTCACCTTAGGATTTTGGTGCTTGTGTCCTCAAATTGTATTGATAGGCTAAAGTTACATATTCCAGCAAAGTTCCCAGTGCAAAGTCAGAACAAAGAACCCATTCATATAGCCATACTACAGTACAGGTGACATTTGGGCAGGAGCAAATTCTGAATAGGCTAGCATATCATTTAGTTAACAGAACACACAATTAAAATGTTCTATGCAAAAACTGTTACTATATAAAGTTCAGAGGAAAACATTTGCCAGCTATGGGGAACTTAAATCACTGGGTACCCATGGTGACACCTGCTAATAATAATATTTTTAATATATTAAGCCTCTGCTGTGTGTTTTATATATGCACACCATTCTAATGCTTGCTCATCTCTTGGTATCTGCTCAGTAAATAATGCCACCTTCTTCAGCAGCATGTTCCAGAATAGTGTTCTTACCTTAAGATGTACTATATATCAATATTCTTACAGTTTGTAGGCTTTTAGGGTTTAGTTATGCTAAGGATGGAGGCAAACATTTTTGGTGTACCATTCTGTCAACTAGAGAATATGCTTTTCTAAGAAGCATCTCCAATGACGTTTATTACATTTCCATTGCTTCTCAAACCCACAGCCACCCGAAGAGCTCTGAAGAGCAGCAAGGCTGAGCCAGTAGTACCAGAAACAGTCACATTCCTGTCTTTGCAAGTTCAGGGAGAAGGTACAGCCTGTTTCTCACTTTAGTAGCCACCTCTGCAACCACTCGATCAACTAAATAGAGGAATTTTGCATCTGCCCGTTTATCCAAGGGCTTGTCACGAAAATTTGCAACTGGCCTGCGCTGACTGAGGAGAGAGGCTAGGACGCACAGGATAGCATCACAGGAGTAATTCTTTTATTCATGCGCATGAGGTGTCCCATTCAAACTGGGGCACCCCGAATGTGGTTTTACACATGGTTCTTATACCTTTATAGCGTTCAGGTACAACACAATTTGACTAATCACTACTTAACACACACTACCATTTGCAAAGCAACTATATTTCTATGGCATTGTTATCCACCTGCTTCTCTATTGATCTAGACAACCCTGGAGTCAGTTTTGCTATAGTTACTTATCTATGACCAGATAATGGGAGGGTTTCACAGACGTGTTGGAGGGGCTAGGATATTGATGTTATCATCTCAGTTGTTCAGGGGTGTCCTTTACCCTTCATGGACAGCTTTAAGATTCTGAGAATCAGAGGTCCTTATCTCGGGGCAGGGGTGTGTGTGTGTGTGCTATCCTTCTTGTGATGAGCTGGGGTCCTTTAGTTTGCTTGCTTAAGCACAACTATTCAGTACAAAATGTAAACTATATAAATATATATATATATTAAGAAAGTTAATACAATTTCACACTATAAAGACTAATTGGTATAATAGTTAGGGAATGAGATTTTCCTAACAGGCTCTCAGTACTCAGGAAAAAGTTTCAGAACTGCTTATTACTCGTTTGGCAGGTACGTACATCAGTAGATACAATGAGGTTCCCACCTCAGAGGCTCACAATATTTGTTCAGGCCTCTGCTCGCTCACTGAGTCCTTAAGCCTCCAAAGCCAGACTTGCATTATTAAAACGCACCGCCCTTTCAGACATAGCTGCAGGAAGCAAGAAACTGCACCCTCAGAGGAGGAGCTGTCCCCCAAGATCTCTCCACCCTCCACTGTAGGAAAAAGGGACCTTATTTCAACTCCTGGCCTACCTCCTACAAGGCTGCGGGCAAATCCCTCCTTAGGGGCCCAGGCCTCAGCAGGATGGACAGCCCCTCTCCGCGCTCCCCGCCCATGCCTGGAGCCAAACCCGCTGCTGGGCGGCGACCCCCGCTCCTCGGGCTGCCCGAGCGCGGAAAGCCGTACCGACGCCAGTCTCCTCGCCCCCCGCTTTCCTGACCGCTTCCAGCCCCACTCAGGGACCGCAGGTGCCGGCCGTAAGCGGGGAGGAGCGCGGAGGGTGAAGAGGGGGGCAGCCAAGCCGCCCCCTCACCCCCAAAAGAAGGGGGAGCGCCCCCACCCCCCCAGTGCCGCCCCAGCTCCCCCTCAGCCGAAGCCCCCGCGCCCGCACACATCGAGGGCCGCAGGGGCTTTCGGGACTTGTAGTCCGAGCCCCGCGTCCGCGCCGAGCGCACGGCCGCCTCCGCACTACAGCTCCCGCGGCGCGCTGCGCGCCCCCGCCTCCCAGCGGCACACAACGGAGACCCACACAAACCCCCGCCGGCGCAACGCCCGGCCGGCCCCCAACACCTGCAACCCGGCTCGCTGCCTCCGGTGACTCCGCTTACCCCCGCCAGCCGGCGAGACGGCCTCGGTCCTCGCCACAACCCCCGTCGCCGCCATGCTTCCCACTTGCCAACGCCACCAGGCAACCGAGCACCGGACGCCGATTGGCTGCCTTGCTCCGCGACGGGAAAATTGTGTCTTTTATTCTCGGCAGGACGGAAGGTCCCGCATAGGGGGCCGCCTGGCGGGGTTTTAACCGAATAGCGGAAAGCCCGTCCGGCGTGAGCGCTCCCGCAAGGCCCCCCCACCCACCACGTTCGCCCGCGCCTCCAGCCGGGAGGCGCTGCCCGCCCCGCCCCGTCCCGCTCCCCTCCCGTCAGGCGCTGCGCGGGGGGGAGCTGTCCCGGCGTGCTGCGCGCGGCGCACAGGACGCCGTTTCCCGTCAGCCTCTCTTCCTCTTCGGCCCGGCCGCCGCCCGCCTCGGAGCCGTCGCCATCATGAAGTAAGAGCTTTGGCGGCTCCCCGCCGCCCCATCCGGGGCCATCCGCTGCGGGGAGGCCGCTGGAGAGCCGCGCCTTCCTCCTCCGCTAGCCCGCTCTCTCCTCTAACCCTTCTCTCCCCCGCAGGGTCGAGCTGTGCAGTTTCAGCGGGTACAAGATCTACCCGGGCCATGGGCGCCGCTACGCCCGCACCGACGGCAAGGTGAGGCCGGGGGCGGGCGGGGAGGCCAGGGCGAGCCCCGCGGGGAGGGGGCAACTGCGGTGCCGGGCGGCAGGGACTAGCGGGAGCGGGCCCTGCAGAAGGGGGAGGGCGGTAGGCCTGAGGGAGAGGCCGGCGCGGTGCTGGGGGAAGCGAAGGCCTCTCACCGGACGCGCGGTGGGGAGCTCGGTGTCTCCCGGGGTCTCCGGTGGCGTTGCTGTAGCGTCTGCCTGAACCGCTCGTGTTGGGCGGTATGAGAACAGCATCACCGTGCTTCCGTCGGTGTCCAGATGTCATGACTAACGTCAGACCTGGTCCGCGGGAGAACCGTGTGTGTGCTGTAGCTCGGGCGTTTGAGTCGGGTTTTAGGTTGTGGTTTGGGCAGGCTGTCTTAAGGTATCTGGTCTAAAGTACCAAAGTTCTGTCGAAAATGCTATTTAGACATTCTGCATCTAATGCTTAGAGTTGCCGAGGCAAACAACTGGACTTGCAAATACTTTGGGAATGGATGATTGGGATAAAATAGGGAGGAGAGCCCATTCAGGCTGTCATATGTCATGCAGATAGGGCTGTCATAAACAGAAATACGCTATTCATATCTGCAAAAGGAGGACTTGGGTTTTGGATACCCCAGTACGTAGTCTTGCTGTACAGAATCTCCTGGGAAATGATAGCTAAGTAAATGGACTGATTGAATGCTCAGGTGCTCTCCTGGGAATTTGTTTATACTTCAGATTTACTTGTATGGCTAATAATAAATCAGCCTGCTAATTCTGCCTGTTATTCTAGGCAAGAAGGTTAGTGTAACTATGCAAGAAGGAATTGGGTGGAGTATTGGTCTCCGTGTGTTCCTTATGCCAAGTTCTGAATCGCTTACACATACAGGAAGCACATAGTTACTTGAGGACAGACACTTGAAAAGTATGATGCTGGACATGGCTGTTCGTGCTGCGCCTAGAATTCAGTGCAGCAATGGGTGCAAGTGGTAATTTGAAGTTTTCTTAGAAAAAATAAGCTGCTTCATTATGTTACGAAAACAAAAGCTGTAACATTAGGCTTTATTCTGAGAGAACTAAATTAGGCCTGGAAAATTCCTTATAATGGAGTGCCATGTAAGAGATCAGTTTAATTGATGGAACAAAATTCCAAAGTTTGAGTTTTTTCAAATTATGTTCTAAAATTTTGGGATTGTCAGAGCTGTAAAAAGAAATAGAAAAGCATAACTGTTGAAAAACACTGAATTAAAGAATTACTTGATATGTTAATGTAAACTGTGATAATGTCTTTCATAGAAACAAAGCTTACGCAAAATACTTCATCTTCCCAGGTTTTTCAGTTCTTGAATGCAAAATGTGAGTCTGCATTCCTTTCCAAGAGAAACCCCCGTCAAATCAACTGGACTGTTTTGTATAGGCGTAAACACAAGAAAGGACAGTCAGTAAGTATATACCAACTAATGCTGCTCTGAAGTTTTCCATCAAAAGATGAGGTCAGTGGTCTGTTAGAATAGAGGTAACCTGAATACGCTGGTGTTTAGTGGAAGCATGACCCATATAACCAGGATGAAGACTGGCCAATAATGATGAAAATGTGAGTGCATTTACATGAGTTTGTATGTTGCTTTGTGTTTAAAAGGTAACCAGTTCAGCAAAAGCATTGTATTTGTATTATATCACTTCCTTGAGGGCTCCCTCAGAACCACAGTTGATTTTAACACTTGTATGAATGGCCTATGTTGTAAAAAATCGGTTTTACAGAAGCAGGGTAATGCTGGTTAATATGTAGACTTTCTAAAAGTTTGGACTTGTGAACTTCCTGAATGGTGATAGCATAGAGAGCTGAAAATCTGGTGGATCCTATTTCCAAACAGATGATTTGGGGGTTAAAGGGTGGGGGAACTTTTCACGTACCGTTCTTGAAAACTTTGGGCTGTAACGTAGTAGGAGGTCTTTCCTATGTAGTTGTCATTGCATGAGAAAGATAAACTAATAAGGCAAGTAGCATGAGGGATTTTCAGTGCTCTTGCTTAAACTTGCACAGCAAAAGAGTATTTAGAAAGGCTTACATACGTGTTACGAGTCAACGTTTTTAGCAGTTTGTTTGGAGAAGGAAAGTTGATGCTTGATGGCTTACACTGCTGTCCAGCACCGTGATCCCACTTGAAAGAGGTGGGAAGTCTCTTGCTTTCAGAAGATTCCATCAAAGTGGACCTTAGCCCTCCCCCCTTTTTTTTCTGGGAGTTACAGAAGCCTGAACTTCTGACATTCTCCAAAATTATTTTAATACCTTGCAAAGGAGAATACATTGTTCTTTTTTTAGTTATTTGTCTGCTTTGGCAAATCGAGAAATCAGTTACCTCCAAAGTGAGGAGTAAAATTCTACTTCTGTATACAGTTTTATAATAGCTTCAATCTTAATAGCAGCTTGTTTCTATAATTGTCTTTAGCCTTTTATTTAATGTCTTGTGATACTAATTGTCTGTCTTCATCTTCTGCCATTTTAGGAAGAGATACAGAAGAAGCGCACGCGTCGTGCTGTTAAGTTTCAGAGGGCTATCACTGGTGCATCGTTAGCTGAGATTATGGCTAAACGAAATCAGAAGCCCGAAGTACGAAAGGCACAGAGGGAACAAGCTATTAGGTGAGAAATCAGAGATAAGTGGAGCTGTCCCAGGCTTTTCTAAGATTATTAATGCTTTTCATACAAGAGCTTAAACTCTAGATGAGCTCCATGTTCTATAAGCTTTTTTTGTGGGTTTGGTGTTTGGTTTTTTTTTAATCAGTATATTTGGAGGTAATACTGAGTAATCTCAGCAAGAGATAGTAGCAGCAGAGAAAGGTCTCTTCTTGCCCTCTCCCTTTGTGAAAATACCACTTCTGTCACACACAGTTCTGCTGTCTCTGTAGTAGTCTCCCTGGAGGGTACCGAATGCAGGGGATAAACCTGAAATAATGCATTCCTTTCGTGATCTTAGGGAGTTCTTACAGTGCTGAGACAAAGAAAGAGTGAATGGCAGACACGGATAACTGTTCTCTTTTTCTCTGAATTAACAGGGCTGCAAAAGAAGCCAAGAAGGCTAAGCAGGCAACCAAGAAAACGGCTGTTTCTGCTGCAAAGGTAAGATGCAATGGGTGGATAGAAATAATGAAACAGCATGTACCGTGTTGTAACACAACATTCTGTTGCAGCGCTTAATTGGACATTCCCATTTGCGTTTGGAAGAAGCATTTGCTTATTTATTTTGATCTGGAAGCACCTTGACCAAACTTTTGCACTAAAGTTAAACATACCCCAACAGCTGAATAGAATGAACCTTTTTTACCGAAGAAACAAATACTACAGTAAAACAACTTTCTGACCATACGTCAGGGATTCTCGATAGCTAAAAACTTGTCTGGACGTGACATCTTCACTGTCTAGGAACTTGGTAACAATATATTAATGAATGCTAGCATCTATTTCATTATTACTTATGAATTAATACCATATGTTGGCATCATACATGTTGTAGGCTTACAGTGGTATGTGTGTAACAATCTGTTAACATGATTCTAATCTGATAGATTGTAACTTAAACTGATCTAAGTTGCCCGTTTTCTGTCAATCTTCAACACACAGGGACACTTTCAGGACTGCAAATGAATTGCTTCTCTTCGCTCATACTTTATTATTTCTCTACAGGCTCCTACAAAGGCAGCACCTAAGCAGAAGATTGTGAAACCAGTCAAGGTTTCTGCTCCCCGTGTTGGTGGAAAGCGCTAACTTGCCGAACTGTTAGTCATGCTGAATAAACATCTGACTAACTTTCATAACTTGTGCCATGTTCTCTTCAACTGTGTGAGATATACTGAAGAGAATTAATCTATGAAATAACCGTGCCTGCTTTTGCAGACCGAAAAACATCTTGCCACGAAACATTTGGTTTGTTAGACAGTCTCCTGTATAGCACACACTTCATAAGTCTTTAATGAATGACCCAGGTGGCAGGGAAGATGGAGCTGATGTTTGAGAAGCTGTTCTTGCCTGAAGGACAAAACAGTACATGAGTACGAGTTTACTCTGCATCTATGTCAAATGGCATAAAAAGGTTTCTAAGTTCAGAGGTGCAAACTAAAGCAGTGAACTGTGAAGCGGTGCCGTAAGTGACTTAAAAAGGCTAATGCACTTCTTGCGTTGTGGAACGCACATAGCAAGATGTTATAGAGGATAAAAGGAGAAATTGGTTGAAAAAAGGGAATGGATGGTTTGACAGACCAGATGGCTGTTACACGCAAAGGTTCAGATGCAACTCCTGGGTCAGGAAGTAAAAAAAACATGGATTGCTGGAAGCTGTCGTCAGGAAAAGAATGGCTGTGAAGGTCGTGCCTTGTGCTCACTCACTAAGCCAAATGGGTTTCTTGACCCAGTATGGCCGTTCTTCAGCAATTATGATCTAATTAGCAGCACTTGCAACACTGGTAACAGGTTGAATGAGCTTCAAATGCAGCTGATGGTATACATTTACTTCAAGCCCATTTAGGTTCATATTTAACTTCCAGAATGCATATAGGGGTTCCCTTAGTAATTCTCCACCCTCCAACCTCTAGAGGGAGTGGCCATTTGATAAATTCTTCATGTGAAGTATATATATCTACCTATTTCAGTAATTACAGTATGTAGACAGCGCGCCCAAACTTTGCTGAAGTTTTGATGGACAGTAATAGCCTTGGCAAAGCAATGTCCTCTGACTTATTAGAAGCATAGGAGAAAAAGAACCTTCTCTATTTTCTGGATCAGATACTTCTCAATTTATTGATGCCACATCTTAATGGCCATTAACTTTGTTATCTTACTATGCTAGTCAAGAAAGCAGCTGTCTTTTCATAGATTTGCTTCCTGCAGTTCTTCTGGGCTTTAAAAACACAATGGCTGTAATGGGCACTTCGGGTTATGGGTTGTATTTTGAGTTATAATTTGTTTTGGGTTTCTTAATAAAATAGATACAGGTCTGGATGAAGGTTGCAACCCATTTAAAATAGGTCTAGCTTCATTACATTAGTGGAATTTCCACCATTATCTTCCAAACAATTACACTTTTTGCTGTTAAAAAAAAAAAAAAGCACAGGAGCTACTCGTGTTTAGAATTAAATTGAAGACTTTTAAACTGGTTAACACACTTGAAAGTGAAGGAGCCAGAAACTGGAGAGTAAACAAGAAGGAAAACTGCTTGTTGTTATAAAGGAATTTTTAATCATTTAAAACTAAAGGCTGAAAACACCACTGAAAGTTACCTATGCTAGTGACAGCTATATAAAATCCTTATATCACTGTCTTGTATAACGCACCTGGTACACTGCGTGTGTGTTTGTGAAAGTTTTCAGCTAGAAAGCTGAAAGTGAAGATGCACTTTTACAATCTGCTTGAAATACCATTAATGATATATAGGAATTGATTACCAGATATGACTAATTAGTAAGTCAATATTAATGCTTTGAAGCTTGCAGGCTTTGGCTGCCTGCTGTTACTGTAGAAATGCTTTAAGATTACTCATCCTTGCTGTTTATTCATGAGTTCTGACTGATACGGTGAGATGGAGTAAAGAATAACAGCCCATCAGGTTACTCCTCTCGCAAGCTATGCTTCAAGTGAGCGAGGCAGGCTGTTCAGAGCAGGGTGTTAACCTGGTATAACTGCACATTATTCAGCTCAAACATAGATACAATGCAATGAACTAACACAGAAATAAAGTCCTTGGGTTTATCTAATGCAATGTAATTGATTCCCTATTAAGTATTTATCACTAAAAATGGAATACTTAAATTTTTCATAGATCCACGGAATAATTTAGGTTGAAAAGGGTCTCCGGAGATCATCTAGTCCAACCCCTTCCTCAAAGCATGTCTATTTAAATCAGGTTGCTCAGGGCTGTATCCAGCTGAGTCTTGAACAACTCTGAAGACAGATGTTCCGCAACCTGTTCTAGTATTTGACCACCACCATAGTTTATAAAAAAGATAAGAAAATCCTTATATATAACTAGAATTTCCTGTGTTCTAACCTGTGCCTGTTGCCTATTGCTATGCAACTCTGAGAAGTGTTTGCCTCCATCTTTGTATCCTCCAGTGAGGTAGCTGTGGGCAGCAGCAAGGTCCTCACAAAGCCTTCCCTTTTTAAGGCTGAAAAAGCCTCTCGGCCTCGCCTTGTCCCTCACGCTCTGCTCCCTGACCATCTTCGCGGCCTTCTGCCAGACTCGCTCCATCCAGTCAGTATCTTTGTATTCGGGGGCGATCACAGTACTCCAGATGCCATCTTGCAAGCAGTAAGCACAGGGGAAGGGTTGCTGCTGGCTAGGCTCCTGCCTGGCCGCGGGCATCCTGCGGCTCCTGTGTTTCACGTCTCTGTTAGGAGTGTAAAACAGTATCAGGTCGGAACTCGGACAAGGAAAACCAGCAGTTGAAGTTCAAAAGATTTTCTTCCTTTCCTTTCACAAATAAAAAAGAGCACACTCAACACACCGAGACGTAGCCGCCGTGCCACCCTGCCCGTGCTGGTGCAGCTGTCGCCGGCTGTGCTGCTCCTGATAGGTATACCCACACTGCAACATGAAATCACGCTTCCAATTTTCTCGTAGCTCCTACCCCCGAGGCAATTTTGAAGCGGAGGCTGCTCGTTTCGGAGGTAGGGCTATAAAGGTATTTATTTAGGAGCGTCCCCTCCTCCCAGCGCCGTGGCCGCGCCCGCCCTCACAGGCTTTGCCCGGCTCTAAGATGGCCGTCCCCAGCCTTCCGCCCGGCCTCTCCGTTGCCCGGTTCCAAGATGGCGCCTTTGTTCTCCCTGCGAGCTGCGCCTTCCCGGAGCACACGCCCCTCCTCCCGCCCCCTTCCATGTTGCGCGGGCTTCTGACCTCACTTCCTCTTGTGCAGCAGCCATTTTGTCTTTCCGTTGCTGCTGCTGCCCGAGCTTCTCCCTCCCACCCGCCGCCGCTGGCTGCGAAACTCCAGTTCCCCCCCCGGGCCTGGCTCCCGCCGGACCCGCCGCCCGCGGGCCGCGCTCTCCGGCTTCCCCGCGCCTGGGCGAGGGGCCGGCGGAGGCGCGGGGGGCCCCGATCCTACTTCCCTCGGCAGCGCATGCTCTCCTTGCCCCGGGAGGCGCCTCCGCAGCCCCACGGACCCCCCGGCGAGGGCCGGGGCGCCTCTCCCCCCACGGCCCGCCGCATGTGACCGGCCCGGGCGGGCCCCGTCCCGCACGGAGACGCTGCCCCGCAGCCCGCCTCCGCCCCGGGGGCGAGAGCCCGACCCTCCTGCCCCTCCACCCTCCCTCCGAGAGCGGCGCGCCCGGCACCCTGCCCTTGACCGGCGGCGAGGGGGGAAGCCCGGCGTGGCTCTGGGGGCGCGGGGGAGCCGCGCGGAGGCCGCCCCTTCGTTCCCCCCGTCCTCCTCCTCCTCCTCCTCCTCCTCCTGCCGCCCCTCTCCCCCGGCCCCGCCATGTCCAGCGAGGAGAGCTACCTGGCCATCCTGCGCTACCTGACCAACGAGCGGGAGCCCTACGCGCCGGGGACGGAGGGCAACGCCAAGCGGAAGATCCGCAAGGCTGCCGCCTGCTACGTGGTGCGCGGCGGCACCCTCTACTACCAGCGGCGGCAGCGGGACCAGCAGCGCTTCGCCGAGCTCGAGGTGGTGCTGCAGGCCGAGCGCCGCGCCCGCCTCATCCGCGCCGCCCACCTGGCGCCCGACGGCGCCCACCGCACCCGCCTGCAGACCTGGCAGGGGCTCTCGCAGAAGTACTGGTGGCGAGGTGAGCGGGGGGGCGGCCGGTCAGCAGGGGAGGCCGCGCCGGGGAGGGGGAGAAGGCGGCCGGCAGAGCCGGGGTTACAGCCCCCGCGGCGCTGGGTCGGTGGCCCGGGTTTACGAGGAGGATGGCTGCGTACCCCCCCCCGGAGGAAGCGGGAGGGGACCGTGGCTTACTGACTGACGGGTGCCTTTAAACACCCCGCGTCTCAAAGCGCACAGTCTGTAGGCTGCGACTGTGGGTCACTGCTTGAGAGGCAGGCTTCGCTGTGCGAGCTGCACCTTGGTCAGCAGATTGTCCTGTGGCTTCTTACTCAGTAGTGGTAGTTTGAATATACGGAAACACAGCGCGTGGCTGTCCTCATTCAAGTGTCGCATGCAGCCCGCTTAAGGTAGCGATTTCTCAACTTGTACACCTTGTATAGGGCGATAATCCATTCCACGTGACCTCGTTCAGCTTTTGACCTCGTAATACCTTTTCCAACTAGCATGTGGATGGTGTTCACATTTAAATAGTAAAGCTGCCGGTGATGGTTCGTAGTCCTTGCACTCGTTGTATTTGTCTCTTTCTTCCAATGAGAAGCCGAAAAGACCAAACGAATTCTCAGGTGGGTCCTGAGTGATGTTATAGCCATTAGAAACAGTAGTGCTTGAACATCAATAATTCCCAAGCGGGGCCTTCTTTTGGCTGAGCCAATGACTTGATATCTGCGTTCCCTTTGGATCTGGTGTTCTGCCTTTAGTCTGATGTATCCATTAAACAAATATCCTGCTTTTCAGTTGCCCAGGGCCCAGTTTCTGTTTGTACTGCTTCTCTTGTTCTGCTTTTTTTCATCCATCAGTCAGCAAGTCTGTCATTTCAGCTTTAGTTTTCCCTATGTTAATTTGGAAGCTTTTGGCTCCAGCTGCAGCCCATCCTTCCAGTCCAGACCTCATTGACCTGAAGATCTTCGATGTGAAAAAGGATTTGGTGTCTCAAAGTTGCTACATCCATTTTGGATGGTGGTCTCCTTGCCTTTATCTGGGTTCTCATCGTCTGCCCAGTGTTGGGCTGTTCTAGTATCTAGTGCCATCTTAGGCTGGAAGCTTCCTTAATGGACCTCAGTGTATCTTCTGTTCGTCAGAAGAGGGCATTCTGTATTCTGCATCTTTTGATCTTATTGGTTACCTTTATTTGCACAACCTATATTCTCTTATTTCTCTTGCACTGAGAATACTAAAATTCATTCCCTGCTTTCAGTTCAAGCGTTATGCTTCTTATCTGTGTCTCCTTTAAAACATTGGTTTCCCCTGCCGTTATAATACTCTTCTGCTGCTGGTGGACAGCAGCTTTGACCCAGTCATCATCCTGAGACGGGTGCCAGTCTGCTGTGTCTGTCTGCTCTGTAACCGGGAAGCAATGGGCTGGAGTATGGCCCAGTGGCCAGGAAGGGTGTTAGATATGTGATTTGAAGACCAGAGACCTCCTGTCCTGAGAACTAGCCCTGGTTTTAGATGAAATCAAGGAAATGTAAAAATGTTTGAAATGGGCATGAATGTCTTGGGTTGTCTGAAGTCTGTGTTTTTCCTGATCCTTACAGAGATACGTATGTAACGATAGTGCATCTCACGCTCTGAAAAGGTGTGAGCAGTGCAAGTCTAACTCTGTGTCAGCGAAGTTTTTGAGCTGTGCTAGATATTTTGAACTATAGAGACACGGCTGTTGTTATGTATGCTTCTATATTGTCCTAGTGAAGAAAATGAATTTGGGTTGAAAGCCATACACCGAAAATGCCTTGGTACCTAGAAGAGGACCCTGAGCTTAGGAACTATTGAGTATTTAAAATTATTTAGTTACACCGCTTAAAGTACTGGTGAAAAATTAATTTCTTTAAATCCCAAAATCATAAGCAATTGATTTAAATAGGTGTTAATAATACATATCAGCATCATTGCATATAACGCAGTTGGTCCCGATTTTGCAAAAGCCCTTAGGTGAGCCTTCCAATTCTTGTCCCCTTCAGTAAGGACAAGCTGAGATCCACTTGTGTGGGCTAAATTCAGGGCTAGATTACAGCTGTCATTGTCTTGGGATTCTTAGGGTGAATGTATAAATACAAATATTTTTTTCTAGCCTTAAAAATCTTTCTAGGGAGGGTCTGCTTGATATAATGATGATCTAAATGTTCAATCTCAAATGAACAATGCATTACAGTAGTAACATACAATATCATACAATGGTGTGAGCGAAGCAGAACGGGTAAAAAGAAGTCAGAGAAGGAAAGTGTAGGTGACTTGACTTCATTTTTCTCAGTAAGTGTGTAATATTGTTTTGCTGATCACCTACATATTTAATTACGTGTTTGAGGTAAATTGAATGAAGATTAGAAACCTAATTAAGCTCCATTAATTTTTCTTAGGTATTCTTAAGCAGGTTAAAGATTACATTAAAGAATGCAGCAAGTGCCAGGAAAAGCTAGATCGCTCTAGATCTCTGTCAGATCCTTCTGAAATGCTGGAGGAACTAGGACTGGATGCAAAATCTCATGAAGACAGTAATGAAACAGATGATGAATTGAGTAATACGGCATCAATCCCAGCTGCATCCCCAAAGCCTGTGAAGAAGAAGCCAATAGCGAAGCATGAGCTTGTATTTGTGAGTACCATTGTTTACATCTGAATGTATTTAAGACGTTTGTAAATGCATTCTTAGTCACATACTTATTTTCCCTTGTTGTGATAATCTAGGTCGTCTTATTATTACAGAATTTTGCCAAAGGTATTCAATATGTGCAAATGGGTTACTGGTATATATGACATAAAATTAATCATAATACGTCATCTTTGGAAAATAAAATCACCCCAACTCCTATTTATGAATATAGGACCCAAGGGAAAATGAATGGCAAAAGTATAAGTAATAAAGCAATCACATACAAGATTCTCATGGAATCTATATCTGTTCCTTAATAAATGATGCTATATTTATATATAAAATTCTTGTTGATAACTGGGGGCTCATATGCATGTAAAGACTTTTGAATCTAGAAACCGTTTCAGACTGTAGCATTGAAAAATACGGTCAAAGAACTGTTTGAATATCCGTGTCTTCCCATTTTTCCAGCTGTCTGTTTTAACTGTGGAGGGAGGGTGAAACTTGATGCATTTAAAGAAAGAAAACAATAGTAAAGTTAAGCTGTATATGATACAGGTTTGAACTGATTGTACGGTTGCAGAAAATAATTCTTTTCTGTGTTTCAGTGCGAATGCTTATAAAGGCACAGTCTAAATGTAATGAAGTTCTCATAATGTTGTTTATGACAGGTTGACAGTAAGGGCCTTGTGAAGCAGTCATCTTCCAAACATTGTCTGTCAGTCTTAAACCAACTGAATCAGCAGAGGCTTTCCAATCAGTTCTGTGATGTGACTCTGCTGATTGAAGGAGAGGAGTACAAAGCTCACAAATCTGTCTTGGCAGCCAACAGCGAGTACTTCCGAGAGCTCTTCATTGAAAAGGGAGCTGTGTCTAGTCATGAAGCTGTAGTGGATCTGTCAGGTGAATTGTTGTGGGTTTCAAAGCTAGAAATCATAATATCCTAAGTAAGGTGTACAGTATTTGATTCTGTCTTTTTTCAGTGTTCAAGACAACCAAATATTTTATCTTGCTTTTTTCTATCTTTTAATCTAAAAGTATTTTGTGTGAATTTTAATGCTAAAGTGATCTCTCTGGTTTTGCATAATCTGATCTTCCGTATTGAATGGACTATGGGATTTCATCTTAAAATTTCTGAGAAGCTTTGGATTGGTTTTTACCTTGCTTAGGTGTGTTTTCTCCTTGTATTAGTCACAAACATTAAAAAAGGGAACATAATCAAATGCTTGAATTCATCAAAAGGGGATGTTGACTTAGCTTCTCAGAGAGCTGTTTAGCTGAACAAATACTAAATTGTGTCTTATGTCTGTGAAACACTGTTATACATGTTTCTGCTTATTTCTCAAACCTTTTGGTACCTTAAAGATAAGAGACGGTCGTAAAATAAATGTTCTAAAAACAGCTTTGTAGTGATGAAGAATACCGTACAGAACATATGCCTACTGCGTTGCTTTCTCATTAGTTCTTAACTGTGTCTGTCTGTGCATGAACAATAGACATGCATGAACAATAGATTGCTAGTATGATGGTCCAGAAGGTCCCCCAAGTTAAATATTTGATTTATGATTTACAGAACTATGGAAAATTATACCAAATGCTTATTTTTAAGCATTTCTATCTATATATCCGTATCTTAATTTTTTTCATTAGCCACTTTCCTGTCTTATTTTTCTGCCACGTCAGTTGTTACTTAAGTCCTGACTACTTTCTGAATGTAGCAGGTCCAGAAAGACTTTGGTTAAATTAGGGTTAAGCTCCTTGAAAAATATTGTGGCTCTCCCAGCATCTTGAAACATTCTTCTAAAGAATTTTATTGTGAAACTACCTCAGTTCTACTTACTTATTGGAACAGTTGCCTGAGCTTACTTCCACGTAGAAAATACACAAGGAGGATGCTTTTGTGTAAATGACAATTGAGTCCCAGTTGAGGGGCTTCAATGTTACTTGCAAGTGTGTTTCGCTCTAAATTTCAGACTTAACCATATCAAAGGTGAACTGTTGTATCCATCATGGGATATTTTGGTGTAATTCGGGGTCATCAGTGTTTGCTCTAATCTCTTGTTCTATTCCTGGTAGGGTTCTGCAAGTCCAGTTTCCTGCCTCTATTGGAATTTGCTTATACTTCAGAATTAACTTTTGACTTCTGTAGTATGGCAGAAGTGGCCATGCTCGCCCGGCATCTCTTCATGTCAGAGGTCCTCGAAATCTGTGAAAACGTGCACAAACAGATGGAAGAGAAACAAATTACAGTGTACCAAAAGGGAGATATTCAAACAGTAGAGTCAACACAAAATTTGGCAGAGCAGACTGAAGTTGAGACGCAGCCCGTGGACGGTGCTGAGCAACCTGAGCTCGCAGCCAGTGATGTGCCAGTAGCTGTGAATGGAGCTCCTTCCTCTGCTGGGACAGAGGAGGCAGCAGCACCCCAGCCTGACCTCTTGCCCCCAGAGCCTGCAGAGGCTGCTCCGGATGATCTTTCGAAGCCTGTGGAGCAGTGTGAAACAACCGAAAACTACGTCAAGATGCAGCTGCTGGAGAGCATTTCAAATAGCACCATGTCTGTCGTAGAGGCTGAGCCATCGGCTGTGGAAGCCATGGACACACAAAGTCAAACGGAAATTGAGACAGGTCAAAATGAAAGTGGTAAAGCAAATGTGGACGCTGCTTCTGAAGACTCCTCAGAAACACTCAAGCAAAAACGTGGCAGGCAAAGTAAAGAACAGAGCATTTCAGTTTCACAACCGGAAAGCCTAGCTTCCAGCCAAGATGATACTTACAAAAGCAAGCTCCGCCAGCGTTCTGTTAGTGAAGGGGGATATATCAGATTGCATAAAGGAATTGAAAAAAAACTGCAAAATAGGAAGACAAATCCTAAATCTGCAATACAGCAGGTATTCTATCTGTCTTTAGGCCTGTTGTCAGTAATCGTCCGGTGTTTCGAGACCAATCTGAAAAGACTGTTTCCCGATTCCAAGCACTGTCTGGGAAATGTTTTTCTTTTTTGAGCAATTAACATTACTGCAAACCAAAGTAACTTCTAAGATGTGACAGTTGTGCAAAAAAACCCAACCCACAAACTAAAAACCATTGGTGTCAAAATTCCTTCCATACTGAAGATCTTTAGAATGCTCAGTGACCTTAGCCCAGCTTGAGCATCTTCTCACAGCTTCTTAGGGTTGGACAGAAGGTGTATCTCCTCCCTAAAATTCTTAATGATCTGGGAATTTAATTCTTAACTAGCATGTGTGTATGTCAGTCATAGACAAATGTATTTATCTATTAGAGAAGTGAGACCCTATATTTGTTAAGACTTGAAAACAGCATTGGGGATGAAAAATTTGACATCCTATGTAGATCTTAAGACGTAGTCATGTCACAATAGTGCAGTCCTGCTACCTTCAGATTGGTGTCAGATAAAAAAAAAAAAGGGTTCAAAGAGCACTGGTATTAAAAACTCTAGCACTGGGACATATGAAATGTTTAGTAATTGAACTAGTTTTTTCAATTTTTTTTTTTTTTTTTTTAATGAAATGATCTTCTTACTCTTTCCCCTTCAGGAGCCTTTCCTCTTTTAGTGCCTATGGATAGCTGACATTCACCTCACTGCGCGTTAATACATTTGTTTTTGTGACAGTGTACAATTTGCCTTACTCATTGCACGTTGGCTAAATCTTACGAAGAACTGTTAATTTCCAGAGGTGTTCTGTGAGACATTTACATACTAGAGCCACCAGTTCCACACGCGGGGGGATAATTTGTTATCATTACATCACCCTTGTAGGTAGAAACTGTAGTGTTAGTCTCCTTTTACAGATGGACAACTTAAAGCCCAGATGTTAAAGCTAGCACAATCAAAATATTTGAGCAACCCATTTATGATGGTTGGAGAATGACAAGTTTTTGTTCTCTTTTGGCGGGGGGAATATCTACCTTCAGGAACAGCTCCTGTTAACTTACTTTGCAGTTTTTAAATCTGGCCCTTTTACAGATGAGGTCTACAGACAGTGGCCACCTGTGGAAAAAAAGAAATTGGTTTAGATAATTGCTCAGAATTGGACTCAGGAATAGGTTTCTGCTTTCCTAATTCATTTCATAGCTTTTGGCATTTTTGTCTCATGCATCCCTCAACCTCCCCCCCACGGCACTAGATGTCGTATAAGGATTGGGAAGGAGATACTCCTTCCTGAGTTCCCAGTTTTGATGCTGGAAGAATAATAAGAAAGAGAGGCTACAGGAAAAATGCTGCTGACTTTTGAATTAAGTAATTGCAGTTGGCATGGAGATGTTGGGGATGAAGTGTGCTTTGTATGAAGGGATTATTTTCCAAGCTCTTACTAATCATCTACTGAACAAAATTATTTTTGTGGCTTCACAGTTTAGTCGAGTTTGCATAAGTTTTCAGAGCAACAGCAAAATTTAAAAAAAAAATTAAAATGTTGTCCATGTGTTGTTTCAGTTTGGTTTTGAGAGACATGGAAGGGCTAGCATGTTTACAAAAACTGTTAGATACTTTACTTGTTGAGAGAACAGGAAGAAGAAATGGGGATGCCTGTGCTTTTTTCCCTTGTCTTATTCTCAGAAACTTGCAGGGGAGATACCTGATACAGGAAATTTCAGCCTGTTCACTTAAAATTTGGCTTTTAAGGAACTTGACAGCAAGTTTCTACAAAGGAAAATGAAATTATGAGCTGCAGGTAGCACTGCCAATACTGCCTAACAAGAAAACACTAGTGCCTAACAAAAAAAAAACACTAGTAAAGCTGGAATGCTCTTAACCAGAAAGAACTTTGCTTAAATACAGTAAATTTTTTTTTACAGGTTATTAATAACTCAATTTTTGCTGGCTGGTAAAAATTAATTAATCTGATGACTTTTGTAGTAAAGCAAATCTAAATCCTGAAAAGGGAAGTTGGAGTTGAGGAAAGGGTTGGAAACATTTGATAGAAGTTGTGACTGACTGTACTATGTGTTTCCTCTGTAACTATCCCTTAGCTCTCACTTAGGCAGTTACTCAGGGCTGAACAGTTAGTTGTCTCTGAACTGGTAAGTCGTTGTCTTCCTATAATTATAATCAGTTTGTGGTTTTAATACAAGACCAGTTTTTCACCCACCATGAGATCTGTAGCTTTGCAGTGAACTGAAAGGGGGTAACTTTCTAGCAGCTAAGTAAACTGAGCAAAATTAGGTGGTATTATAGTAACACACAGAAACATCAGCTTTTAGTACTAACTTGCAGAGGACGTATGAACTACAATGTAGTAAAGTTCATTCAAGGGTTATGTTTTTCCAACTTAGGTTGCCATGAAGCTGGTACAAAGAGGGAAAAAAATGAAACAGCCCAAAAGAGAGACCACGGAAAACAATGAAGTAGAAGCTCAGCACAAATGCACTGAGTGTGGAATGGTGTTCCAGCGGCGCTATGCACTTATAATGCACACACTGAAACATGAAAGATCTAAAGATTATAAATGCCCAGTAAGTTGGGGGTTTTTTGTCTGTAAACCTCCCTCTTTATGAAAATTCATACAGTAATGACATTAGTAATTATTTTTCTTGCCTTTTTTCGTACATGTATTTATTTTCCTCACGGATTTCAGAGACGGATGCAGCCCTGATCTGGATGGGGTGGGGTAAAATGTGGTGCAACCACATGGCCTGACAGCACCATGTGACATGGAAGTACGCTTGCTGCTCAAGACAGTGCTGGCGTGGGCTTTACTTTTAACCTTACTAGTAAATTTGTGACTGTGTTTAGATTAGCCTGGAAGTTAGCCTCATTGGGAAGTGATCAGTGGTTCTGTCAGTAGCCACAAAATTCAAAATTTACAACTATTAATTGACCTGAGATAAAACACCTCCTGGAGTCAGGTTATAGACCTAGCTAATCATATTGCTATACTTAAAACCTTTGATTACCTTTTTTTTGAAATATTTCTGAAGTATTAAATGCAAAGTAAAGTTGTAATATTTTCTTTCCCAGTTGTGTAAAAAAGAATTCCAGTATGGTGCCTCCCTGCGAGCCCATCTTGTCCGGCACACTCGGAAGACCGAAGTGAGCACTGCAGCTGCTAGTGTAGAAGAGACAGGCGTGTCTTCGGTGAAAGGGAGAACTAAACGGGAATTTATATGCGATATATGTGGGAGAACTCTACCTAAGCTCTATTCTCTCAGAATACATATGCTCAAACATACAGGTGTAAAACCACATGCATGCAAGGTAAAGTCCTTTTACTATGTAATCAAATTAGTAATGTTTTCCTGATATTTTAGTATTGACACTCTGTCCTAAAATTTAGGTTAATTTAGGTCACTTCAGAATGGGGAAAACTACTGTAACATTCCTGATGAAAACTCTTGTAGTCCAAGACTGAGAAAACTAGAATGAAGTTGAATCATGAAAGTTCATATTCCCGTGTCTAGAAGAATGTCTTCCCTTGAGTATTCTTTTTTAACGGACCAGTTCTGCCACTGGTGCGAAATCACAGGCTTGGCTGTCCTGGTTCCCAAGAAATACAGGAGGTTTTGTTGTGTTTGAAGTTAAACACCTATTACATAATGAGTTTTATTTGTCCTGTTCCACCGGATATGGATTTTTTTAGGTTTGTGGAAAGACCTTTACGTATAAGCATGGATTAAAAATGCACTTAGCTCTCCATGAAGTACAGAAACAGTTCAAGTGTGACTTGTGTGAAAAGTCTTTTGTCACAAAAAGAAGTCTTCAGGAACACATGAGCATTCATACAGGTAAGTGATGAGAAAGAGGATCCTTTTACTTTGGTTGGCTATTGTATGCTGCTGAACTTTAACATTGTCCTTCAGTGTCAAAGGAACTGTTTAAAAAAAAAATAATAGTAGTTTCTCCTTTTTCTTCTACTGGTCAGGCAGCTGAGATAGAGGTAAGTAGTCATTTTACATTTATTTTCTGGGCTTATTTTACCATAGCTTAATGTTATTATGCAAATGTTCTATACAAGAACAGAGAAACATGGTTGGTCTGTTCCTATGTTTTTATGTACGTATTTATGCCTGTATCATGTCAATTCAACAAAGATAGGCAACAGGCTGGAATGTTCTGGAGCACTTGTGCTTCCAGCCTACCCTTTCAGAGGAAAACTTGCAAAGTTAAATCTCTGAGAATCTCCATGTATGTTTTACAAGACTTGCTGTACTAATACTGACATTTTATAAAACCTGGTATCTTGAAAGATCTTAGCATGTGAAAGATGACAATATAATAATTTAAGACAAGCAGAGTTTTTAGATTTGTAACGTGTAGAAATTGTCTGTGTTTCTTGTTTCCCGAGTGGGGGGGGGAATAAAAAGGAACAGACTGTTTCTGTTAAGGCAATTTGTTCCAGAAATTAAGGAATTTATATTAGTACTCGGGACTCCTGAATTGATGAATTGGAACAGAAAACTCTTATTTTAAGGTGGTGTTCCACAAATTCAAGTTGTAAGTAATCTGTAAGCAGTGCTGCGTTGCTGGAGAAGTTGCCTATTATATGAACACAGGCAATTGGGTTTTTTTCACACGAGAGGGCAATTTTTTAGGCTGTTCACATTTCGTGACTCATTAGTAGCTGCAATGTTGTACCTGTGTTTAAAAACATGCAATAAAGTAATTTATAATTGATGCTCCCCCTCTGTGTATTATTACATTAGCACATATGAAATACACTTAAAAATTCCATCTGTGTGTAATTAAACCAACTTCTCTTTCTAGCACTGCTCTGATTACTTAAGATAAATTATATGAGAAGAAAAAAACACTCTCACAAAGCACTCCAGTGATATGGAGGCCTGGCTTCGTAACATGTTTTGTTTTGTTTTGTTTTTGTCAGGAGAATCCAAATATCTTTGCTCCATCTGTGGAAAATCTTTCCACAGGGCATCAGGACTCAGTAAACACATAAAGAAACACCAGCCAAAGCCTGAAGTTCGTGGATATCAGTGTACTCAGTAAGTTGGTTGGTGGGTTTTTTTGGTGGGCTTTTTTTCTTAACATTAATGATCCTAGTAATTTTAAAGATTAAAAGCAGCTCCTTGTTGTAGGATAAAGCTGTTCACTGGCCTGGAATAAGACTTTTAAAGTGTAAGAGTGAAAAATGCACTTTTGCTAATACATGCATTGGAGAGCAAAACCTTGATTTTTAACTGTTACCTAGCTCTAGTTTCACACAGTTGTTTTTTAATGAGTGCGTTTGCGCTTGTAGCTGTAATCGGTAGCTATGTGGTTTTAAAGTTTCCTTGTAGGACAGATAGAAGAGTGGTAAGCTTGTCGGAGGCGAAGGGCCTTCAGCCTGTTCTTGCCCTCTTTTACTGTGATAGTTGATTTCAGTTTAATTTGAAAATTTCCTGTACAGTCTACAATATCATGTACTGGTGTGCTCTGCAATACGCACTTGTGTTTAGCAAACAGCTCTGCAGGAACATCATAAATCAAGAATCACTGACTGTTGCAGTTAACTTGATTATAAAACTTACATGACCACTTAAGTATCTTTGCATTATGGACTTTAGCTTAGCAGAAACTCTGTAACTGGAAAGAGCGTGTCTCCTAGTGCGTTAGCAAAACATGGATACATTTTCCATGACCAAGCAGACTATAGGAGAACCTTTCAAGTTTTGCAAAAGCACAAATGGTGCTTAATTTCCAAACCGTCGATTAAGTCTCTGGAAAATTCTCTCCGGTATTAAGAGGGGTTGTACAATTTATACGATCGCCTCTATGCAACTCATGGTTTTAATGAAAGCTTTAATCTAAAGTATTGTTTAAAGTATCTCTGGTAGTGCTGCTGCATACTAGCAAAAATATTTTCTAACTGCTGAAAACTCACTTTAATTCTGTCAGCAATGTTTTTTAGTGCTTTGTAATGCTAAAAATATCCATCTTAGAAATACAAAGGATAGAGTTCATAGGGTCCACAACAGGGACAGAACTGTTTAATGAAACATGCTAGGGAAGGCAATTTTGGTTTTGAAGGATTAATATATTTAAAAAAATAAAAATTTTTTTACTCAAGGCAGTACAGTCATGGATGCAAAAGATTACCTTGACAGAGAAGATACTTTGATTCCCCAACTCCTTCAAAACAGACACGGTCCTTGTTTCTTCCACAGTGAAGTTCTCTACTAATAATATAATTCATGTTGTCACAAATGGTTTAGAGAGCTTCACTAAGCAATAACCAGACTTCAGTTTTCTAGTTTGGTGGCTTGGTATGTAAATCTCCCTGCCAGGCTTGAGTTTGAGCTTCTGGCCTGGTTGAACAAAGCTTAACATGAGTTATTTTCCTAAAATGTTCGTGGAAGTTTTCCAGTGAAGTAGGTATTCAATTAAATTGTAGTAGAGCGTGAGAGTGTCAGAGGGGGGGTGATTGCTTGAGGTTTTTACTTCTCTAATGGCTTTGCCAAATATGCAGTCCTTGAGGGGAGAGAACCAAATGCCAACCCCAATCAAGACCCTCAGGGGTCTTTGTGATACTTTTTGATGTGGATCTGCAAACCCAGGATCCCTGAGAGCCCCATCTGAACTGGAGCCGTCAGTTTTTCCAGCCTAGGAGGAGGAGGTTGTTTGGGTGGCTCAGGGACCATCACCTTTTTTTTGTTTGTTTTTTCCCCCCTTCTTTTTTTTTTTTTTTCCCCTTCTTTTCTTTTTTTTTCCTCAAAAGCAAAGAAGGCTTTTTTCTTCTCCAGAATGCCCATTCTTCACGAAATGTAGTATTAAAAGTTTTGTTCCTGTATGGAAACTTTTTTCTTTTCAGATTCCACTGGAGGTTGGGAATTCTGAGATTCCCTCATTCCAGAGGTTGATCAGCTGTAGAAAGTGAATCCTCCACCTTTGCTTGCTCGCATTTCTCTGCCTCTGTCCTTTCTTGAGTCATACAGGTATATGACGTTACATGAGGAAGAGATGCAGATGATCAGGCAAAGATGCCTGAAGAGCAGAATTTCTTTCAAAGGGAGAAAGCCTGTCTCTGATTAGACTGACCTATGTAGTTTTCATGCCAAGAGGAGATAGTGATTTGTAATTTTATATAGTCATACTATGGCAAGGTATAAATGAAGGAAAACTAGGAATTTGCCTGGGTTTAGATGTATACAAACAGCAAGCTAAAGAATGAGTATCACTGCTTTCAGATGCTTTCTTGTAGGAGTCTGAATTTGGTTTTTAATTTCTAAAAAAAATACATTTGAGCATTACAAACAACAGCTCCCGGTTATCTTTGTGTCACTAATTAATCCTCTTTGGTTAAGGGAAAAAACAGCTGTTACTATCCTCATAGGTTCATATGGTATAATACAAATTTCTGATGTCTTCCAGTCGGTTTGCCTTTGGTTATTGCCCATAAAAATAACAGAAAGAATATAGTTACCCATAACAGACAAAGGTGTTTCAGAGGTCCTCAAGTTACATTCCAGACTTTCAGATAAGCTGCTGTTCCTTTTAATTTTCCCTAGTTTGGAAAGGGATTGTGCTTTATATAGATATTGATGAGAAGACAACACCTATTGTGTCAAAGTCTTCAGTTGCCATTAAAGAAGAGGGTTCCAGTGCCTTTGAAAATCAGGATCACCAAGATCTTTCTTATATGGGATGCTAAAACCTTTACTGTTACAGGTGTGAAAAGAGTTTCTATGAAGCTCGAGATCTTCGGCAGCATATGAATAAGCATTTAGGTGTGAAGCCATTTCAATGTCAGTTCTGTGGAAAATGTTATAGTTGGAAGAAAGACTGGTATTCTCATGTAAAGTCTCATTCTGTCACAGACCCTTATAGGTAAGAGGAAATTCATTTAACAACTGAAATGTACTAATGAATATGAGGTTAAACAGATCCACAGCCAGCCGACAAGGAACTGCTTAGTCCACTGTTAAAGTACCAATTGTTTGATGTTGGCTGGGATCTTGAATACTTGAGGACGGACGGGTGACTGCAAATAGTGTGGTCCAACTGTTAACCTGCTGGCACAATCCTGGAACTAATACACATGAAGTTGTAAGAGGATAAATATAATTGATGAAGTTAGAAATGCTTTGTATGTGATCTCACTTCTCTAGAATGGTAAGTGGAAGCTTTGTGGCTGTGAATAAAAGAAAATGTAGCTCAGTCCTCTAACAATATTATTTCTCATTATGGAACTACTTGTCATATGAGACAGTATTCCCATTAAACTTTGCCTACTATAATTAAAGTGCATTTTGGTTTAAAAAGCGTAACATAAGCATAGAATAATGGTTTCAATAGATTTCCCGCTTAACGCATTTTAGGTGTAATATATGTGGTAAAGAATTTTATGAGAAAGCTTTGTACAGAAGACATGTAAAGAAAGCCACACATGGTAAAAAAGGAAGAGCAAAACAAAATCTGGAACGAGTTTGTGAGCATTGCGGAAGAAAATTCACACAACTCCGGGAATATAGGAGACACATGAACAATCATGAAGGTATGTAGAAAACAAGTAGTCATGACATCCCTCAACCCCTAAAAACATTATGGAGAAAGGGGTAATTGTCTCTTTGAGTCTGTGTATGTCCTGTGTTGCAAGATGCAGAGAAGTTCTTGCAGATTCTCCAGTTAGTTTTATGCTAGTCCTGGTTTGTTAACTTGCTTCCAGTGATTCCCAGAAGTGGCTGTTGGGGTCTTCTAAAACTGTAGTCACACGCAGGGACAGTGATGATTTGTCCTTCTCAGAACTTTAATGGAAGAGGAACTGCTTTAGAAGTGCTTAAAAGATGTGTATCTGGCAAAGAATGGGATGTAGTAAAACATTCCTCAGTTTGAAAAGTGCAGATGGCTAACAAAGTATTCTTCAAACAGGAGAGTGACTGGCCTGAATTTAAAAAAAGGACCACTGTTGGAAATCAGTCAGCTTCTTGATTTATAACAAGCAGTAAACTATATGATATTTGGGGAAAATATGAAAACATTTTGTAATTTAAAAAAAAAAAGTATGTGCATTTTTACTTTAGATGTGAAGTATGATATTGATTTTTGAGTATTTGGTTGTTCCAGCTATGTTGGAAGTCTATATATACTCCTATCTTGGGGCAAACCCCACTTTTTTGAAGCATGTCTCCTTCTAAAGAGCTCTTATGAATAAATCTAAGAGCTGTCTAACTATTGACATAGAGATTTTGTGTTTGTTTCTAAACAGAGAAAGTGTCCTTTAATAGGTACCTAGCTTAAATCTACAGTAACTGGAAAACCCAGTATTGAAACAGTGTTTGTCACCACCCACACTCCCCGTTAGATACTGCAGACCACAGAACTCAGACGTTGTAGGGGAGGATAAGATTATACAAACATCGGGTGCAGTATTTGAACACACGCAGTCTGGAGGAGGAGGGAAAAAGCCGTAGATGGCGTTCTAAGCTAACTAGTGTTAAGTACTGGTTTGATGAGACCTGTGTAGTAAGATTTACAGAAACAAAGTGTGACTAGGAATGTAAGTGACAAATTCTATCAAGTAAAACATGGTTTCAGAAAGGTATCGCCGGCAAAAAATAATTAGAATTTTATTAAGCGATATGCACTTAAAATAGGGGAGAAACTGCATTAAAAGGAATTCTGAAAAGAAAAATTTTTTAAAAGTAAAATGTTAGATTGGGCAGAGCACTTGTGGAAAATCTTACCATTTAATGTATTTTGCTTGCATTATATTGTAGTACTGAAATGGTAAACATTCTTCCTTACATGGAAGAAGTTATAGTATTTCTTTTGTTCTTTTATACTGCTGTTCTCCCTGTCACTTCTCATCATTGCTCGTGCATATTTACGAACACTGACGGTCATCTTTTCCTTGCTTTCCCTTTGAGAACAGGTGTGAAGCCATTTGAATGTCTAACTTGCGGAGTAGCCTGGGCCGATGCACGTTCATTGAAGCGTCACGTGAGGACGCATACTGGAGAACGACCGTACGTCTGTCCAGTGTGCAATGAAGCTTACATAGATGCCCGGACGCTACGGAAACACATGACCAAGTTTCACAGGGACTACGTACCCTGCAAAATTATGCTGGAAAAAGATACTCTTCAGTTTCATAACCAGGGGACACAGGTGGAGCACGCCATCAGCATTTTAGCAGCAGACATGCAGGAACAAGAAACCGAGATTAGCGTTGGTGGTGGTGAGATTGAGACTGTGGTAGTGACAGGAGAGACGCTTGAAGCCATCGAAGCAGTTGCAGCTACTGAGGAATGTACATCAGTCTCTACTCTTTCTGACCAAAGCATCATGCAGGTGGTAAATTATGTATTGGCGCAACAGCAAGGACAGAAAATGGCTGAAGTGACACAGGCCATTGAAACTGTAGAAGTGGAAGTGGCCCATGTTACAAAGACAGACTGAGTATAGCGTATGAGACAGCAAGAAGGGTGAGGTCTTACGATCTCTGAGGGCTAAGTATTTAACTGGGTATCTGAGGCTTACAGTGATACCTATTTTCAAACAGTTAATCCCCAGTACTGAATATCTTGGGGATGAAATACTGCACCATGCATTACGGGGAAAAAGTTAAGATGCTTCAGTGTGGGCCAAGGCTTTGAAGGCTGATTTCTGCACTGGCCATAACTGTAAAAAAAAAAAAAAAAAAAGCCACAACAAAAAAACAAAAAAATACCCCCAAAAAAACCACAAAAAAAGTTGGAATAATAATGTTTTCTGTGTCATGGAGTAAAAGTATCATGCTGTAACTTTTAAAAAATGAAAAGGAAAAAAAAATATAAAGCGGCTGCACTAAAAACTAGAAATGCACAGCTATCGGTAGCATTTTTTTCCTTTTGTTTTTATGTGCATTTCATCGAGTTTGTGAGCAAATTACCTGTATTGGATTCTGCCTGTTTACTCCCCAAGACAAGGGGATGTTGGAATGCTTCGTGCAGCGTGTGCTTCGTGCAACATACAGAAGACGTGAGGCTTTTTTCTTTGGGTAGATGCACCACTGGCAGTTAGTGAATCCCAGTTTTGAAGAACTGATTTAAACTCCAGGTCGGTGGGCGGCAGGTCTAAGGTTCAGCAAAACGCTGTGAAATGTTTTACAGATAATGGGCAGGGGTCCACTGAAGTCTGAGGAAGTGGTTCTCTGAGACGGATTGTGAATTTATGTTGACCAGAGGACGGCCCACTGCAGGGAGCCTGCTTAGAGAAGTAAACTGCTTTTTATTTGTGAGTGAGGAGCTTACGCTTCATCCTCTGCGCACAACCATGTTTTGTTTCAAGGATGTTTGGTTGCATAAAGGAAGCTATCGCCTGCATTGTTGTATGTATCCAAAGCAGGCAATCTAATGATGGACGTTTCTAGTTTTGCATTACGTTTGATGTAGAAACTCTCAAAGGAAAAAGGTCTAATGGCACACTTCTTTGGGAATATAAATATACTGAAGTCATCCAGCTAGTTACGATCTGATCTTGTCTTGTATCATGTTGAAAGGAGGAGCCCTGATAATTCCCAAATGGGACACACAGCAATATCAGGATAGAGAACTCTGAAAATCTTAGTATGGGGTAAAAATTAATTTTTTCTCAAAATACCGTAGTCTCCAGAAGACCTTATGACTGCTGCTGTAAGAAAACACATCTGGGGCAAGCTAATTCCCGGTGTTAGGCCACATAGATGGAAAAATTCTTACTAGGTTTTCCTGCGAGTGAGCATGAATCACAGCCATGCTTGGCCCGAGTGTAAACGTCTCTGATTCAATACCATGAACAGCGCATATCTTAATCTGTACAAGGTGTGGGTTCTTTCATTGTTGTTTGTTCAGGTGTTTTTTAAGCAAGAAACATGTCTGTCGAGGAACTGTGCTACACGGATGAGCAATCAGAACTGTATTCTTTAAGTTGTTCTCAGTCTAGTTTTATCAAATGTTTCCCAACTTTGACAGCAGCAAGATATCCAAGGAGCCCAAAGCCTGTAATATTGCAGGGTAAACGTCCTAAATAAAGTTACCTGCGTGTAACTCTGTACTACCTGTGAAACAGACCCCCTGAACAAAATTTAAGCAAAATCTGTGACAAAGTAACCACCTCATTTGAATTAGTATCTCTACCTTTCATCTTAGTTAACTATTTGAGTATGTCTACTAAGCTACAGAATGGACTGTTCTTTTTATACTTTGCAAGCATGTAGATAAGCAGTTGTTGAAAATTTTTTAAGCAATATGTAGTTTTGAGTTCCTGCCTTGGATCCGAATTAATCTGTAGATGACTATTTCAAAGGTCAAGGTCTTCCTGCAGAGAAGTAATGTAGTTATTTGTACATCCTGCAGCCCTTTACAATTGTGTTCTTCTCTAATTACCAAATGGAGTAAAACTAAAATGAATACTTTAAAAAAAAAAATACTGCTAGCTATAACTCTTGAATTTTTGTATGGTCAAGAATCTGGAGACAGCCATCCTGCTTAAATACTGCCGTTATGATGGGAGAAGATTTAAAAGAGCACTAGGTAAACTTTAAAATTTACTTCAATGTTTGTATCTTACAACTAATGATGTGTTACTAAAGTGAGGAAATGTTCAAGGAAAAATAGCTGTAAATAGTGCTAGAACATTATTTGTATATTTAGTGTGTTACCTTACAAAAAGAATATTACCAGCACCTTAGTTTAATCTTTGGTGCATTTATTTATTTGCCCAACCTATGGAAGAGACAGAAATGAATCTGAATTTCAGAACCTTGTTACCCACTGTAACATGCTTTAACTGACTTGATGGCCTGCCGTTTAAAAACAAACAAACAATTGCAAAAAAGTTGTTTCCTGAACAAGACTCAGCCAGGAACATCAAAGCTGAATGTTGTGGCACCCCCTTTCCTAACACAGTGTGCCTTACCTTTTCAGAAGGGCATGAGGTAAACGGGGGGCATCACTCTTAGCTTTGCTGTTCCCATATGCATGAAGTTGCCTTATGTTTTTCTTTAGATTTCAGCTCTTAAGACGTTCACTACCCTTCTGCAACCTATTTGAAGTCAGACTGCAAATATGCAGTTGATATTATTTAATTTGATTTTTTTTAATAAAGTTCATGAGAAGTGTCCATTTATAAAGTATTCCTAGTGAATTCCTGTACATAATGAATTTGATCTGTACATTCTGCTGTTTTTATTTAGTGTTAGATGTATAAAGTTACAGTTATTTCTGTCATTAAATAAACTGAGCTTTGCCACAAATTATTCTTTCAAGCAACTTTTTTTTTTGGGGGGGGGGGTGGGGGTGGGGGGAAGTGTTACAGAATTATTTATTCCTCTTCAGTATTCAACCTTCCATATAGATGTAGATTTCTGGTCTGAATGGTTCTAGTAACACCTATTTTTAAATTTTTGCTTAAGTCTCAAAAAATTAAGTTGTATGAGGAAAGGAGACCCACTGCCCTCCTAAATTGTGCCAGAACATGGCTATACAGGAGCACAACATTAACAAAAGACGGCGTGTATTTACACTGAAGCCACTTTGGCTGCAAGACCTCCTGGTGGATGAGGCATCCACTCAGCCCTCCGATACCCAGCCGTAACCATTGTAGCTTGTCTCGGGTGGATGTTGTTTCCCTTGACTTTGGGTGCAGTATGGTACAGAAACCGGAAGCAACCATCGTAACAGCGCTTCTGCCTTGGCCCCTGCTCTGGGACCGGTATTTGAGCAGGGGTTGCGGCTTGGAAGTTGTCCTCCAGCGTCACTCTCCCAGCTGAAGGATGAGCTGTACAGCTGCTTCCTGGTGCGGGAACGAACGGCAGCCGGGGCTTTTTCATTTGCAGTTAGAGCAACTTTAAGGCAACGTCGATGTTGCAGAAAGGCTGGTTGCTTTTTGTGGTTCATCCCAATTCCTAGGAGAAATGCTAGGAGCGTTTTGGCGTATTAACTCTTCTGTGAGCCCATACAGGTAACCAAGCTGAGTGGGAAGTATATAATCAAAAATGGGGGTTTCAAAAGGCTGAGTGCTGACGAGTAATGATGTGGCCCACCACTGAACAAATGCTATTCAATAGGGCTGCAATTACAGGTGAGAAACAGCAAAAAGTGATGTGTGGATAATTCTACACCCCTTAGTTTCTACTGGAGCTCGAACCACGTCATTCCTGGCTGTTAAAGGAAGAGCCATGAATTTCTAAAGCATGGGCACGGTGTGTACATTTAATACGATAACATTCAGGAGTCAGTCTTACAGCTGCTCCCGACAACGTGGTAGGAACCTAGCACCTCTCAAGCAGTTCTTCACTGAGACCTGTCCTCCTGCAGAAGAGTTCCAGCTGCTGAAGGTGCGAGGCGCCAGGTCACCGCTGCCACCCTCAGGCGCAGGGCTGTTGGGGAATATGCTTTCAAGCCTAGTGTGACTTTGAAGGTACTTTTTGGAAAGTTAACAGTTTTTCTTGCACCCCATAAAGGTTTTGTCCTGAGGGCAGTATTTCTTGTCTTAGGTAAAGTGCCCTGCCTTACAGATGGTAACATCTGTATTTATTAACTTAGGCTACTACACATCTAAAAGCACTAAGCTCTTCTTGTCATGGCCTTAAATTTTACATGTGAACAGGGCTGTGTTAAACAAGCATCTGAGCAACAAAAATAAAGCAGAGCCTAACATACTTGCTAGTTTCACAATTACTCTTTACACTACACCGCTGTATTTGGTGCCTGCAATTCTATGTATCGGAGGCTGGTGTACGTATGAACATGAAAGGCTACCACAGTTACACTTCTTTCACAAAAGCAAAGGCAGAATTACAATTTTGTAACGAGCTACCGAGCAGCAGCCAAGACTTTATATGCAACTACTATGTTTACAAATTATGGAAAGCTGTGGGAGAAAAGGAGAGATAATTATGTTTTTATTATGACTTGCATTACCTTAAGTTAATACACTTGTACTGCAAGGAAAACATAAACATAGGCTCATGATGTCAAGTTTCAGTGGAGCTCTCACTACAGAACCACAAATGCTTTATTTGTGCATCCATCTCGTCAGGAAATCCAATCCCCAAGAACCAAATTTAAGAACTATGTCACAAGATTAGCAAAGGTTTTTAAGATCTCACTATATGCCACTGAATCAAAAAATACGTACTCTTAATTGCTAGCTCTGACAGTCACCGCCACTCTTACGCACTCTACCTAGCCTAAAGGGTAGCTGGCATATATGTATCTATACCACAAAAGGTGTGCACTGTAGAGCTTAAAGGTTTGCTTTGGTAACTAAATTTTGCCTGGATGCCCACCACTCCAGACTTTTAAATGGACGTTTATCAACAGAAATTTAACACGCCGTATACAGAGTTCAAGTGAACAGTTCACGTTTCATGCTTTTAATTCTATGGATAACTATGCATCTATCCTGAGGCAACGGCTCCAAATGACTAAACACAAGTAGCTTTCCAAGCAAGCACTACATAGTCTTTTTTAAGATGCCAATATACCAAAATTAGGGAACAGTAGGAGATCCCTTCGTTAATAAAACCAGAAGAAATCAGGAAGGTGTTAATAGGCTAGAGTAAAAAGCAAATTGTTAGTTGTCCAATTTTTATGGTGTTCTAGCATCTCTTGGCAGAGGAACTAGAAAAATTATGGTGACTTTAGAATGTAACCTTCCATTCTGCAGCTTGAGGGCAGAACTACTCAGCATTCCTCAACTTACAATTTTATAATGAATTAAAAAAAAAACCAACTTTTTTTTTGCAGAACACCTGTCAAGGCTACTAACCACACAGATAAAAAGCCTTCTTGAAATTCTGTTGCTTCTCTGAACAGATTAATCTTCTCACCTTACAGCAGCCTAGACAGAGTTCTGGTTACACCAGTGATTTCCAATAGTTTAAAACCTCAGTTTGCCTCTTCAGGAAGCAGAAGCCACCATTTTCTCAAGAGCTGACTTTTCCTCCAAGTCTCCTCACCATGAAAGCCTTGGTAGAGTCACCCCCAGCAGACAGAACTCAGCGCAGCCGCGCTGACAAGGAGGTGCTCTACGAATCTGGCAGAGACAGAGATCAAGCGCATCAGGCCTGAATGCAGCTGTGGCTGCTGCGGTGGCGGTCACGTTAGGACACGATAGTTGGGTTTGGCAAAGTTGGCTGAATACTGTACTTGGGTCATCGGTGACATGGGAGTAAGCCCATGAAATTAAAATAGCATCCATCAGTCACCTTACAGACAGGCTGGTTGGGTACTTCTGTCTGCTGATAAAATAGATGCTGAGAATCTGGACAGTGCACCTCCTACGCTTTTAAAGGAACGAAATCAGGTGTCTAAGGGGCTACACCCAGGAGTGCCTGAAACGCTGCCACTAGCAGGTATCTGCACTGTTTTTTAGTTTGTGCTTTTTTTTATTATTATTACTTTAATATAGTTAGCATTAGATGAGTTTAGATCCATCCACAACCCAGCAGGCTCAAAAGCAGCCTAGCTCCAGGGTGGCACAGAGAAGGTTACCGGGTAACTACTTATATCTTCACCTAACGTCTTGCATGTTTTGCAAGCTGTTCAGGTGCTAAGTAAAGCTCTACCGCTAAGCAAGCATAAGCCTTCTGAGATAAAACTGCACAAGTTACACGGACAGACATTTCAACCACCGATAGGTATACATACCTTGCTATACTAAGCAGCTAAAGGTCTCAGCATATCTCCTGGAAGCACTTAAGATAGCTAAATCAGGCAGTTTACCACGAATTTTAGGATTCCCAAGTATTCTTAGAAAAAGAACGAAAAAAATAACACACACACACCCCCAAGACTATCTTCATGCAAAGACCATGACTATTGTAACAAAAGCCTAGAACTTCAAGTGAAGTTCTAGCTAACATTTGCCTTGACAATACCTTTCAGATCAGTTCTTTCCTGCACGCGTCAGACATTAAACACCAGCAGACGCCCTTGCAGCTACAAGATCAATCTTGTTAGGCACTCAGTCCTGAGTGGATTCAGGCCATCCTGATCGATTTTCTTCCGTGAAGCACTGAGAAGGAACAGAACTCGTACATCGAGTGAGGCAGGATCTCTGCTCACCTTCAGCTGAGACCTAGAAGCTGCTGCAGTCTCTCACAAGGTCTATAAATGTACTTACTCCCACGGTCAATAAATGTAAGATAAATACAACTTTAGCTCTCTCGCTTGCATGGAAGGTATTTCCTAGCGTGTCTGCTGTTCTGCCTAGCAATTTCCTAAAGGACTTTGAAGTACTAGGAAATTCTGTTGAAATGAATGTCTACTTCAGCCAAAGATGCGGAAGACATTGTTGGTGGCAGGTTAACTAAAAAAAGAACAGGTCTCAAAGTCATCCTCTTATTCTTACTCAAAGTTCCCTTTTGCTTTTTCCTAATACAAGTGACCGAGACAGTATCAAGTAACTACTAAGGAGCAAGATAAAAAAGTTATTCACTGTGAATTACCACTATCTTAAAGGGATATATTTCGACAAACATAACCACACGTGATAAAAATAAGTGAAAAGTAAATGCTTCATTTTGCCTTGCCTAGTTCCAGTAATGCCCAAATCAATTTTGGAAGTCCTGAAAGTCAGTTTCGAAAGTGTGTTTTGTTTTAAATAAACCAAAGATTTCTGCTATGGAAAAAAAAATAATGTATACATTTTTATGTTATGTTTATAACAAGGCTTTTAAAGAAAATAGTTACAGGTATTCAACTGCATCAGACTTCAAAAGAAAAAAAGATTACACATACAATACAAAAATACAAAAAAATATTTTTTAGAACTTACAAACTCAAAAGTCTTAAGTGGTCAGAGCTTTCCTAAAATAAAAAAAAAAAATACACTTCAAGATGCACTTTCCTTTCTGCACTCACAGGTTCAACTTTAGCATGAAGAAAGGTTTTAGAGGCAGGATGAAAGCAATTAACTCATTGAATTCTACAACCAGTTCCAGGCTGAAATTAATTTAGTGGTCAACACTATCAGGTATTTGAGTTTAAAAATAACCTGAATTTATTATTAAAAATAACCTGGAAAAAAACCCAAAATGTTTGCTTGGGGTGGGGGGGATGTGTTGGTAACTTTTTGCTTAACCAGTTCTGCTACTGCTAGTAAAATGGTTTAAAAACATGCAATCTGAATTAGACTGAAATTTAGACAGTCCTTACTAGGTTTGAAATCTTACAGCACTGTTCTGCAGTATGAAAGCTAGGAAATTAAACTGACCAGACTAATGTGGTTGTTGAAAATTACTGTGAAAGGCAGGCAGGTAGGAAAAAGTAGTTTTATTTCTGAAGTTGACACTTGTTAGAAGCATTAGGACTGCAAATACAGTATTCTTCTTTAACCTGATAGTGTCCACTGAGGTCACAGGCATCAAGGCATTTTTTTTTTAAATGGCAAGAGAGGGAAAGTGCATCTTAGATTTTTCATACTTAAGCAGTGAGTTACCGATTTTTGGTGTGGCTTTTATTCCTTCTAGGCATAGTAAAGAAAAATATTTCAACCAAATGTTAAGCTTAATGTACACTAGCTTGTCTTTTTTGGTGGTGGCTTTTGTGTACCACAAGGAAATGCTAACAAGCACTACTCAAGGCTAACGATTTAAGAGGAGCACACTGAAAATACTGATTCACCTTTGCAGTGAATATTCTTTACAGACTGTATCTAATATACAGACAAGGCCCATTTCCTTAAGGTGAAATGGGCCACAGAAGGTTACACATCCTACATGAAGTTTTAAACAAAAGTAGAGCTAAGTTACCAGAGCCACTCAGAGCAACATAATTCCTAGTTTGCAGAGACTTAACAAAAGGTGACTGCAGGGAGAAAAAAAATCCAGGTTCTTATCATTTCCTGCATAAGTTTATATTCAAATTAATAGTCCAGTAACACTTCTAGCACAAGACAATCCTCACTTTCTTTAGCAGTATTCCTAGGACTCAACTGTTTCTCCTGTTATGAAGAGGGAGCCAGAAGTGAGAATGCCAGAGCATTCAATGTTAACCTGATTAAAGAGACAGTAACCTTTTTCATCCACCTTAATTAATCACTGACAAAAAAAAAATCTTAAAAAGGTACCACTCCAATTTTTTTATTATCTGTAACCTTTTGAAACTAATCACATGGAACTACAAAATTAGCAAATGCCTTGAAATCTGTATACAAAACATAAATTACCTCTAATTTCAAACTCAGTTATTAGTGTACCACTCAAAATCTTAAAAAAGTGGCTCCAAAGATAGTCTTATGCCATTCTTAAAAAAGGAAACTGTTCCTTTAACGTTACACCCTCCCCTCCCCCCAAACACCCAACTCTCAATCCACATCATTTAGTTATTTTCTTGGTCGTGGACGTTTCCAAGATGAGATTTTATATTTCGTTCCCATAGCTTCTGGTTGTCAGAAAAACCATGCTTTCCTTTATTGAAGGAATTTGGTCCTGCTGAGGTTGGTGTATCTCTGTGAAGAGTAAAACAAGATCAGTTGAGAAAGTCAGTTCAGCTGTAGTAGTTTGTGCAACATGACACTGAACACACCAATTTCAAGCCCAACCTGCCACACGTTTGTTTCTTTCCATTACATCAGGAGTCCTCACTATTAACTGCAAGTTGGCCACAGAACTAATCACTCTGTAGCATGTCAAGACAGAGCGATGAGATGGGGCAGCAGAGGAGGTGGGAGCGGCAGTAACTGCTGCCAGCTGTGAAGAATTTGTTGCAAGGGCTACAAAATTGAGGATCTAAATTTGCTACTAGAGAAAAAACCCCACTGAACAGTAGCAAGCCTCCAGGGAACCGACTTTAAAAGCAGTCTATCATGACAAACATCTTTAAAATATGTATGCTCAAAATTCATCCCTAACTCAAGTGAAGCCTCTTCTGAAAATGTCCCTATTTATTTTAGGGTTGGCCCAATACTCAAATTTGTGGCAAGCAGAAGAATTATATATATTTGTTTTAAAAGTACACAAGCTATTCTTTGTCTCTCTGAAAGAGATGATTCTCATCTTCCCCTTGCACAGGAGTTTAAAAATCTGAGCAGACTACCCTACTGCAGGGCAATTTATAAAATGGAGAACTAGAAAGATACAAAGTTTAGCAGCAAGCAGGAACTCCCACCTATTACCTTTCCAAGAAGAAAGCTAGCTTCTATTTAATACAGAATCAATTTCTTCCTCAGAAAGAAGGCGGCAGATAAGATTCAAAGTGCAAATGTAAATGTACTACTTTTAACGTACAGCTGAAACATTAGAAAATATCTATATTAAAATTTTCCTGTTTCTGGAGAAAAACTTTTTGAATGTATTCTATCTTCCTATATTTCTAAACCACCTGCAAGATCTGACCTGTGCTCGAGAAGGTATTCTCACACACTTGCCCTTCCCCAAACCATAGTTAAAAGCTGACCTACCTTCCAATGTTCTTCATGCGCATCTTGGCTTCTGGAGGCATTTCTTCTGGTTCACTCTACAGAGAGAAAGGAGGTTAGAGTGTGGCTGGCCGCTATCTTTTGAACATTTCAAATGCCTGACAAGATAAAGTATGGACTACAGTCCCACAGGAAAGCAAAGCGACTTAGAACAAAACAGAGGTTCTACAAGGTTATAGAAAGAAATACAAATTCCTTTGTTCACCTCTGTGTAAGATGGAGCAGTAACACAACAATAAAATATTCAGCAAACCAGAAGCAGCACAGCTTTTCTTTGTCTCCCCTTTATCAAGCCCAGAGAAAGCCACCATTAATTCAAATGATGTTGTGCATCTCATTTTCATGGAAAAGTTATCAGTACTTTAATGATTTCTTGAACCAACACAGAGCTACAAAGTTGTACATTCTTAAACAGAAACACAAGAGATGTTTCTAGGTTGAAAATCCCTGACATTTATGTAAAGAACCTTAAATGACCCACTCTCTCTGCCTAATTCTAACCCACAAGGGTACTTTAAGTTGTGTTGATCACTAGCTTATTACTCACATCTTCATCTTCATTGAAAGCTGCTGCTACAGAAAGGGTTTTTGGAGCAAGGGTTGGAACAGGCTCTTTAGGCTTCTGAAAAAGACCAAACGCACAAGTAAAGTAAGTCTACTAACTCAAAAAAGCTACCCTTGGTATTTATATATATATGTGTTGGTAAAATGAAGTCAAACATCTTCACTGAAATGGGCAGTGAGGGAGGAAAAGTGTTTTTGTTTGAATCAATCAGATAAAGGTTTCTCTCTAATGAAAAAGGAAAATGGCTGTTCATTTGTGTGTGATATACTCTGAAAAGCAAGTCGAGCCCTCTCATATTACAATTCCCCACAAGCAAGTCTTAACTTTCTAGCACACTGCAGGGGTATGCAGCCACTGGTGCATGACATGAACAATTAAATCAGAACCTGAACAAGTTGTGGTATTCAAAATTTTACTATGTCACCGTTTCCATTATTCTTTTGGAGTATTCTTATCCATCAATGCCAGGAAGATGAATACGTCTGTTTTCTTGTCTTTTAACAACATAACAGCTTTCTGGCTTAAAACAATTCAATACTTTTTAACTAGCATGAGTGTGCATCACACAGTCCAATTAATATAAGGCTCCTTTAAAAAGTATTATTTTAATTTCCAGTAAATACCTTCCTCTATTTAAAGTGTAAGAAGCTATCAAACTCACAGCTGTTACATGTAATACAGCAGAGATACTGAAAGTAACTTCGAGACCACTAAGAAAGCATTGAGTCATCAGTAACAGTTTGCTTCTACAGTACTACCAATTATCTAAATCAATTATATACAGTGCTTCCTCCATTTTGACTTTACTGGTGATTATTTCATATACATTCATAGTTTCGAAGCTGATACTGCAGCAGAGTCCTTATGCGACTGTCTACAGCTATTCCTCACCAATAGCGTATAATGTATAAATATTGTGCCATTTTTTAAAGCATCAGCTCCACAAGAATGGGTAACAAGGGAGTAAAAATTACTAAAAAGAAACAGGGTAAGTTTCAGCACTGTCCAATCTGGTGCACTGTCAGTCACCCACTAAATTCACTGAGCCAGAAATCCTGAGCCAAATTTATTGCCACTGGAAGTATCTTTCTACATGAGAAATCAGAGCTTGCTAGTGGCTCAGAGAGGCAGCTTTGTCAATTTTTCCAAAGTCTAAGCTGACCTGATTGCATTTATACCCTAGAAAGCTGCCAGCCCGCATCTCCCTCCCATCTCAAAATAACAGAGCACTCTTTTCATCTTTTGCAGATCTGGAAAATGCTGGCATTGCAGGTGCAAACCTTTCTCGACTACAGTTTGAATTTAATCCAGACAAGGATTTATAATGTATCCATCACAGTGGTACGTGGGAAGTGTAAATGAACTATATTAAATAGAGAGGCAGCATCTGGCTTGTCCTTGCCCAAGCTAGTAGAGGACTACTTTGGTAGCAAAGAGAAGCATCAGATTCACATCTGAACAAGGACAGGGATACCTTGTACTGGACAATAAAGGGGATCAGAATTCTTAGGAACCTATGTAATGAAGCCTCATCTCTTGCATGTAGTATAAATGAATCCTAGTGACCTTGCAAAGAACAGGCAAAGTCATTGAAAAATAAACTGTAGTTCCCCATGCTAAAATAGTATCTTTGGAGTGAAAGACGACCTATTAAGCCATCTAGGAGAGTACTTGTTTTCTTGTAGCTTTAAGCATCCTACGCAATGAAGCTCCCAGCACTCATTTCAAAGTAGCCTCAACAGTTTAACAAGTCTGCTCATTTCCCTCAGGAAATTATTCCAGACTTCTCAAATCTCATTACAAAATTACTCTGTATGTTCAAAGATCTACAGTTCATTTCAATCAAGTCTTACGCTTCCTGAGACAACTGACCTGGTATTAATCACCTTGAAGTACTTACACATGCATGACTAGCTGGCCCTGCAATGCTTTCTTAAACTTTATCCAAGTCACCCACATGCAATTCAAGGCCTTCCTTCTGCAAGGAAGCCTCCCCAAAGTATTTCCCCCTTTGCCTCACTTCCCTTACAATTAAAAGCCTTCAGACAACTTACATTTGCTCCTAGTTTGATGGATATTGCAGATGCCTTCTTTGCTGTCTGACTGCCTATGGAAAATCCAAACTTGGACATTTTGGCAGGAGCAGGCTTTGTGGTGAAGTCTTCAGCTTCTTCATTAGCTGCCCGTTTCTCTGCGCTGCGACTCGAACTTTCTCCTCCATTACTGGAAGAAACAGTCTTAGTTTTCACAGGTTTTTCTGCCTCTTCTTCAGGTCCTGGTGAAGTCGAAACAACTTACCAAGATGAGCTATTTTTACTGAGCAGATTGATGGGAGCAGCAACCTCAAAAAGCATTATACTTTGGGTTCAACAGGTAAGGTGTTTTTAGTGACAGCAGTTTCCACTAATGTACATTTAGTGGACAGCAAAACACAAAGAGGAGAAGAAACTGCAAGCACTCCACTACTTGTAAAGAACTTCTTGGGTATAAGCCAGGAAAACAATCTTGAAGCACCATCTCTTTATTTAGTACAGAAGTCAAAGTTCATGTAGTAAATTAAATGTAGATGACTAAATCTTTTTAGGGTTTAAGTTCCCATAGATAAGCTTTCATAATTGGAATCCCAATTCCAAATCTAGAGTAGATAATCTAAGTTAAAATTAATTCTACTACATTTCTACACAATCATGTCCATGCCAGTCTCTAGGCTTGTCTGGCACAACTCTAAAATCATGGAAGTGACTACAGTGAGGCCGGCTGTCTCAATCATGTTTCAAGTCACTGCTTGTCCGCATCTCATCTGTAATAAATCTGCCAAGCTCTGCTTGAGGAAGGAATCAGCACTAGAAAAACATATATATAGATTTCATCTTTTCTGGTTTTGTACAAAGGCACGGAAAACATAGCAGCTGAACAATGATCCACAGAGAAAAACACTCAAATCACATTTTCATTCCTATACACTCAGCTTCTTCAGCTACACCAAGACACGAAGGTGTCCTTGGAAAACTCGTACTGAACATAGTAAATGCTTCAGCAAAAATACATTTCTCTGCTGCTGCAATAAGCAAATCACTGCAGCAGCAGAAGGAAAAAAAAACAACAAACCCCACGCGTTGGGGAATGGACAGGAAAATGCTCATACTATCAGCCTAAGAAAAACTGGAGCTAGCACCAGTTCCTCATTATATCAAGCGGAGAACAGGACCCTCTATGCACAGCAAATTCAGACCATCAGGGGAGAAAGTTCTTTGCACTGCTCTCTAACAGCAAAAAGCTATTAAGATAGAGCAATGGGAGAGAAGCTAGTCTGAACTGGGGGTCAATAAGATTGTAGCTCTGAAAAAAAAAGGAAGCAAACAACATCGGAGAAAGAAAACTAGGGACACCATCCATCTATATTTTTCTGCTATTTCCCAAATCATTAGCAGCAGAATATACCCTTTCTACCCCACTCTTCTAGCTATCAAGGTAATAAGTGATTGGAACAAAAATGGATTTATTATTCACTTTTGGAAACATGGCAGATCACACAAAAAATAAAATTAATAACTTCAATCAATTTCACTCTATTAAAAAATGGTACTAGTCTGCACCACTACAAATTTGACCCAGAAAGTACAGATATAAAAGTGACAAACAAAGGAAGAAGGAGAAACAAGCAAAATTTACCCAAGTGACCTTGGGTACTGATTGCTGTCTTAGCACAGTTTTCCAAACAGCAGTCTGCAAGGCTATGAGAAGCTCTTTACAGCTAGTCCATGAAATCACATTAAACAGAACATTCAATTACAAGTCCAGTCTAGGTACACCATAGACTGTAAGGTGATTTGAGGGTAGGTAGAAGATTCCTGGGCCTTAAAAGTGTTGGAACCATGGGCCTAAAAGTCTTCTTTTTCATAAGATACAAAATCCACAGCAGCCCAAATGCCAGGGCACACTGGACCAGGCCAGGTTCCTAAGCTAATGCTAGCTTGAAGCGATTTACACTACAGGTTACTTCTTTGACTGCAAATTCTAGAACATTGCTAAGCACAAGATGAAGCCTAACACAATCTACCCACATCTGTTTTCTCACCAAAATATTAAATAGCTTCTCTCTCAAAATTAGCTCCTATCACCACTGCATTCTGAATGTTACTTCTACTAGGCTCCACTTAAGACAAACTGTAGACTGCTGAAAGAAATAGCTTCCTTACAAAAACTCTTACTTGCTGAAGGAGCTATAAAGGGCGTAGGACAATTGGGGTAGGTGGGGAGGGAGCCGTTGTGCTGTTCTATTTCTGCAGGAAACAGAGATGCAGATGTATATTATCCATTAAACAGGTCTCTCACATCTCCCATGCCAATGCATATATATTTTTCAAGACATTAAGGCTTCTTTATTATTTCCTAGAGATCTCAAGGAGGTCATACTTCACCTGTGGAAAGCACCAGTACTATTTCAAACACTAGGCTGACCAGTGCTCTTTTCATGGATCACAGGAACAAAAAGCTGTCCTACTTCACAGATGAGTTTTTGTCATGAGTATCAACAAGCTATGTAAGTGGACAACTTTCACTATCTAGGAGGTTTAAGGGACAAGAATGACAGTGCTAATTGCACAACATTTCAGGATCTCTTGCCCCTGAGAGTGCAACCATTGGTGGTGGTAGTGGGAACAAACCCACCCAAACTAAGTTAACTTTAAGATAAACCCCACTGATCTTGGCAAAAGCTAAAGACTTTAAATTGCTTTCAAAAATCACCAGGGAGTAACTATCCTTCCTTAGGGCCAATGTACCATAACTCATTAAGATCATGTTCCAGCACACCAAACAGTACACAAAACAGCACGGATTAACTGACACATTGATGCTGTCCAGCTACTGTATTACCAATACAAAAAAAAAAAACAAAACCAAAACCCAACCAACCAAAAAAAGACCCCAAAAAACCCAACAGAGAACCAAGAGTCAAGAAACTACCTAAAATCAGGTATTACTGTTCATATTTTAGTGATTATCAGAAATAACATTCACTGTTAAAGCTATCTTAAATGGTTTACAAGCTTGACTTAATCTTTCAAAAGATGAAAGAAATGCCCTCTGTCTACAGATATACTTAAACCAAAAAACCACAGGAAAGGGAAGCTTTATCTTTGCTGCAAAGACACTGTCTTCTCAGTTTTAAGTCAGAGGAAGAAAGAAGGAAAGAAACATATGATTAAAAATTTTAGGAGAACTGATAATAAGTAGTACATAAGATGACAGGAATGTCCAGTCATAATACAAATAATATAAAACCAAACAGAAAACTTGCAGATCGCTGCCAAGCAAAAAACTCAGGATGCTTAAAACGGCAAATAAGGAATATTCACTGTACCCATTTTTAAAAGGTACCACAGCTCTTAAAAGCTAATCTTTAAGGCGTTGTCTTCGTCCTTGCCAGCAGCAAGTCAAATTTCTCTCAATACACGGCAGAACTATTCCGTGTATTTTTTACGGAGAGAAATAACGCGTTTACGTGCACAAGGAGAAGCCGTTAGATTTTTAAAAAAGCTCCTGTAAGGCTGAGGCTAACCCTCAGGCGTGAGGACAGCGGGCCCAGACCTCGGCCTCTCCTCCAGCGCAGCCCCCTCAGGCCCGGGCCGCCCCCGCTCCCCGCAGGGCCGGGCACGGCACCGCCCGGCCCAGCCCAGGCCTGCCCGGCCGGGGGCGGCACCCCCGGACCCCCCACCCCTGGGGGACCGGCCCAGGCCCCCTGCCCACCCCGCAGCTACGCGGCGAGAGGCGCTACATGTTCACCTCCTCCGGGCTGCGGCCGCTTCGCCTTCTCGCCCTCAGCTCTGCCGTCCGCCATTTTCCCCCGCCTCCGCCTCCCGCGCCGCGCATGCGCGCCGCCCCGCCGCGGCTCTTCCACCCCTCGGCCCTCCCTCGACCATAGAGAAAGCGCGGGCGGAGGCCAGAGCGGCCAGGCCGGCCCCGCCTTCCACGGCTCAGGGGGAATGACGCAGCCGGAAGCTTTGCTCTCCGAGCCGGCTAGGAGGGCGGGAAAGCTTCGAGTGACACTGCTCTGACGCTCTTCCGGCGGGTAGGCCAGGGCGCGAAGGGCGAGCGATGCGGCGCTGCGCAGGCGGCCGCGCTGCGCACGCGGAAACCGCTTCCTTCCCGCGGGAGGCGGGGGCTGGAGGCCCAACGTCACACACACACACTCCCCCCCCGCCCCGCTCCCATCAGATGTCATACGCAGAACCCCCGCGTCACTGGCGGAGAGAAGAACGACGTCTGCATGCAGCGCTGGCGGCCGCCATGTTCACCGGCATGTCCTCCCCACTGCTCGTGGTTTAAAAATTACCTTTATGAGCTCAAGCGAGCAATGACGTAATCCCCCCCCAAAGCAAAAGCCAGTTCACAGATCGGCAGAGGCTGTTTTTATGGAGAAACAGCAAATAGCAGGAGGCGCACCCCAGCAGCACGCGGCTCCGCATCGCCTCTTCCTCACGGGAGGGAAAAGGGGGGCTGCCGGAGCGAGGCGGCCGCACCCTCGCCCAGCTGGTCCTTGTACCCGAGGGCTCGACAGAGAGCTGGGAGGCAGCCCCCAGCCGCGCCTGACCCCGCACCACCCCGGGGCGAAGCTTTGTGTACTACCCAACCACCCGCAGCCGAAAGGAAGCGGGTCTTTCTCCACACCAGGGGTTCCGTGCGGCCGGAGGCCCCCGTGCTTCACGGGCAGTGAAGGGGGTAGCGCGTCCTCTGCCTTCCGACCCCTCCTCGCAACAGGGAATGGATCATCACTGAGCCCAGGTATATTTGGAGCCTACTCTTCGAAATTACATTCCCTGCTCCTGGTTTTTGAGTTTTCAGGACAAAACCCACCACTTGCCATCATTGACTTCAAGCGTTGGGGTAGTCAACTAGATTAAATCAAAAAGATTTAAGCACCCGTAAAGGCACCAAGAAATCACTCCTCCTCCTCCAGACAGCGGAAAGAACTGTATTTAACAACGCGCCCGCTGTAGCTCTTCTGCAGCCTGAACACAGACTTTCACGGAGAGACCAATCGATACATTTTCAGCTGTGAGAAATATTACAAGGCGCTCTGCTCCTGTAAGTATTTACTAATAGGACTGTATTATCATCTCAAAAGTTCCAGCACTTGGGGAAATCTACGTTACATGGACTGAAGACGCAGGCATTTAGGGATAAATGCCTTACACGGAAGTACATAAGGTATTTTTTTTTTGGCAGGGTCAAGAAAACCTGGATTATTCCTTCCAAACAGGGACTTGATTCGTGCCAGACAGAACACCCAGGAACAAATCGTGCAACTCCCCACACTCACCCTAGGTTTAAACCATTTGTTTTTAGCTCAGCTATCAAAAGTCCATTCATCTACACACCAAAAGAGGATCCAGGAAGTAACGGGGAAAGGTGTCTTCTATTTCATCTTAGCTAACCTTTTAGAAGATGACTGTGGATGGCCTGCACCTGCAAACCCAAAGCACTGAGGTATTCTCTGAAGAACGACCTTTGCATTCAGTTAGTCACCCTTGTCCCAGCGTGATTCAACTGAACAGATTTATATTTTTTGTACAGAGTAAATGTTTAGAACAGATTATCTCATTTCTCTTACACAATTTCAATAATCTGTGAAGAAATTCAAACAGCTGGAATACTACGGTCATTAAAAAAAAAAAAATCCCTAACATCGGTCCTTTCAAACTTGACCAACAAAGGCATTTTTAGAGATAGATAGCTGAATACAGTTCCAGAAGTCCAGAGAAACCGGAGCATTCAAGCAGTTTGCTCGTAATAAATCATTCTCTTCCCCATCACTCTACTTTTGCGTTAGCTTCTTAGAGTAGTTCTTGGCAAATTGCTTTCGTACTTCTTCCTGTCTCTTTCCAAGTTTAAGCGTGTTGATCAGGTTTAAGTTTTTTTTCAGTTCATGCACAGGCTTGCTTATGAAGCCGTAATATTTCCTTTTCGGAACAAATTCCAGAGCCGCCTTCCAGTCTCCAGTATCTTTCAGGGTTAATAAAATATGCATCATTTGATCCAGCGTGAGATTTTTGGCACCAGTATTCCAAAGCAAGTACTTCTCCAACGGAAGGGCCGCAGTCTCCAGCCCCAACCGCTTTGCCCGTGCTAAAGAGACTCCTGTTTTTATGCTCCTGTCAACCATTGACCCGACAATATAGATTTTATCGTGATCGAATGTCTTCATTACTTTGGGAGAATCAGCAGTCAGATAGATAAGCTTATCCTTTGGAAAGACATCTGTGTAGCACTGGTCTGTCACAGTGATAAGCAATTTGCCCCATGCCTCTCTGTAATGCTTGACAAATTCCTTGTGATAGAGGCTGTCGCCTTTGAAGTTACAGAAGTGGATGTGGAACGGATCCACAGATCTTCGATTGCAGCCTTCACTTAGTACTATCTGTCTCACTGTATTTGCAACTTCTCGGACGGACATATCCTTTTCGTAAGACATGTCAAATACTAGAGGTTGGCCAAAGATCATAGACTGAGCAGCCCTCCAACCATATGTTCTGTCCATACAGTTGGCCCACAAACATACGAATGAATTCCTTTTGGTCTCATCAGTTTTTGAAGCTCGCTCTTCTGTTTCCAGCCTCCTTTCCCTTTTCTCATCCATCTTTCTTTTGTCGTTTTTCTTGTGAAGTTCTTTGAGATGCAAATATTTTAAATACTTCTTTTTGGCTGACTTGGAAGGACATTCCAAAAAGGTTTTTAGCTGTTCTTCACTGATATTTTCTGGAACCGATCTGCCAGCTAGTCTCCACATCTCCAAAACCTCACGTGCAGCAGCCAAAGTGGAAAGCTCCTTACGCTCAGAGACTGTCTCACTGACTTCGTCTTGCAACCCAGACCTCATTACCTTCTTCCACGCATCTAAATCTAGTTTTTCTGAGGGATTGCATGAATTGTCCTGCTTCAGACAAAACGATAAACTCAGAGTTCTACTGAGTGGAAACAAATCCTTTTTCATCCCATGTTGTGCAGCAAATGGAAGGACAGAACTTCTTACAATTTTTTTCAGAAGCACATTAGCAGACTGCATACTTAGACAGGTGCTGTGTTCAAACACTTATCTGCAAAACACCAGTAAGAGGGGAAAAAAACTTGTCAGAAATCATGAAGAAAATGCACACAGATTTTCATCCCAAGTAACACTGACAGACAATAACTTACTTCTTGGAGAATACTAGAAATTCCTGCTCCCACTATTACTTTTCTACTGTTTTCTAAATAAAAACAGCATGCGTGGCACTGCTGTGAAGAGACACACGCTGCTTAAAACAGCGATACTTACTGCGATTCAAAATGTGTTCAAACAACCTTTAGGTATTGTCTGAGATCTATTTAAATTATCTGTCTCATATGACAAATAAGAACCTTCGCAAGCAAAATGCTGCACAGAGACCGAAAATATTTTTATACACGTCCAGAGGTGCCTACCTGATTTACCTATACTGTGAAGATGGACAAGATGCTTCATCTTGTAACATTTTCTGGAAAAACTCTGTATCACAGAAGATCACATTTTTGCTTTTACCATTATATTTTGGGACAGCTCTCCTGGCAAACTTTAGTACTAAAGCTTTTCCTCTTCTACGCATTTCCACGTTGCGGGTCACTGGAACTACTGAAACTACCAGCGCTAGAGTTTTGCTAAGCCAATACCACTGCCAATGAAGGCACTCTTACGTCCCGTCAGCCCCTCGTTCCTGGCTCTGTCAGCAGCGCAAGCATTCACGTGGCCGCACTATGAGCCAAATCAGAGAACTGATCTTAGGGACAGCTAACCAAGAGGTGGAGAAAGGGAAACAAAGCTCGTTATCATCCCACCCAAATGAGTTTCCACACCTGATTCACCGGACACCTCCTAGAAAGAAGAGGAGATGGAAGAATAAACAACTAGTATAGGAAAAGACCATCTTTTTCCTTTTTGCTAAGCTAAGGACGTGAAACCCACAGTCCCATTAATTTCATACACATTTGTACTTAAAAGGTCTGCAAAAAGACCAAAGAATGTTCAATATTTTCCTTGTCCTATGCAAACCTACTTAAGTAACATCAGTGAAGTTTCAGTGTTTGAGAAAACATGATTTGGCCAAAATGTAAAAGTTAGCTCCAAATTTTAAAAGCAAAATTCATAATCTCCCTAATAACTTACCACCTGAAAATAATCTGATATACAGAAGAACAAGTTAAATCTAATTTTGGCGTTATATATATACCTGCCCAGACGAAGACCCACAGAAAGAGCAGCATATTATTAGGAAACATTATATAAACTGGCACGCATTTTATGATACTATAACTGGTCAAATTGGTGACTGACTTTTCATTTTCTACTGTTATAAAATTAACAAAAACTCCTAATAGCGTGAAGTTAAGAGAAAATTCGTGTTACAATAGAGATGTTCATAGTTTTACATTTAAGTGTTAAAGATACTGGCAAAAGCAATAATCAAAAAAGTATGTTGTCCAGCTTGGAGAAATCAAGGGATCAGTTCCTCAGTTAACTTACGTTACTGGAGCTCCAATTAAGTCAACAGTTGAAAGGCAGATTTGCACAATCTGAATGGTTGATGACAGCTTTTGATAAAAGCCAAGTTACCTTTCAGTGTGTCCAGCATGCACACTACCACGTCATTACTGCAAGAATTACTCTAAACCTCTTTGAAGAACCTACATTTGTAGGACTGAAAATATTTTTCTGATGCTTTTTTTTTTTTTTTTTTTTTTTTTTAGTATGACTTCACTGTAACTAACCCCGGGAACAGAAAGGCCCTTCGCTGATATTTCGGAGGCTGAATAATTCGGTTACTACCCCCGGCACAGATGCCCACACAGGGCTGTCCGCAGGCCTGACCCCTATACAGCGATGCGGGCCGAAAGGCCATGTGGCGAGCGCGCCAGACGCGGGTAAGCAGCGATGCGGCCCGTTCCACAGCGGCACTACCGGCCCCTCAACGCCTTTTAAACCAGCCCACAATTGAACCGAACGGCGACAAGCTAGGTAACGCCTCAAAGCACCGCGCTGCGCCCCACAGCCCTCCCGGCGATACCGGCGCGCCTCGCTCCCCCCTGCTGCGGCGGGGACCGGCGGGGGAGCGCGGCCTCCGGGTCACCGCGCCGCAGGCCCGACCCGCACCCGTCGAGGAAAGCGGGGCTGGGCGGGACGGCAGGGAGGCGAAAGGGCGCTCCCAAGGTCACTGGGAGCCACCGGCGGGACGAGGAGGGGAGCATGAGGGGCACCTCAGGCGCCCCGGGCGAGTCTCTCGCCGGTAACCCCCGGTGGCGGGAAACACGGGGCGGGAGAGGCCTCCCCCTCCAGCGCCTGCGCCCGCACCTGCCCGAGCTCCGGCCCCGCTCCAGCCCGCCTGGCCTCCGTCTCGTCCCACCCGGGAAGGAAAGGCGGCGGGCGGACGGACGCCTCTGGTCGGCGGACGCAGCTAACGCCCCCCTGCAGCAGCGCCGATTCCTCCGCCACCTCGAGCTCGCCTCAGGGGAAGCGGCCTGCGCATGTGCAGCGAGGGACGGGTCCGCCGCGCCTTCTTGCCCGGGCGCGGCGCCGCGCTCGTTGGCTGTCCTCGGGGTTCCGCGGCTGCACGGCGAAGGGTCCGGCCCCCTCTTCTCCCCCTGCCGCAGGGCCCTGCGGGGTACGGCGATCCCCCCCGGGGCAGGCCCGGGCCGGGGGGGCGGTCTGCACCGGGGCCCCGCGGGGAGCCCCCGGGCCCTGAGAGGGGCTGCCGGTGGAGCCCTGCCGCTGCCCCTGCGCGGGGCGAGGCCCTGCGGGGGGAGGGCCATTACAGTCGGCGGGGGAAGGTTGCGCCTGGGCCCCGCCGCCCTGCTGGGCTAGGGCTGGGGCTGGGGCGTGAGGGAGACTGGAGCCCGAGGGGTTTGTCAGCCCGGTGTGGTGGTCGGTGATTTCTCTCTCTTTTTTTTAATAGCATGGAGAAGTTTCGCTGATTTTTGACGCAGTTCTTTTTTTCTAACAATCAGGTAGGGATTTTAGTGGAAGCTGTGGTCTGTCGGGATGAGTTTTCTGCTGCCCAAACTGACCTGTAAGAGGGAAGTGGATCAGGCAATAAAAAGTGTGGCCGAGAAGGTTTTGGTTCTCCGGTTTGGAAGAGATAACGATGCTGTTTGTCTGCAGCTCGATGATATTGTAAGAGCAATTTTTTCTTTTTTTTTTTTTAATACACTCTACTAGTATACGTGTTGCATACAAGAGAATGTCATATGTTGCTTTTGGATAATATGGTGTGTCATGAAAATTTTGGTGACAAATGTAAAATTACATAATACTATATTCATAAAACGGTTTGAAAATTAAGCAAATGTTTATGTTATTGTGGTGGGTGTACAAAGTGCTTGAAGTAGATAAGACATGATATTCTAGCCCTGCTAGAATAGTCTGGAGAAGAGGAGGCTCAGGGGAGACCTCATCGCTCTCTACAACTACCTGAAAGGAGGTTGTAGCGAGGTGGGGGTCGGTCTCCTCCCAAGTAACAAGCAATAGGACGAGAGGAAATGGCCTCAAGTTGCGCCAGGGGAGGTTTGGATTGGACATGAGGAAAAATTTCTTTACTGAAAGAGTGGTTAAACATTGGAACAGGCTGCCCAGGGAAGTGGTTGAGTCTCCATCCCTGGAAGTATTTAAAAGACGTGTAGATGAGGCGCTTAGGGACATGGTTTAGTGGGCATGGTGGTGTTGGGTTGACGGTTGGACACGATGATCTTAGAGGTCTTTTCCAACCTTAATGATTCTATGATTCTATGCTTAAACTGATAAGACATAAGGGAAATGGGCTTTATAAAGCTTGCCACCCTTTTTCCTCTTGTGTCTCAATCCATTTGTCATCCATCTTCCTCACTCTTTTCAGCTTGCAAAGACAGCTCATGACCTAAGTAAAATGGCAGTCATTTACCTGGTGGATGTGAACAAGGTTCCAGTGTACACCCAGTATTTTGACATCAGTTATATTCCATCTACCGTATTTTTCTTCAATGGACAACACATGAAGGTTGATTACGGGTATGTCATCCTACCTGGCATTATCTATTATGTCTGTAAGAATTATCAGTCTTTCTCTATGTTACCGTGTCTGGGGAAGGTAATGTTTGAAAGCTATGTTGTTACCAGCATCTGCATTGAGAACTCTGTAGGAAGCCAGAAAGACGTAAAATTAAGAAGTATTTTGAAATATGCTCTGAAGCAATAAGTAGGTGTCAGCTGTGAAACATGCCTGACTCTGCAAAAAATAGTATGGTTGAAGTCTTAGACATGACTGTGCACCTTTTTGGACTTTGGAGGTCACAGTATATTCCTGACTTGGTTATGCCATTACCAGTGTGGTTCATTCTTTCAGAATGACCAAATCAGAACCCGTAATTTCATTATACATCTTTTCTTGTCTTTAGGTGGTTTTGCTTTGAACACTTTAACCTGACAATTCTACCTTTATCTTTATATATATATAAAGATATATCTTTATATCTTTATATATATCTTTATATCTTTATATATATCTTTATATTTAGGTCTCCAGATCATACCAAATTTGTAGGAAGCTTCAAAACAAAGCAAGACTTTATAGATCTGATTGAAGTGATTTACCGTGGAGCAATGCGTGGAAAGCTCATTGTGAGAAGTCCTATTGATCCCAATAACATTCCTAAATACGACCTTCTCTACCAAGGAATTTAATGGGTGGACCTGAGATAACAAGTTACGGAAATGGCCGGTGTTCTAGATCCCTTTTTTTCTTCAAGCATTTTTAGCCACCTCTGGCACCGTGGGACAGTTTGAGCATTCACGTTGAAGGATCATATTGGTCTCCTTCTGAAGACGGACATTCTGTCACCTCGTACTTCTCTCAAATAAAGCTACATGTTCACGTGTAGAATTCACGCAAGTGACTATTCTTTGAGTTGCATGCTGACCAGCACCTACAAAACAGGCAGGTTGTATGCATCCTCAATGATGGCATCTCCAGTGCAACTTTCTCAAGTGAACTAAAGCACCGTGTAGTCTATTAATTGTCTATTTAGTACCACTTTCATTCAGATGCAATAACAGTAAACCTATCTTGATTTAAAAAGTTATGCTTGCTCTCAAGATCATTCAACTGACTGTGTCTTTCCAATGGAATTTTACACTTTTACCCATTACTGGATAACGGGACGGAAGCTTTTTCAAACCGTATTAGAGATGACTGAAATCTGAAATGGATATAAACACAAAAGGGAAGTTGACACTCTCTTTTCTCTGGTACCCAGTATTACTGTTCAGCAATTTTTTTGACTGAGATGGGAACTGAAGGTGTAGGACAAGGTTTTGTCATCCTTCAAAGCTCTTTTGCAGCCACTGAGCACTTTTAATTCCCACAGGATTAAACTGGAAATTCAGAATAACTGTTTTGTTTACATTCGCTTTAAAGGTTATTTGACCTTCTGCTTGTATAAATTGCAAACCTTGAGTGCAGACATTTGAAAACTGCCTCTACTTCCCACCTCTGTCTAAAATTAAACAGCTGAGAGAAAAGAGCAATGTCATTCTTTTGCATCAGTTTGGTAATTGCGGGTTGCTAGAGTATTGTATTTCTATAGCAGCTCATGCCCAGTAGCCTCACTGGCTTAGTTGGCTTTAAAACGGAAATTACTTCAGCTTGCTGTATGGTGTTTGGGGCACACCGTCTCTGGCTGGAGGGAAGGCAGTAGCGTGTAGTTCCCTGAAGTATCGTTCAACTTAACAGTAAACGCTTCGAGGAGGAATGTGGATGCTCCAGCTCTTAGAAGATTTTAAACACTATTTGGTATATAGTGGGGAGGAAATAGATCCTTTACATGCTTTTTGTGTTCTGGATGTGTCCTTTTAATGAAAGCTGTGCACTTAAGAAGCAAGTGTTTTCCCCAATAGTTTAATTTGATTATAGAGCCATAACTGCAGAATGTTTATTTAAAGAATGATACAGATGAGAGTTGGTATACCTTAACATCTTTATTTTGTGCAACTTTAGGTTTCATAGCTAGCTGAAAGCTTGTGGCTTAAAACTTTCAACAATGCACTTCTTTCCTAATAGTTAACTTGTATTTATGTGTTTCTCAAAACCAAACAAACTAGCTTTGAACTTAGAACTGTAAGTTGCTCCACAGTGAGGGGAAGGTCCTTAGATGACTGAAAGGTGCAGGGGCAGTTATGAAAGGAAGAGACCACTATCAAAAACAAATCAGTATACCTTTATTTATTGCCTCTTCTTCCTTGTGCTGCTTCTGGTTGCAACAGGCGAATGCCTAAAGGCTGTTGTGGTCTTGGCTTTCAGTGTGCTCTTCAGGTACTTAAAGATGGCATGTAAGCAGCAGGAGGGTGCTAAATTGTACTTTTCCGTTCCAGCAGAGACAGTAGGACAATCCACTTTCACAAGAGAACCTACAGCTTTATCTAGAGGCTTACTGTTTGATACCCATTCACGGCAGTATTTCCGTATCCATTCTCGTATTTGTGGATCGCTTCTAGTCTGGTGCTGTGTGTTGTGCATGGAGTCGATGAATGCCACAGAGTACACTCTATTCATTACCGCCCATTTTCTCCGCACCAGCAGATCAACAAACACCAAGCCACCATAGCCATGGGCAACGAAGGCCACATTCTTGGCTGCGCTCCTTGAAATGAAATGATCCCATACATACACGGTATGTTCCTCGGGGCTGCTGCTGCCCCTCTTGGGGATCCACCAGGCGGACTGCATAGAAGTCAGTGATTCTTCCCTGGTAGAAAAGCTTGACCTCTCCTTTTCAGTCTTCAGATCAACAAAGTTGTCATTGGGATTCAGTACAATCACTCCCCTGTGGCTTTGAAGGGCCATTTTGATGAATGGTATTTGTGTTCCATGCTCCAGACCCTCACTGACAATCATCCTTTGCCCCCACTGTCCGGCACGGAAAACTCCACGGTCTTGAAGAAGGACAATTAGGCTAGAGGAACTTGTTAGTGCATTCTCGCTCATGAAAAAGAAACTTCTTGGTTCATCCTCTGTAGCATCAGTTGGAATATAAACTTTCTGCAGCATACAGACTCTTTCCAGGAGCTCATAAACATATTGGGTAATCAAATGTCCCAAAACTTGATAGCGTTTATGATTCTGCTCATGTGCATTCTTGTAATAATTGAAAACAAAGGACTCATTTGTATCCAGATGCCTCAGTTCCCCTTTTATATCGAAGTCGTACTTCAGTTCCTCTTGATACTCTGAACCCTCTATTAGTTTCCTCAAGCTTAGTTCGTGCTGTATTTGTAACCACTACAAATTAAGAAGACTATGTCAATGTAGTGATAGACCTCCATACAATGCTTACATAAAGAAAAGCTATGGCATTAGAATGCAGATTTAAAAGTGGTTACAAACAAAATACTCGTTGATACAGACTATTTCTTGGTGGTCTGTAGTAAACCAGATGCTTGTAAAGCCTCTCACAGATTTCGGTTGCTAAATTCCAACAGCAGTACCTTAATACTAATCTCTCCAGTTATTCGTTCATCCTTGCAAGCACTTGCCACATGGAAGTTGTGGAATGGATGACAGAATAAGCTAGCCACTGTGATCCAGGAACAGGAGAAAAGAAAGTCCACGCAGCAAGCTTTCATGAGATTGGACTGAGGTCTCTAGTTTCAGCTAAGATAATTTTTCAACTTGTATGACTGATCAACGGATAAGAATTATACCAGGGAGTGGTTTCCATGCAACTGAAAAATTAAGCTTATCATAACCATTTTCCTAATAACTCTTCAGTCTACTACTGACTGTCCCTGGCTGTAGAATGGTAAACATGGGGTAACTTTGGTGTGGTTAGAATCCTACTTTTATAGGATTTTTGTCCTAACAGCAGAGATTTGCAGCATTAAATTCCCACGATTATCAGTATTTTTTAAATGAATTTATCATCTTAACACAGTAACTTTGTTTTGGCAAATGGTTTATATGAAGTTATATTTGGCAAATACATTGGTACAAGCTACTATATACCTTTAAATTTTTCTTGCTGAACTAACAGGTTTTTAGAACACAGTAAATCACGTTCTGACTATGTTAAAGCTCACTATACCATCTGATAAAGCTGATTACTAGGACAGAAAGCGATCGGAATATTTTCATGTAAGCGACTTGAGTTGGAGCCCAACTCCTTTAGGGAATGCAAGTTTCCTTGAGTAAGCTGCTTAGAATATTGAAAATTACTTCTTACCCTTCCAAATTAAAAAAAAAAAAAAACAACAACCAAAAAAACCCCAGTTCTTTGCTTTTCAACAGAGGAACACCATATACATTCTCCTTTTGAGCAATCTCCATTGGGTCAGAGATGTTAAGTCATCTCTTCAGGGTCATTCCTGTCTTCTGATTAATAGAGAGTAGACTAGAAAATGCTTCCTTCTCCTTTTTTATCTCATATAGTAAGTACACATAGAAAAGGGGAAGAAAAAAATCAGATTCTGTGAGATATAAACCATTTACTGCCTTGCCAGTTTCTTGGAATGGAAACAGCACAAAGAAGTTGCAAGCGCACGCGTTCATCTACGATTTTTTCATTCTGCAGGAAGGCATGAAAGACACAAAGGAGATGGGAGGACAGTCTGTTTGCTATACTACTGAAATATGGGCAAGTCACACAAAAGAGGTCATATTTAGTAGGGAGGAAGCTACCCATATTCATGCTGTTTCCCCCATGCAATGAAGTGGGAGAAAAATGGACGTGGTTTAAAGAAAGATGTCTGTGGAGAAGGGTGAAGCACAGAGGAAGCATTCCATAACAATTAGGAATAGGTAAGTGCAGTTTCCTCACAGAGTGGCATGCTGTCCAACACTTCTCTCTGTCCCTTTCTCTCCTCACCCCTAAAAGGTTGGAGACTAGTTTCCCAATGAACAGGAAGTTACTATGCTCCTACTTCAGCTACTAACAACAACATTGCTTTTTCAGTTCCGAAACAAAACAAGGATACGTGATTCCAATTAAACCCTGTGTATGTAATATTGAACATCTACTTAAATATCTGCTTTACAAAGCATTGTGAAAGGTTTCTGAAGATTTCAGCAAGCAGAAACAAAAAATCCAGTTTTACATCAGGCGTAGATATGACTTCCCTTCCTAAAATTGCCTTCAAGGTGCGAACTGAACAGTTTTGAAGCAATTTATAGTAGGTTATCACTTAAGAGTTCATTTGAATAGCACCTTAGAATCATATACTTATTAGCCTGGAGGACTGATTTTATTGTAGTAATGCCATTTATAGAATTAAAAAGCAGCAGTTACAGGTTGTTGTAGATACAGCTGCATAATGCATTTACTTCTTTTTGGCAAATGTACATTCTAAATCAGTGTTGACTGCAGTTTGTGCTTCATTGTCTATATATAAATGCAATATTCATGGCTGTTTATCCTGGCAGCCTTTACAATTGCTATTTTGATTTTAAAAATTACTGTTGAGGGGGAAAAAAAAAATCCCTCTTTCCCTTCCTCCCACTTTTCTGTTTGGATTGTAAGATTCTTCAGCTGTAAATTTGGCTAGTGTTTGTTACAGCAGTTAGCATATTTGAAACACTGCTGCAGTATAAGTATTACTCTTTATGAGATTTTTCCATTTAAAAACAGTTTTCTCTATTCTAGTAAAGCCCAACATTACCGTATGCTCTCCTGTAAAATCTGTCATCATCATAGACAGAAATCTTTTTCACTCTGGGATTGTAGATAATTTCTCTGCATGAAAGAAAACAAACCCATCTTAGTTCAAGTTTTATTACTTTACATATTTTATTCTAGGGTGTATCTATAAAATATATCAGTTGCTGATAGTTAAGGCCATCTAAAGCGTTTCAGATAATTCCAAGTTACAAGCTAACATCTCATGTTTGTAATTTACACCTGACCATAAGTTAAAGCTAAACTTCTTTGGTGTAAAACTAAAAAGTTGTCAAAACCGGTTTTGCACAGCCTCCCATTACTTGGTATAAAGGCACTACCAAGAGGACAAAACAGAAAGCTACACACAAAACTTACAATTGTGAAGATGCCCCGAAAAAAAAAAAGAACCCACAAAACCCAACAAACAAACCTCTGTCTCCACTCGGCAGCGGGAGGATTTCCAAGGCCACCGGCTGAAAGCCGCGGCGACAGCGGGGGTTATGAGGGCGCTGCCCGGGGATGCCGAGGGCGCCCAGCTGCGCCCGGCAGCCGAACCTCCCCGGCTTCGGCTGGGAGGCGGGGGCGGGCGGTAGCAGCCCCCGCAGCAGCAGCGCCGGCTGGGAGCTGCCCTCCAGCGGGGGGGCCAACCCGTCTCCTGGGGCCTGGCTGAAATGAGGGCTGAGGTCTGGCGGGGAAAGCGTGACTGGCAAGGTAGGGTTTAAACCCGGTTCGGTTGGGTTGTACGTTACTTCTTCAACAATATGGAGGTTTTCTTGATTCCTTCCACAAATTTTAGTATTTTCCCGTTTCCTTAACGTTTGCTAGCCTGCGCTTCCCTTAACTATATTTTATCGCACTCACAGAACCGCTAATTTTGTTACTACTGATCAGTTTGTCAGGTGCAGAGAAACGTGCGTAACAGCACGCCTGTGACACTGTCGTTTGCTCCGCGTCATTTGCATGTTTTTCTCTCGGCGGTTCGCTGTCGGGCTAAACCCAAGAAAGTTAAAAACCGGAGAGGCCGGCCGCGAGTGCGGCGAGGCGCGCCTGCGAGGGAGAGGCGGGCAGGAGGGGCCGGGGGCGGCTTGTGGGGCTGACGTTCGGGCAGGCCGTACGCGGCCGGGGAGCGGCCGTCCGCGGGACCCAGCCGAGGGGAGCGCGGGCAGCTGCGGGGCGGTGCCACGGGGACGGGGCGGTGCGGGGCAGAGGGCGGGGAGGCGGTTACTGCCGTTACGGGGTGGGGTGCGGGCGGTCCTCCCGGGCTGGGCACCGCCTCCGCCCAGCCCGGAAGTAGCCGGGGAAGCTGCGCAGGAGGCGGTGGGGCCTGGATAAACAACAACGGCGGCGGGGGCGCAGCTGTGGCGTACTGCTGGCATCGCTTGCTCCCTGCCCTTTAGCTGCTGAAAGGGGGAGTAAGGCTGAAATAAAGCCGGTTGGCGGTGCTCCGGCGGGTCCTGCGCCGTCGACGTCCCCGCTGACCGGGGCTGGGCCGTCCGCGCCGTACGGGGTATCTACCGCGAACGAGCGAAGCCGGCAGGGGAGGGCGGGTGAGCGGCCGGACACCGGAGGAGGGGAGGTGGTGGCGGCGGGGTTGCTGCTGCTCCTCCTCCTTTGTGAGGAGGCTAAGCAGAGAGTGTGGAAACGCGGAACTGCTGACCCTCGGCACTTGTCCGTTTGTCAGTGAGAAGCCCGTTCCCTTCCTAGCAGGAGGAGCCGGCGGCTGGGTTAGGAGCTGGGGAAGCGGGGGTGCGGGGCCGACCCCGCTTTGCCCCGCCGCCCTGCTCGGCGGCGGCCACCGGTGTGGCCGGGGGCGGGCCCATGCGGTGACAGCCCGGGCGGTGCCACCCCTGGGTGGTGCCTCTCTTTCCGCCCAGAGCTGTCAGAAGGCCGCCGTTTGTCAGCTTTTCCTTTTTGCAGGCGTCGGAAGAGGTAATAGTTTGGCTTTTCTTTAATAGTCTATAGATGTTGCTGTTCCTCACACCAGGGGACTGGGGCTGTAAGCTGAAAAACCGCCGAGCTAAATGAAAGTACACGAACTTACGGGTCTTCTTGAGAGACTTCAAACTAGCTGTAAGGTTTGAAGGCTTCACACCAGAGTCATACAGAGTATTTATAAAGGAATAAACCCTTATGAATGTTGGAAGCTCTGAAGCTGTGCTCTTCCACTGAGGAAGAAGTTTATCTGTTAACAGGAATCCTTGAATTTTATTTATTCTTGGAGTTCCTGTAATGTTACAGATGTCTTCTGTGATTCCTTTTCACTTTATAATCAAAGCCTGAATTGCTTACTAGTTGTGTGCTTGTCAGGGTGTGGAGTTAAGCAGTAAATGCCTTCACTAAGGATAAATTCTAGCAAAGATTTCGTTAACAGTTCTGTCCACTCTGACAATCCAGAGCCTTGCCCAAGCATGTGTCTCTTCTATTGTGGCTGTCGATGGCTTTTTACCAAGGCCTGTAGAGACAGGATGAGGGGCAGTGGTTTTAAACTGAAAGAGGGTAGATTTAGGTTGGACATAAGGAAGAAATTTTTTACGATAAGGGTGGTGAGACACTGGAACAGGTTGCCCAGAAAAGTTGTGGGTGCCCCATCATTGGAAGTATTCAAGGTCAGGTTGGATGGGGCTTTGAGCAACCTGATCTAGTGAAAGATGTCCCTGCCCATGGCAGGGGGGTTGGACTACATGACCTTTAAAGGTCCCTTCCAACCCAAATCATTCTATGACTGAGTTTTCTTTGTGCTAGCTTGCTCAAATTATTTTCTTGTTCTTGCTTAGTACCTACTACTGTGGTCCTGCTTCCCTCTAAATAAATAAAGTACAAATTGCTAAGCTTATTTTGTATCTTTTTTCAGTAGAGAAAATCATGGAAAGAAGAACATCATCTTCAAGTCATGTTGGTGTAAGTGTTCCTACAATTTGCAACAGTTTACTTTGAGGCTGTGGGTATCCTAGGGTGTTCTGATATATTTGCACAACCAAATTCATTCTCCAGTGGTCCAGCTTTTGTTTTTTGGAGCACTCTTTCCTGAGAAACAGTTTATTCTGGTAGCAGTCAATAGTAATGTCTGCTGTTGAACATGTTAATACATGATAGGCTTAACACTTGATTGCACATAAACAGCGTGTTTTCAAGGATATTTTAAAACCTAAGCTAACATCTGAAATATTAAGAGTAATGCTCAAGTAAGTAGAGCAGCTGCATAATATCTAGTTATCTGCAGAGATGTGTTCAGAGGCTACTTATGTGCTAGTGTTTATTTTTTCTAAAATATCCCTATTAGTAGTAGTTTCTAACAATGGAAGCACCAGTGAAAACAAATTGTAGGCACAGCAACTGGTTTGATCGGGTAAGGTCTGGACTGTCTGGTGTTTTAGAAATAAGCTGTTTCCGGGACCTTGTTTATGCACTTTCTCTGACCCTTGCTCCTACAGGTGGGAACCTTCAGAAAAGTACTGCTGGTTTAGATGAGGAGACTGCTAAGTGTATGTGTTGAGTTAGTCACTTTCTATTAGGGAAAAGCCGAGGCAACTGCATACGTTACACTTACCATAGATACAGACCTCTGTTGGTTACCTCTTGACTTTGTGCTTGTTCCGTAAATTAATTGTGGGAACTGCAAACCAACATCTTCTTAATGAGGGCAAGCATTGGGAAGATATTGTATGGTGAGGTGGAAATTTTGCTGATGAATGTATCTTATGCTTTTTATCCCTTTCTGTCTGTCCATCTGTCTCTTTCTGTTTTCTGAGTCTGACCTTACCTGTTCTCAGTGTTATCTGTTATGTTATTACAGAGGTTATCTGAACCACTGTAACTTCAAATGCATGTAAAAATTGTAGATAAATATATGTTCTTGGGAAACTCATAACAGAAACCACTAGTTGGGCAGCAGGTGGAGTTCTGAAGTAAGAAATTTGTACCTGGCTATTAAGGTGCAGATCAGAAGAATGCATTCTGACTGATAGAATATGTTTATAGGCCACTTCTCAAAAAAAAAAAAAAAATCCAACAATCTAATTGCAGATTAATTTAATTTCTTGAATAAGAAAATGTCTGTTTCAATCCTTAAATGTTGATTGAAAGGGAAGGGAGGTACTTGTATTAGAAGTTGTTGCCTGTGCATAACATTTACAGCCTTTATAATTTGAGGAGTCTGGTTTTAAAGGCATATTTGTTATTACAGTGTTTGACCAGCAAAAGCAGTTTGAGGTACTGTATAGAAATTCAGGTCTAATTACTAAAAAAAAAAAAATCTTTGTTTCAAAGAAGTGTAGAGAAGGAATAAGAGCACTCACAATTCAAACTGAAGAATTGAAGGATTATCTCATTATGGTACTAAGTATGCTTCAGTTATGGTCTGTCTGAAGGACTGCCTACAGAGCTAATGGATGCTGTTTCTGTGTTAATTATTAAGTTGTTAGCATTGCTGTTCTGGAGTCCTTGCTTGTAATTTCATGTTACAAGGTAGCGCATCTGGCAGCTTGCAGATTAAGTTATAATACACTTGACAGTGGCCATCATGTGGAGTAGCTTTAGCTTTTTCCTGGCTGAGATAGACTCAGTTGTCTGAAAGAGGTAAATGTTGCATTCCCTCTCTGATACATTCTAATCCGGTTGTATTTGCAGTGTAAGGCTTTGTTTCTCAGGATACCTGGAGAAATGGCAAGGCTTGCACTTCTATTCTTTCAGTTGATACTTTTTTAACTGGTTTAATTAGCTGGTAGGAAATGTCACCCTCTTTTCTTGTCTTGATGAACTGGTAGGAATTTAGTTTGACCATTTTTGTTTTGAATTTCAATGAACGAACATTATTTCCTACATATTTTTTCTGAATTGGCAAATTTCTGTGAATTACTAACTGCTTTATCTTTCAATAATTACTTTGGAAACTCTAGTTCCATTTTTGCAAAGGTTGGCTATGACAATAGCTGATACCATTTTGAGTACATTGTAGTGTATTGATGCTAAATTATCATAGCAAAATACTCATTCTAAGATATAATTGCTCTTCATCATGAATTTTTTTTTGAGAGCGCAAACCTGGTGTGACATTCGTCATGACATCCAGCTATTTTGTTTTCTCTTTATCATTCTCTAAGCTAAGATGATTAAACTAGAGTGTGAACAAATCAGAGGGAACTAAGAAAACTGTAAGTGCCAGTAGATTGGTTCTCACCTTTTGGGCACAGTTGTAAAGTTAATGAAATAGGAAGAGCTTTTTCTTGCTTTTTAAGGCAGTTCATGTGTTAAAACCAGCTCCTTGCGTGGTATGACACATGATTTAGGATCAAGCATCAGTGAGGAATGCATTTAAATTCAAGTCACAGGTCAGTGGTTCCCTTGCAACTTTGTTATTTTGCCTGACAGTTAAGAAAACTTTGTACGTGGCAGTATGTCAGCTCATAGCACCAGTAGTTTTATTATGTGTGTAACATCATCTATTTTCAGTTTCGTATACCAAAGAAGAAAACAAACACCAAGTCAGAGGATGTCCAAGTTCAGTCCCCTTTGGCAAGGCTCCCAGGCTCCCACCATTGGGACTACCCTTTAAAAGAGGTAAAGAGAAGTTCTTCGGAGTGTAAAGTGCGTAGAAGAATGTTATATCGGTTTTTTGTTCTGTTTTGGAGGCTGGATTTTTTTCAATACTGAGTGCTGCCTTGTGACCGGTATCTGACCCAGACTGTCTTGGAAAGAGACAAGTGTGTAGGTCTGAAATCTGCCTGCAAGCATACAGTTACAGAAGTGGAAGTCTCAGTGCCATATTGCCAGCCTAAATCATTAAAAAGCAGAGTTGGTCTTCAGGTGTAGTTTGACATTATCTTAAAAAATCATTAATTTAAAGGCAAATACAATATTTTTTTTAGTTAATTGTCTTCTGATTCCTGAACTTTTAGGTTATATTCAGGTCACTTACCAAATTTTTTGTTATGATATAGAAATAATTTTTACACCGAGTTTTCCATTAGTCATTATTTGTATCCAAGAGCTTAAACTTTAAGAGAAAATATTAAGTACTGTATGGCTTTTGACAGAATTTTAGGTGCTAATACTGAAATCGGGTATTTCTGTAATAACACCAAAAGACTGTAAGAGTACTTACATGGCGTTTATAAAAAATGATTGTCTCGATCATCTCAGTCACATATAGAAGCAGATATTTGCTTCTACAAATCTGTTCCAAATTCAGTAAGCATTTTTGAAATGCCAAGTTTTGGAAACATATTTTGCTACTCTTGACTCCTTCAGCTCAGATTGAGAGTTTGTTGCTGGTTTTAGTGCTTTCAGAATCATGGGGCTGGACAAACAGGCTCCCCTACAGAGGAGTTTTAAAAACCTAATGAGGGAAGTTAGGAATTTTTTTACTTACCGTAGTGGTGATAGAGACCTGGGTCACACTTGGGAGGCCTGGTCATTTGAGCATGCTGCAATACAAACTCACTGTGTGGTCGCGTTCTATACTCTTAATACTTTAAGAGAAGGAGAAAAGGAGGCTGAGGGGAGACCTTACCGTGCTCTACAACCACCTGAAAGGAGGTTGTAGCAAGGTGGGGGTCAGTCTCTTCTCCCAAGTAACAAGCGATAGGACGAGAGGAAATGGCCTCAAGTTGCGCCAGGGGAGGTTTAGATTGGACATGAGGAAAAATGTCTTTACAGAAAGAGTGGTTAAACATTGGAACAGGCTGCCCAGGGAAGTGGTTGAGTCCCCATCCCTGGAGGTATTTAAAAGACGTGTAGATGAGGCGCTTAGGGACATGGTTTAGTGGGCATGGTGGTGTTGGGTCAACAGTTGGACTCGATGATCTTGGAGGTCTTTTCCAACCTTAATGATTCTATGAGCAGAGCATCCAATTACAATCAGGTTTTCAAGTCAGAAGTAATGTCTCCTGTGGTTACAAGCAGCAGCCTCTTAGGCAGAGCCAGACAGTACTTGTATGGAATTCTTCCTGTCTTTCTTTCTGCCTCTAAAAACAGTGATTAGACTGGATGAATTGAAAAATCTTTTTTTCTTATTTCCTGTATATTGTCTGATTTTCCATTTCTTATTTTTCTTAGCTGTGTCTATATATTTCAGACTTTTCCGTGTGGTAGAGGGCTCCATATGCTTTAAACACTGACTAGTTTTTATATTCTACTTTAAAAAAAAAAAGATTGCTCATGAGGTATCATAATTAAAAGAAATATTACTGTTTTAACCATACAAAGGTCTGTCCAGGTTGTATTTAGTGTTGCCAGGGTTTGCTCTGTTTGAGAAATTTTGTGCAGCTTTCAGCAATTTGGGCATATAGGTCTCTTAACATGCTTGAAGACCAGTGCTCTGAGGTGAACTAGACAATGTTTGAAGGCAGGAGGAGGGGAGAGCACCTTCAAGGCAATTTCTTGCTGCCAGCTGTTTTAATAATGAGGGTATCTTCCATTACAGAGTTGGCCCCTATGGTAGGGAAAAGATTGATTTGGGATGCACCTTTCAGACTTCACTAAAGTATGTAAAATATGCGTGATCATGAATTTTTCAGATGCCCTTTCACGCCACTCTTAAACAGAAATGAAGTTAAGTTTGTATGCTTTCAGCCTGACTGGCATAATTTTCAAACATCTATTTAGTTTATTGTCTTTTATATTAAAAAAAGTGAGGAGAGATTAGGAGGAGGTGATGGCAGAGGGAGAGAGGTTTCTGGAATTGCAGAAATAACTGTATGTTTTGGTGGGACTTCACTTATTTAGTTTGAAAATACACATGCATTCTGGTAAGGTAAGAGAATTTGGAAAAAGTGAAGTCTTGCTGTTGCGGGTTTTGCCACCCAAGTACCAAACCTTCAAATTCCTTTTTCTTCTCAGAATTGTATATCTTTGAGTGGAATATAATTTGGTTAAATGCATGGAGTTAAAGAAAGTAGAGGTTATCTTGTGTATTTGTGATTATGTAAAACAGGCCTAATATTCAAGTCTCTGTTTGGGATAGTCCTCCTTTAAATAGGGAAATAATTGAATTGTCTGGTATTGTCAAATTTCTTTAGGAGAAGAAAGTTCCATTCAAGATCAGGTGGTACATGGGTGCTTTAGATCAAGCAAATTAATTCTTTGCAAAATTGTTGTATATACTCTTTGTGGCTCTACTTTATTTGATCAGTTGCATTGTTCTCTTTTCTAGTGTAATATGACATATTTATGTCTGTTGGAACCTGCCAATTTTATTTGTTTTATTTCAGTGGAAATTAAGTGCCAACAACAGAGAGTCTTCCACGAAAGGAAAAAGGCAAAAGGACTGCAACAGACACAGCTCTAATGATGAAGAATCAATTGGGTAAGAAGTCATCTGAAAATTAGTTCTTCTCTGTTTGTATATTCAGAGTTTCATAATCTTTCTTGAAGATGGGTGTCACTGGTCTCTAGCTAATTATTTGTGTCATGCAGAGATGGTTTTCAAGCTGTTAGGTAGCCCACCTTCAGAGAATCATGTTTCAGTGATTTAATGGCATTGTGAATTACGAAGCAACCATAACTTTTTTTCTTTGTTTTAACACAACACAAGACTGCGACATCAGAATGGGAATGCAACACTTACTAGAGGAATTACTGCTTGTTGACCTGCTTGGAATCCTGAAAAGTGTTCATTACTCTCTAAGTATAAATTATCATTCTAGCCCTAGATATTTTAGATATTTAGGAAGTTTCCCAGATTATCTTTTGCTTGTCACTTTTTGCTCTGTAGTCCACAGTCATTAAGCTGGCTTTATCAACTCTTAAAAACAACAAAAGAAAACCCAAGCAATAGGATGATTAGTAGGGGAAGGCAGTAAAAAAACTAGAGGTTTTTCACCTCTGTGTTATAGTCAACACACCTAAGTGAGTAAATAAGACTGCCGATGTGCCGCTTTTGAGCTGAACTTATAAAAGATTCTGAATTTATTTTTCATACCTCCTCAGAGGCATAGCTGCTAGTTTACATGTAGTTACCTCAAAATGCTTCTCTCAGTAACTTTAACTGAGGGAGTGGCTCACAGGGTCAACCTAGCAGAACTTAAAAGCTGTGGTAATTGCAGTTTCCTGAGTTTTAATTATGCTGTGAAATGGTTGATACCTGGTATCAGTCTCTAAAGCTCTTTCAGTAAACTTTGAACAGACATTACAATGTTGAGGAGCTTAAAAAAAAAAAAGCTACCTTTGGATCTGTTACATATGTGAACTTTGATATGTGAAAGACTTTCAAGTAGCATTTGCGGGTGTTCCATCATTTTTACCAAAATCCTTACCAGCACATTAGTGAGAAATGATTTAGACTGTAAAGGGACAGTAAGTATTCAGATGTTAAACCTATGCATTTTTCACTTTGTCAGAAAAAGATGTGTGTCTAGAAACTAGCTGGAGGTTCTCTGTAAAATAAACTTAATCTACTGTCTGCAAATAAAGCTTGTTCTAAATATTCCATTTGGGTACCCAGTGTTTCTCAGTAAGTCAAAATCGGCACACTGACCTCATTGCATAATAAGTAGAAAGAGCACACAGGTTCTAAAGAGGTGGTGTTTGAGCAAAAGTCTAAGAACTGACAAAACTCAGGAGAGGTAAGTGTGAAGTGGCATGCCGAGTATCTTTCTAATGCAAAAGTTTCTCTGTTCCTTCTTCCCGTGAGGAATTTTTCATTTGCATCGAAAAGCAGGGAATAAGTCTAATGACAAACTCCTGTTAGCTCCTGATGTTTTAAAAACAGTCATCTTTATTGATAGGAGCTAATCTCAGATATTTAGGGAGGCATGTTTCATCTAAAGTGTTGCTTGAGCATTGTAATTGCCACTTAATTTTAGTCAGAAAGGACAAAGTGGATGTATTAGCACAAACCCACCTTCACTTGTGTTTTTAACGGAAGTTCTGGATTACAAAATTTAGTAGTTGATTGCTTCTGTCAGTCCTGCTGTGACATGAGACCATGGGGGCTGGAAGCAGTAACCACAGCTGCTCTCACTTGAACACCTCTGCTCATGGCCTTATGAAAGGTCACTGTCAGGTGATTTGTTTGTGATCCCAGACAGGGCTCTCAGTGCCGGTTAGTTCCCTAGTCCTTCTCATACGCTGGAGGCCTCTTACATGTTCCTATGATTATGTCTCAAAACAGATTAGGACTGTCATGGAATATGAATAGTTCCAATTTATTAGTGTCATTGCAGAAAGTTAGGTATGGTATTTATATAATGTCAATTATGTTTTGTATCCCACTTACAAAACTTTTTTATTGGCAAGGAAGGGGGTAACATTATTTCAAGGGTAGGTATCACCACTTGAAAATAGAGCTTACCTCAGCTGTATTACTCCTGCATTCTCTAAGAGGGAAATAAAAAGAAAAAAGGAACAAAATAGAACACTATTTTGAAATCCAAGCTTCTTGTCCTGGTCTGTCAAGTTTTCTTTAGGGGGAGGGTGGGAAGAGTACTTAAATAAGATGCGTGTGATTCTTTCAGCTCAGTATTTTAAATGTTAATTGTAATACATGTCATGGCTGAATCAAGTACTGACACCATAGCAGTTGTTTTTTTGTGGCAATCATGTACATACTGGTTCCCCTTGCCCTGACAAGTGCATTTTGGCAGTAGTAACTTCCTGGTCCAGCAAAGTAAGGAGTTTAGTAGGGATGTTCATGTTTGCTGTTAAAACATTGACTTCTAATCAGTTGATGAAAGGTAAGGGCCTTGAAGCAGGAGGAAGACAGACAGAGGCTTTCTTCTCGACAGGGTGTAGTCAGTGAATGTGGCAATCAGAGTTTCCCGTTAATGATAGTGCATCGTGTTATTCCTTTGGGCTCTGAAAGGCCAAGGACCTCCTGAGCTGTGCATGTGTTGCAGAAGCTCAGATAGCTGGACACGCATCAAGTCTATTAGTGGCTTTATTCTGTAAACCCAGGACAGATGTTCAGCTTTTATGGGACCTGACAGGGTGACTCTCCCATGGTGTGTGGCATCCCACTGTCAAAATATTTATTTCCCAAAACTCGGGTTTACTAGTAGAAGAATGTAGGCATGAAGAATGGTGGTGTAGACAATTAATAATAATTTACTCCAAAAGCAGTAGCCTCCAGGTCTCATTTTGATCACTTTCTAATACAAATTTGAGCAAATTGGAGCCAGTGGTTACAACACTGGTGTGTACACGAATATGATCATTGAGAAAGGAACTGGATCTAGCAGCTCTGGATTATTGGGTGAAATAGGGGTCAAACATTTTCCCCAAAGGGGTACAAACAATTAATAGCTTTTGGTCTTGTGCTTTGTAAGGTAGGATAATCCTTTTTTGCCTGTGAAAAGTGATATGAGACTTGCCAGGAGCAGCTAACAGCATTTTTCAAAAAATATGTATTTTTTTGTCTGTTCCATCCTTAATGTGTAAGTATATTTTGATTACCTTTGCTTATGTATTTTTTCCTGTTTTGTGGAGGTAGATAAGAGGGGGTACAGTAGGTGCTTGCTTTAGAAACAAAAATAGTCGCCATTTGGTTTTCCTTCACCAAGATGCCTCCAGTCTTACTGTTGTGCAGGTTACTTGCTGGGTCTGCTGGTGGGACTTGCTTTTAATGTATACTTCGCTTGCTTTTTTTCTGCTTGACACTAATATTTATCTTCTGAAATGTCTTTTGCATGACTTGCTCACTCTATTCTGTGGACAATTTAACAGGTAATTTAGGGATCTGTGTCCCAATCATTGCTTACAGATGTACAGGCTGGCTTAAGTGTAGATGTTTTTCCTGAATCTATTTTACGCCCAGTTTTAATGACATGATTTTTCAAGAAATGCCACCAGATGCCATTCCTCCTTTAGAAAGGGAAGCCATTGAAAGCTCTGAAGTCACTGTACAGCTCTGAAGATCGGGTCATAACCAGCTGTCCTATCAAGGTCTTCGGTCAAAAACTGGTGCCACGTAAGAAGTGATGCCTTAGCCTGGCACTGACATCTTTAAGAATAGCCAAATGTATACTGTTTTCTTCCTTGTTGTTTGTTGAAGTTTCCTTTTCTTTGCACAGGTTTCCAGTGCAAATCTAGTTGCACGAGTACATGTGTGCTTTAAATTGTAAGATCATTTTTGCAAAGATACTTGCTGAAAATGTGTAAACCCCATTTAAATCAAGGGAGTGGGAAACATTACAAATTCTGTGCCTAATAACAATCAGTAAACCAAATTACGGAGGGGCCTGGAGCCTGTCAAGGTCTAGTCTGATGTGAATGTGAGCAAAGGATGTCAGACCTGAGTTTCCAAGGTGGCCAACAAACTATAGGTAGTGAAATCCATTTTCACTGGAAATTCTGCTTCTGACTCCTTTACCTGCAGCTGTGGGCTTTCTCTGTCATGATGGTATTGTTAAAGACCCTAAAGGTTGGAATCTTTTCTGTTATCTTTACAAGTCCTGATCATACAATTAAAATAAAGACTCTGACTGTGTATGTTCCCACTGGACTAATTACTGTGCAAGTTCAGGCTAAATTTAGTAAAATTTCATTATGGTATCTTGTGTTTGACAAATAGAAAAAAAATCTGGCATTTCTACAAGGTGAAACAATGAAAACTGAAAGAATTTAGATCTAGGAAATAGACTGTTAGGCTCAGCATGATTCTAGTCAGGAGAACTGAAGTGTTCCACAGAGAGTAACGCATGTTGTCTCATGGTTGCTCTACAGTAATGATTTTAAAACTTTTTTTTTTTAAGGAGAAGCAATTTCTAATTCACATCTTCGTATTGCTAGGGCCCACTTCTGCAACTGTTTTCTATTTGGAGAAAAAAATGCTATTTAGATACTTTAAGGTTTGATTGGTAATTTCAAGTCATGTTAGGGGAAGAGGGGAAGTATCTGGCTTAGTCTTTCATTGTTTCATGTCTTCTGGCATCCCAAAAGATGAAATGTGTTTCCACTACAGTTCTTTAGTAACTGGACCTCTAAAGTAGTTTGGGTCTTCCTTATCTTTAAGGAGGAAATTAAAGCACAAGAGTAAATGTCTAGTTTCATAAGATGAATTTGCACGAGTTACTTGATGGCTTTTACCTTGAAATTGCCTTTAACTGCTTTAGTAGTTGTAAATTTTCTTAACAGTCTAATAGGTTCTTGTGTAGCTGAATTTTGAATTTTTATCACATTTCTTAAATGTGTATATTCTTTATTTCCTTCGCTATTGCTTATATATTCCTTATTTCTAATATACCTTACAGTTAGACAAACCACAAATGATATATAAGTCTGGTCACTGTAAGTTCTTCTGATGTATTAAACTATGGTTAATGTGTCAACTCTGAACATTTTGAGAAGCCCAGAAAAAAGCTAGAACTTCTGACTTAGCGGGGACTTCTGTAGAAAATAAGTCTCTCGCTTCCTATGTTAAATTGAGAATGCTTTGCAGGCTTGGTATATGCTCACTAGGCTGCTACAGTTGGCCTCCACCATGTAAGACATTAGTGTTAACTAAACTGTCCCTCATGACCTGTATTTACTTTCTAAGCTTTTTCAGTAGTTAAAGCATATCTTTAAATGAAACTCCAATCTCTGGATCCTTGGAGTGTAGAACAAACTTTTTCTAGGTCTACAGTGTTCGAAGCACATGCTCAGAATTTGTAATAGGTTCTTAAAAACAACAGTTTTTTGCATTAGTAGTCATAGAGTATATACACGTCTAGGTGAAAGAACAAATGTATGCCTGCCTCTTCCTGACTTTGCCTAAAAGATTCGGGAGTACACCTGTGGTTTAGGTCGGTCTTCTAATGAGACTGTCTTTGTACATATGACTTCTCATTGCCTTCATAGAGTGACTCTCTCGCTTCAGAAACCCTGGATTGTTTTTCCAACAGCTAATTAGGACCCATCCCTTACATAACACTCTCTCCTCTGTCTAGATTCTTGGCATCAGAGTGCCTTAACTTAGGGTGGTTTTTTTTAATCCCTCAGCATTTTTTTTTTTTTTGAGACAAAGCTTTTGTCTTTACCACTTAGAAGTTTCCCAAAGAAAAACTAAGAGAAGCCCAGGGAGCGGAGGAAACAGCCTTCACTTGAGCTTAAGTTAATTAGCTTTGAATGGGAACCATTTAGGTTTATTGTCCATTGTCTAGATAGTGGTCTCCAAGGTGTGGTGTGTGCAAGACAATCCATTGGGGTGCAGGAAGGAAACATTTTTTTTGTACAATTAATAAATAAAATAAATGTTCATCTTATCTTTATCACATCCTTTTTAACTTTGTTTTATAATGTACATAATATTAGTACATCTATATAAATTATAGTTAAATAGACATGTTGAAGGTGCGTGCTCAAAATACTTTTACTGATAGGGGTGCATGATCAAAAAAGTTTGGAGACCACTGGTCTAGGAAATGCATAGCAGAGCTCTAAGAGTAAGCAGCTCATTGCATACACATTATGGCATTCAGTGATGCAGAGCTCTGATAAAATTGACCCGCATTCATAGCTTATATGCAGGTTTTCCAAGCTGTGCATAGGAACCTTACTGTCTTTTTCAAGTTCAATGACGGGTCATGTGTCTTGTTAACACGGTAAGTAACCAGGGAAAAGAAGTCTCAACACGCAGCAACTACCGTAAGGACAAAATACAAGGATTATGTGAAACGTCTTCCCCAAGTTCAACGTGTTTCACTAGCATGGCAGTTCCAAATCTTTTTTTAGGTTCAAGCATATCTGTGCTTCAGCAGTTTTCATGCCATACCTATTTGTTTGCCACTAGGTAGCATGTAAGCATGCTGTTGAGCTGAATGCAGCATGTCAGTGGGACAACTATAATTTCCTAAAAGTTGCTTGCACAGTTGTTAACCCACTGAGGAATAGCAGCCATTTGCTTAAGAAATGTCACTGTAGCATGCATGTAACAGCTATGTGAGTAGTAAAAGGCTTTCTGTAGCTATAAAAGAAGGATTCTTGCTCTACGCTGTGAACGATTTAGTTTGTTACACAAGACATGCAATAGAAAAAGCAATTCTTGCCTCGGTAATCTTTTAAAACCAATAAATGAGCCTGAACTTCAGTGTCCTCTTAGGACCAGTCCTGGGAAAACAAGTCCAATTCTCATCTGTTTGAAAATAAAGTCAATCCTGACAAATCATCTATGATATATAATGCTTATCGGCTTATAAGGAAACTGTCCAAATTACTGGCCATGCTGCAGAATTAATTATTTGTGTGAAGACTTCAGTACCAATCTAGCAGAATCGGCAAAGTATAGATACTGGTTTAAAGAACTTCAACAGGGAGTTTTTACTAACTTTGTAATTCCTAATTGTATGTAATTTCTTTAGTGAAATTGAGTAGAAATCAGTTGGAACTTCAAAAGTGAGAGATTGTACTAGCTTCCTGATGTTTGGTTTTTTTTCCCCAGCAAGATCATAATCTAATTTGTGATATGGGAACCAATAACATTCATGGTTCTAAAATAAGATGCCACAATATGAGTGCTTGTTTTCATATCCTGCAAATGCTCAAGTGTACGCTTTCAGAACAGTTTGTAAGGCCATAGTGACTACTTCCAACATTTTGCAATAAAAAGATGCACCAAAATTTCCATGCTTCTGCACTGAAAGTTTACCTCTTCAGAATCACATATGGATGTGTTAGTAATTGATGCCAGAAGAAGAAACCTTGAAAGGCTGTCCTGATCAAGAGACGTGTTTGTGATTCCTTTTCTCCAAAGGGAACTGCTTTGTAAATTGTCAGGGAGGTGAACTTAATTCTAATGAAGATATAAGGTATGATGCAGAGACAGTAAACTCATAGAAAAGCTTTGTTCAATTCATGTGACTTCAGAAGTTCTCAGCACCCTATTATTAATTTATCATTATATGTATGGCAGGCAACCCAAAGTTATCTTGACGAATGTCCTGAGGATGAAAATAGGAAGAAAATACACACAGGCGCAACCTAAAACTGGTGCTAATTTTTCTGATGCTGGCAAGCTGCAGTCAGATCAACCGCCTTCATCATCTGCTGCCAGCCTAAAGATATGGCAAATTTTAAACCCTACTCTCCAAAGCCTTTTTCTGTCTAAAAGGTACGTTGTCTTTGCCTCGTGTCACGAAACAAAATAATTTTCCTTGCAGTTGTTTTTTCATGAGAAAGTATTCTTTGTTGTACCACAGCTGTCTTTTTCATGAACTATATTCTCATGTCATTTGACTTTACTGAATTCCCTTGTACCTGGTTCCTTTTGATAATCATTGAGAGAGATGGTGCCAGGCATGCTGTAGTGGGTTTTCTGATCGGATGGCTTCTATATGGTCCTGTACTGACAAGACCAGTGAATTCTGATTCAGCCATTGGACTCAAAATGTTTGGGTTTTTTTATTCTTGTGAAAAGAAGAGTACACGTGCATTTAACTGCCCTCTTTTTTCAGAGGAGGTATCAAGGTGTATTTTCACTGTTAACCATTTCAGATTACACATGAAAATATGAGAACTGGCATAAAGGGTCAGAAGAAAAGCACACCAAATCCAGTATCTTCCTCCCCTGCCAAGCAGTGGTTGATTGCAGATACCTAGGGAAAAGTATGGCCAGAGCAAATGCTTTTTTCACTGAGTTTTCTCTCTGAGCTGATGATGATCAACAGTTTAGGGGCTTCCTTTAGTGGAGGTTACATCCAGACTACAGTGTTCTTCTATATTAGACTTTTCCTCTCAATCATATCCTCATTGCTTATCACCTGTGTGCCTCTGCAATATCTTGTCTGTAAGGTGGTCTCCTGGTTAAAAGCAAATTTACATCTTGGTGCACGAGGAGATCTGAGTGCTCCCCAGACCTCACGCAGTCTGTGCTGGAGTGTACTTTGTGGATGAATACAGACAACAGGAGAATTATGCAGTCGATACCCAAAAGACAATGTTGTTCATAACAGATTCAAAAAAGGCCATGGCATTACATCCTAATCTAAAATAAATTGCAATGGAAGTGGTAGAATTTAAATCCCAGTTTGAGAAACTAAGTGGGTAAATCAAAGGCTCTACAAGCTGGCTGCAGTAGCATTGTATGAAGTAAGTTGTGCTGTTCTTACACATCTGTGGTCAAATGGGCAGTTGCATCTTCATATTTCTGTTTAGCTTTTTTTTGATGCTTGTCTCTTCTAACACTTGCAGATGTTTTTCTGAGTCTTGCTGTTGCTATTCTGTAGAATGCTACCTGGAGGTTGAGGAGGGGAACAAAATCTAATGCTACCTTTTTGTGTGTGTGCTACTTTTCTACCTGTTGACTAAGTGCTTGAGAAAATGCAGTCTATTTTACTGGAGGCTTCTTGTTCACAGGAAAATCAAGATTGTTTGCTCCATAGTTCTGAGAAATGTGTACAGATGTTGCATGAAAGCTATTCAGAGACAAACATTTACCAGTTTTTAAACAATAGTTAGATGATGTGTTAGATGCAATGCAGTGTGAATTGTATCTGGCTAAGGTGAAATTTTATGGCTAGCGTTTCTTACCCTGGTCTCTTGTTGCTTTTTTGTGTTTATCTGCTTACCTTGGATTTTCAGTTCGTTAGTGGGATATTGTTTTGTCTCTAAGGGACTGAAAGTAATGAAGTTTGATTATCAAGCCTCTGAGATATATGAATTTAACAGTAAGTTTCTTTCTCTAGATTTCAGTGCAGTATTTATGATTTACTGTTATATATATATGGCAGGCATCCCAAAGTTATTTTGACGAATGTCCTGAGGACGAAAATTGGAAGAAAATACATAGACAGCCACGTAATAATTGGTGCAAATTTATCTGATGCTGACAAATTACAATCGGGTCAACTACCCTCATCATCTGTTGCCAGCCTACAGACATGTCAAATACTAAGTTCTCCTCATGAAAGTTCTTTTCTGTCTGAAAGGTATGTTACTCACTGCTGATTTTGCCAGTCTTCCTGAAATGACATAGCTTCACAATGGAAAAGAATTTCCCTGAAATAATTTTTGTTATACTCTTGTGTTGAAGCAGGAGATCAGTTTCCTGAGTGCAAACTAACATGCTGCTCCAGCGAGCCATTTTAACATTGCATTTATTCTGATTTGCTGTACTTGATGTTAATAGGCTAGTTTTCTTTCATAGAAGGAATTTCCATTTACAATGGATCAGTGTTTTGATTTGTGAAGATGGCCATGTAATTCAAACACATTTAAGTTGGTTTTGTGTCCAGAACCAAAATCTTGCTTTCCCATTGCTGTTAATGTGGTCTAGCATGATTTCAAGTAACTTCTTTTGCAAAATTTCTCCAAATTCCTCTCTGTGATAGTTCATTTCTTTTCACATTAATCCACCAGTGTTCTCAATCCCAACAGAGTGCCATTGTTTAAGGGCTGTGTGTGTGTCCTCTCATTGCTTAACACCTACTTTTCCTCTTTTCTTCCTATGTTTAGGTTGACTGAGCTTCACAGTAACTCTTGACATATAAAGCTAGCAGAAATCAGATATTAGAATTATATAATGTTTGTTTTGGTCTAAAATAGCAGTTGAATTCAGATTAAGTTGTTTCCTCTTGTCTTTTATGGCTGCCTCTTTGCTTAACAGCAAAGTATCCACAGGAACGAATAGCAAGAAATTTGGGGGAAGAAAATAGGAAGGAAAAGAAGAATGATTTGTGAGGGCAGGAATAATCAACAGTTCCCAGGTTAAAGAAATCTTAAAAATTCTTGAGAAAAGTAAGTCATATTCCTCATTCTGATACATGAACGTCTTGGAGAACCTAAATTAGTAAGAATTCCTTTCTCTTTTTCTGTTGGGATCCCTGTTGCTGCTTAAATTAATCTGACAAAGCTGCAATTTAAATGAGGGATTTAGAACAGTTTATTAGACTGTCTCATTTTAGAAGTATTACATTTGTTGCTAGTAAGTAGTTTTCCATAACTTTAGGCTGACTAAAGTGTGGGGAGTTTGTTTGGATTGTCGGGGTTTTTTTTGTTTTACTACAAAATCTTTAAGATCTATAATTTTAGTATCCAATTTTTCCGCTTGGTATTGTTTTGAATGGTGGGAGGTAGTGGGTTCATAGAGAGGAAAGCATGAACTCCTGTGTGTAACTCTCTAAATCTGAGGAAACATCTTGCATATTTTTTCAAGCTCATATCTGAAGGGCAGCTGTTGAGTTTTATGTTAAGCACAAGCATGGCTTGAAATAGTCAGTTTTTTAGTAGTTGGTATACTCAGCTTGCTTTAGATTTGGAATGGTTCATTGCTTGAAGGATTAATTTTCCATTCCTGTGATATGCTTTTCTAATGTATTAAGTAAAAGGCTTGTTATTAGCAGGAATCAACATTAGGAGGATTTTTCCACCCCTCCCCAGTGACCAGCATGTTAGTGCAAGTTGCTCCCAATCACGTGGGAAATGGAGAATTTAGGAATTATTTCAACACAGATGTGGTTTGATCCTGGTCACCTCTATGTAACTAAGAGGAGATTAAAAGCTCCCCCCTTATAATGGTAATGCATATATATGCACATGGCCATATAGAGATTGTTTTGTATCGTCAGAGTAGGTAGAATGCATGCTCTGTTTTAGTGAAAATTGTGCCATTTTTGTACTATGGAAATTTCAGATTAAGTCAAAGAATTGTCTGTGATCAGGACAGGGTGGTAATAAGTTAACCTTCCTCTATCAGCTAGAACTTGATGCGAGTTCCCTGTTTCCTTTCTTGCTTTTGGTATTACGGAATTGGTGGATATTGCATTGCTTGTTCACTGCAACCCAGTGTGAAATGCATTTGCTTAAGTCACCGCTGACCTATCAGTATAACTAACGAATTTGAGGTAGGTCTTAAATGTAAAGAAGCTTAGGGTTTTAAAGTGTGTTTCGTACTTGTTTCTCATGGCTGTTCAGAATGCTTCAGTATATACTGCTATAGCTTCTTAGCTTATGCATTTATCTGTTAAGAGGTGCATTTTAAACTGAGTTATCAGCAAAGATTGGAAGTGAAAATAAAATGTGCAGAATTTGTTTATAGAGTAAATATGTTTAGGGAAGTCTATTAGCTGAAACATTCCTATTGAAATGTTTCCTATTGTTGAAATGCCTGAATTGTGATGTTGGTGTAAAACAAATGCTAAAAGCCACTTAATGGTTTTGTATGGTCTTTTAAGGCAGTCAAATCTATATAGCTGTTATGCATACAAATATTTAAGTTGGGAGAAAGATGTGGGTTCCAAAATCAAGTTTTCTGTAGTGAGGTTATTCCCGAACTAGAGCTGCCTATCTATGGAAGACTGTCTTGTTCAATATACAGAATGAATAATAGCGCTTACTGAACACCTTTTCCGTATATAGTCCAATTCATGATTCTTTGTGAATGGAAAAATAATCAGTAATTTCTTCACGGTGCTCATATACTGTTCATCACTATAGTATCAGAGCACTCTGGAAGTCTTTATTTGTCTTTACAGTATTCCCAAAGAGCAACGATACTCCGATCTACAGATATGGCACTGAAGAATAGGCCTCTGTTCAGAAAGTGTCCAACAGTTTTGGCTATCTAGTTAGAGATGTCAAGAATGTTCTTTCCCATGGTTGGTGATGTTCTTTACGGGTCCAGGCTCAGCTGTCAGTGATTTCAGTCATTGTGATGATTGCTTAGCTCTTTGCAAATTGGAGACTGTAACATTCTGAGTTAGGCACATTATAAAACAAAGAACACAATCCCTTTGGATTAAGTGAGGTGACAAAAGGAGAAATGGAACAGATTTTCCAGAGCAGCATTAAATTGCTTTATCTATGAAATCTTCTTTATTTTTTTATTTTCCAACTCTCACAGATAATGAAGCAGAGGTCATGAAGGTTAGTTTCTTTTATCTTGTAACCCTGATAAATTTTCAGAAGAGAAGTCCTGCATACTGAATGTAATTAAGTGCATGTGAGAAAATATCACGTGAACATATAACTAAATCTTATCCTAATGCATACACTAGAAACCAAAATACAGTTATGTAGACTTTTGTCAGCTGTAACTAGCCTCCAGAGAAGTTGAGAATAGGTTTACAAGATCAGACCTCAAATGTGAGGATGTCATACTGTTCAGTCTATCAGTACCTCCTGAATATATTCTCCTATTTATAAAAAAGCTAATTAAAAAAAACCCCAACAAACCCTGATTACTTTCTTGCATGTCCTTCTTTTTAGAATGAAACTACAAACTCAGCTGAACACCTGTAGGTTGCTTAGTTTCTCGTACTGTAATCCTTTTCTGTTTCTTCCTCATTCATGTCCTGTCCCTCCCACCTCCTTCAAAGTTACTGTTTCAGGCCCTTTTGAGCAGGAATTTCTATTTCAAATCTCTTCTCGTTGCAGGAACTTACTCAGTGGATTCTATTAGCAGTTCTAAATCTAAATTAAAAATATACTACATTGCCTCATTCCCACCGCATTCATGACAAAGGCAAGGATACACTCAACTGACTGTTGTTCTCTTTTTTTTTTTGTTATGTGTTCTTGTTGCAGTCATGCTTTACAACAAAATAATATTTCAGTGCCTGATGTCAAGCATGTCAGACTTCCATTCTTTGTGCCTTTTAGAAGCATCCGTTTCATTAATAATGTCAGAGTATCTGTGTATTTCCATAATGGGAACTGAATTGGTTTGTGTTTCATTTGCCAAGCTCCACATGCTTACGAGAGAGGCAGAAGTTTGTGGTCTAACGAACTCTTGTTTCTGTTAGGATTTTTATTCAGTATTCGTTCAAAATTAAAGATAAGTCATAGTTAATATTCTTTACAGGTCTGAGCATTGCCTGAGAAAGACAGATGATGATCTGTGTAAATTGACCAAGGCTTCTAAGGAACCAGAAAAAAATAATGTCTTCACTTTTAGAAGACGGGAGCTGCAGAAGAAAGGTTTGTAGTGATCAATAATCTGGCATTTAAATACGAATTTTGGAGAGTACTGGGAAATTTTCTTTTTTTAGTCTAGTATTATGAAGAGAGCACAGAAATAAAATAGGTGTTGCATGCAGTGTATGTGTTTCCTCAAAATGCAGTTTTTTACAGATATGGTAAAATATATCAAATAGCTGTTTTTAAATAGGAATAAAGCTATGGTGAGTCAGATCTGTGGAAGAAAAAGGAAACTGAGGGAAGCCTCGCTGCACCGTTATAATCCTGATTTTATAAAAAGTCTTTTATACTCAAGAATGTAATACATTAAGAATGCTCAAATGGTTTGTGAGCCCTGCTAAAATGTTTATTCTATATGACAATATTTGTATTTACTGCTGAAAAATTATGAGCTCTATGCTGAGTCTCCAGGGAGAACGTACTATCTTTTTAATACTGGTCAGTAATATTTGCAGGTTAGAACAGGAAATGGAGAATATTGCATCCAGCAGAAGATAAAAACTGTGGAGTGTGGAGTGCTAATTCTTACTTGGAAGGGAGCTATGAATTTGGTTATATCCTTATCTTAACTAATTCTGCAATAGTAATCTTTCCTTAATTATTTTAGGGAATATATTTGGGCAGCCACACAATTAAAAAAGGAAAGAACTATCATGGAAGGTATCTGCTTCCATGCATTTTAGTTAAGACATAACAGATACGAAGAAATACAAAGGTTTTTAAGGATAACGCATTAAATTACTTTTTTTTTTTTTTGACACAGAAAACAAGAACTATGATGAACTGGAAAAGAGGAGCAGAAACATGAACAGCACCACTCTTAGTCAGAAGCAATTGGGCTCTTTTGATTCTGAGAAAAGGAAAAGAAGATCTAGTGGCCATATTTCTGATGATTGTAATGCACACATTCCAGAAAAATCACTTCTACTGTCTGTAAGTTGCACTTTAATGTATGCGTTTGTGTACGCACATGTACGCACACTTCAGCAGCAGCAGTAGCAACATCCAAAATAAAAGAATTATACTAATAAGTAGGGTATCTAGGGATACTGTTATACCTGTTGAAGAAAAGTAGTTCAGTGGTGCATCAGGAAGAGTGAGTATATGTACTTCTGTCCACAACATCAGAATACGCTTGTTGTAGCAGAAAGGTGGTGAGAGATGAATGAGAGTGTTTCCTTCAGACAGAAGCATGGACTAGAACAATTTAGGAAATAAGGCATCTAGCTACTTAAGTGAAGCTTCTTTCACAGATGGTATAGAACTAATTAGGGACTTTGATACAAAAATTACAAAGTATACTCTGGGTTTATTGAGGCCTTGCAGATGTCATCTTTCTCCTTCCTCCTCAGTCTGTCGTACTGTTCCCTAAAGTTTTGTTCTTATTTGTCATTAAGATTTGAAAGGGAAAAAAAAAAAAAAAGAAAAAAGACTCAGGGAATCAGTCAGTCAAGTACAAACTGTGTATTCAAGTGCTTGAATATAAATCAATGAAGGCATCTCTGTAACCTTCTGATTAAAACCTCACAGAAGTAGGTAGTTGCTGAGTCCTGTTCACCCAGTTGACCAAGCCACACATTTGCAAAGTAATGAACATCACTGGTGCTTGGTCTTTCAGTGTCAGACAGTGAGAGAGCTGCTAAAAAATAAGAAATAGTTTCTTGTTCAGTTTGAATGAGGGTCATAGTAGACTTTTAAAAGGTTGTCCCTCATACCTTTATCTAATAACCTTCGGAATACGAGGAGGGAGAAGTTACCCTGACTTGAGCTCTAAATGCAGCTGCATTAGCTATAATTATTTTGTCTAGCACATAGCTAAGTCTCAGTGATCACTGATCTGAACCATCATAGAAATGTCAAGAAATAAACACATATCCTGTCTCTGATTCCTGTTTTCTAGGAAGAGCAAAGATTGAGTTTAACTCAGTCTCCTGGCCTCAGAACATCCTGTGAGGATGGACGAAGTCGCAGATCTAATACAATTCTGGTGCCAGATTGTATTCTGCAGCCATTAGAGAGAGGCTATAAAGACAATTCTACCCACAGCCACTTAAGGCCTGCTCACAGCTGCACAGAGGAACCTGGCTCAGAGCGTCCTCCCAGAAATTTGTCAGAGAAACAGCTTTCTGCCACTGGTGAGGATGTGATTTCACCACGAGTTAGTACCATCAGGAAATTAAAGACGGACACATCACAGTACCTGAGCAAGCTGCGGAGCAGCATCCGCAGGGGTAATCGGCAACTTGTTTCAGTTGACCCAAGTATGTACTGTATATGTGCTGCTGACAATTACTATTGGTATGCTTAGGTACTAGGAGAACTCATGCATGACTGACTAGTGGAAACATATGGAACAAAAGATTGAAGACAGAGATCATGTTGTTTGTAATGCATTGTGCGGGTTAGAGAACGGTGCCTAGTGCCAGTGTCCTCTACGGGAGTGTAGAGAGTCCTGTATTTGAGAAACAGGAGAGACAGCAGGATTTTCACATTCCAGTCCTTATTTTGCAGCTGATTTTGTGGCTGTGGAAAATCAAGCTTGTACTTTTTAATGATGGTTAAACTGAGAAAAAATATTCTCTCTTCTTTGAAGCAGCTATGTTGTGGCCTGTTTCTTTTAATAGTCAAATAATTTTGAGGATCTTGGGTAAAAAGTGTTAATAAAGATACAAAGCAGTACTTGTTGCATACACTTTCGTGCATGCAGACCTTGACTGGTTTGGGCAGTGTACTTTGATATTACATACTGCAAGAGAGAATTCTTTGCTCATCTGAAATCCGCAGTGAATGAAACATTCTCAAGTCTGCATCTTGTAGTATATGTATTCTTCTTTTTTCCTCTTTAGTTGTCCTTTCCAGTGACGATGAAGATGGACCTTCTGAACCAAAACGCACAGAGCTGCTGCAGGATAATTTCACTGACAATAAAGAAACAGACAAACAGTCTGACTTCTGTTTCTCAGCAAAGCAATTGGAAGACAAGATGGAAAGTCACACAGAGCAGGTAGTCCAGTTTTTGGCCTATGTATTGTTATGCCAACCCTTTAATTTATTTCTCCAATGTTTTATTTTTTCTTGCATGTTAGAACAAAAGTGAAATGCTTAGAGCAGGTGTGATTAGTCCCAGCAACAAGCAGTAGCTGCAGTAATTTATTTCGCAGATACAATTCTGGACAGTCTTCAGAGAAGATCTCTGGCTCTGAAGCTTGAGTGTTTTTGCAACATACAATGTATTTCATATTTTGAAAATAAACATTTGGAAATGTTTAATATTACAAACAAGGATCAAATAGTAATCTGAGCTAGAGGTGAACGTGATGAAGATAATCTGTGAAAAGTTTTTTTCAGACAATGTTTTATATTGATCGTAGTTTAAGTCAGTAGTTTCTTCTTGTTATCTAGTCCTCTGTTGTAATTCAGTGCATGGAGAAGTTCAAGGATCTTTGTTGACAACAGACAGAGATAGGGTAAAGTTCCCTTTCCTGTGTGGCTAGCAGTGGAATTTGAATCTAAAACTAGCCATAAAGGTTGCTGCCCCATTTTGGACTTGATTAGCCTTGTGCTGCCTGCTTTGACCTGGATTTGGGTTTGTCCTGGTTTCGGCAGGGATAGAGTTAATTTCCTTTCTAGTAGCTGGTACAGTGTTTTGGATTTAGGATGAGAACAAAGCTGATAACACACCGATGTTTTAGTTGTTGCTAGGTAATGCTTACACTAGCCAAGGACTTTTCAGCTTCCCATGCTCTACTGACTGAGAAGGCTGGAGGTGCACAAGAAGCTGGGAGGGGGCACAGCCAAACCGGCCAAAGGGACATTCCATACCATGTGACGTCATGCTCAGTACATAAACTGGGGAAAGCTGGCTGGGGGAGGCTGCTGCTCGGGGACTGTCTGGGCATCGGTCGGCAGGTGGTGAGCAGTTGTACTGTGCATCACTTGTTTTGTGTATAATTATTATTATCATATTATTATTATTATCATTTTATTTCAATTATTAAACTGTTTTTATCTCAACCCACGAGTTTTTCTAACTTGTGCTCTTCCAGTTCTCTCCCCCATCCCACCGGGTGGGGGGGAGTGAGCGAGCAGCTGCGTGGTGCTTAGTTGCCGACTGAAATTAAACCACGACAGGGTTATTTCTGTAATCCTGAAACAAGTCAGAAAAGCCATTGCTGCCTCTTCTTACAGATGCATCATTTTGATCCTAAGCACTGAATTAGAGTCTGTACCTTTGATATCAAAAGAGGGATATTTTTTGTTGCTCTGTTGTTTGAGTTTTTACTTGGCTGTAGATTAATAAAGAGCACAAGTTATGTCTTGGCAATGGGAACTTTAGAGGTGGAGTAAGATACTGTTAGGCACTTAAGGACGTTGTCAGTAATGAATGTAATAACATCTACAGCTTTTTAATATGAAATTCTTACATGGAAATTGGCTTTGGGAGTAAATTCTTAAAAATATAAAGAGAAAATTCCTAAGGTTACAGGAGGGAAGTGTCTCATTTAAATCCCTGTAGTAAATATACTTTTTTTTCCAGTTTTTAACAGAGTCAATTGAAGATAAATGTCCTGTCAGCTTACCTTCTGAAAGCACACCTAGAAAACAGATGAACCCAGCATTGGATGTTGAATTTGATAGTGTATACATAGGGAAATTTAAATGGTTATCAACAAGTCCTGCTAGGGTAAGTTGTTCTATTATGGTGATATTTTGAGAATATTTAAAAATTAAAATTCTGGTTAAGCAAAGCTAGTGGTACTTAGTGTGGAAGCACTGAGTTTTGATTATTGTTGCATAAAATTGCTTTGGCTAAATGATGGAGTGCATAGTCCATGACCTCATACGTTTGGATTGCTGTCAGTAGAAAAGCTAACTGTGATTTTCTGTGGCTCCAGTTTTCAGAGGAAAAGGTTCTGTATAAATGCTGTACTGGAACAGAAATGACACTGAGGAAGCCTTTCACAAATTCTAACGGAAAAATAATGGCTATGTTAGAGTTAATGTCACTTGAAATAAACAACAATTACTTTTCTCGGAAATAGTACAGATATTAGAATAAAGTAATCCATGGTGATCAGAGTTCAGATATATACTATGTGCTAAACTTTCCTTTGAAACAGAAAATTGCTTGTTTTGTAGCTTTAAAGAGCATAAAAACAACACTAAAAGCGTTAACACATAAGCAACGTGCTACTCACAGGGTGTAGAAATGTAAGTGAAGGTGTACTTCAAATGGAGTACCAGCTGCAGGAGTTTCAACAGGTCTTTGACCAGGCTCATTCTAGATATTGCAATTGAAAAATAAATGTTTGAACATGTATATCTTTTTTTGCTTACAGTAAGACATTTTGAAATCTTGGATTGTAATAATAATTTCAGCTTTTCACAGAACAGTTTTGTGCAGCAGTGCTCATGTAGTAATTAAAACACTTCATAGAAATTTTCTAAATTAATATGCCAAAATCATTTGAGAGATGAGTTGAAATATTTTTAGAATCAATGCTTTTAGGTGGAAAATGAAATTTTTCCTTGGAAAAAACAACTTTGTGCTTAATGTGGTAACGTAAGAGAAACCTCTTCACTCAGTGTATATGACAACCTTCTGCCAAAGTGACAATAAAGTATTCTTTATTTACCCGAGTCTTTTTAACGTAGCAGCAGCGTAAGTGGAAACTCTAAAGGCCTTTAATTCAAAGGTTAATGTAAATAGCAAAGTAACCCCCCAGTGTTGGACCATTTATATAGTGTCCTTAATTCAAATAGTGCAGCTGACTGTCTTTGTTATGGGGTGCTTACAAATAAGCTCCTTTTGTCCCAAGTGTTCATCATTTTTTTTCTTCTTAAGGAGCCTGTAGGCAGCTCTGCAACTTTCTGCTTACTTCTCAGTGCTGAGCACCTCTGGAAGTCATTTTTCTGTCATTCAGATTCTGCAATATATATTTAGGAGTGTTGTTTTAGGTAAAATAGGCAATATTAAGTCTCAAATTAGGCATATTGGACTTGGCAGTGTTAGGTTAACGGTTGGACTCAATGATCTTAAGGGTCTTTTCCAACCTAAATGATTCTGTGATACCATTTTCATTTTATTTGGCCATAAGCGAAGAAAGATGTGCAGATAATTAAAAATTCTTACTTTGTTTTAATCAATTTGTAAAAAGCAAACTAATTTTTTTTTTTTATCTTATTTCAGTTTACAACCAAGTATATTACAATCCCATTTCAGGGTAAGAGAACTTTTTTCTTTAGCCTTCTCTTAACTATATCTTTAAAGTATTGCATTAAAATACTCGGTATATATTTATATTATGAATAATTTATAATCTTACTTGCTTTCACAAAGACCTTAAATAATTTTTTAAATTTATATTTTTCAATAAATAACAAGTATTGGTGTCGGTAGTGTAAGCATTAATATCTTAGCAGCTTCTTACGCTTTTAAGGTGAACTTGTAGTTTTAATGGCCTTGCCTCCCGCATTCCTGCATATATTGTGTTGAACTATAGCAAATATGACTATGCATGTTTTTGAGGTGAAACATTAATCTTTTCAGATTAGTGTTTTAGACCCTTAGGTTTATGAAAGAAAAATGTATGAGTTGACTAAAGCTAAGAGGAATGTAACTGTAGATTTGTATTCAGTCCATTTTCCGAAGATGATGTGTGGTTTCTGTATCTTGTAGGAGAAGGTTTGTGAGCAGTTCTGAATTGGGTTGACTAAAAGCAAATAGGAGTTAATGATTTGCAATATTTTTTCTATATTTATAGGTATTAACTGTGGTTATTCTGAGAAAAAAACAGTTGTTTTTTTTCATTAAGAACCCTGCATTTAGTTGTTTAGCTTTTGGTGTTACAGTTTGGTAACTTTGTTTTATGTAGTTTGATATAACTGATTTAAGTATTAAATTCTCAACACATTTTATGTAGTGCCAGGAATAAAATCTACAAGTACTGTTGTAATACACTCTGATTGTACTTACATCTTAGTATGTAATTACTATAACATGTATGACTTTATAATTACCCATGGCCGTGAAAGATATGGTTATTTTAAATTCTATTTTCTACAGTGGCTCTTAATAAGAATATTAAGCTGACAGTGGATACTCTGGATCTGAGAAGGTTTGGCTTGTGGAGAAGTGATGGTGGCTGTTCTTCAACAACGATCATTTTCCTTTGGTTGTCTGTGGATTATGTAGAAAAGATTGAAACCCAATTAGGAAAGTTAGTTATCAGCAAGCCATGTGAGTAATCTCTTTCCTTAAATGCAGTGAAGAGGTTTAATATATGGCATGTCAGTAAAGCAGTTATTTTACAGTTGTGCTTCTGGAATACTGAGGAAAGCCTATAGCTTTTTAAAGATAAGTTGGTCAGTTTTGCTTTTCTAAAATGCCTCGCTATACTTGTATTTGGAAGAAAAATTTAACATAATGTGATTAAAAACTACTGCTACTTAATAAAAAGACCTTGTAACACAGTTCAGTTGTAAGCTGTGTGAGGAGGCCTTCTGAAACTAGGCTTGTGTATGATGAAGTATCTCTCCCTTTAAAGTAAATGGGATGTTTTAAGTGTCCTTAGTCTTGAGTAATGTATATGCTAGACGAAAGGCTTGGCAGATAAAGGTTGATTTGATCTTTGACAAGACTGCATTGGGCCATTACATTATTACCGGAGAAAATTTCTACTAAAGGCCGAATGGGCTATTTAGTCTGTAGGGTCTTATGGACTGGCTCTATTTGTTTTTCTAGCATGAAGCTCTGTAAAACTGAATATAACTTTTGCTCAAATATTCAGAGTGGCACAATCACACAATTACATTAGCAAAATCATTGGAAAATGACATCTAACAAAATTATGATGTCAGTTGCCTGTGTGAAATTTAACAGTATGTTTAGCCTGTACAATCCCCACCTGTATGAAGAAAAATTATAAGTAATGTTAACTTTACATAAGGAGCACGAGTAGTTTGAAGTGAGATACTGAATGAAATTTTAGCAGTGAATTACCTTTACTTGATGGAAGTTTATCAAAGTTACTGGTAGCTTCTATAGACCCAGCTCCCAGTGAAATGAGCGGAATCTGAGTATGAAGCTGTGAGGCACTTTTTAATCTTAGGTTTATTTACCTTGATTACATTCTTGTTGTAGGAGAAACCTTCAGGAGTTGTTATTAAATTTTTCTGTGCTTGAATGTTTTATGCCTTTTAAATATGTAGCAATGTAAATATTTTTAAATGTATGTAGAGACTTGCTGAAACAAATCAGTGGTGGTTTTACAGGTTGTGGAAATGGTTGCTATGATTCTGCTCTGCCTTCTTAGTGTGTTAATATTAGAGGAAAACATATTGTGCCAGATCTGACAGCCTGAGAGGGGTGAGGCTGCTGCAGCTCCATGTCCCCAGGTCCAACCAGTAGCAAGGCTGAAGATGTAGTCCCAATAGGTAGAGCACACAGAGCACACACCCGCGCCACATATATACATAGCTGGCCACACAGATAACACAGACACACAGCACTCATACAGACACAGATAGCAGCAACAGCCTCATCCTGCTCCCCTCTCTGGCTGAGCAGGATGGCGGTCCACTAGTGAGAAAGTATATATATATATATATATATATATATGTGTGTATATATATACTTTCTCTCTCTCTCTCTCTCTCTCTCTCTCTCTCTCTCTCTCTCTCTCTCTCTCTCTCTCTCTCTCTTCCCCCCCCCCCCTCAGCTGGGCTCAGACACTCAGTCTGCCCAGTTGCTGGCCCTGGATCCCAACTGCCCAGTTGCTGGCACCTGGACATACAAGCCACTGAGGCTACTGCCAGTTGCTGGTACAGACCGTCATGTGCACACAGCTAGCCAGGACTCCCCGGGTCCCAACAGCTGACCCCCGTGTGCTCTCATCCTTAGAGATACACAGGCAGTCTCACAGCCAGAACTGTCCCTTAGGGACCTGCTCACCCCCCTGGCTCCCAGGGCAGTTCACCTATTCACCTAGTTTGGCTGTTTGGCTTGATCTTCACTAGCAATCACATGCTCACTTGCACATGCGCACTCACTCCAGTTGCTGCACTCAGACCCCCATACACACACATGAAATAGAGAGTCCTTCACCCAGGAGAGAGTTAGAAAGGAATTTAGTAAGAAGATAGGGCAGACTGCACTGATCAGGGCACGGCCAGACAAGTGCACTGACCAGCAAAGTATTTAGATGCAACTGGTCCTTTTTATGCCCTTAGCCCTCTGTTTTCCCCACACTTCTTCCTTCCCCGATCACCCAAATGCCTCCCTTTTGCCTGCCTTTGGTTCTTCCCTGAAACATCCCATAGTAAGTCCTGTGCAATCCCAAAATGCTCTTCCCCTGCATCCCATCACATGTGCCGTACACCTCAGCAGCAACCCTCCCTCAGTTCAAAAGGTGCTCTGGCATGGACTCATCTTGATGGGTGTCAGGTCTGGACCCTGGGGCTGAGGATCTCCTGGGACAGCCCTGGGAAGGGCCCAGACCGGGTGTCCCTCCCTCCCAGTCCTTAATTCGGGTTCCTACCTGCCATTGTGCCTCTGTGCTCCTCTGGGCTTATGGAGGTGGGCCTTTAGTGGGCTGATGGCCCCTGCGATGAACCTGGCAGGGTATTATTTGGGCTCCCCCTGCTGCCATTGTCTCTCTATGCTCCTTTGTGGGTGTGCAGACAAGTTTTTATCACATAACTAATAGTTAATACTATCTGTTCTCTCCTTTTTCCAGCCAAATCTAGTGAATTTGTATTTCTTGAACTGTCCCAACCACTCACAGAATGGGAAGAAGGCAGACTGACTGAATTGATTACAGATGTGAGCAAGAAGAACAGAGCACCAGATCTCCCTGACCTTTTGTCTTTGAAGCAAGCATTACCCTTGTTTAAGGACCTTTGTCCTGAAGAGAGCTCTTTTATGAGTTACAGTAAGGATCTACTAAAGCAATGTATGTCAAAAGAGAATACCTCAGATGCTCATGAGCCTGCAGTTCAGGTTAGTGAGTAGCTGTTGCTTGATTCATCACCACCTGTTGGTGTTCACATATTCTAGTAAGTTTTAGATCAGCCAGTTGCAGAAAATAAATTCTTTCTTAATCCATAGCTCAAAAAAAATCACGTCATGTTTGTCATTTCTCTCACAATGGGACAAGATTTACAGTAAACTAGATTGTGTCCACAGAGGGATAGTGTATAGACCTCATCAGTAAATGGCAAATACTGAAGCTTTAGGTTGACTCATGGTTGCATATGCCTATAACCACAGGGATTTCCTGCCCTTGTGGTGTCTCCAGGGCAGCAAGTTGGGCAGCAGGTTGGGAGTTAATCAAGTAATGAGTGATGGAGCCATTTTTCAGTTGAGCTGGAAGTGAAGGGGTGCAGCAGAGGAGGAGCTGTGTATCTTGCTTGTTCCAGACACCTCTAGTCATTCTTGTGGGGGCTCCACAGCTTGAAATGCCAAATGATTCCTAAGGCTTCTGAGGACATGTGGCTCTGCAAGTTAATTTGTTAATACACCTCCCTCTGAGGAGTCAATGTCTCAACCCAACCCCACATCATTGTCACTTGAGAAATTACATATGTTTGTTCCCATCAGTAGAAAGCACAGAGACAACAGATCAATCTGGCTGTGAAACTGGGAACTTAAAAATTGAGCCAGCCAGTTCAAATCTGTATCATTTTTAGGCAAATTGTTAAGAACTAGGTTTTCCAACCTTCCAAGCATACACAACTCTTAGTAAGACAGTCTGATACTTGTCTCCATCCTTTCAGGTCCTGTTTCTTGTCCAAAACCAATTCTGTGTCACTTGGCTGAATAATGCTTAAACAGTTTTAGAGAGAGGTTATGAACAGATGAAGACCTGTCATCATTTTAAAAGGGACATAACTTTTTTATTGTCTGAACAGTGGCACATTTGCCTAAAAACTGATGTTTACACTTCTGCTCTCCAGCAAGATTCCCCTTCAGTGATGCAGGGTACTCCTGTGGGCTTCAGGATTGGTTTTTGTGTGTTCTGTTTTACATATCAAGCTGTGTAATGCCTTTTACTATTATTATTGTTTGGATTTTTTCTGGTAGGAATCAAAACGAAAAGTGGCCAGGCCCAGTTATGCCCTTGCGAATAAGCAGAATAGTGGTTGCTATTCTATCTCTCTGTCCTCTGCACTGAATGAAGAATGGAAAGAAGTAAGAGAAACCGGAGCAGTTAAGAAGTAAGTATATTTCATATAGATGAGAAGGTGAAAATAAAACAAATGGAATAAACAAATTGCTGGAATAAAAGCATTCTCTAGTTGATTTGAAAGTTTTGTGTGAAAGATGCTCTAGAAATCTAAAATATCACCAAGTATGAATGTAGTTATTCCTGTTTCCATCCTGATAGTTAACAGACAAAATGGATGTGTTACAGGATGACAGAAAATCTCACTGAAACTAGAGGATACCTGAACTGTGACTACAAGCTCATATTATGGATGCATCAATGGGAGGGTGGGGACCTCATGGCCTCTGTGAGTGTCCATCTAAGTCCATATCACAGCAAAACTATTGCTAACTTAAGCTGAGCCTTTTTTTTAATCTAAACAATGTTTTCTTTCACTGTTCTGTCACACTTAATCTATTTATAACTAGTTTGTCATACAATTTACTAGTTAGTACAGGAGCTTGGTTAACAAAGCTTGGAAACAAACCATTTGGAAAACAAATGGTTTCTCATTAGAAAATGAGAACACACAAATGTGTAATGCAGCAAGATGCTATGAGAGCACTGACATGCCTCAGTTCTGTCTGCACTAGCCTGTTAATCCTCTTACTTCTAGTATGGCAAACATTAGTGAAGTAAATTCCTCTTAAGAACTCTTGCCTTTTGCCGTCACTGTTTTTACTGAGGGTGTAGCAGTTGGTTTTGTTTCTGCAACAGCAAAAATGCTCAGTTCATGGTTCCAGTTAAGTAATACGGTTGTTAATCTAGAGCTTTTTAAATACATTTTTAATACTAGCTTTAGAAGTAACTTGGGCAGTTTCAAACCACTTACAGTACATAATGCTGCATGCTGCGTAAACCCCAGTTTCCTGCTTGGAAATGTGGGTGTCCTTATTGGAGTCTTAATGAACAGAAAAATCACTGTTCATTCATACCATTTGAGAATATGTCCCCTAGTATTTCTTCCCATTTTATATAACCATTTGTCAATTACTTTTATCAAAAATAGAAAAACAAGATGGAGGGAAAAATAATCTCCTTTTCAAAAGTTTTCTCAGAATTTAAGCGTGCAGTGGGGTGCATATTTCTTTTGTAATGCTTAACTATTGGAGGAAGAAATTATAAAGGACTTTTGAGTTAGTCAACAGTTTTGAGAACTACCACTTTTAACAGGTTTTCTAGAAAATCTTCTATACGTGGAACAGCCATACAAAGAAGAATGTTATGTAAAACACAGTTTGTCACTGTTATGACGTGATTTGTGTTTTCTAGTTTAATTGTTTATCCACCCCCACCTGCAAAAGGAGGACTGGGAGTCACAAGAGAAGACCTAGAGTGCTTAGAATATGGAGAGTTTCTCAATGATGTCATCATTGATTTCTATCTTAAGTAAGTAATCACAGCCTTAATTGTACCTTTCTTTTTGGGACCTGATATGGACTTGAATGTTACTGTAAATGTTGGTCACTAAATATGATACAACAATTTTAGAAGTAACAGTATGATGAATTTGTAAGTTGGGCTTTTTTTAAAGCTTTTATCTATTCTCAGTAGTTTCATTTGTTTCAATTTCATTCTTCTTGTCCCTCTAAAGGTCTGTGATGTAATCCAGACAGAATAGCTGGGGGAAAAAAGCCTCTTGGTGACCTCACAGAACAGAAAGTGCTGAGCAGTTTTAAGCAGGCAGTTGAACAAAGTAGAGGGTCTGTACTAGGTAGTTTATTTAATAAGTTTGCATGAAGTGGAGCATCCTGTGCTATTCTGTGCGAGGGTTCAGGAATTCTTCTGATGCACAGCTCCTGCAGAAAGGAACACAGCTAATACTTCTTGAGGAAGTGGTGCAGGGCTTACCTGCTTCATGCCATCCTGCTAAAGTTGCTTGTGAAAACAAGTTTTCCAGAACCAGCATTGTGGGCCACCATTCCCTAAAGCTGAGATTTGGTTTCCTTATGCTGACTTAAACCTAAGCAGAATTCTGGCTCTTTTGAAGGTTGTCTGCAAGAATTCCATTTTTCTTGGCATCTAGCATGGCTGCGGTAACTACAAGCAATAGGAAGCCAGTTAAAACTTCTTGTCTAGAGGAGTGGGAAAGGAAGCGTGTACCAGAGTGTTTCGATGTGGTTTTACAGCAAAGCCACCTGTATTTTGCTCTAAACTAGAAATAAATCGTGCAGTGTGGTCCTCTCAATAGCTGTAGCTTCATCTCGCCAGAAAAGGAAGATTTGAATAAAGGAATTTAATGCAATCATTGCAGAAACCCCTCTACTTTCTGAATTTGTTAGACTTCCCACATTCTCAGTTTTCTTTGTGTTGCAGGCTGTGTCATGTATGACTGTGTTGCCCAAGTCTTCAGGTGAAGCTGGAGGCACCTTGTGTAGGATGACTGCAATTATGAGAGCTTTGGCCTTCTAGGATGACAGAATAAACACTCAAGCTGATGTTTATAGTAAAGTGATCAACAGTAAAATCACACAGAACGAGTACCTGTAGAATATTTGCCTTAACTTTCACATGTATAATGTGTAGAAGTAAAATGGACAATTTATAGTACTGAACTGTTCTACGCTTTTTGTATATACAGGAGTATAACACTCCACAGGCTTGTACTTGGTTAGGTTTTCAAGCCTGTCTTAATTGCAAGGGCTAGAAACCTAACTCTAAAAATAAATTGAGCAGTATTAATACCGGAGCACAAACCTGAGATAAAAAATAACTGCATTCTTAGTAGTTGCTTGGCTGTTACATACTCTGATGATGTCCACTTGTGCATATTGAAAATAGAGTAGAGAGAAAAGTTTGGCATGATTAGCGGCTGTGAAGGCAACTGATAGTAAGCATAACCTGAGTATGATAAGTCATTAAAATAATTGTCCTTTTTTATCAGTAATGGTACTTTCTAGAAAAGGAATTTAATGATTTCCTTCTTTTTTCTTTGGTAGATACCTGTTGTTGGAGAAGGCACCAAAACATCTTGCTGATCGTACACACATTTTTAGCAGTTTCTTCTATAAGTGCCTGACCAGGACAGAAAAAAACTCTGAGGGGGATCTCAAAGTTTCGTAAGTTCATTTTAGATGCCATTATGACCAGAAATAAGCTATCTGTTGATGCCACTTGGAAGTTCTGCAGATCATCTCCTAATTAGCACATAAAATAGTAATCAGTGTTCTCCAAAGGATTAGTGGTTAAATGTTGTAACTCACAATTTAAGCACACGGGTGCTTTTCGTTAAAATCTACATGTGATTCATACTGAATATGAATGAAAATGTTATCACCTTGCTCCAACTTTATCTGAATCTGTACTTCAGACAATTATTTATGTATTTTGATCTTTTTATTATAAACTCAGCGTTTTGCAAGGTATGCATCATTTTAAGAAATTGCACTTCTAAAAATATTTTTAGATTTACCACATATTTCATTTTGGTAATAAACATATTGGTAATAAATTATTGTCCAAATTTTTAGTAAGAAAATTTTCTTACATACAAAGTTTACACACTTGTTTATTAACACTTAAGTGCACTGGAATTGGAGAGTTTCACAAAAAAGGTGTCATTAAGAGCTCAAGAACCCTGTATCACTTTGTGTTTCCAGCTAAGACTGTATAAAGGGTAGGACCATCCTTAGCACACTTTCCGTTCCTCCTCAACACTAATGTTTGAGAGTGGAGCTTGCCCTGCCACTTCACTTACAGTGATGATCTGCCAGCAACTTTCATTCTGTTTTCATCATTCAGCTTATCAAAGTTTTTTTTTCTGTTTCTCTGAAGTGATTTTTCTTCTGTTATCCATGAAGTCACCAGGTTTTTCATTCTAATGGCAAACAAGGCCACCTGCACAAAGAAGTGTGCTATCTTGTTCGTGTTAGAGTCACTGCTGGGTGAAAGCTATGTTAAAGGGAAAAAAAGCAACTTCTCTAGTATTTTCAAAGATGTCTCAAAAATTCAAGGAGCTGTGCTTGAGAGAATGTATTCCATCATTTTACTGTCTTCTGACCCTGAATGTTCTGAGGCGGAGACAAAACTATTCTTGTTAAGAATGCTGTTGTGCCTTGATCTGATTCCTTTTACATGGCTATCCATACATCCTTTTACATGACTATCCATAACCTTCTTGAGGAACTAGAATGGCACTCTTAATTCACCATGTTTCAAGGACTGTAGCTGCTCTGGATCAGGAGATAGCTTTGGAAGTTCTAGTTTTGTGTTTGGGCTTAGATACTTACCTGGTGATTACAGGTAGTGGGTTTTGTTTGTTTCTGAGGGGTTTTTTGGATAAATGGATAGTGGTAAATTGGGCTCTGTACTGTTGTAAATGAAATTAATATCAACTGATGTAGCTGCTTAACTTAAAGACCCTTTGCTTCTCTTTCTTCACACTGCTTAGGCAGTAGAGTGAGAAAGCTCCTTCTATAGGTGCTCTCCCAGGCTGCAAACGGCCTTCCCCTTTTAAGTTCCCAGTGCTTCTAGAGTCACGTAGCAGAGGAAGTTTGTAGCAAGTCTTCACTTAATGCTGGCCCATGCAGAGTCCCACAGCAGCTTGTTTTTCCATTCCTCACTCCTTTTCTCCCATTCCTCCTCCACTGAAGTTACGTTTCTTGATCACAGATCAGGATGGAATCAGAATGGTAATAGGGATGTCTCCTGAGTAGAGTGAATTTTGCTTTCAGATCATATAGGAGCAAGTTCTATGAACCGTTGGTTTCTATTTCAACTTGTGCAAACGAAGAAAGTTGAAACTAAATTTAGGTTTCTTCTCAAGTTTTTTTTATTCTCCTAGTATCCTGTCCTCATGCTTTACGTCTGTAGGACTGGAAGTGAAATGTCCTTCAGCATTTAAAGCTCAGGACTGGAGGGAATCTGTTTCAGTTCTGGCTTTGCTACAGGTGTGTTGCATGACCCTATGCAAGGCATTTAGCTTTTTCCTTCAAAAGATAAGGTTGTTTAGACAGGCCTTCAAAAGTGGTATTGTGAAGTTTAATTCATGGATGTTTGTAAATTGCTATAGATCTGTTTTTACACTGGCTGGTGTTTAGATGAGATTTTTGCATTTCGTATGGTAAATAATAATGACTGGATAAATAACCACAAGAAGTCCTTTCAAATCTATGGGTGATTTTTTCCAGAAGAGTTTAAGATGGTTTGGAAATGGCTTGTTAGTTACTTGGGCTTAATGGTGTGCTGATTTATTTTTTCTCTGTCGGGGAAATTTCAGAAAAACCCATTGAGGGATTTGGAAGATGTAGGAGTACTAATCCCTATACCTTGCTTTAACTAAAAAGAACAAATCCGAACAACAATTGTCATTTGGTTTCTGCAGAGTGGCACAGAGAAGACACAGAAGAGTAAGAACATGGACTCGTCATATAAACATCTTCAGCAAAGATTATATCTTTGTGCCTGTGAACGAGGAGTAAGTCTATGTGTTTTAGACACCTTTTCTGATATTTAAAGATTTAAATATCAGAAATATTTGAATGTTGTGGTGATAAAAAGATTTATGGCTGTAAGCTTGGATCATTGGAAATGAACACATTAGATTTTGAAGAAGTAACAGGTGTGGAATGAGTAGTTTTGAAGTCTCTTCAAAAGTTACACTATTTAGTTGTCTTCAGTAAACTTAGCATCTTTGTTTTCTGTTTTACTGAAAATTGCTTTTATGTATTTTTTCAAAATAATTTGTGTGTCATTATGGTGATTCCTGTGCACTTAAGTAATATTTCTGTAAAGAAATCACAGCAACTCATAGTGTTAATGGATCAGGAGTAGTACTTCCATGGTCTGTGGCTTGGCCTGGTTGAATAACTGACCTGCACATGGAAACTCCAGTAAAACTGAATAGTCATTGAGAGTTACATATGCAAAACGGCCGCAGAAAGAGATAAGGCTGGAGGCATGCCATACCCTCAGCTATATTCAGAACTGGGATCACCATCACAGATTATTTTATTACTTTTTTTCTTTTTTTTTTAACAGTGTGGGATGGGTGGTGAGACACTGATAAATTGCTGTGGTGGGTTTGTTGGGTTTTTTTAAAGGAATTGATACTTACTTATGCTGTTATGCCACAAGGCAAAGTGAAAAATGAGTGAGAGGATTGGTATGAGATGCCATGAAGGAACATGGCAACAATGGTTATGTGTCACAGAACAGTTGTCCATGAGCTCTCAATGTTATAAAAACTTTTCATATCCTTTTCAGAACCAAATGTTACACAGTTTTGATGTTTTTTCCCCCCCTCTCCCCACTGCTGGACAGGTCTCATTGGTACATTGCAGTTATCTGTTTTCCTTGGTTAGAAGAAGCTGTCTATGAGGAGCGTCCCCATCAAAATTCATTGTATCACCAGCCTCAACAGTCTCCACTTCCGTCAGAGAGTGAGAACACTAGAACTGGTTCAGTGTTGGCCTTTCCTGGTAACTGCAAGGATGAAGAAGAAATGGATGCTAACAGAATTTTATTCTCAAAAGGTAGGTAGTCTAGAAGAAAATTATGTCAAGCCATATACAGTTCTAATAGTGCCTTAATCCTTGAAGGAGAGAGATCATGTCTTAAAAAGTATCTTTCACATCAAGATTGATGTAATATGTTTTTGTATTACCATGCATAGCAAGGACTGCACTGCATTCTTCTTGTCTGCAACTCTGGAGAATGCTGGAAGGGACATGTAGAATCAGTGGCTCAGATCCCATCATGAGTGGGAAGTTCTTGGATTTGAGTAAGAATTTTATCGGGAAGGAAGGCCCTCAGTAACTCTGCTATTTGAACATTCAGAAGGGAAGCAAAATTAGTTTATACTTCACTATCGTATTTTGAATACTAATAATCATGAATTTGAAAAGGAAAATATTTCCGCTAGGAAATATTTTCTTAAGACTTTTTAATTTGTTCTTTTGTACTAGGTGGCAATGAAATTGCTACTTCTGCTTCAGTCCTGGATTCAGGTATTTCTAAAGTAAGTGCCTTTTTGTACTGACAGAGGAAACATGCATTACTCTATTTCTGAAGGCTCTGAGACTTGACCAAGTGATTTTGCATCATCTTTTTTGCAGCAGCTGTTGATGTTTGCGTGGCCTGCAGCATGTGCAAGGCACTTTGAATTAGCCTAAAGTCCTCCTTTGCCTACCTGTGTTGCCTATGCTATGCTTTCACGTGTTTTTAAAAATTATTTACCAGTTTCTCCCTTTCTGAAATGGGAACCTCTCTGGCTTTACCTTTGAATCTATGAAGACATTTGAGTTTATAATTGTTGTAGGTGTTTTAAGGTTATTTTTATTTTCTTTTCTCCCAGATCTCCCTAAGTAATTCCAAAAGGCAGATTTGTAAAAGGTACGTTTCCGTTTTCATACTAATATTGTATCATTAAACTATATTACAAAATTCTGCAGTCATTCAGTTATTTGTCATAAAGCCATGGCTGTAGGAACTTGTCCATTTTTTTCCATGTTTGTTCAGATATTGATGTTCTTGTTAAGCTGTATTCAAACAAAATATTTGCTTCAGTAGTTTTGGTAATAAAAGACTACAATGATTTGTTTGTTTGTTTTTGTTGTGTACAGGCCTTGTATACTCATCTTAGATTCTTTGAAAGCTGGTTCCGTGCAGAAAACAGTTCAGGTTTTGAGAGAGTAAGTAACTACAGTTTCTATTTATTAGAAAGAGATGCTGCTGGTCATATTTCTATGTTCAAAATCGCTTTCTCTGTAAAGGTGTATGTTTCTAATGCTAAAGGAAAATCCATAAAGAGCCACGACAAAGATGATTGTAATAGCAATACAGAGGCTTGTGTGAAAAGCCTGTCTTTGTTCTGCAGCCCAGATATGCAAAAATTGTAAAGTGGACACTTTTTGAAATTGGAAAAAAAAAAGTAGAGGGGATTTTGCGTTTTTTTAATCCCTTCCAGTTCAGTAATGGAGGGTGTTTTTAAGGGTAGAAAAACAGATTCTTTAAAATGAATACTTTGAAATTTAAATGATTAATTTTCCAAAGGGCTGAGCTTCATTTTTTTGATAGAAATGACAGAATTAGTGTTAAATCCACTCCTATCTATGTGCAAAAAAGTAGAAACGAGACTGAAGCTGTCTAAAAGCTTGATGTGTCAGTATAGTTATATTGGAATGGTATTATTTGTTTTGTAAAGTGAGAGTAAAAATATATTCAGTCTTTTATGTGATAAGTAGATAAGTATTGGAAGAATGTCTTCAAACTTTCAGTACTTTTACACACTCCTAATGGCTTTTAACATCTATCAACAACTTTTTAAAAAGTTGCTAATATTAAATATTTGAAGCTAAACAGAATTGTTCTTTTTGTTCTCTGTTGTATCCACTTCACTGAAAGGAACAAAAATCTAAACCAAATAGTACATCCTTCTTGTAAAAATAAATTCTTCAGAATGCTGTGTGAGGGTTAGATTGAGAATCAGAAATTTTTGTGAAACCATCTTTTCCCTAGACAGAGAGGCCTCCCCACCATGTGTGTCTTGGGAGGAAGGATGAAATAGCTGGGTTTTTTGCTTGTTTGTTTGTTTTTTAAATCTCTGTGGAATGTATTAACTTAGTGCTCTATGCTTTGAGCTACTCCTCAGGTTGAAATTCCAGAGAGAGTGCTTTCCTGGAGTTCAGAGAGATGTCATGAAAGGTCAGAAAACAAAGAGGTGGTTTATGGAGTTGTGAGATCAGGGAAATTTGGGAAGCAGACCTATTATTCCTTCAATTTGCAGTTACACTCTGAAAGCAGAAGTTTAAGAAACAGATGCAGAGGTTCTGTGACCTCTTCTTTCCTTGAGTTGATTTTTGTTGTGTTTTGGGCAGTGATCCGGCTCAAACAAATTAATTTTAAAGTCTACAGTCATAGGTACTTGCAGTTTCTAGGGAATGTGCTTCACTGAACTGTCTTCATCTTTGAATTGTTTCATGTTTGCCGCCTTTTCACTGTTGCCGTTTTCCCCAAAGGTGTTTTGGGTGTTCTATATGTATTTTTATTCTCAGAATTGCAAGGACTTCGGGCTTTTAGAAATCAAACATACGGTCTGACTTTAGGGAATAAAAAAATACATGCATTAAGTCAGACCTTACATTTGATTTTTCACAAGCCCTGAGCCTTTGCAACTCTGACTAAAGTCAGCAGAAAAGTATAGGTAACTGTTGCCTTTGAAAAATCAGACCCTTATGCTTTCAATCCCATCTTCAAAGTCAGTGGCCAGCCCAGAATGTGGGATCAGTGAGTTGCTACTGAAGCACAAGAACAATAGAAAAGCCTGATAACAAATAAGTCATAATCATTAAAGAAGTGGTCCCTTAAGGTTTTTAACAAGTCTTTATATACCTTGTATACTAGTAGGTTGCAAGGGTTATATTGGTGCAATTGTAACTGAAGTTGTTTGTAAAGTGAATTCTAAGGGTTTTTTAATGGTTTGCTTCGGTTAGAAAACCACTGCTGGCCTCCTAGGATGAACCCAGGAAAAATCGGT